>NC_090313.1:24350000-24975000 GCF_039906515.1 Pseudorca crassidens
GACTACTGGCTTGAGATGGAAAAAGAGGAGACAAAGAACGTAGATGGCCCCCAGAATATGAAAAAGGCAAGTGCACAGATTGTCTAGAAACTCCAGAAGGAATGCAGTCCTGCCAATGCCTTGATTTTAGGAATCTTACTTCCAGAAGATAAGACAGAACTAAGAAAATAGATTTGTGCTGTTTTAATCCACTAAGTTTATGTAATTTATTACAGCAACAAAAAGAAATTAATGCAATTACTATTTTTAACAAACCAACCCCCAAGTGATTCTCATGCATGTGGTCTACAGAAAATACTAAAAATCACCAGAACAAACAAAAATTCTCATAAGAAAGGAAATCAGAGAAGCAAGAAGAACTATAATCCTGCAGCCTGGGGAACAAAGACTACATTCACAGAAAGACAGACAAGATGAAAAGGCAGACGGCTATGTACCAGATGACGGAACAAGATAAAAGCCCAGAAAAACAACTAAATGAAGTGGAGACAGGCAACCTTCCAGAAAATGAATTCAGAATAATGATAGTGAAGATGATCCAGGACCTCGGGAAAAGACTGGAGGCAAAGATCGAGAAGATGCAAGAAATGTTTAACAAAGACCTAGAAGAATTAAAGAACAAACAACCAGAGATGAACAATACAATAACTGAAAAGAAATCTACACTAGAAGGAATCAATAGCAGAATAACTGAGGCAGAAGAACGGATAAGTGACCTGGAAAACAGAATGTTGGAATTCACTACTGCAGAACACAATAAACAAAAAAGAATGGAAAGAAATGAAGACAGTCTAAGAGACCTCTGGGACAACATTAAACGCAACAACATTCACATTATAGGGGTCCCAGAAGGAAAAGAGAGAGAGAAAGGACCAGAGAAAATATTTGAAGAGCTTATAGTCGAAAACTTGCCTAGCATGGAAAAGGAAATAGCCACCCAAGTCCAGGAAGTGCAGAGAGTCCCAAATAGGATAAACCCAAGGAGAAACACACCGAGACATATGGTAATCAAATTGGCAAAGATTAAAGACAAAGAAAAATTATTAAAAGCAGCAAGGAAAAATGACAAGTAACATACAGGGGAACTCCCATAAGGTTAAAGGCTGATTCCTCAGCAGAAATTCTACAAGCCAGAAGGGACTGGCATGATATACTTAAAGCGATGAAACAGAAGAGCCTACAACCAAGATTACTCTACCCGGCAAGGATCTCATTCAGATTCAATGGAGAAATCAAAAGCCTTACAGACAAGCAAAAGCTAAGAGAATTCAGCACCACCAGACCAGCTCTACAACAAATGCTAAAGGAACTTCTCTAAGTGAGAAACACAAGAGAATAAAAGTACCTACAAAAACAAACCCAAAACAATTAAGAAAATGATTAGAGGAACATACATATCGATAATTACCTTAAACGTGAATGGATTAAATGCTCCAACCAAAAGACACAGGCTTGCTGAATGGATACAAAAACAAGACCCATATATGTGCTGTCTACAACAGACCCACTTCAGACCTAGGGACACTTACAGACTGAAAGAGAGGGGATGGAAAAAAATATTCCATGCAAATGGAAATCAAAAGAAAGCTAGAGTAGCTATACTCATATCAGATAAAATAGACTTTAAAACAAAGAATGTTAAAAGAGACAAGGAAGGACACTACATAATGATCAAAGCGTCAATCCGAGAAGAAGATATAACAATTATAAATAAATATGCACCCAACATAGAAGCACCTCAATACATAAGGCAACTGCTAACAGCTATAAAAGAGGAAATCGACAGTAACACAATAATAGTGGGGGACTTTAACACCTCACTTACACCAATGGACAGATCATCCAAAATGAACATAAATAAAGAAACAGAAGCTTTAAATGACACAACAAACCAGATAGATTTAATTGATATCTATAGGACATTCCATCCAAAAACAGCAGATTACACTTTCTTCTCAAGTGTGCATGGAACATTCTCCAGGATAGATCACATCTTGGATCACAACTGAGCGTCAGTAAATTTAAGAAAATTGAAATCATATCAAGTATCTTTTCTGACCACAACACTATAGGATTAGAAATGAATTACAGGTAAAAAGACATAAAAAACACAAACACGTGGAGGCTAAACAATACATTACTAAATAAGCAAGAGATCACTGAAGAAATCAAAGACGAAATCAAAAAATACCTAGAAACAAATGACAATGAAAACACGACGATCCAAAACCTATGGGATGCAGCAAAAGCAGTTTTAAGAGGGAATTTTATAGCTATACAAGCCATCCTCAAGAAACAAGAAAAATGTCAGTAAACAACCTAACATTACACCTAAAGGAACTAGAGAAAGAAGAACAAACAAAACCCAAAGTTAGCAGAAGGAAAGAAATCATAAAGATCAGAGCAGAAATAAATGAAATAGAAACAAAGAAAACAATAGTAAAGATCAATAAAACTAAAAGGTGGTTCTTTGAGAACATAAACAAAATTAGTAAATCATTAGCCAGACTCATCAAGAAAAAGAGGGAGAGGACCCAAATCAATAAAATTAGAAATGAAAAAGGAGAAGTTACAACAGACACCACAGAAATACAAAGCATCATAAAAGACTACTACAAGCAAGTCTATGCCAGTAAAATGGACAACCTGGAATAAATGGACAAATTCTTAGAAAGTTATAACCGTCCAAGACTGAACCAGGAAGAAATAGAAAATATGAACAGACCAATCACAAGTAATGAAATGGAAACTGTGATTTAAAATCTTCCAACAAACAGAAGTCCAGGAGCTGATGGCTTCACAGGTGAATTCTATCAAACATTTAGAGAAGAGCTAACACCAATCCTTCTCAAACTCTTCCAAAAAATTGCACAGGAAAGAACACTCCCAAACTCATTCTATGAGGCCACCATCACCCTGATACCAAAACCAGACAAAGATACTACAAAAAAAGAAAATTACAGATCAATATCACTGATGAATATAGATGCAAAAATCCTCAACAAAATACTAGCAAACAGAATCCAACACATTAGAAGGATCATACACCATGATCAAGTGTGATTTATCCCAGGGATGCAAGGATTGTTCAATATACGCAAATCAATCAATGTGATACACCATAGTAACATACTGAAGAATGGAAACCATAGGATCATCTCAATAGATGCAGTAAAAGCTTTTCACAAAATTCAACACCTATTTATGATAAAACCTCTCCAGAAAGTGGGCATAGAGGGAACCTACCTCATGACATGATACTATACATAGAGAATCCTAAAGATGCCTCCAGAAAACTATTAGAGCTAATCAATGAATTTGGTAAAGTTGCAGAATACAAAATTAAAGCACAGAAATCTCTTGCATTCCTATACACTAATGATGAAAAATCTGAAAGAGAAATTATGGAAACACTCTCATTTACCATTGCAACAAAAAGAATGAAATACCTAGGAATAAACCTACCTAGGGAGAAAAAATACCTGTATGCAGAACACTATAAGACACTGATGAAAGAAATTAAAGATGATACCAACAGTTGGAGAGATATACCATGTTCTTGGATTGGAAGAATCAATATTGTGAAAATGACTATACTACCCAAAGCAATCTACACATTCAATGCAATCCCTATCAAATTACCAATGGCATTTTTCACGAAGTTAGAACAAAAAATCTTAAAATTTGTACAGAGACACAAAGACCCCGAATAGACAAAGCAGTCTTCAGGGAAAGAAACGGAGCTGGAGGAATCAGACTCCCTGACTTCAGACTATACTACAAAGCTACAGTAATCAAGACAATATGGTACTGGCACAAAAACAGAAACATAGATTAATGGAACAAAATAGAAAGCCCAGAGATAAACCCACGCACCTATGGTCAACTAACCTTTGACAAAGGAGGCAAGGATATACAATGGAGAAAAGACAGCCTCTTCAATAAATGGTGCTGGGGAAACTGGACAGCTACATGTAAAAGAATGAAATTAGAACACTCCCTAACACCATACACAAAAAAAAACTCAAAATGGATTAGAGATGTAAATGTAAGATAAGACAATATAAAACTGTTAGAGGAAAACATAGGCAGAACACTCTTTGACATAAATCACAGCAAGATCTTTTTTGATCCACCTCCTAGAGTAATGGAAATAAAAACAAAACTAAACAAATGGGACCTAATGAAACTTCAAAGCTTTTGCACAACAAAGGAAACCATAAACAAGATGAAAAGACAACCCTCAGAATGGGAGAAAATATTTGCAAATGAATCAATGGGCAAAGGATTAATCTCCAATATATATAAACAGCTCATGCAGCTCAATATTAAGAAAAACAAACAACCCAATCCAAAAATGGGCAGAAGACCTAAATAGACACTTGTCTAAAGAAGATATACAGATGACAGGCAGCACATGAAAAGCTGCTCAACATGACTAATTATTAGAGAAATTCAAATCAAAACTACAATGAGGTGTCACTTCACACTGGTTAGAATGGGCATCATCAGAATATCTACAAACAACAAATGCTGGAGAGGGTGTGGAGAAAAGGGAACCCTCTTGCACTGCTGGTGGGAATGTAAATTGATACAGCCACTATGGAGAACAGTATGGAAGTTCCTTAAAAAACTAAAAATAGAATTACCATATGATCCAGCAATCCCACTATTGGGCATATACCCAGAGAAAACCATAATTCAAAAAGACACATGCACCCCATTTAGCTAATGAGAGCTTTGGCAGAAAAAGGATATACAGACGAGAAATCAGGATTTTAAAATATATTTTGTATTTTGGGGGTAAAGGGGTAATTTAATCAGACTGCATAAATGACAAATTTGAAGTGCCTCTTGATATAAACATTTTGGTGTCCAAGTGAAAACTGTAAGTACTAAACCAGAGAAGAAAATTCTGGTGTTAAAGATTTTGGACTTTGGCAAAAGACTGATTGCCTTTTAGTGAGTTTAAAATATGTTTTAATTTCTTATACCTTCATAGTTTCAGATAAACAGACGGTGAGCAGAAATCTGGCAACAGGAAAAATAATGTTGGGAAAAGATTATGTGGGGCATAATTAGTTGGGAATGTGTATACTGTGTAGGTCCATTTCCAAGATTTTTGACTATTTAAATAATTTAATAAAATGCATAGTGGAAGCCAAACCTGTAATGATGGATTGAAATACAAGTATCACCATCTTTACTGCACACTAATTAATTCAACAGTTTAATTAGGAGGCCTTAGGAGGTGCTGGCTAACAATTTATTATTGATCCAGCCGAGGATAAACAGTCACACATCGTTGCCCCAAGCATTTGACATTTATTATCCCTTTACCTTAGTTGACAAAGAGTACTGCTGAATTTTGTAAGGAGTATTTCAGAATCAATCCTATACATTTATCCATATGTTAATTTAATCTTTATTAGCATGACACATACAGACATTGAGGATTAAAGAAAACGCAACAAGTTTATACATATTTTAATAGGTCTGAGTGAAGGAACTGAATATAAATAATTGTGTATAACAGCAAGCAGCTGCATTAATTCAAGATAATGTTTATGATTTGCTCTACATTATCAGTGTCTATGTTTGTCAACAGAGCAAATTACTGGCCTGAGGCCAATTCATGGTTATGCATCACTCTCCAAGCTGTTATTAATGCAAAATTCCAGAGTGCACACACTAAAGATTTTGTTATTAATGGAAGAGAACAAAATAAAGATATTTATTATTGTTTATGTGATTACGATTTATTGGATAAATTTATAAATTTATGTTGATGGGATCTACTGAAACTCATAGTAGTCCTGGTTGTGCTCTCACTCAAGCATGAACTACCTGTGGCAGGGATCACATGAGTTTACTCTTCATATTCCTAGTGCCTTGTTCTTATTCTCATAGTGGTAAGAGCTTAATAAATGCTTGTTTAATGTGTGAATTAATCCTAATTAGTGATTGGACAATATACAACTTTTTATGTCCCAGTGCATTTTCTGAAAAACGGATCCAAATTTGCTTTACTCTTCCTTTCTCCATAACTGATCTCTTTATTTCCCTCTTCCTCAGAAGACTGTTTCCTATATGACTGGGAATAAGAGCTTACTATATTAAGTTCTGACCTTTAAATCCCTGATCTCTACCTCAGAAACACTGCTGCATCAGATAATTAAATGTCCCTCATATATTTTAGGTAATGGGTTAGTCTGATCCAATTTCCACGTGACTTGCCCAGTATTTTTTCTCATCAATTATTTCCACCTTTGCAGACATCTCCTCTTTAATAGTTCAATCAGTGCTACACCAATCTTCTACCAAATTCTCTTGTACTTAATACGATCCGGTGCACTGGCTTTCATTCTCTTTCTCAAAAAAAACAAGCTCAGGGTCATTGTATGTGCAGATTCTCCTCCTACACTTCTGCACAGCTAGTTCCTTTCCCAGCTGAAGTCTCCAGGCAGTGTCACAATTCCAGAGGAATATTTTTTAAACACCTATATCAAAGTAGGATTCTATTCATCCGAGTCTCTTTTTGTCGTATTGTTCTTTTCATATGCTTCATATTACATATTAATACCCAAACTATGTTCTTAATTTGTAATTTTAGTACTTTATTTTCTGGCACTCCCTCCTAACTGTGATATAAATTCCATTAAGTCGCATGTACTCTTCATATTGTTTGCCACTGTATCCATTTTCTTGAATAGGGTCTGACTCAAAGTAGTTCTATAGTAAGTATTTCTGGAATGAACACATCTCAGGATAATGTTACTGCCTTTGAACTTGCTTCATAGTCACACTTCTACCTTATTTCCTATTGCATAGAATTATACAGTATTAAGGTAAAAATGTCTTGAAGGCCATGTAGTTTAAAAGCCCACCTATGTTTGGATCTCTATTACCTCTATTACTTCCTCATGAGTGGTCATGCAGGGTCAGTGTGGTTAAATCATGTGACTTGGAACTCACACCTCTGTGGAACTGTTGCCTTTATCTCCACCAAACTTCTTTAAATAATAGTGACAATCTACTGTTCACTTCTTAATTATCTTAACTTACAGGAATCTGGTTTCACACCGCCCCATAATAGTGGAAAAAATCCAGTGACATCTCCCTCAATATACACATTTTCCTAAGCATTCTTTTTATTTTATATTATTTTTTATTTATTTATTTTTGGCTGTGTTGGGTCTTCGTTTCTATGCGAGGGCTTTCTCTAGTTGCGGCGAGCGGGGGCCACTCTTCATCACGGTGTGTGGGCCTCTCACTATCACAGCCTCTCTTGTTGCAGAGCACAGGCTCCAGACGCGCACGCTCAGTAGTTGTGGCTCACGGGCCACAACAGTTGCTCCACGGCATGTGGGATCTTCCCAGACCAGGGCTCAAACCTGTGTCCCCTGCACTGGCAGGCAGATTCTCAACCACTGCATCACCAGGGAAGCCCCCTAAGCATTCTTTATGTCATATGTCATAACCACTTTTTACTCCAGGTGCTTCAATCATCATGCTTTTCTGTCTTTCCTTTGATCATAATACTCCTTCTCATTTGCATCCTTTTAAAATTTTCTCCTCAAAACCAGATATTTTCAAAGATTCACTCTTCTCTCCACTTCTCATTTTTCATTCTCTCTCTCTCTCCTTTGTGCATGTGTGAGTGCGCACACGCATGTGTGTGTGCTTGTGCAGGCCTGCCTATAGCTGTACTTTCCCTGGCAATCTCGTCCACTTCTGCCACTGTCTGTGAAAATGCTTTCATAGCCAATACCGCTTTTGAGTTTTCCTAATGCAACTCTCCTGAGTTTTCTCTTATATAATTGATCTATGGACATTTCAATATGAATATTTTAAGAATACTGTTTAAAATTCTTAGCAAAATAGCTCCAGGATTATTAGACCCAATAAATTGAAGAAGAGCATAGAGTTAACTACTTTCATATTTGGAAAAACCTAGTCAAGAGGATTGACTCTAACACAGCAGATAGAATTCAGTTACATTGGCCAATAATTATTAAGTACTTAGTATGTGCTCTGAACTCTGTCAGTAACTTTATATGAATCATAAAATATAACTCATTAGAAACCCTAACATCAAATTTAGTAATCTTTGTAGCTCATACATTAGATATTGAAGTGGAGTAACATAAACAATCAAATGATTTTACCTGTCACAGATTTTCTTTTATATATCTATCAATCTTGAGTTGCCCCTATGTAATTTTAATACAGAAATTAATTCACCAAAATTCCAGGGCCAGGGATTGGAGGTGGAAGTTTCTTCTCATCAGACAAAAAGGTGAGAATTATAAAAGCACTATACTTTCCAAAAGTTACATAGCTTTAAAAGGTTTTTTTCTGTTGTTGTTGTTGTTTTTGGATAAAAGTGATCTGATAACAGTGAAGAAAGAAGGAAGAGCGATCAGAAAAATATGTGCTATCAAACACAGGAGAGAAGATAGGATGCTTAAAGAGGATTTTAAACTATTTTCTTTTGATTTTGATTTCTTCTCTTTTGTTAACTCAAAAACTATTCAAGATTTTTGATGTTGCATGAATGTTTAGAGTTGTTGGTAGAGGAATACACACCCCAAGGGGCCCAGTATTATTCCAGGTACAAAACTGAACTTCTGTGGCCTGTCTATTGCTCCCAGAGACTCAACCTTAGTTCAAGTCCTCATTATCATTGCCTTAATCTCTTGCAGTGAGGCTCCCTGCACCCAGTACCTTCTTTCCCCAATTTATCTTACACACACACACACACACACAATCTTCTTGAAGTGCTACTAATATATTTTATATCCTTGTTTAAACTATTGATTCATTACCTCCATTCTTTTCTTATCTGATTATATACAAATCCTAAGCCACATGCTAAGAACAATGTATAATATGACCTCAGGTTCTTTGCATATTATTTCCTACTATTCCCTTACCTATATGCAATGCACCGGTTAGGTTTCTAATTTCTTCAGCATACAAGAGACTCCCAATATTTTCTATGCATTATTTTTCTTATGCATTCTTTAGTTCTATTGAAAACACTACTTCCTTATTACCGCAAGTATATTTTATTTCATATCTTTTGAACATGTAATAGAAAGCTTTTCTGATTTTGTTAATAACTTTCAAAAGGTGCTGTGTCAATTTTATGTATGTATTTCCTTGAATCAGTTGTAAGCTATTTGAGAGCAGTTATTAACTGATGTGCATTCATTCAAAAATATTTATCTAGAATTCAATGGATTCAAAAAACTATGTCATGTTTCAGTAATAATTTCACACAAAAAGCTCCTCCCATCACAGCGTGTATGGACTGGTTCAAGGGCATACAATAAGTGTTTGAATCAGTTGTAGCATCAGACACAATGTCACGAGCACAGTATGTCTCATAGATATATGAATATTTTTGGCTTGAATATATACATCTTAACTAAAAAAATTTTGGATTGCAGGCTTTTTCATGTACATACTTTTTTTTTTTTTTTTTTTGCGGTACGCAGGCCTCTCACTGTTGTGGCCTCTCCCGCCGTGGAGCACAGGCTCCGGACACGCAGGCCCAGTGGCCATGGCTCACGGGCCCAGCCGCTCCGCAGCATGTGGGATCTTCCAGGACCGGGGCACGAACCAGTGTCCCCTGCATCGGCAGGTGGACTCTCAACCACTGCACCACCAGGGAAGCCCATGTACATACTTTTATATTCTTCCTTATCTCCGTGTTTATCTGGCTTTTTCCCTCTTTTGTTCACTTTTTCCATATACAATATCGATATTATAGAACACTAGAAAATTATCCAATAAAGCAAAGTTGTATAATTAGTCCCTCCCATTCAGTACTCATATTCATTAAAATTGTTGAATTCAGAATATTTAAAATTTCTTTTTTCTGATTTAGGCTTTAAACCTATTCTTTCTCATGCATGAATTTTATTCATGGCAATTCAGAAGATAACGTTTTTGTCAAACCACAGTATAGGATTTAGGTAGATGTATAAAGTTTAGCAAATGGATTATACCTAGAAGTATCCAGATAGCAAATATTTCTTCTAAAATGGAGATTTACTGAATTTTGTACCATCCTCATATTTTCAATTGGCCCACTACTCTCCTGCCAAGTCACCTGTAATGCAATCTCACGGAGAGTTAAAAGGTAGGAAAAATGGCACTGAGGTGCGTGCTAAAAGAAGCTATTTCTCCTTTGGCATTCACTCTATAACACACATGCCAAGCACAGATGGTAAAGATGTTCCTGGCTTCTACCACTATGTCAACAGTCCAAATGCAGTCAGAGACCACTGGAAAAGGGTAAATGCCACACCTCCCAGCTGAGGCAGCAAAACTTCTAGTCTCTCTCTTTTTTTTTTTTTTATTACAGCAGTTTTTCTTTTTCTTTTATTTTTAACTGAAGTATAGTTGATTTACAATCTTATGTTAGTTTCAGATGTACAGCAAAGTGAATCACTTGTGTGTGTATATATATATATATATTTAGATTCTTTTTTTTTTTAACCATCTTATTGGAGTATAATTGCTTTACAATGTTGTGTTAGTCTCTCATATGAAACAAAGTGAATCAGCTCTCTGTATACATATATCTCCATATCCCCACCCTCCTTACCCCACCACTCTAGGTGGTCACAAAGCACCCAGCTGATCTCCCTATGCTATGCAGCTGCTTCCCACTAGCTATCAATTTTACATTTGGTAGTGTATGTATGTCAATGCCACTCTCTCACTTCATCCCAGCTTACCCTTCCCCCTCCCTGTGTACTCAAGTCTATTCTCTACATCTACGTCTTTATTCCTGTCCTGCCCCTAGGTTCTTCAGAACCTTTTTTTTTTTTTTTTTTAGATTCCATACATATGTGTTAGCATACGGTATTTGTTTTTCTCTTTCTGACTTACTTCACTCTGTATGACAGACTCTAGGTCCATCCACCTCACTACAAATAACTCAATTTCGTTTCTTTTTATGGCTGAGTAATATTCCATTGTATATATGTGCCACATCTTTTTTATCCATTCGTCTGTCGATGGACACTTAGGTTGCTTCCATTTCCTGGCTACTGTAAAGAGTGCTGCAATGAACACTGTGGTACATGTCTCTTTTTGAATCATGGTTTTCTCAGGATATATGCCCAGTAGTGGGATTGCTGAGTCATATGGTACTTCTATTTTTAGTTTTTAAGGAACCTCCATACTGTTCTCCATAGTGGCTGTATCAATTTACATTCCCACCAGCAGTGCAAGAGGGTTCCCTTTTCTCCACACCCTCTCCAGCATTTGTTTGTAGATTTTTTGATGATGGCCATTCTGACCGGTGTGAGGTGATACCTCATTGCAGTTTTGATTTGCATTTCTCTAATGATTAGTGATGTTGAGCATCCTTTCATGTGTTTGTTGGCAATCTGTATGTCTTCTTTGGAGAAATGTCTGTTTAGGTCTTCTGCCCATGTTTGTATTAGGTTGTTTGTTTTTCTGATATTGAGCTGCATGAGCTGCTTGTATATTTTGGAGATCAATCCTTTGTCAGTTGCTTCATTTGAAATATTTTCTCCCATTCTGAGGGTTGTCTTTTCATCTTGTTTATGGTTTCCTTTGCTGTGCAAAACCTTTTAAGTTTCACTAGGTCCCATTTTTAATTTTTGATTTTATTTCCATTTCTCTAGGAAGTGGGTCAAAAAGTATCTTTCTGTGATTTATGTCATAGAGTGTTCTGCCTATGTTTTCCTCTAAGAGTTTTAAAGTGTCTGGCCTTACATTTAGGTCTTTAATTCATTTTGAGTTTACTTTTGTGTATGGTGTCAGGAAGTGTTTTAATTTCATTCTTTTACATGTAGCTGTCCAGTTTTCCCAGTCTCTTTTTAAATGCTTTCTTCAGAACATCAGGTTCTTGTTCATTTGATTTTTGTTAACTTGCTGACAGAATAAATTGAAAAGAACTACATGAGTAGGATGAAAAGAAGGTGGAAGAATCATCTCAACACCCTTAGCAGCAATTATTTTATAAAAATCACCATGGTTATCTTGGCACATTTATATAGCTGACGGAATTATTTATTTTGAGTGTATGTTTTATTCATTTCTCTGTCCAGTCTTCAGCAAGGTAGATTGAAAAATAAGTTTCATAAATTAAAGTGCTCTCTTCATACTAAGGAAGCTTAGCTCCTTACAATGGTGAATTATATCCAAATGAAAGGATCCTTCATTGAAGTACTAATGCCACACTAAAAAGGAAACATAAAATGTAACCTCTAATTTACTCACTGCAGTAATTTGTAAGAAAAATATAATTGGTTATTTTCCCTTAGTTTCAAAATAATAGACCAAAATTTAATCTAAAGTGATTAAATAGGGGAACGGACTTATTGCCTATGAAGAAGTTCTGAAGAAGTAGGGTTGAATTAATTCCTAAACCATAATTATTTTTAATCAAATAAGAAATCAAAGTATAGCAAATGAAATGAATAGTCTCAATATATTATAGCATATTTGTTGGAAAAAAATGTTTCCCCAAAATCTATACTTGTGTCTCAGTGAAACTTTATTGACTTGGTTCTTGACATAGAAGTCTTAATGCCCACAATATTCTATTCGAATACAACTTTTTCACCTGAATAGGCAATAATATACTTTCTCTGATGTTCCAACTGAGGAAATTTGAAGTAATTTTTGACTCAGTAATTTTTGTTACCTTATGTATTCAAATTGAGTGGTTAATACTTTTGAATCTGGTACCTCTTCATCCCTTTGTACATACTTACAAGTTTTTCTTGTATAAACATACATCTTATTTGCATACTAAAATCCTTTCTGCAAAAATCTCTCTATATAAGCTGGTGAACAAATTGTAAACATACATAATTATCTTCAGAATCCGTTAATTTCATAGCCAGTGACACCACCATTGAATATATGAGCCTAAAAAGGCTCTTCCATGGTACAGAGTTTGTGGAGACAGTGCATTTATTTGTCTTATTCTGATTTGAGAGTCCAAACTATTTTTAATAGGGAAATCTTCTGGGATAGATTATCTTTAGATTAATTAACATTTGGATTTTTACTTTATGGACAAAGTTCAATGTTACTTTTCATAAATCACATTAGAAAGGAAATCTGAAATGCAGCGCTTTATGTGTTCTCAACCCTACACCACAGATCTCTTTTCAATAATTTACATGAACCCAAGAATTATCTCAAATTAATGGTAATAAGTGATGTTTATGGAAATTACATAGAGTACTTATTGCATCAATAAATCAATTACAACAATGTAATTCTTACTGAATCAATCATAAGTTCTCCTCTCAAACCAGTTATTAAAAGTCACATTGCTAATACATGAACATCAAAATCCATTGCTGCTGGGATTTCTAACACGTCTTTGCCCCTGAGGGAGTACTTCTTTAATTCAGACTTATGGAGTGGAGGGAAAAATTAATTCCTGAAGGGTTTAGACTATGGAAATGTGGAGCTGGGGTAAATAAACGGTTGAAGAGGGGGGAAAGATCTTGGCAATATCAATTTCCTCTGACATAGGTTTTCTCACAGCACTGAGAAAGACTGATTACTGAAGAACACAATCTAATTATCTAAATTCTTAGAAGTATTGCTCTTATAGCTTCTTTTCACATGAACTGGGAGACTCCTGACAATTTTTTCAACCTATATCACTCTAGTCTCTTGTTAACATTTGGCACAAAGGATGAATAATAATTCCTTTGAATGAATTATAATGTTTTGGGGAAATAAGTTTATTCCTAAATAGTGCTGAATAAAATGCAGAAGACAATAATATCAACAATATTTTCTCTACACTTCAAGTGCCTTTTTCTCTACATTTATCATTAACATGGCCAATTAACATAATCCAAGATCTATATTAGATCTTGTAATTGTAAACTTCAAGATAAATCTTTATAATGTACAACATTATAATATATTTACAGTACAAAATATTAGATATCTTTTCAATAATTGAGAAGTACATGCAGTCATATGTATAGATTATTAGGCATATTTTGGAAATAAATCGATTTACCAAGTTATGATACCACTCCGTAAAATGATGTTTCCTTTTCTCTTGGAAGATTCAATAAAAACAGGCAAACATATAGATACATACATATAAATACATATAAATAAGTATGGGTAAATATATACAGAGAGAGTAAATATATATGTGTGTGTATATATATATATATATAGAGAGAGAGAGAGAGAGAGGGAGAGAGAGAAGTACACACACACCTTTATTTTATACACACAAAAGAGATAAAGACTAGTAGTTAAAAGGAGATTAAAATCTTAATTGTAATGTTTTGATATTCTAAAAAGAAAAATGTATTTGTTAATTATTAATGTATGGATGTAACAATTAACTAAATTATTAATTAAAATTATATACAGAATGAAAACAATCGGTGGTTAAGGACTTACAAAATTATATAGAGAATGAAAACAATCGATGGTACCAACCCACTGGGAGGCATATTTGAGAGAAGGGTATGACATAGTCCTTTAAAATATTAAAACCACCTTAAATTTTGTTTCAAATATTTTTCCTTCTAAACACTAAAAATATTAGTTGCACTACATTTTGCATCAGTGGAGTTATTAGAGTAGTATTTTTAATTGAGGCTTCTGTAATTTCAAAAGGCCATTAATACACTAAAGTGCATCCAGATATAAACAGTATTGAAAACACATCATGAAATAATCTGATGAATATTAATATTCACTACTAAACTGGACTGTACCATAGAGAGAGAGAGAGAGACGAAGAGAAGTGAAGAGAAATATGAAAGAGAAATAAGGTGTAGTCAGCATATTTACAAAATAGTACCTAAGACCAAGTAGGTGTTGCTGAGGTAAACAAACAAAAACTTGAGTGTTTTCTATGATTCTGATGATCCTGTCTCTCTCACATCCAAATAATCAGGTCCTTGGGCAAGTCTCCTAAACATTTCTCAAGAAACTGTGCAATTACTTATTCTTTCTTCCAATACACTCATTCCAGACACTACAGTCTCCCTTCTTAACCATTTTACCAGATTCCAATCTTTCCTCTCTCTTGTTGATTTTCCACACTGCAGTTAAAATGATGTTCTAAACAGTAATTTTCATTATGTCACTGTGTTGCTCAGTGCCCCTTAAAGGTTTAATAGTTCACCTAGAATAAAAGCCAAATTCTTTAACACTGCCCACAAGACCACTCTGAAACACAAATGTTTAATGGTGATCTCTAAAAGGTAAACACTCTGGCTGTTCTGAGTATCTTTTACTTCTCATTTAGTTTCATGAGTTGTGTGACCTCTGGCCCTTTGTGGATGTTGTTCCTTTACACAATCCTCACCTGGATAGCTCATATTCATTGCTCACAGATCTGCTTCCCTGAAGCCCACTTTGAAGATTTCTTGGTGAGCTTATGTAACTGAGTGTCCCTGTGTCACCATATATTTCTCTTATCGTGTATATTAAATTGTTTGACATATATTCTTCTTTATTCCCTATTAGGCAAAATTTATACCTATCATGCTCACCATTATATTTCAGACATAAGACAGCTATAGCACGGTGCAAAATAAGGGCTCAGTAATACAGCCTGGTAAAATAAGAACTTAAAAATAAATAACCAATCAATCAAATTAGAAAAACAATTAGGCACAATTTATGAGGAAAAACTTTCCAACAATTATAGATGCAAAATTATTGTCTGTGAAGCAGCAAGTTTTGTGTTATGGTATTCTACTAGAGAGTAGCTTCTGGGCAGTAATTTGGATTAAAAGATCACAAAGAAGTTTCCAGCTCTAAAACTATAAGCTTCTATTTTTATAATTTTATATACTGCAAAGGGTTCCTGGACCCAATTCCAATACTTGTATGGAAGCTTCCCCACACAAACAAGCAATTCTCAGACGCCAGCAAACTGTCTGAAAATTCAACTCAATTCTTATACTGTCTACCTGGAGACAGAACCAGATTCCACAGGTAAAGCCTCAATTCCACAAGATTGCTCTCCACTCCAGATGCCAGACGTAAGCCCAAGTACCTATACTCCTTCCTGATGGACTAGCTATAAATCAGAGGTTTCCACAACCCCCTCTTCAGGTTCCATTAATTTGCTAGAACTGCTCACAGAACTCAGGAGAACTCATTTACTCACTAGATTACCAATTTATTATAAAAGGGTATTACAGGATATGAATCAACAGCCAGATGAAGAGATTCATCGGGCGAGGTCCTGAACAAAGAAGTTTCTGTCCTCTTTGAGCGTGGGGGTCCAGCAAGGTGGCATGAGAAAGTATGCTGTTTGCTCAATGTGGAAGATCTCTGAAAAAGGGACCAAAGAGCTTTCTTCTCTTTTGGGAAATCAGGGGGTGGGGCTGTAAGTTCCAACCCTCTAATCACAAGGTTGGTCCCCCTGGCAACCAGCCCCCACTCCAGGGTGGGATCAAAAAGACAACTTTATTAACATCTTATGCATCAGAAAATTGAAAGGGTTTTGGGAACTGTGAGCCAGAACAGTATGAAGACCAAATATATCTGAGAAATATACTTCAGTCACCTGAATGGCCATATGCATATACCAAGAAATTACTCTTGGTTAACATACTTATATTTTGTGAACTAGTTCCAACAGTTTTCAAACTACGTGATCTTTCTTGCCTATGTCGGTTTACTTAGTGTTATACTATCACTTATTATCAAACAAACTGATTCTTTTTTTTAAACATCTTTATTGAGGTATAATTGCCTTACATTGTTGTGTTAGTTGCTGCTGTATAACATAATGAATCAGCTCTATGTATACACATATCCCTATATCCTCACCCTCCCTATCCCACCCCTCTAGGTGGCCACAAAGCACCAAGAGCTGATCTCCCTGTGCTATGCAGCTGCTTCCCACTAGCTATTTTACATTTGGTAGTGTATATATGTCAATGTTACTTTCTCACTTCGTCCCAGCTTACCTTCCCCTTCCCCGTGTCTTCAAGTCCGTTCTCTACGTCTGCATCTTTATTCCTATCCTGTCCCTATGTTCTTCAGAACCTTTTTTTGTTTTTTAGATTCTATATATATGTGTTAGCATACGGTATTTGTTTTTCTCTTTCTGACTTACTTCACTCTGTATGACAGACTCTAGGTCCATCCACCTCACTACAAATAACTCAATTTCATTTCTTTTTATGGTGGAGTAATATTCCATTGTATATATGTGCCACATCTTCTTTATCCATTCATCTGTCGATGGACACTTAGGTTGCTTCCACGTCCTGGCTATTGTAAATAGTGCTGCAATGAACATTGTGGTATATAACTCTTTTAGAATTATGGTTTTCTCAGGGTATATGCCCAGTAGTGGGATTGCTGGCTCATATGGTAATTCTATTTTTTGATTCTTTTTAATAGTGAGTGCCAACTAGTTTTAAAAATGTTATACACTTAGTTGAGTATGATTATTTTCTATTTAAACCTATAACTCTAATTATTTCATTTGAATATTTTGCCTTATAGTTGTGTCTAGTCATTTGGGATTTGGAATAAGCCCTACATTCTAACATTTTAATAAAAAATACTTGGTCAAAATTAGGTTATTGTTTGGATAAAGAAGGAAGAAGATGCAACAAACAAAAAGTAGGTGTACAGATAATGCACAAATGAGGAAAAGTTTTTGTTACAAGGTGAAAATAGAGAATTAAAAGTAGTATTTGTTATTTTAATGTATTTTAATAAATATATTCTATGCATACTTCACCACAGTCCATGAAAAGTTGTACGGTTTTACAAAACTCTATCTTTAGATGGAGAATATCTATTTGATAAGATTATTTCAAGAGTAATAAATGAATTAGAAGTAACATTCTCCTAATAAGTTTTCAGTAATTTTTAACTATTATTATTTAAAACATGGTGCAAATGATATAGAAAGTGATAATACGGTGGGGTTGCAGCTCATCTGATTGTGCATTGCTGCTACAATTTTGGCTTTTAGTCTAGTGCTGTTATCATTCAAGGAGTATAACTGGAAGTGAGATTTGAGTGAAGGGTGGAATTCTTTTCATTTTTTTTTTCTTTTCCTTTGGATGAATTTTCAACCACCCTGCCATCACCTTCATATACCCAAGTCCAACATTTTCCACCTATCTTTTATATGTCCCTAAGAATGTCCTCTATTGGCCTACATTGGCTTTACTGCTTAGAATATTATACTGCCCAACGCATTCGTTTCCTACTGCTGCAACAACAAATTGCCCCAAACATGGCACCAAAAGTAACACAAATTTATTATCTTTACAGTTCTGGAGTTCAGAAGTCTCACACGGATCCCAACAGGCTAAAATCAAGGGATCAGCAGTGTTGTGTTATTTTCTGGAGGCTCTAGAAGAAAGACAAATTCCAGGCTCATTCATGTGTTGGCAAAATTCCTTTATATGTGGTATAGGACTGAGGTCTCTGTTTCCTTGCTGGCTGTCAGTTGGCGACCACCCTTATCCCCTATAGACCTCTCTGCATTCCTTTTACAAAACACCTATATTTCAGAATCGACAACAAAGTATCAAATTCTTTTCATACTGCCACATCTCTGACCCCTTTCCCATTGTTATATCTCTGTGGACGAGAACTAGGGAAAGATTCTCTACTTTTAAGTACTCATGTGATTATATTGGACCCCTTCCCCCATACAATCCATGCTAATCTCCTCATCTCGAAGTCCATAAACTTGATTACACTTTCAGAGTCCTTTGGCCATGTAAAGTAACATATTCACTGGTTCCAGATTATTAGCACATGAACTTCTTTGGTGGCTATGGGGGTGAGAGGAGGATGCATTATTCTACCTACCATGCATGCCCTCTTATGAATTGACTAATGATTTTGCCATGTTGTTTTTATTATTCTGTCAAAAATAATGGAAAATGTTTATCTATTATAGGTATCTAACTTTCCAAACAAATCCTTAAACACTTCCCATCCCCTTTACCTTATCTAATGCTGGCAAAAGCAACTAGAGGGCTTGGAATTTGGTTTAAAATTTGGATTTACATAAGCCATTCAAATGAAATTAGGCTGTCTTCATATTACCATGTGTATGACTGATTTTATGTATACTACTTTGCCTTGCATTAGTTATTCCTTTCAATAAAATATTTAAGAGCAGAAAATATTATTTGAAAATTATTCTTTTAAGAATAGTGTTGTGCATCTCAGCATCTTCCACATATCTAGAAAAACAGGATATGAAGAATATATAATCAGTAATGTTTACCAGCTAAGGAAGTTGCAGAATGATTAAGATCACTGGTTTAGCATCAGAGAGCCTGAGTTCAAAGAACAGTTCTATTCCCAACTGCGTAACTTGGGGCAAGTTATTTAATTCCTCTAAGCCTTAGTTTCTATATCTAATGTAGATATTAATAGTAACATCTAATTCATAGTGTTGCTATGAGGATTAATTAACTCAGTGTATATAAAATATGTGGTAAAAAATTCAATGCGTGTTAGTTTTGAAACTAAATGGCAAAATACATTAACCAAGTTTTCCATTTGTTTTTCTGAATTTATGAACAAGCAAATAATTATAAATTCATATAAATTTTAATTTAAAACTGACATTAAAAGTAATGCATATTATTACCACCTCTTTGAAGTTGTGGCTCTAGTTATAAAAAGACATTTTCAAATTCCCACTGAAAATTTTCTGTTAAAAATCCCATGGGAAAAACTTTTAAAATATTGGAATTGGAGGAGCTTCAAGATGGCGGAAGAGTAAGACACGGAGATCACCTTCCTCTCCACAAATACATCAGAAATACATCTACATGTGGAACAACTCCTACAGAACACCTACTGACGCTGGCAGAAAACGTCAGACCTCCCAAAAGGCAAGAAATCTCCCACGTACCTGGGTAGGGCAAAAGAAACAAGAATAAACAGAGACAAAAGAACAGGGACGGGACCTGCACCAGTGGGAGGGAGCTGTGAAGGAGGAAAGGTTTCCACACACTAGGAGCTCCTTTGCGGGCGGAGACTGCGGGTGGTGAGGGGGAAAGCTTCGAAGCCGCGGAGGAGAGAACAGCAACAGGGGTGCGGCGAGCAAAGCGGAGAGATTCCCGCACAGAGGATCAGGGCCGACCGGCACTCACCGGCCCGAAAGGCTTGTCTGCTCACTCGCCGGGGCGGGCGGGGCTGGGAGCTGAGGCTTGGGCTTCGGTCAGAGCGCCGGTAGAGGACTGGGGTTGGCGGTGTGAACACAGCCTGAAGGGGCTAGTGCGCCACGGCTATCCGGGAGGGAGTCCGGGAAAAAGTCTGGAGCTGCCGAAGAGGCAAGAGACTTTTTCTTGCCTGTTTGTTTGCTGGTGCGCGAGGAGAGGACATTAACAGCACCACTTAAAGGAGTTCCAGAGACGGGCGCGAGCCACGGCTATCAGCGCGGACCCCAGAGACGGGCATGAGATGCTAAGGCTGCTGCTGCTGCCACCAAGAAGCCTGTGTGCAAGCACAGGTCACTATCCACACCTCCCTTCCGGGAGCCTGTGCAGCCCACCACTGCCAGGGTGCCGGGATCCAGGAACAACTTCCCCGGGAGAACGCACGGCGTGCCTCAGGCTGGTGCAACGACACGCCGGGCTTTGCCTCCACAGAGCCCCGCATCCATACCCCTCCCTCCCCCTGGCCTGAGTGAGCCAGAGCCCTCAAAGCAGCTGCTCCTTTAACCCCGTCCTGTCTGAGCAAAGAACAGACGCCCTCAGGAGACCTACACGCAGATGCGGGTCCAAATCCAAAGACAAACCCCGGGAGCTGTGCGAACAAAGAAGAGAAAGGGAAATCTCTCCCAACATCCCCAGGAGCAGCAGATTAAATCTCCACAGTCAACTTGATGTACCCTGCATCTGTGGAATACCTGAATAGACAACGAATCATCCCAAATTGAGGAAGTGGACTTTGGCAGCAAAGATATATATTTTTCTTTCCCTTTTTCTCTTTGTGTGAGTGTGTATGTGTATGCTTCTGTGTGTGGTTTTGTCTGTATAGCTTTGCTTTTACCATTTCTCCTAGGGTTCTGCCTGATCATTTTTTTTTGTTTTTTTACTTTTTAAAAAAATTTTTCTTAATAATTATATTTTTTAATAACTTTATTTTATTTTACTTATTTCATTTTATTTTACTTTATCTTCTTTCTTTCTTTTCTCCCTTTTATTCTGAGCCATGTGGATGAAAGGATCTTGGTGCTCCAGCCAGGCGTCAGGGCTGTGCCTCTGAGGTAGGAGAGCCAAGTTCAGGACACTGGTCCACAAGAGACCTCCCAGCTCCACGAAATATGAAACAGCAAAAATCTCCCAGAGATCTCCATCTCAATGCCAAGACCCAGCTTCATTCAATGACCAGAAAGCTACAGTGCTGGACACCCTATGCCAAACAACCAGCAAGACAGGAACACAACCCCATCCATTAGTAGAGAGGCTCTAAAATCATAATAAGGCCAGACACCCCAAAACACACCACCAGACGTGGACCTGCCCACCAGAAAAACAAGATCCAGCCTCATCCACCAGAACACAGGGATGAGTCCTCTGCACCAGGAAGCCTACACAACCCACTGAACCAACCTTAGCCACTGGAGACAGACACCAAAAACAATGGGAACTATGAACCTGGAGCCTGGGAAAAGGAGACCCCAAACACAGTAATAAGCAAAATGAGAAAACAGAGAAACACACAGCAGATGAAGTAGCAAGGCAAAACCCCACCAGACCTAACAAATGAAGAGGAAATAGGCAGTCTACCTGAAAAAGAATTCAGAATAATGACAGTAAAGATGATCCAAAGTCTTGGAAATAGAATAGAGAAAATACAAGAAACGTTTAACAAGGACCTAGAAGAGCTAAAGAGCAGACAAACAGTGATGAAGAACACAATAAACGAAATTAAACATTCTCTAGAAAGGGTCAATAGTAGAATAACTGAGGCAGAAGAAAGGATAAGTGACCTGGAAGATAAAATAGTGGAAATAACTACTGCAGAGCAGAATAAAGAAAAGAGAATGAAAAGAATTGAGGACAGTCTCAGAGACCATGCACCAACATTCAAATTATAGGGGTCCTAGAAGAAGAAGAGAAAAAGAAAGGGACTGAGAAAATATTTGAAGAGATTATAGTTGAAAATTTCCCTAATATGGGAAAGGAAATAGTTAAGTCCAGGAAGCACAGAGAGTCCCATACAGGATAAATCCAAGGAGAAACATGCCAAGACACATATTAATTAAACTATCAAAAATTAAATACAAAGAAAAAATATTAAAAGCAGCAAGGGAAAAACAACAAATAACACACAAGGGAATCTCCATAAGGTTAACAGCTGATCTTTAACCAGAAACTCTGCAAGCCAGAGGGAGTGGCAAGACATATTAAAAGTGATGAAGGAGAAAAACCTACAACCAAGATTACTCTACCCAGCAAGGATCTCATTCAGATTTGATGGAGAAACTAAAACCTTACAGAGAAGCAAAAGCTAAGAGAGTTCAGCACCACCAAATCAGCCATACAACAAATACTAAAGGAACTTCTCTAGGCAGGAAACACAAGAGAAGGAAAAGACCTACAATAACAAAACCCAAAACCAATTAAGAAAATGGTAATAGGAACATATATATCAATAATTACCTTGAATGTAAATGGATTAAATGCTCCAACCAAAAGACATAGACTGGCTGAACGGATACGAAAACAGGACCCGTATATATGCTGTCTACAAGAGACCCACATCAGACCTAGGGACACATACAGACTGAAAGTGAGGGGATGGAAAAAGATATTCCATGCAAATGGAAATTAAAAGAAAGCTGGAGTAGCAATTCTCATATCAGACAAAATAGACTTTAAAATAAAGACTATTACAAGAGACAAAGAAGGACAGTACAGAATAATCAAGGGATCAATCCAAGATGAAGATAGAACAATTGTAAATATTTATGCACTCAACATAGGAGCACCTCAATATATAAGGCAAATACTAACAGCCATAAAAGAGGAAATCAACAGTAACACAATCATAGTAGGGGACTTTAACAGCCCACTTTCACCAATGGACAGATGATCCAAAATGAAAATAAATAAGGAAGCACAAGCTTTAAATGATACATTAAACAAGATGGACTTAATTGATATTTATAGAACATTCCATCCAAAAACAATAGAATACACATTCTTCTCAAGTGCACATGGAACATTCTCCAGGATAGATCATATCCTGGGTCACAAATCAAGCCTTGGTAAATTTAAGGAAATTGAAATCGTATCAAGTATCTTTTCCAACAACAACACTATGAGACTAGGTATCAATTACAGGAAAAAGTCTGTAAAACATACAAACACATTGAGGCTAAACAATACACTATTTAATAACCAAGAGATCACTGAAGAAATCGAAGAGGAAATCAAAAAATACCTAGAAAGAAATGACAATGAAAACACAACGACCCAAAACCTATGGGATGCAGCAAAAGCAGTTGTAAGAGGGAAGTTTATAGCAAGACAATCTTACCTTAAGAAACAACTCAAATAAACAACCAAACCTTACACCTAAAGCAATGAGAGAAAGAAGAACAAAAAAACCCCAAAGTTAGCAGAAGGAAAGAAATCATAAAGATCAGATCAGAAATAAATGAAAAAGAAATGAAGGAAATGATAGCAAAGATCAATATAACTAAGAGCTGGTTCTTTGAGAAGAAAAACAAAATTGATAAACCATTAGCCAGACTCATCAAGAAAAAAAGGGAGAAGACTCAAATTGATAGAATCAGAAATGAAAAACGAGAAGTAACAACTGACACTGCAGAAATACAAAGGATCATGAGAGATTACTACAAGCAACTCTCTGCCAATAAAATGGACAATCTGGAAGAAATGGACAAATTCTTAGAAATGCACAACCTTCTGAGATTGAACCAGGAAGAAACAGAAAATATGAACAGGCCAATTACAAGCACTCACACTGAAACTGTGATTAAAAATCTTCCAACAAGGGCTTTGCTGGTGGCGCAGTGGTTGGGAGTCCGCCTGCCGATGCAGGGGACACAGGTTTGTGCCCCGGTCTGGGAGGATCCCACATGCTGCGGAGCGGCTAGGCCCCTGAGCCATGGCCACTGAGCCTGCGTGTCTGGAGCCAGTGATCCACAGTGGGAGAGGCCACAACAGTGAGAGGCCCGCATACCGCAAAAAAAAAAAAAAAAAAAAAAAAATCTTCCAACAAACAAAAGCCCAGGACCAGATGGCTTCACAGGCGAATTCTATCAAACATTTACAGAAGAGCTAACACCTATCCTTCTCAAACTCTTCAAAAATATAGCAGAGGAAGGAACACTCCCAAACTCATTGTACGAGGACACCATCACCCTGATACCAAAACAAGACAAAGATGTCACAAAGAAAGAAAACTACAGGCCAATATCACTGATGAACATAGATGCAAAAATCCTCAACAAAATACTAGCAAACAGAATCCAGTAGCACATTAAAAGGATCATACACCATGATCAAGTGGGGTTTATCCCAGGAATGCAAGGATTCTTCAATATACACAAATCAATCAATGTGATAAACCATATTAACAAATTGAAGGATAAAACACATATGATCATCTCAATAGATGCAGAAAAAGTTTTCAACAAAATTAAACACCCATTTATGATAAAAACCTTGCAGAAAGTAGGCATAGAGGGAACTTGCCTCAACATAATAAAGGCCATATATGACAAACCCACACCCAACATTGTCCTCAATGGTGAAAAACTGAAAGCATTTCCTCTAAGATCAGGATGAAGACAAGGTTGCCCACTCTCACCACTATTATTCAATATAGTTTTGGAAGTTTTAGCCACAGCAACCCGAGAAGACAAAGAAATAAAAGGAATCCAAATTGGAAAAGAAGTAAAGCTGTCACTGTTTACAGATGACATGGTACTATACATAGAGAATCCTAAAGGTGCTACCAGAAAACTACTAGAGCTAATCAATGAATTTGGTAAAGAAGCAGGATACAAAATTAATGCACAGAAATCTCTAGCATTCCTATACACTCATGATGAAAAACCTGAAAGTGAAATTAAGGAAACACTCCCATTTACCACTGCAACAAAAAGAATAAAAGAATAAAAAAGAATAAAATACCTAGGAATAAACCTACCTAAGGAGACAAAAGACCTCTTATAAGACACTGATGAAAGAAATTAAAGAGGATACAAATAGATGGAGAGATACACCATGCTCTTGGATTGGAAGAATCAACATTGTGAAAATGACTCTACTACCCAAAGCAATCTACAGATTCAATGCAGTCCTTATCAAACTACCACTGGCATTTTTCACAGAAGTAGAACAAAAAATGTCGCAATTTGTATGGAAACACAAAAGACCCCGAATAGCCAAAGCAATCTTGAGAAAGAAAAATGGAGCTGGGGGAATCAGGCTCCCAGACTTAGACTATACTAGAAAGCTACAGTAATCAAGACAGTATGGTACTGGCACACAAGAAAAATATAGATCAATGGAACAGGATAGAAAGCCCAGAGATAAACCCACGCACATACGGTCACCTTATCTTTGATAAAGGAGGCAAGAATATACAGTGCAGAAAAGACAGCCTCTTCAATAAGTGGTGCTGGGAAAACTGGACAGGTACATGTAAAAGTATGCAATTAGAGCACTCCCTAATACCATACACAAAAATAAAATCAAAATGGATTAAAGACCTAAATATAAGGCCAGACACTATCAAACTGTTAGAGGAAAACATAGGCAGAACACTCCATGACATAAATCACAGAAAGATCCTTTTTGACCCACCTGCTTGAGAAATGGAAATAAAAACAAAAATAAACAAATGGCACCTAATGAAATTTAAAAGCTTTTGCACAGCAAAGGAAACCATAAACTAGACGAAAAGACAACACTCAGAATAGGAGAAAATATTTCAAATGAAGCAACTGACAAAGGATTAATCTCCAAAATTTACAAGCAGCTCATGGAGCTCAATAACAAAAAAACAAACAACCCAATCCAAAAATGGGCAGAAGACCTAAATAGACATTTCTCCAAAGAAGATATACAGACTGCCAACAAACACATGAAAGAATGCTCAACATCCTTAATCATTAGAGAAATGCAAATCAAAACTACAACGAGATATCATCTCACACCAGTCAGAATGGCCATCATCAGAAAATCTAGAAGCAAAAAATGCTGGAAAGGGTGTGGAGAAAAGGGAACCCTCTTGCACTGTTGGTGGGAATGTAAATTGATACAGCCACTATGGAGAACAGTATGGACGTTCCTTAAAAAACTAAAAATAGAAGTACCATACGACCCAGCAATCACACTACTGGGCAAATACCCTGAGAAAACCATAATTCAAAAAGAGTCATGTACCACAATGTTCACTACAGCATTATTTACAATAGCCAGGACATGGAAGCAACCTAAGTGTCCATTGACAGATAAATGGATAAAGAAGATGTGGCACATATATACAATGGAATATTACTCAGCCATAAAAAGAAATAAAATTGAGTTATTTGTAGTGAGGTGGAGATCTTAGAAACTGTCATACAGAGTGAAGTAAGTCAGAAAGAGAAAAACAAATACTGCATGCTAACACATATATATGGAATCTAAAAAAAAAAAAAAAAGGTCAGAAGAACCTAGGGGCAAGATGGGAATAAAGACACAGACCTACTAGAGAATGGACTTGAGGATATGGGGAGGGGAAGGGTAAGCTGTGACAAAGTGAGAGAGTGGCATGGACATATATACACTACCAAATGTAAAATAGATAGGTAGTGGGAAGCAGCCACATAGCACAGGGAGATCAGCTCAGTGCTTTGTGACAACCTAGAGGGGTGGGATAGGGAGGGTGGGAAGGAGGAGGACACAAGAGGGAAGAGAGATGGGAACATATGTATATGTATGACTGATTCACTTTGTTATAAAGCAGACTGATTCACTTTGTTATAAAGCAGAAACTAACACACCATTGTAAAGCAATTATACTCCAATAAAAATGTTAAAAAAATACATATATATATATAGGAATTGTCAACTTTATGGCTATTAATTTTTTAAATAACTATTAAGTTTAATTTCTGAAGCAAATTAAATTACACATATTTATTTGTTTTATGTCAGTTCCAGGAACTTTCACTTCTTTCTAACTTTCTTTTGCTACAAAAATTAGTTTAATTGTACTTTTGTCATCAGGTACGTCCTTTAAGTATAAATTATTTACCTAAAATGGCATGTTTAAGGTAGTAGCATTTGCTTCTTAGAAAAAAAATGAATATGGGTAGCTTTTACGTAGTGGTATAGTTAAAACTGCTTTTGAAAAGACACCAATGTACTTTGTAAATTAACTCTGGGTCTATTTACCCAAAATAATATAAATTTTATTTCTATAAATTAAACAAATGTTCCCTTCATTAACACATTTAAAATGTCAACAACTAAATCATTAGATCCCTGAAATTTTTTTAAAAGTACACTTTAGGGATAAAAGTATAAACAATATTTAATAACTTGAAGAGCATAACCCTGAATTAGAGTTACTTTTAAAAATCTTTTTAAGTATGACAAACATATAGAAGGATGTACAAATCTTATGTGAAAAGCTCAATGAATTACCAAAAAGTTAATAAAACTATGTACCAACACAAAAATTAATAAAAATATTAATTCCAAGACTATAGAAGCTTATCTTCTCCAAATTAATTAATGTTTAATTGTGCTTCCATGGATTCATTTTCATCCTTTTGAACTTTATGTGCATGGATTAATCTAGTGTTCCTTTTTCTTACTTCTAGCATGTTTTAGTCAATGTTATACTGTTGTATGTAGCAATATTCTACTTATTTCCAATGTTATTTAAAATTATATTTTACAAATATAATGCAGTGCATTTATCCAAATTACTCTTGAAGTATATTTGACTATGTAGTTTGCAGTCATATGGGACCATAATATGACTAATGCATATCTACATATGACTTTTAATATATTTATATACAAATTACTGTTAGGTATATACCTATCAGTGGAGGCTCTTGTGATTAATTATGTGGATTAAAAGTAGTTATACACATTTTTATTCCCATCATCAGAGTTTGTGTATTCTAATTATTTCATATCCTTGCAATTATATTTTTAGCCATTCTAGGTTTTATATAGTGAATTTTTAATGCGATTTTATTTTCACTTCCTTAATAAGTGATACGTTGAGTACTTTTCATATATGTATATTTCATTTTCCCTTTTGTGATGGCTCTGTTAAATTCTTAGGACTCTGTCTTTTTGTCATGTATTTATAGGTATTCTTTATGTTTCCTAGATATAAATGCCTTGTCAATGATAATAAATGCATATTTCACTTATTCTCTAGAGTCTGCACTTTCATTTCCTAAGCTTTGCAATGAACTGATTCTAAGGTGACTGTCAATGATTATGCTACTTCCTGGTGTCCATGGCTTTGTATGATCCTGCCCATTTGTATATGGGGGCTGTAACTTGCTTTTCACTAACAAATATAGCAAAGCAGAAGGGATATTACTCCTGTGATTAGTTTGCATCACACAGCAATGGAGTTGAGATGTTACTCCCACGATTACGTTGCATTACATAAGACACCATCTTAGTAGTGTGGATAAGTCATTCTTCCTGGCTTCATGAAGTAAGTAGGCATATTGAAGAAGCCCACATTGCAAGAAACTTCAGAAGGCTTTTAGGACTAGATGAAAGCCTTTAGGATGCAGCCGGCAAAGAGTCAGAACCCCAGTCATGCAGCTGCCAAGAAAAATATTTTGACAACAACCAGAATGAGCTTGGGCGCAAATTCTTCAAACTGTGGTAGCCCAACTGCAATCAATGTGTACGTGTGTGTGTGTGTGTGTGTGTGTATACATACATACATATATATATATAGTTGTGTCTATATGAGCATGGAAATTGACAAAATGATATTAAAATTTATATAGGCATAAAAACTAAAGAAATAACCAATTTTAGAGAACAGAGTTCACTGTACATTAATTTATAATTACTATAAAGCTACTGCAATTATTCAGGGGGTTATAGGCAGAAGGATAGATAACTAAACCCATGGAATAGATTCAGGATGCTAAAGAGACACAGATATAAATGTATCTTCATACATTGGAAAGGTAGCCCTGCAAAGCAGTGAAAAATGTACAGTCTTTTAAAATCATGGCATTGGATCAATTAAATAGTTACATGAAGAACAGTAAACCATGAATGCTACCATCTACCATACACCAAGCCCACTCTAAATAGATTGCAGAAGGTAAAAGATCACATCTTCTAGAAAATAGCATAGGAAAAAATATCTAGGATCTTGGAACAGCCAGTAATTTCTTAAATAGGACATAGAACATGAACAATAAAAAAATATATAGACATCCTTACCACGAACCTAGTGGCTTAAAACAATGCATATTTATTTTTTCTATTGGTCAGAAGTCCAGGCATGGTTTCGCTAAGTGCTCTGCACAGGGCTTGGGTCAAAAGTCTGGTTTATTCTCAGAATTCTATTGCTAACATTATAGGTAATAAAAAAAAAAAGAAAGATATTTCTTCTCTAATATCCAGTTTTTCTTCACAGGCATTGATTTTTCTCTTATGTCTCTTATGTCTCGATCTCCCTGCTTTAATGTATCTTAAAAGTGCTCTAAGGCTCACCAAAGGGGAAAAAAAGAAAAGTTTTATCAAGGGCATTGCCAGTCACTGATGTCAATGAACCAATTTAGAGTGTTGCAAGGTAGGCATGTTCAATATTTTTTCTGCTGATCATTCTAATATTCTTATACCTGGCAGCACAGCTTTTTTGTTTGAAGTCAGACTGATGCGACAATTAATTTGGTTCTCATGCATGTACAATCTGTATGACAGTGGGCAGATTACTAACATTCTTTCCATTCATTGTAGGGTCTGTGTACCTCCTCCTTTGAATCTGAGTGGGTTCTAAGACTACTCTGACCAGTAAAACATGAAAGAAGTTATTCTATTGCGCATTTTCAGGGCCAGGACTTAAGAGAATGGCAACTTATACTTCCTGTGTGTTGAAAACCAGCCTCCATTCTCTGAGAAAGTTTATGCATTTCAGTGATGAGGTCCTTGAATTTCTCAGCTGAGCTCTGAGCTGATAGCCAATTCAAATTTGCTAACCATGTGAGTAAGCCATCTCCAAAGTCAATCCTGCAGCTTTAGTCAACCACCCTAGCTGATGCCACATAGGACAGAAATAAAGTGTCAAATGAAGTCCTTTTTAAGTTTCTGACCCATAAAGTGATAAGCAAAATAAAATTGTTGCTTTAAGCCACAGAGTTTTGGTGTAGTTTTCAATACAGCAATAAATAACCAAAACAATCAATGATCTAGAATTTTCTAAATTAGGTAGAGGACATTTATTCTTGCAAAGGAAGGGACTGTTGAGAAAAGAAAAAAATTAAGGTAGAAAACTATATTCTGGGCTGAAGACCATTTGTTACTCTCAGAAACAGCTGAAAATGTTTTCTAGTACATGCTATAAAATATTGATGATATGTATTAATAATTGATAAAAGTAAGCAATAATGATTGTAAATTTATCATATAATGCAACCTTTATAATAGTGGAAGTAATAATTTTAGAATATTTAAGCCTAGATTATAAGAAAAGAATACAAATAATTTGTCTCATTCTTATAAATCTATTAAAAATAAAAATGAATAAATAATAAATGAAAGCAATAAACTACTACTTTTGCATTTCAAGATGATTTTTAATAGAATGGCAGAATAATAAATATTATCTTTGGGGAAATGTGGGAAGTTAATTCCAGCAAATCCTCCTATTTTACCACAGGAAAACCTTTTAGAAAATAGTCTTTTGTTATTAAAAAGAAACGTACTACTTGAATGGGAGATACATGTAAGGTCAGTTATTACTTAATTACATTGGTCCTTTAATTTTGAGAACAACAGGTATTAGAAGAAGCCCATCCTTTCCCCTTGTTCTGAACAGCACATTTAATTTCTTAGATACCTCCTTCCTTAATGGCAATTTTCCTCTCTCTGCCTCTGGAGGAGTGACACCCAGGTTCTTCCATTTTTCTCAAATATGCTTTTTATAGCAAACCCCTGCTTCAAAAGTATTTCTATTCTTCCATAGCTGCATTAACACTAATTGTCATACATTTGTACATCTCATTGTATGTCTTATCTCAAGACCAGGTTCAATGAATATAGAAATTCCTATTAATGCTGCAGTGTATCCTTTGCCCCCCCCCCCCCACAAGCTGTGTCTCTAATAAAACCAAATGTTAAATTGTATACAGTTTCTGCTTTGTTTACACATTTGGGTTTCCTGATATACAGATTATTTTTGCTTTGGAAGTTGGTATCTTTGCCAAACCTACAAAATATATAGCACAAACAACTAACTTTATAAAACAACTCTCAAAATTTCCTTGAATCACTCTGAAGACAGTACCTATTCCTTGCAATGATAACAGCATTGGTCCAAATATTTTAGAACTGTCATTTCAGAACATTTTTATTGCATAAAACAAAGAATTTTAAAATATTTTTGCAGTTTAGAGGCCAAACTGGATATTAAAATAATGGCCAAACATGCAGAGTGGATTTTGTTGGTGATTCTGAACACAATATTAAAGGATGGAATTTCATTTATAATCTCTAGAAAAAAATGTTTACTTCATATTGAATATAAGTTACTGAAAAGAAAAGGAAGATAAATCAATGGATATATAAAGGAGAATGAAACAAGATGATCATTTTAAGTATTTGTAATAATAGCAAAATTATATATGCTCAAACCGATGCTTGCTGAAAATTAACTAGAATAGAATATTTATACTCTCCAAGAGAATCAAAGTGAATTTCTGTAATTTTTCTCACCAGATATTTTCTATTAAAATTTGTAGTTTTTAAACTGAATTCAGATGAACACAAAGCACATAGAAACCTGATATTCCTGAGGATTATCAAACCCCAAACGTGATATAAAAAGGCATTTTGAATAGTAGCTTTAACGTAAGTGTCAGACTCAGATCTCTGATTTGGAAATCCCTTTGGCTCAATCAGAAGGTAGCTGCTGTCATAAGAAATGAGATATCTGAAAAGTATATTACAATTCTGCTGGCATGTATTGTCTTTAAAAACTCCTATATCCATAAGTTCACAAGAAATGTCCCATTACCTCATGAATATTTTAGAAATGAGTAACATTTTTTGCTTAACTCTCTGTTTATTTTGGGATATAGGGTATGTAATTTTTAAAAATCAAATCTGGCAATATTTGAATGTAATTAAACTTGCTTCTGGTCAGGTTTTAAGTAAAAATAAAAATGACAGTTAAGGAGATGACCTTAAAATATTTTTAGATACATACATCCCATACTTGATATGAAAAATTTAGATACTATAAAATTCAATAGAGTATTTATGATTTTCATATCACTTTCAATATTAAATCAGAGGTATAATCCAGTGAACAAAATACTCCATAATTTAAACATTCAAGAAGCAAATTTATTATCACACTAATCAAAAAGGTATATGAGATGCTGCGACCAAAACTAAATAATATGCCTTTTATTGTTTGATTCTACACTGAATAAATTAATGCTCAATAAATTCTTATCCCATGATCAATCCACCAAATTAAATTAACTTTCAGTCACGATTCAAGTATTTAAGAATGGAATTATTATTCTAACTGAGCATATAACCAATGAAAATTATTATGGGTTTAAGAAGAAAACATTAGATTCTAGAGGTAAATGGTAACATTTTAACATCAAATATGGTGACATACACAGTTTTCAAATCACTGTTTCTGAATTCTCAATTAATATAATTGAGTGGCTCTCTTCACGAGCCACCCATTCATTTTTTCATTAGATCTATCAGTGAAATGCTGTGAATCATTAGATGAATAATATACTGAACACATAAGATGACTGATATATTGGTCGGCACTTTTGTATGAATTAATAGGCAAGTGTAAGTATTTTTGTGTTTACTTTGGACATAGTTTTGAACCAGAAGCTGCTAGTTATGTAGAACATGGAATATGAGCAATAATGCATGGAACAAAGACCATGGCTATAAAGAAAATAATCACAAAAGAAATGACATTGAAACATTCTCTGATCAAAGAATATGAACTTTCCAGCCCCCGCATTCTCCCCAAATTAAGAAGTATATACAGGGAAGATGGGACAACATGAGCAATGACACAGAGAAATTAAAAACATTATCTACTCAGTGTTCTGAATGCATCCTGATATGGCAAGAAATATGAACAACCTTGAAGAAATGTCAGAAGCTAATTGCATATTTTAAGAGCCTATTATGAATTAGAATATTTAGGCCTTTCACATGATAAGTCATTTAATTTAATCCTTATAAAACTTTATTCTGAGATAGGTAGACATAAAAATCTTACACAAAGTAGAACAAAATCACAGACACTGATGACCTGATAATTTCTCAAATATTCCGTACATCTCAAAAGAACACTCATTATTTCTATAATTCAATGCTGCCTCCAAGGAGATGGGCCCGCAAATCCTAGGGCTGAACATAAAATATCTTGCTTGCCAGGCTAAGGAACTAAATTTTTCTTTTACTGTAAGAAGGAAAACAATAAAAATGACAACACTATGATAGTGCTATGAACAAATTGCATTTTAAAAGGGAAGTCTATATTCCTGTCCTACCACTAGGTTTTTCAGAACCACTTTTTTTAGATTCCATATATATGTGTTAGCATACGGTATTTGTTTTTCTCTTTCTGACTAGAGGGGTGGGATAGGGAGGATGGGAGGGAGACACAAGAGGGAGGAGATATGGGGATATATGTATATGTATAGCTGATTCACTTTGTTATAAAGCAGAAACTAACAAAAAAAATAAAAGTAAAAAAAAAGGGAAGTCTAGAAGACAAGTTGGGAGTTGAATTCAAAGTGAAAAAATAGACATGTACTGAAAGAAACGAGATAAGAGACAACAAACCTTGAATAATGGCAAAGGCAGCAATGTTGGCAAGAAAAATATAGTTTTAGATAATTAAGAGGGGAAAAAACTCTTTTCTACTTGTATTTTGAAGATGTAAAAGAATAAAACTAAAGATAATAATCAGATGTTTAGGTTATTCAACAAATAATATAAAAAAAAGAGAAAACCTAGAGAGATGATTTCTTATAATTTTGAGAAATTTCACATAAGTTGAATGATTCAGGAGGCATTTGGATATCAATCTTGGGTTTTCAAAAGTGATCTAGGTCAGAAATACATATTTATACCTTAGAATTTATATTACAGTTGAACCTGTATTAATTCAAACACATGTAGCATGAGAAGGAAAATAAACCACAGAAGAAAGGCTTGAGAAAACCATTTAAGGGCCAGGAAAGGAAGCTAAAAATGAAAATGTCAAGCGTTTGCCAGTAATGTGGACCTACCAGAACTCTCATACACGGCCAGTGGGCATGTAAAATTGGTACCATCACCTTGGGAAATTATTTAGGGGTAGATACTAACACTGAATATATGAGTTCTCTATAACCCACCCAATAATTGTTGTCCTAAGCAGACAACCTAGAGAAGAGCATTTAAATATTTAATGAAAGTGTGTACAAGAATGCACACAGCAATTCTAATAAAATAATCAAAAATCAGAAAATATCCAAATACCTATCAACATTAAAATGGATAAATAAACTGATATATTCTCACAAAATACTATATAGCAGTGAGAATGAATGGCTTAATCTACATGCAACAATATGGATAAATCTCCCAAAAATAACGTTGAGTGAAAGAAGCCAAACGTAAATGATTACTAATATATGATTTTCTTTATGTAAAATGTAATAACAGGTAAGACTATTTTGTGACGTTACAAGGTAGTAACGATACTCTTGAAGGAGTGTTCAGTGGCTGAGATGGAGCAGCAGGACTACAACGTGTTGCTAGTAGAGATCTGTTTATTGATCTGGGTGCTGCTTACACTCGGGTGTTCAGTTTGTGTCAATTTAGTGAACTGAACACTGATTGTTGTAGAATTTACTGTATGCTTGTTAGATGTCAGTACAAAGGTTTAATCAATTCCACAATTAATCATCACAAACCTATGAAGCTATCTAAAGAAAGGAACAAAAAAGAAAAACAAAGACTGTACACTGAAGTAGAAGATGGTATCTATTACCTTTAGCTAAATTCACATCTGTATTTTGGATGTCAGCATTTGACAGAATCTTGTTTAAATAAGAAAACTTGTCACATACTCTATGGTGCTGTGTATCTGAGATATGTACTAAATGTAAACTTGAATTAGACTTCAGTCAAAGAAGTTTATGTCATAACATATCCTTCCGTACAAGACTAGAAGTATATAAAAATGAAAAATTACAATACTTTCTTGAAGATGGTACATAATAAAAATGCTTTTTACTTTACTCAGTCGATTAAAAAAGCTACTTCACAGTGTCAAAAAAAATAATTTTGGTATGAAATGTTAGTAAGATAATACCTTAGGTCCCAGCCATATTTACTTAACTAAGACTGAGTATTATCAGATAATAAAAAGCTGATTTTTGTCATCTATGCAATTGCTAATAACTTTGCTATTGAATTGATTGTGTAGATATTTAAATAAAATAGAAAATTACAACAAGGAAAAGCATTTTTTTGTTATATAAAAGGATGTTGCAGAAGCTAGATATAGCATGCAATCTTGGTGTACTCTTTTGAAAACCCTTATTCTTGACCTGCTCAACGAATCATCAGAAAGTTTTTTCCAAACATGTGCTGCTGTAAACTATCTGAAAAAATTAGTTTACAGATCAAGTGGAATAAATATAGAAACAGGCAGGAATAATCTGTAAATATGAGCTCTTTCCTGTACCTCATCCTTTCTCTAAATGCTGCCAAGAGAGAAAATAACATGGCTGACTTAATTTTAATGAACCATAAAAATTATCGATGATGTGTCCACCTCTCCCCCCACCCAAATACCCCAAATCAAGAGGTGTCCTCCACTTAACTCTTACTAGAATTGTAAATAAAATCTCTCTTTTTCTTTATGAAAAATTTCTTTCTTGTAAACCGACATGTCTCTCTCTTATTGATATACTAATTTCTGCTAGCCTATCTTAAAACAATGTATCTACTTCCATTTTTGCTATTATTCAAATAGGGGAAAAATAAGGAAATTTAATCAAGTGACTTTATGTAATTCAATATTGTGTGCATTCAAGCCAGTATTTGCATCTTCTATATTTTCAAATTAGATTTTTACATAGAATTGTCCAATGATTTACTTTTCTAAATTAAAAAAAAATTATTGAAGTATAGTTGATTTACAATGTTGTGTTAGTTTCAGGTGTACAGCAAAGTGATTCAATTATATATACATACATATGTATATATAACTGAATATATATTTTCTTTTTCAGATTCTTTTCCCATATAGGTTATTACAAAATACTGAGTATAGTTCTCTGTGTTACACAGTAGGTCCTTGTTGGTTATCTATTTTATATATAGTAGTGTGTGTATGTTAATCCCAAGCTCCTAATTTATCCCTCCCCACCTTTCCCCTTTGGTAACCATAAGTTTATTTTCTATGTCTGTGGGTCTATTTCTGTTTCGTATATAAGTTCATTTGTACCTTTTTTTTTTTTTAGATTCCATATATAAGCAATATCATATGATATTTGTCTTTCTCTATCTGGCTTACTTCACCTAGTATGATAATCTCTAGGTCCCTCCATGCTACTACAAATGGCATTATTTCATTCTTATATAAAACCAGATACAATGATTTACATTTAATTAGAGGACTATATTCCAAAACTATTGATTGTGAATGATCTAAGAAAGAATGATAAATTCTAAGCCTATCATGTCTTAGACGACGTTAATCTTGAAAAACTAGGTAAAAGAGAGGGGGTAATAAAGTGGTCTGCACCTATATCTTTTTAAATGTTAACTTTGAAACAGCCCTGTTCTACTAACATGGGATTGCCACACCATATATTTATTTTATAAGGATGAGCATTCTTTCAAATATAAGTCTATGGAAGTCAGGGAACAACTCTATGAGAATGCCTTTGTACTTTTATGTTAGTTTGCACGTACACAACTAAAAGATATTTCTTTAATTTGGACTCATGTCTTTAACCTGAATTTGGTTTTAGCAACTATTAGAGAATCAGGCTTCAATCTGAATTGGCCCATATAGCCTGCTATAGATGCCCAACCATCCCCAGAGTTACAGGAAAAAAAAAAAAAAAACTAAAAAAGAATCAAAGGTTTGAAATTTATGTAACTCAAGTAATCCAATAGTTTCAAAAGAAATTATATACATATTTTTTTCTATCCCTATACTAGAATACTCATATAGCTAAAGCTTTATAGCTTTATAACTTATCTGGATATTTCAAAAGAGAATCCAATCTTATATTATTAGTCTTCTATACATGGTCCTTACATATCAACATAGATGTTGGAGGACGCTTGCTGATTTCCACAAAAACTTTTAGTTCTTGGCTTAGATTTAATGCCTCTATTAAATAATTGATAGCAATTGATATCTTTACAATATTTAGTGTTAAAACCATGAATATGCTATAACAACTACATTAATTATATCTTCTTTGATACATCTAATAGAATTTTATATTTTCCATAGAACTGCTGTACATCACTGTTTAAATTTATATATAGATATTTTATATTTTATGTTATTTGAAATTGAATCAATCTAAGATATTGTTTATTTCTATTTCTAGAATATCAAAATACAAGTAAATTTTGTATAATAATTTCATATGACTGTCATACTTTTATTAATTTTAATCACTTATATGTTGATATTTATGAATTTTCTAGGTAACAACCACATCTGAAAATAAAGTTTAAAAATATATACATTAAAAATATATTTAATTATTTAATTTAATAACTTATGAATTACTTATAATTTTTAAATGCTTATAATTTATAGGTTCAAATATGTACATTATTAGAATAAAAATATTAATAAAGTTATAAAATAGTTATAATAAATCTATATTATATATAAATATAAAATGATTTATAATTTAATTTTAAAAAGTAACATATTTCAGATTTTTTATTTCTTCTTGAGGTAGTTTGGTGAATTTTATTTTTCTAGAATTTTTTCTACCTCATTTAAGCTTCCAAATTTATCAGATATACTATTTATCATAATATAATCTTATTATTTGTTGCCTGAAGCATCTATAATCCTGTCCCATTTTTATTAATCATGTGTGTTATATGTTTCTTTTCTGTATTTTTTAATCTTGCCACATAATTGCCTGTTACTATGCCTTAAGTTCACTGATACTTTCTGACATTATTCAAATTTCTCCTATGTCTATCAGTGAATTTTTCATTTCAGAGAGTCTATTGTTCAGCTTCCACTCATTATAATCAGGCTTTTCCTTAAAGGTTGCTCTTATTTATAGTGGCTGTTTTATAGCAACTGTCTGTTAATCTAACATGTTTTTCATTTTTGGACCTGAATTTATTTTTTTTTCCTATTACTTCATCTGTTTCTTTGAATGTCTAGTTTTTTAAATTGGAAATTCAACCATTTGTAATTTATAGGGTTAAATACCTATGTTTAGTTTTCTTCATTCCAAGATTATTACTGTTTGGGAAAGTTAAGTTGTTCATAAGTAAAACTTGAATCTTTTTAGGCTTCTTTTCAAGTTTTGTTTGGTGTATATACAGTAGTCTTTTCTCGAAGGTACTTTAAGATCTACTATATATCCTGATCCTTTAAATGGCTCTACTGAATGCACAGCATGTTGAACTATATCTCAATACTTGGGTGGTGGGTAGTCATATATCTCTCTGCCCTGTGTAATCTCTGAAATGGTTCATCAACTTTTTGTGTTTTCACATATAATTGTGAAATACTGGTTTCCAGCAACAGGCTAAAGCGTAGGCTATGAACATATTTGTAATTTTTTCTTGGCATCTCTCCTCTTTTGTAGTATTTTCCCCTACAAATCACAGTTGCTGCAGCTGTCAAGAATTCTGATTTCTTGATCCTCAGCTCACCACAGTCATTGTGTTTTGCTTGGGTTATTCATCTTTATACCATGCCTGGAAAACCTCTTCATGGACACACTTGAGGTTGTATTAGGGCTCACCTTGTTTGTTTCTTTCACTCAGGCATTACAATCTCGTGCTGCCTGTTTCCTAGTATCTAAAATATTTTTCCTTGTATATTTCATTTCCTTCCTACTTAAATGTGAAATGAAAAGCCTGGCACCAAACTACTCCAACAAGACTAGAAGTGCAAGTTTATACTTGCCTGTTCCGTTGTTTTTGAAAATCTGCTATAGCACTTTTTACAGTTTCCAGTATTTAAAAATTTTTTTCTTTAAACAGATTGAGCATAGATTATTATAAACACCATGTCATATAAATCTATTGTGTGTAGACCATGAATGCCTGGTAAATGTATTTTCAGTTGATTTTCACCCAGGTTCAGCATTTCTTATTCTCTTGTATGCTTTGTAAAATTTCACAGCTTACTGGCCATTGTCTTGAACAATAATTACAGTGTTCTCTGAAGTCAAAGAAAGTTGTCCCTTCCCTCCAGATATCTTTTCCTTCCTTTTTGCTATCATAGGTTTGAGAACGTCTCAAACCAAATTAAACATGTAAATTCCCCTGATTCACCCAGGCTGAGCATACTATGAATATACAATAGAAGGTTAAGTCTGTGACCATAAACTCTTCAATATTATTTTTTTAAATTTCATTTTTCTCTTCTTTTCCACTTTGTGCTAAGGAAGTCCTCCCTACATTTCTTAGCACTTGTTTGCTTTTACTTTGAAGATTAGCTCTTTAGCTCAAGAAAGGGGGAAATGGCAGGACTCTAGGCTATGATCTGTGTCGTTTTGGTCTGCATCAACGAGGGAACCAATAGAGCTGACTGGAGTATGGGTAAATGCCATGAGGGCAAAAGTATCATTAATAAGTATTTTCCCCTTCCTTCTCTTCTCTTCCTTCCTGCTTTATGTAAAAATGGACATGGGAGTTTCCCACTGTCTTTTTCATATTATTAATGATTTCAAGCATTCGCTTTGCCAACACAGATGTCTACTCTATAGGGCAAAATGTGAATTATAGGATAGTCACACAATCCATATTCCATTAGAAAATATTCCTATTAGAAATATTTATTTTGAGCCTAAGGTGCTTCTTGTACTTTTCTAATTCCTCTATAAGTCAAATCCTTATAATTACTTCTAAGTATAGTAATACTGAGTTTTATCCACTATCAACATGAACTGAACAAATGTTATGTTTGATATTACATGAGGCACTGCTTTTGGTGAAAAAAGTTGTAAAATACCAGGATTCCATAGACAAAAGGAACTGGAAAGAACTTACTTGAGTTCTTTTAGAAGAAAAAGGTTTTACTGGATTTTAAGACTGTCATCATTCAAATGAATTGAACCATTATAACCACACTTACAAATGCTGGAGGAAGTCACAAAAAAGAAGATCCTTATTATATACTTATGCCAGAAAGTTAGCATTTCCCTAGAGGGAAATTTTTGTCATGCTCCGTGACTTACGATATTGTTAGGAATGTTAAAAGGATTTGTCATGGTAAATCCACATGGTTAGAATTATAGTATGTAGAAATAGCATATCCTAAAAACTATGTTAGAAAAATAAACCGTTTTTAGATTTACAACACCAGATTAACAAGACATAAAACAAGGAGGCAAGTCACACTAAAATTTAAGTTGCCTAAATATCCAAATCCAGATATAAAAGGAAGATTAAATTATTAACTTCTATCACAAAATTAATAGGGAAATGTAAATGTGCTCTGATAAAATAACTAGATTTTCTTTTCTAAAAACAAGAAAGCCTAAACAAATGATAAATGTATTTAATTTAATAAACGTATTCTAAAATTATCTCCTATGTAGTGATATTTAAATCAATTATTTTATACATAGGTGAAATGCCAGAAAATAATTTAAACTAATGTTTGGTTGTCACAAAATATGATTGGTTTATTAAATCTAAAATTCTTTATTTCAATGGGCCAACTTAAATATTATTCAGTTATGGGACTTTCAACCTCTGCCTAATTGTATCCTGAAAAATATCTCAAAATACAATAAAATTCAGTTTCTTTATTTAGATAATCTGACAATGTATTTATCTGGTGAATTATTCAAACCAAATTCTAACTAAGGCTCTAGTCAAAACTTTGTAACAAATTTTATTAATTCTACCATTGGGATATGTTTGTCATTTATTGAGGGGATTGGTTAGAATACTAACACTTATTTCATAACCATAGAACTACTGAAGGGGAGTTTTGAGAATGTAGGGCTTAGTCAAATCAAGTTCAGGGTATAGCAGTGAGGAACTGTAATAAATTGCACATATTCTTAACTCATCATTCTGAAGGTTACTAGACAACTTATATTATAAGCAAAACCCACTTTATGCAGATACAATATAGATAAAAAGACAAACAGGCACATATTATACATGAATGGGAAACTGATGCTCAAATATTAATATAAAAATATATTATTTTTTATTAGCTTGTGCATTATTTATTTCCCCTATTCAAATACACACCATCCTGAGAGTGAAGTTTTGAATAGAATTTCATACCTGCTCTTTCCATCCCATTGAGGGAAATGTCTTCCTTAATAAGAGACACAGGGGTGACCTTCAAGATGGCGGAGAATTAAGACATGGAGATCACCTTCTTTCCCAAAAATACGTCAGAAATACATCTACATGTGCAACAACTCCTACAGAACACCTACTGAACACTGGCAGAAGACCTCAGACTTCCCAAAAGGCAAGAAACTCCCCATGTACCTGAGTAGAGCAAATGAAAAAACGGAGACAAAAGAATAGGGACAGAACCTGCACCTCTGGAAGGGAGCTGTGGAGGAAAAGTTTCCACACACTAAGAAGCCCCTTCACTGGCAGAGATGGGGGTTGGCAGGGGAGAAGCTTTGGAGCAACAGGGGTTTAGAGGGCAAAGCGGAGAGATTCCTGCAGAGGATCGGTGCTGACCAGCACTCACCAGCCCGAGAGGCTTGTCTGCTCACCCGCCGGGGCGGGTGGGGCCTGGGAGCTGAGGCTCTGGCTTTGGAGTTCGGATTCCAGGGAAAGGACTGGGGTTGGCTGTGTGAACACAGCCTGAAGGGGGCTAGTGAGCCAGAGCTAGCCAGGAGGGAGGCTGGGAAAAATTCTGGAACTAAGAGGCAAGAGACCGTTGTTTTGGGGTGTGCAAGGAGAGGGGATTCAGAGCACCGTCTAAATGAGCTCCAGAGATGGGCATGAGACGGGGCTATCAGCACGGACGACAGAGAAGGGCATGAAATGCTAAGGCTACTGCTGTAGCCACCAAGAAGCCTGTGTGCAAGCACAAGTCACTATCCACACCTCCCCTCCCGGGAGCCTGTGCAGCCCGCCACTACTAGGGCCCCATGATCCAGGGACAACTTCCCCGGGAGAACACACGGTGTGCTTCAAGCTGCACAACATCATGCCGACCTCAGCCACCACATGCTCATCTGACATTCTGTACCCCTCCCTCCCACTGGCCTGAGCCAGAGCCCCCTAATCAGCTGCTGCTTTCACCCCATCCTCTCTGGGTGGGAACAGATGCCCTCAGGTGACCTAAGTGAAGAGGCAGGGCCAACCCAAAGCTGAACCCCAGGAGCTGTGCGAACAAAGAAGAGAAAGGGAATTTCTCCCAGCAGCCTCAGGAGCAGCAGATTAAACTTTCATGGTCAACTTGATGTATGCTTCATCTGGGGAATACTTGAATAGACAATGAATCATGCCAAAATTGAGGTGGTGGACTTTGGGAGCAGCTGTAGACTTGGGGTTTGCTCCCTGTGGCTGACAGCATCTTGGTGCTCTGGCCGGGTGTCAGTCCTGTGCCTCTGAGGTGGGAGGGCTAAGGTCAGAACATTGGCCTCACAGCTCCACATAATATCAAATGGTGAACGCTCTCCCAGAGATCTCCATCTCAATGTTAAGACCCAGCTCCACTCAATAACCAGCAAGCTACGGTGCTGGACACCTTATGTCACACAACTAGCAAGACAGGAACACAACCCCATCCATTAGCAGAGAGGCTGCCTAAAATCATAAAAAGGTCACAACACCCCAGTACACACCAATGGATGCGGTCCTGCCCACCAGAAAGACAAGATCCAGCCTCATCTACCAGAACACAGGCACTAGTCCCCTCCACCAGGAAGCTTACACAACCCAATGAACCAACCTTAGACAATGGGGGCAGACACCAAAAGCAACGGGAACTACGAACCTGCAGCCAGTGTAAAGGAGACACCAAACACAGTAAGTTAAGCAAAATAAGAAGACAGAGAAACACACAGCAGTTGAAGGAGCAAGGTAAAAACCCACAAAACCAAACAAAAGAAGAGAAAATAGGCAGGCTACATGCAAAAGAATTCAGAGTAATGACAGTAACAATGATCCAAAATCTTGGAAATAGAATGGAGAAAATAGAAGAAACATTTAACAAGGGCCTAGAAGAACTAAAGAGCAAACAAATAATGATGAACAACACAATAAATAAAATTTAAAATAATCTAGAAGGAATCAATAGCAGAATAACTGAGGCAGAAGAGCAGATAAGTGACCTGAAAGATAAAATAGTGGAAATAACTACTGCAGAACAGAATAAAGAAAAAAGAATGAAAAGAATTGAGGACAGTCTTAGAGACCTCTGGGACATTAAATGCACCAACATTCGAATTATACGGGTCCTAGAGGAAGAAGAGAAAAAGAAAAGGAATGAGAAAATATTTGAAGAGATTATAGTTGAAAACTTCCCTAATATGGGAAAGGAAATAGTCAATCAAGTCCAGGAAGTGCAGAGAGTCCCATACAGGATAAATCCAAAGAGAAACACACGAAGACTCATATTAATCAAACTATCAAAAATTAAACACAAAGAAAGAATATTAAAAGCAGCAAGAGAGGGCTTCCCTGGTGGCGCAGTGGTTGAGAATCTGCCTGCCAGTGCAGGGGACACAGGTTTGAGCCCTGGTCTGGGAAGAGCCCACATGCCATGGAGCAACTAGGCCCGTGAGCCACAACTACTGAGCCTGTGCGCCTGGAGCCTGTGCTCCGCAACAAGAGAGGCCGCGATAGTGAGAGGCCCACACACCGTGATGAAGAGTGGATCCTGCTTGCCACAACTGGAGAAAGCCCTCGCACAGAAACGAAGACCCAACACAACCATAAATAAATAAGTAATTAATTATTTTTTTAAAAAAAAAAGCAGCAAGAGAAAAATAACAAATAATACAAGGAAATCCCCAGAAGGTTAACAGCTGATCTTTCAGCAGAAACTCTGCAAGCCAGAAAGGAGTGGCATGACATATTTAAAGTGATGAAAGGGATTCAGATTTGACGGAGAAATTAAAACCTTTACAGACAAACAAAAGCTGAGAAAATTCAGCACCACCAAACCAGCTTTACAACAAACGCTAAACGAACTTCTCCAGGCAGGAAACACAAGAGAAGGAAAAGATGTACAATAACAAAACCAAAACAATTAAGAAAATGGTAATAGGAACATACATATCAATAATTACCTTGAATGTAAATGGATTAAATGCTCCCACAAAAAGAAATAGACTGGCTGAATGGATATAAAAACAAGACCCATATATATGTTGTCTACAAACGACCCACTTCAGACCTAAGGACACATACAGACTGAAAGTGAGGGGATGGAAAAAGATATTCCATGCAAATGGAAATCAAAATAAACCTGGAGTAGCAATTCTCATATCAGACAAAACAGACTTTAAAATAAAGACTATTACAAGGGACAAAGAAGAACAGTACAGAATGATCAAGGGATCAATCCACCAAGAAGATATAATAATAATAAATATATATGCACCAACATAGAAGTACCTCAATACATAAGGCAAATGCTAACAGCCATAAAAGGGGAAATCAACAGTAACACAATCATATTAGGGGACTTTAACAACCCACTTTCACCAATGGACAGATCATCCAAAATGAAAATAAATAAGGAACCACAAGCTATAAATGAAACATTAAACAAAATGGACTTAATTGATATTTTTAGGATATTCCATCCAAAACAACAGAATGCACTTTCCTCTCAAGGGCTCATGGAGCATTCTCAGGATAGATCATATCTTGGGTCACAAATCAAGCCTTGGTAAATTTAAGAAAATTGAAGTTGTATCAAGTATCTTTTCCGACCACAATGCTATGAGACTAGATGTGAATTTCAGGAAAAAAAAATATGTAAAAAATACAAACACATTGAGGCTAAACAATACACTACTTAATAACCAAGAGATCATTGAAAAAATCGAAGAGGAAATCAAAAAATACCTAGAAACAAATGACAATGAAAACATGATGACCCAAAACCTATGGGATGCAGCAAAGCAGTTCTAAGAGGGAAGTTTACAGCAATACAATCCTACCTCAAGAAGCAAGAAACATCTCAAAAAAACAAACTAATCTTACACCTAAAGCAATTAGAGAAAGAAGAAAAATAACACGCCGAAGTTAGCAGAAGGAAAGATATCATAAAGATCAGATCAGAAATAAATGAAAAAGAAATGAAGGAAAGGATAGCAAAGATCAATAAAATTAAAAGCTGGTTCTTTGAGAAGAAAAACAAAATTGATAAACCAGTAGCCAGACTCATCAAGAAAAAAAGGGAGAAGACTCAAATCAATAGAAGTAGAAATGAAAAAGGAAAAGTAACAACTGACACTGCAGAAATACAAAGGATCATGAGACGTTACTACAAGCAACTTTATGCCAATAAAATGGACAACCTGGAAGAAATGGACAATTCTTAGAAAAGCACAACCTTCCAAGACTGAATCAGGAAGAAATAGAAAACATAAACAGACCAATCACAAGCACTGAAATTGAGACTGTGATAAAAAATCTTCCAACAGAAGCCCAGGACCAGATGGCTTCAAAGGCAAATTCTATCAAACATTCAGAGAACTAACACCTATCCTTCTCAAACTCTTCCAAAATATAGCAGAGGGAGGAACACTCTCAAACTCATTCTACGAGGACACCATCACCCTGATACCAAAACCAGACAAGGATGTCACAAAGAAAGAAAACTACAGGCCAATATCACTGATGAACATAGATGCAAAAATCCTCAACAAAATACTAGCAAACAGAATCCAACAGCACATTAAAAGGATCATACACAATGATCAAGTGGGGTTTATCCCAGGAATGCAAGGATTCTTCAATATACACAAATCAATCAATGTGATAAACCATATTAACAAATTGAAGGATAAAACACATATGATCATCTCAATAGATGCAGAAAAAGTTTTCAACAAAATTAAACACCCATTTATGATAAAAACCTTGCAGAAAGTAGGCATAGAGGGAACTTGCCTCAACATAATAAAGGCCATATATGACAAACCCACAGCCAACATCATCCTCAATGGTGAAAAACTGAAACCATTTCCACTAACATCAGGAACAAGACAAGGTTGCCCACTCTCACCACTATTACTCAACATAGCTTTGGAAGTTTTAGACACAGCAATCACAGAAGAAAAAGAAATAAAAGGAATCCAAAATTGAAAAGAAGAAGTAAAGCCATCACTGTTTCAGATGATGTGATACTATACATAAGAGAATCATAAAGATGCCACCAGAAAACCACTAGAGCTAATCAAAGTTGGTAAAGTTGCAGGAAAAAAAACTAATGCACAGAAATCTCTAGCATTCCTATACACTCATGATGAAAAATCTGAAAGAGAAATTAAGGAAACACTCCCATTTACCATTGCAACAAAAAGAATAAAATACCTAGGAATTAACCTACCTAAGGAGACAAAAGACCTGTATGCAGAAAACTATAAGACACTATGAAAGAAATTAAAGATGATGCAAAGAGATGGAGAGATATACCATGTTCTTGGACTAGAAGAATCAACATTGTGAAAAATGAGTATACTATTCAAAGCAATCTACAGATTCAATGCAATCCCCATCAAACTACCACTGGCATTTTTCACAGAAGTAGAACAAAAAATTTCACAATTTGTATGGAAACACAAAAGACCCCGAATAGCCAAAGGAATTTTGAGAAAGAAAAATGGAGCTGGAGGTATCAGGCTCCTGGACTTCAGACTATACTACAAAGCTACAGTAATCAAGACAGTATTGTAGTGGCATTAAAAAAGAGATACAGATCAATGGAACAAGACAGCAAACCCAGAGATATATCCACGCACATATGGTCACCTTATTTTTAACAAAGGAGGCAAGAATCTATAATGGAGAAACGATAGCCTGTTAAATAAGTGGTGCTGGGAAAACTGGACAGGTACATGTAAAAGAATGAAATTAGAACACTCTCTAACACCATATACAAAAATAAACTCAAAATGCATTAAAGACATAAATGTAAGGCCAGACACTATAAAACTCTTAGTAGAAAACATAGGCGGAACACTCTATGTCATAAATCACAGCAGATCCTCTTTGGCCCACCTCCTAGAGAAATGGAAATAAAACCAAAAATAAACAAATGGGACCTAATGAAACTTAAAAGCTTTTGCACAGCAAAGGAAACCATAAACAAGATGAAAAGACAACCCTCAGAATGGGAGAAAATATTTGCAGATGAAGCAACTGACAAAGGATTAATCTCCAAAATTTACAAGCAGCTCATGTGACTCAATATAAAAAAAACAAAGAATCCAATCCAAAAATGGGCAGAAGACCTAAATAGACATTTCTCCAAAGGAGATATACAGATTGCCAACAAACACATGAAAGGATGCTCAATGTCACTAATCATTAGAGAAATGCAAATCAAAACTACAGTGAGGTATCCCCTCACAGACAGTCAGAATGGCCATCATCAAAATACCTACGAACAATAAATGCTGGAGAGCGTGTGGAGAAAAGGGAACCCTCTTGCACTGTTGGTGGGAATGTAAATTGATACAGACACAATGGAGAACAGTATGGAGGTTCCTTAAAAAACTAAAAACAGAACTACCATATGACCCAGCAATCCCACCAACTGGCATATACCCCTAGAAAACCGTAATTCAAAAAGAGTCATGTACCACAATGTTCATTGCAGCTCTATTTACAATAGCCAGGGCATGGAAGCAACCTAAGTGTCCACTGACAGATGAATGGATAAAAAAGATGTGGCACATATATACAATGGAATATTACTCAGCCATAAAAAGAAACGAAATTAAGTTATTTGTAGTGAGCTGGATGGACCTAGAGAGTGTTATACAGTGTGAAGTAAGTCAGAAAGAGAAAAATAAATACTGTATTCTAATACATATATATGGAAACTTAAAAAAAAAAGTTCTGAAGAACCTAAGGGCAGGACAGGAAAAAAGATGCAGACATAGAGAATGGACTTGAGGACACAGGGATGGGGAAGGGTAAGCTGGGATGAAGTGAGAGAGTGGCATTGATATATATACACTACCAAACGTAAAATAGATAGCTAGTGGGAAGCAGCTGCCTAGCACAGGGAGATCAGCTCGGTGCTTTGTGACCTCCTCGAGGGGTGAGATCAGGAGAGTGGGAGGGAGGAGATATGGGGATCAATGTATATGTACAGCTGATTCACTTTGTTATAAAGCAGAAATTAACACATCAGTGTAAAGCAGTTCTGCTCCAATAAAGATGTTAAAAAATAAAATAAAATAAATGAAAAGGAAAAAAATAAGAGACACAATATAAACTATGACTATTATGATGGAGATCTGAATAAACAAGTAAGGCATCTGATACCCTATCTAACAGGTCTATAGTGCATTTCCAAGGAATCATGCACTTGTAATGGAAACTACAGAAGAGGAATAAGTTGATGAGCCAAGTGTGGAGAAAGTGCAGTGGAAACACTGCCCAATGTTTACAGAAGCTTTTAGTGGTTTAAATTATCTCCAGGGACACTGGAAATTGACAAGGGAGTAAGAATTCTTTCAGCACCAGTAATAAATGGAAGAGTTCTTTATATAGTTAGATTTTGTGTTCACAAGGAGACAGGAGAGCATGATTTCTACTACCTGAAAATCTGCTATTAGTAAAACAGTCAGACATGTCATAAAATATTGACAAATATTAGCCTATTTACATGAGAATATCACAGAATTGCTCATAGAACACAGATATCATATTATAGCACATGTAATTATTTTCTAGTTAGGAATGTTAAAAATATCATATCCCATAAAATGTACACATAATTATCTAGGATTTAGTGGTGCATTCTATAAAAAAGTGTGCATTCACGCCTTTTATATGTATATGGCTTTAATTGTTCATCTTCAGGGCTTACTACTTCCCTCATGTCCATATACATCTATATTTATATATCTGCATCTATATATAAATTTATCTTTAGAAGTCTACTCAAAACTATCTATTGATGGACTAAAAAAATTTCAAACTTCATGTAAATAAATATTTGTTGATTACTTCCCCCCCATCTCTTGTCCAAATGGTACCCTCCTCAGTAAATGCCACTTAAATCCACATTATGCCAATAAAATTGTGTTGTGATTTTTGACTTTGATATTTATCCGTCTTTTACACACCACATCTGGTACATAAGCAAAACTTCTTTTCTTCTTAATGTATCCGAAATGATCTCACCTGGACTATGATAGTAGTATCCAAAATGGTTGTCAGCATTCTCTATTACTGTCTGTTTTCCACATATTTTTGGTAGCATTAGAGTCATACTTCTGTGACCATAAATCAAAACCCATCATTACCATGCAAACTTTTTGATCACATCAAAACAAAATCCAAATTCTTGCTCTCATTTTAAAAAACAAAACAAAGAATTAACTATAAGTCTCTATATATTAACTTGCCGAAGGCTATTCCGCTAAGTCATTTGCAACCATATTTTTTACTCTCAGCTCACTACACTTTAGCAAGACTTATATCTTTGCTCTTTGTTATTAATAACAAATTAATTATCATAGCAGTAAATTTGTTATTGCTGTTCTCTATGCCAGAAATAAGCTGCTGCCTAACTTGTTTCCCACTTAATTCACTGTCTGCTCAAATGCCATTGTCTCCCTGGATTACTCTTATAAAAATAGCCACATCATCTATCATTCTTTATCTTCGTTTCCTGTCATATTACTGTTTGAAATATTATGGGTTTTTTTTGTTGTTGTTGTTAGTTTATTGACTATCTCTGCCAACTAGAATGTTAGCTCCACTTCAGCAAAGGTTTTTATCAACGTTCCTATCTGCTATATTCCCAAAAAACAGTGCTTGGGACCCAGAAGATTTTTTTTTTTTAATTTTGTTAAATGAATGAATGAGTGAATGCAGAGTTAAGTGTATTCTTCTCTGGAGGGTTTATGATCAGTTTTATCCAAAAGCTTACAGCTAACTATTTAGGGAACTAGGGGATATTGGCATACTAATGATTGAAAAGAAAGTTTGAGCTGAAATAAATAATAACTGTAACGTTTAAAATTGAAAAGAAAAAAGTTTACTTTTAATTGTGCTACCATCTTCATATTTTTCTCTCAGTAGGCAACTTTAGGACAATCATAGTGCTTAATATTTATAGTTTTTTGTTGTTTTACAAAGAAATGTTTTAATGTAATGTAAAAGGTGGAGTGAACCAAAACCTACCCATCCCATCAGTTTACCAAAACTATTTTTCTGGTATTAGCAAATTCTGATTTGCTGTTGGTCCTGTATACAGACAGAAAGAAATAAAGTAGAACTGCCTGCCTTGTAATGGTATAATGCATAATACTTTGTGTTTTCTAAAATACATGGTAAAAGGAAGTTTTATTAAAAGTATTATGAAATACATAGGCCAGGAGTTTAGACTACCAAAAAGCTGATAAAACAGGAAAGACATATAATTAGAAATATCCAGAGAATAAAGATATGTTACAGGAAACTTATGATGGAAACAGTGCATTTCCTGTAATTAAGATAATTTTCTCATAATTTCATTCATAGTAATCCATTTTGAATGACACTTATGATGCACTGTTTGTTGAAAGAAGCAGGCAACAGAACAACATGGACACTTTGATTTTAACCTTGTTACATTAAACATGGCACACTGTCCTTGTCAACCTTACCAATTACTCTATTTAAATTGATTTATTACATTAGTTTGCAACTGTATCTTGGAAACGTGTGCTGACAACTTTTCGTTCAATTCATCAGTTCTTTCTTTCAAAAGATCAATTACCTTATTATATTTTCTAGACCATTACCTGGGATTGAAGTAAGTCTCACAATATAATTACTTAGGTTGTCCTTCTAGTCCTTTAAAGTCTGAGTTTATTAATCTTTCTTAAGCCAAGAGAGAATTTACAAGATATCTAGAGATTTATTGATAACTATTAGTCTAAATGACTTTAGTAAGACTTTTATATCTTATCAACTATCTCATTATACATATTTTTAGCATGCATTACTATTTTATCTGAAACTTAGCAAATTAAATACATTTTAACATACTTAATCTATAAACATAAAAGTTTTGTTAAAGAAAGATGGAATAGCTCTATAAGTATAGTCTGGAAGCAGAGTACAAATTAGTCCATCATGCTCAACTCTCTCTAATAATAGTAAATGTGATGAGAAGTTATTCTGACAACAAGGATATTCTCTCCCTTCTTTCTTTGCAAGATTCCTGTTTATACTGTTTGTAGTACACCAATCCAGTGTTATCTTAAAATGCTAGCCTGTTGACCATACTATATACTAGTATCCAATTTTTCTTTAATGACTTCTGACTAAAGAGTTCTGAAACTCAGATGAGAATTTGATTGCTTTGAGGCCAAAAACATGAATAACTTATGTCCTAATATATAAGAAAAGAATCAAATGCAAAAAGTAAGCCTTTTCTTCTAAGATTAATTAAAGTGTTAAGAGTTTATTTTATAAGAAGGACTATAGAGATAATAAATAGAAGTTTGGTGTTTAACACATTATTCTCAGAGATCTAGGCAGTGCAAATAAACTGAATCAAATGCATACACATACTGAAAAAGAAGGAAGAAAAGATAAAATTAGGATTGCCTGAAAATAAAATTTTATAGCTGAAGGCCATGGTCAAAAATTAAAATATTTTTTAAATTATGAAAATGCCATACAAAGGCAAATGACATAATTAATACAAAACAGGTTTTCTACAACAAAAATAACACAAATAGGAAATATATTTTAAAAACTGACAACAAAATATAAATTATATTAGAGCAAATAAAACAGATATCCAAAATCTATGATAGAATAAAAAATTTACTAAAGGACAAAATTAAAGCTTTATGTAAAATGAGATGTTTTGCTTTTGGAAATGAAATCCATAGCCAGCAGAATCTCATTACTGTTGTTAGAGCATAGTTTTATGCAATTTTTTGGATGTTAGTTTCATATATTATCAAATATAAAATATTTCTTAACTTTGATCAAGCAATTCTACTTCTAAGGATTTGTTGTATACATATAGCTGCAATGTGAAAAAATATTTATGTGAAAATAATTTCTCCAAATCTTTTATTATAATAGTAAAAATTTATATAGCCAAAAAGAGAGGACTAGTTATGTAAATATATACAAACCATTGCCTCAGTTAATAAATAACATTAGATAATCTTTAAAATGATTATTTATGCATATATACTACAAATATACACATATATACAGAAAACATTCATATTATCTCAGTGAAAATATCTGTAAAAGTGTATTATGTAAATATATGCATTTAGTGACATCTGGAATAAAGGTCATCAAATATAAACTGTGATTATTTCTGAAGCTTGAACTTTACAGAATGAGTATGTTCTTCCATGTCTTTTACTGTATGATTTAAATAGTGGATACTATGCATCTATCATTCTAAAAAATATCATTTCTTAATTAGAAGGTGAAAATTAAAGTAGAGCTAAGAAAGCATTTTTGTTTATATAACTATTATTTTTCAGTACAGAAATAATTATCAGAACAATATAGTGCTATATGGTTTTAACACTAATAATTAAAGTTATTATTAACTTTAAAAGTTTCTCTCCTGAAATTACATTGCATTAGATGCTATTTAGTGATTCATTACTATTTTATAGAATGTATACTTCTTTAAAAGATACACATAAATGATATAGCTGTATGGGGAACTATCTCCAAATATATGGAAAAAATAAACACTATTGTGAAAAACGCCTGAAAGAGTTGGATGTTCACTCTATTTTTTAATTAAAGTATAATTGATTTACAATATTGTGTTAAATATTGCACACCAGTTTCTGCTCTACAGCAAAGTGATTCATTTATGTGTGTGTGTGAATATATATATATATAGATATAGATATATCCTTTTTCATATTCTTCTCCATTATAGTTTATTACAGAATATTGAATATAGTTCCCTGTGCTATACAGTAGGATTTTGTTTTATCTATTTTACGTATAGTAGTTTGTATCTGCTGACCCCAAACTCCTAATTTGTCCCTCCCCTACCCCTTTCCCTTTTGGTAACCATAAGTTTGTTTTCTATGTCTGACTCTATTTCTGTTTTACAAGTAAGTTCATTTGTATCATATTTTACATTCCACATATAAATGATATCATCTGTTATTTGTCTATATAACTCTATTTTCTTTACCTTTAACTAAAAGTCTTGATTTGGAAGTGAGCATTATTAGACATGTTTAATTCTTGAAAAAATAGAAATACCTGTTTAATATGAAATTCTGCAGTAAGATGACGTAACATATTTTTCTATTATTTCTGTACATGTTCTTTCCTGTAATTATAAACTAAGTTTGTAGTTTTTATTTTAATGAGGGACTAATCATATTGATAACAGAAACAGAAGGCTTCAATTACTCCTCTGGTTTCTTTGTTTTAGTTAAATCTGTGCTCTATAAAAATGACTTTCTCCTTTGCTTTAATATATAATAATCTTGGTCTATTAATTGATCAAATATTCACTCATTCAAACATTCAGTGAACATGTATTTTGTACCATCCATATGCCCAACACTAAACTAGGCACAGTGGCCTATTAAAAAAAAACATAAAAGAACTAAAAATTCTTAACTCTGAGACAAAACCATAATCCAATAGTTATAATAAAATCTAATAGATATATTAATACCATGAGTACCAAGTATTATTACAGTAAAGCTCATGATAGGGAGTTTCAAAAATATCTTGCCACGGTAGGAAATATAAATCTTCCTACAGAAAATATCTAAATATTGGTGCTACGATTTAAAGATACAATATTTTCCCCTAATCACAGAAAGTATAAGGCGTAGTTATTATACTAATTTAGGTGGAATTAGTGATTAAACACTTTGTGATTTAAGTGTTTTGGAAGGTAACTTATTTTGAGTTACAAACAGAAGCTTAGTGAAAAAGTTTTGTCTCTTTAAAGTTGTAGCTCTAAACCTGCGACAAAGACTTGAAAACCGCCCTCTGGTGACGTCTGAGGACTTCCTCTGCACCATCTGTGCTTTTGAAATGTCAGCACTATAAGTATCTGATACTGAGAACAAGCTGCAAGGAGCTCACAGAAATAGGACTACTAACTTTTATCAGATTCAGCCCACTACTTGCCATAGATGGCAACAGAAACAATCTGATGTCCTTTACTTGATGAAAATGGTCTTCAGCAGAAACTGTTAAAAATGTAGGGATTCCTAAGAATCTGCTGACACAATATTACAAATTTGGATAAAAATTCAATTTTTTATGGTAAATTAAAATTTTATTATTACTTTTTTTTGGCTGAGACGCTGTAAGGAACTTAAGAAAACTGGATATATTCAATGCCCATTAACCTTTGAAATGTTTGTTACTGACCAAAGAAAGATGGTATTTTGCCTGTATTCGAATCAAATAATATTTACAAATGGTTTAATCAACAAAATGACATAATTATGCTCTGTATATTACTAAATAGCTAGTTGATAAGAAAGAAAATCCAACAAATATGCAATCATCTCATCTCAACATTTAACCTGCAATAAAAGTTTGAAAAAAAAATAAATTTCTGTCTACCATCTTGTGGGATTTTTGAAAAATGATATTTATTCATATAAATATCTATAAATGGGTTTTAAAATCTATCTTACAAATATCTTGAATTAAATTAATATAAGCTAATGTAAGAAGATCAGTGTGGTGGTATTTTATAACAAACCATGTAGAAGTAATTCAACTGTCAACTTAAAATGTTAGGGACTTAAAAACATACTTTTTTCCAGAGTAAAAAACTTTTCATATAACATACACAATGTTTTTCATTAGATAAATTATTATATCAAAAAGGAGAAGTTGCAGTTTTGTTTTTGTATAGAGTTAATATGATTCCAACTATCAACTTGAAGAGTAGCTGTATAACATAACAATGGGTGCATAATCAAACCATGAGTTACAAACCAGTTACAGTATAAAGAACAGCAGTGATTTCTGAAATAATAAGTGTAAGTGTTCTTTTTCCCTTTTAAAATTGTCAACCATGACTAATGTGCCTTTTTTTGGTACATCACCCAATTTGAGAGTTTGTTGGTATATATATATATTTTTAATTGGAGTGTAATTGCTTTACAATGTTGTGTTAGTTTCTGCTGCACAATAAAGTGAATCAGCTATATGTATATGCATATCCCCTCCCTCTTGGACCTCCCTCCCCCATCCATCCCACAGGTATAGGTCATCACAGAGCACTGAGCTGAGCTCCCTGTGCTATACAGCAGGTTCCCACTAGCTATCTATTTTACACGTGACAGTGTATTTATGTCAAACCTAATCTCCCAATTCATCCCACCCTCCCCTTCCTCCCTTGTGTCCACACGTCCGTTCTCTACATCTGCGTCTCTATTCCTGCTCTGAAATTCTGCAGTAAGATGACGTAACATATTTTTCTATTATTTCTGTACATGTTCTTTCCTGTAATTATAAACTAAGTTTGTAGTTTTTATTTTAATGAGGGACTAATCATATTGATAACAGAAACAGAAGGCTTCAAGGTTCATCTGTACCATTTTTCTAGATTCCACATATATGCGTTATTAGTAGAGATGTGGATGGACCTAGAGTCTGTTATACAGAGTGAAGTAAGCCAGAAAGAGAAAAACAAATGTTGTATATTAACGGATATTTGCTGGTATATTCTTGAACAGCTTTTGCTATTTATATAGGCTTGGGATGTGAATTAAAGTTGTATAGTGCATATGAATCCCCCACTGATGAGAATACTCTTTACTTGTTTCTACTCATGAGGACAATAATTATTTATTTTAAAATCAGGAAAATAAATAAAATATATAGATATAAATCTTTGTGTTGTAAAAGTGAATCTAAAGAAAGGAAGAACCAATACTGATCATACATAAATGTAATATTATATTTATATTAACAAAATTTAATTTAGTTAAACGATATTTTTTTCATGTAGCCAACAATTTATTTCTCTAATTATATAGAAATGAAATGTCAGTAAGTATTATTTCCTGGAGGACATGACACTGATTCACTGCAGATAACTGCTGTACAAGCAGTTATAAAATGTTCAGTAATTGTGACTTTAACTAATTTATATTGTTTATTAGTCAAAGTATGAAGAGCTTCATATTCCTATATTTTGGTGCAAAGAAGAGTTGAACCCTGTGAATTGTTAGATTTAAGCATAAAGTCACATAAAATTAGGTAGGTACAGAATTACTTAATGAACTCAGACTGATCATAATTCAAAATCTGAAAGAAATTTAATTTTATATTGACTATCTTCTAACTCTGTTTTATTTTTATTGCAGGAGAGATATTTCTTATAATACCTTAAGAATAGTATGAACTTTTTCTTTCAAAAGTAGGCTATAAATATAGATTTCCTATAGCTCTTATTGAAGTAATTTAAGCCACCACTTTTCAGATGCAGACTTATTTTTTCCTCCTGATTAGGTGACACCAAGCTAATTTACTCTTTTGTATTATAAGCACTTTGCTGGCTTCTTTTTTGCGTACTGTTTGTCACAGGACAATGCAAAAAGAAATACATCAATTTTTACTATTGTACAATAGTATCTCAATGAAGAAGACAGTATATGGTATGGCGATGACAACAGTGTACAAATGTAACTGACATTTATCAATAAATGTAAAGACAATGAATTTTAATTATAAAACTATTTCCAAGTAGGCATGGACATTTTTTTTGTAAATACCAGATTTTCAGTAAAAGGGGTTTCACTTCTTTCAACTGAGGTGCTAAGACAAGAATCTATCAGATTTCAGGGCAAAACACAATGACAACTCATCAAGAAAATGAAGTAATAAATCTTTCACTGTCAAAGATTATCATATTCAATATGATGGAGTATCATATTCAATATGATGGACAAACCTCTTTTAGAATAACAATGGTACACTCTTGACAAAATACTTAATACAAAATGAAATAAAAAATGAACTGCATAAAGGCAAGGCCACATTAAACAGGAGTTGAAACTTGGAAGAAGGCAAAGATTAATTTCTGAATTTGGGGGCTTTGGCCTGAGGGAGTGGTGTAAGGCAGAGAGAGGTGCTTAGAGGCAGAAGATACAATAAAGACCCCACCATCATTCTGGCTTGAAAACTCAGATGACAGGGCTTCCCTGGTGGCGCAGTGGTTGAGAGTCCGCCTGCTGATGCAGGGGACGCGGGTTCGTGCCCCAGTCCGGGAAGATCCCACATGCCGCGGAGCAGCTGGGCCCGTGAGCCATGGCCGCTGAGCCTGCGCGTCCGGAGCCTGTGCTCCACAATGGGAGAGGCCACAACAGTGAGAGGCCCGTGTACAGCAAAAAAAAAAAAAAAAAAAGAAAAAAAAAAGAAATAAAAAACTCAGATGACAGAGCAAGGGTTAACCCCTGCAGCAGAAATCTGAGAAAGGAATCACAGAAAGAGAGAGCTCTAATTTTTCTGTTTAAATTTTGCCAATCCACTGGCTAAACTCTGAACCTCTTATTTATAGCATTCATGCTGCCAAGCTAAAGCTCAACAAATTGAACTGAGATTTGAACTGCCATCCACCACAAATGAGAGAGTTTGCAATTTTTACCTTTCCAATTTAATTTCCCACACAACAAAATTATTACCACTCTCTGGGAGAATATAACAAAATCCACAGTCTACAATATCTAACATCACAAAGTCCAGCACACAATGTAAAACGATTTGACCCATGCAGAACCAGGGAAAACACAACAGAGATAATCCAGGTGTTGGCAACATTAGGCAAGGACTTGAAAGCCGCTATTATATCTATGCACAATGAAGTAAAGAAAAATACCCTTAGAATGAATGAAAAGATAAGAATATTAGCAGAGAAAAAGAACCTATTTTTAAAAAGAGGTAAATATAGAATTTCTAATTGTAAAATATGATGTCTATAATAAAACCTTCGCTGAGGGCTGCTGGTTTCAGGTACAACACCAAAAGGGCTTGGAAGTCATCCCTCCTGTCCTCACAAGAAGCTGGACAAATTAAAAATCAACAATCTTTCTCGGACCCATTAGAGAAATGAAGTCAAACTGCTATGCTGAAATCTGAAGAGAAAGGAGCACCCACAGTGTTAAAGCAGGCAACACCTGTTTACCTGGAATAGAAGCTCCTGGTGCCATAAACTAGCATGAACACTGAAATGGTTGATAAATTTCTGATATTGATAAATTCCTGGAGACTGAGTATGAACTGGTATGAAAGTGAAAACTCCTGAGGGCTGCTTCTGTTGGAGGTCTCGCTCTTTTATGGGTATTCTTTCTAAGAATTTTACCACATTCTTATTATGAGAATCTGTGAAACATTTCCTCATGAATCTGGCAGAGGAAGGGGAGAAGTAACTATTGTAAAACATGCCCAGATCCTTCTCCATAACTAAGACCTACTTTCTTTGCAAGAATGGAATTCTGGAACAACGCATTGGGTGTGCATTAGTCAGTGTTCTCCAGAGACACAAAACCAACAGGAGAAGAATACATACTGTCCTCAATACCTCAAAAGTCCAAAACACTGTTAGATCTAGTTAGATCTAGATCTAGTCCAAATCACTGTTTGATTTTATGAGGCTGAAAACAGTTTTCCTATGCATGCCAGTGGGATTGAATCTTGTGAACAGGCTCAAGAAACTTTATTTCATAAATACAACCCTGAATTTTGTTAGAATTTATCATCCACCCTCCTGGAAGAAATGTGGTAATGTCTCAGTCGGGGACTTTGAAACTGAGGATTTTGTTTTGAAACAAAACAACCACCAAAGCTTTGAACATCAGAGGGTAAAAACACTTGTTTTAAATCCTGCCCACCTCCTAGTGATAAACAGCAGAGGAGTTTAGGAGTTAAGATACTGCTGTGGAAGACTTCCCTTAGCACTTCTCTACATGGGACTCTGCCTGATAGAATTACCTCTGACCCTCATGGCATGTGGAAGTACAATTATTTAATAAATCAATTACTAATATACATTTAAACATGGAAGCCACAAAAAGTCACTGATTTGCCCAACGGACTCCAAACACAAGGTCACTTTAACTTATTTCCTCTCTGTGACCTTTACTCAGATTTCATCAGCAGACTTTGGGTGGACCAGTCTTCCGTGGGTCTGCATAAAATGGTAACTTGGGTACCTGTATCAACAGACTAATAATAATCTGGATCTCTCGCATACCTGAAGTTTCTCAGATCACTGGACGAGATACATATGACTTTTAATCTCCCTTAGGATAGGAAGAGTTTAACTCTACCCCTAAGAAAGCAGCAGATGTGAGAATAGAGGGAGGATATAGCTGGGCTATCCAGCTATTCCTGACGGATGTTTGCATATGCAGCAAACTGAGGTCAAGGAGAGGAATCTGGAGTTAAGAAACTCAAATCTTTTATAGTGAGCAGTAAGCATAATTCAGCTCTGTTCTGGAGGCAGACACTATCTCTATCCTCCCAGGCTCTTCTCTATGCAACCAACCTTGAAAAGATAGTCCTGCAAAAAAGTACAGTCAGCTGCACTGCTCACAAGACTTATAGAAATTGGGGAAACTAATAAAAATTTTATCAAGATATTAGAATACAAAGTAAATATACAAAAGTCAATAGATGTTTCATAAAGCAACAAAAATTGGAAAATAAAATTGAAAAATCAATTTACAACAGTATCAAAAACATCACACACATATGAAAAAAATTTAAAAATACACTGAAAACCTGTACAGTGAAAATCATAATACATCACTGAGATAAAAAATCTTCTAAATAAATAGAGAAACAGACCATATTCTTGAGTTGGAAGACTCAAAATTGTGAAGATATCAACTCTCCCCAAATTGATCTACAGATTAAGTACAATTCAAAAAAAGAATACCAGTGGCATTTTGGAGAAATACCCAGGCTACAGATAATATTTTAATGAAAATATAAATGAGGTTGAATAGCTGAATCATTTTTTAAAAGAACTAAGAAGATTTACACTATTTCATTCTACAATTAGTGTAATTACTTTAATACACACAATGTGATATTGGCATAATTACAGACATTATTGATTAATAGAACTGAATAGCTATTCCAGAAATAGAACCGGAATGTAGTCAAATGATTTTCCACAAATGTTCTAAGGCAATTCATAGATGAAAGGAAACTTTTTTTCAATAATCAGTACTGGAAACAAAGCTAGATATTCATAGGGCAAAACTTCACCCATCCTTCTCATACACTATACACAAAATTAACTCAAAAGGAATTATCTACCATTAGTTAAGTCACTCTCATTGTGAAAAGAAGAAAATAAAGAGAGGCAGAACATGATAGGAACTTTTTTCAGGGCACTTGTGGAAGGTGATATTTAAAGAAAGTTCCCATTGGGTGGTTCGAGGTAAGAACAGCAAGGGGATGGAGACGGTAGCCCCTAGCACAAGGCCTCACATATACTAAACAGTCCCTGTTCAACAACTATTATTATTGTTATGGTTTAGTCAGGATAGAAAATGCTATGCTGTGTAATAAATAAAACGTTGCATTTTCTGTGATTTAATAAAATAAATGTATTTTCTCACCCATATAAGGTTGGTTGTCCTCCTTTTTTGAGCTACCAGCTGTTGGGAACTTGTAGATTTCAAAGCCACTGTGTCTGGGGAGGGAAGACATAAGGTGATTGAAGGGCCAGGAAAGAAAGATGCTTACATTCTTCTGCCCAACTGGCACTGGCAGAGACCCAGTCACATGGCAAATCTAATTTTAAGGGAGGCTGGGAAATACACATGAGCACAGGATCTTTTTAAATAACTTTTGGTTGCTCCTTTATTTTCGTTATCACATTTATGAATAGCCCTGTAAATTTAGTGAACCTTTCTAGATGTCTAAAGGTCTACTCCTTTTTTAAAATATTTATCAAGTACAGCGATAGGGAAACTAATATTTGCCTTATGAACTTGTTTTGAAGACAACATAGTGTATTATAAAGAAAATAACACACTTTTATGCATAGTAGCTACATGGTAGCATTATTATTATTGTTACTTAAAAAATAATTTAAAGATATGCACAGCTACGGTGTAAATATAAATACTATACCTGGCAAAGTATTGCAAAACTTCAGTGATTTTCATGATTATAATAGATAATCCATATATTTTTATTCTTTTGTTTAGAATGTCTCAATATTGTCACCTACTGCAAATATCTGGATTTCACACTACAAGGTTATGATAGTTTTACCAAATAATGGTTCACTTCTATGAAAAAAGTGGTATGGAGAAAGCTTAATATGAAATGTAAAATGTCAGCATTTTCTTTCAAACATGTCTCTCATAATAAAAAAATATTCTTTTCTGAATCTTCACTCAGAAGGGATGAAAACAATTCACTTTTATAAGTAGTTAAAAAACAACACATTAGAAATGAAAATTAAAAGATTTTTTTTAAGGAAAAAATTTTACTCTAATGTAATGGTGTTCTTCCTTTTTAACAAGCAATTAAATTAAATGATATTAAATTACAATACATGAATTTTTTTTTTTTTTTTTTTTTAGCCACACCGTGTGGCATGTGGAATCTTAGTTCCCTGACCAGGTATTGAACGCATGTCCCATGTATTGGGAATGCAGAGTCTTAACCACTGGACAGCCAGGGAGGTCCCATACAATACATGAATTTATATTAAACATTTAGCATTATTACATAATTATATTTTATATATTAACAAACACAACCATATGGTATGTACAATTAAATTATAATCTGTGTGTAATACAGATACATATTTCTGTAAATCTCATTTGTATATTTTATTATATGTTATTAAATTTCACAAGTATCATTAAGGAGAAAATCAAAATTCTGATGTTTAATATAAAAAGATTTTCTTGTGGGGGTAATTTAGCTTTTAGAAAATCCCTAAATTCAGATATGTAAAGACATGAAGAAATATTTATGATATGGGATCTTCTAAAGAGGTATCCAGTAAGGTAAAGCAGCCTAAAGTCCTATTAATTTTTGAATAGGACTGGTTTGTGAAAGTGTTTTATAATATTTAAAGATTCTTTTGATGGTGGGAGACAAGAGTATTACACTCACAGAGATGAAAGCGTTCTCTTTGTTACTTACAGCTCTGAACAAGTAAAGGTTGCTGGGGCTTGCACCCAGGGGAGAAGGTAATAGCAAGCTGGAGCTGTACAGAGTAGCTTATGTGTAGTAGTAGGTGGGGTTAACTAGGTCTTGTGGGTCTCCTATGGATTGGCTAACTTCAATAATCTAATGGGCTCCAGGACATAGGGCTTATCCCTTGTTTTGGCCCAGGGGGAATAAAACTGGTGCATAATGGCCCCATGTATGGGAAATCAATATGTGGACAGGCCAGGGTATGATCTTAAATCAGCTAGCTACTCAAGAAGCTGACTAGCCTTTAGCCAGGGCCTCAAAACTGAGTGAAGGCAGCATTGCAAAAAACAACAACAGCAGCAGCAAAACAAAACAAAAACAGTGTCACACAGAGTGAATATCTCAGGTTTACATAATACATGAAGAAGTTCAGTTTTGATTTCACTGTTCTTGGTGAAATGTCATCATGATCACTCTACAATCAGTAGAATTTGGCAATTCTTTGCTCCTATTTTTTTTCATGAAAAAAGGTCACCAGATTTTAGTTATACATTCTTCACTAAACTCTTGCTGGTCCTCACATATCTGTGTTCCAAAGCAGAAATGATATGAATTCATTTCAGGGGTATTTTCATGAATTGCTGTTACAGTCCATCACTTCCTGTGTACACCATCTACTCCCTCTCCATTCCCAAATTTAATCTCTCCCTCTCCCTTGTTTTAGCAACTACCTTGTTACACATTTTCTAATTGATTGAAAAATATCATGAAAAATATACTAACTCTTATCACTTCAACTTTTCGATAATTCTTTCAATTAAAATTTTTTCTCAGGATTACAAATCTTTCCTTGAATATATTTCCCCTAGCTTGACAAATTCATTTTTTTAATGATTATTCTTATATAGAATAAGAGTCATGTGTTTCAGTGAAAAATATAGCTCATGCATTTCAAAAAAATTGTAACTATACAACAAGAAGTATGTCTCAATCCATCTCAGATCCCAGGTTCCAGGGCATAGGGCTTCTCTACTCCAGGACAATGGAAAACCACTGTGTATAGTTTCTTGTTTCAACTTTTTAAAATGTAACTACATATATAAATGCATATATTCTTTTTAACCTACACTTTCTACAGAGATTGAAATGCTTCTTGCTTTTTATTTGTAATATAACATATTACCGAATGTAGATCAATTTTCTAAAAATTTCATTCAATATATATACTACTGCTGGAAGAAAGAGCCCTGACCACATACAAGACATTATTCACATGTTGATATCTGACTGATGCAGTTTTATGGGAGAAATATTTCTGTATTGATCCTATCATTCTGCTTTCTCTGTCACTTCTCCTCTGCTCTTTAATAGGTCTAATTTGATGATGTGAAGGACCATATTCCACAAAATAATGTAACCTATGAACATTCAGCTGATGATTTTGTCGGAAGTACAGTGAACAAGGAAGGCCTATCCATATTCAGAGAAGGTGTGAATTCCAGTAATGATAAATTGCTGTCCTCTCACTGGTGGAAGGTGTTAGATGTAGTCAATCTGCTACCAAGTAACTGGCTAGTCTCCTTAAGGCTTATCATACTGAGGGCTAAATATCAGTTTCTGTTAAATGTCAGTCTCTGCTGCTGGAATGTAAGTCCTTCAGCAGCAGTAGTAGATGGAGCAGTCTTGGAAAATGGAGTTCTCTTCTTTCAAACAAATGTACAGCCTCTATCACCGTCACCATAACCGTTATATGGATGAATTTATTGCAGCGGCCCAGAGTGGTCGAACTAAGACACTAACAGGCATACATAAAAGAAATATTCTTCCATTTGATTGTTTAGTGTCCCCACAGCACACATTTTTTTGCTGTACCTTACCATGACATCTACAGATCTGCACCCTTTGTGTCTACTCCCATATGTTCATCTACATGCTTTGACCCAAACATTTGAACAAGAAATTATGATTTAGTTTCTTTTGGACCAATGACCAACAAACTCAACCATCTTCTATGTCCTAGAATCAAGATACATATAAAGCTTTGGCCACTGCTCCTTCCATACAAAACAAATGTCTAAGTTCACTCTTTTTTTTTCTTTTTAACATTTTTATTGGAGCATAATGGCTTTATAGTGGTGTGTTAGTTTCTGCTTTATAACAAAGTGAATCAGTTATACAAATACATATATCCCCATATTTCTTCCCTCTTGTGTCTCCCTCCCTCCCACCCTCCCTATTCCCACCCTTCTAGCTGGTCACAATGCATCAAGCTGATCTCCCTGTGCTATGCGACTGCTTCCCACTAGCTATTTTAAATTTGGTAATGTACATATGTCCATATATACACTACCACTCTCTCACTTTGTCCCAGCTTACCCTTCCCCCTCCCCATGTCCTCAAGTCCATTCTCTAGCAGGTCTCTGTCTTTATTCCCGTCTTGACCGTAGGTTCTGCATGACTATTTTTTTTTTGACATTCCATATATATGTGTTAGCATACAGTATTTGTTTTTCTCTTTCTGACTTACTTCACTCTGTATGACAGACTCTAGGTCCATCCAACTCACTACAAATAACTCAATTTCATTTCTTTTTATGGCTGAGTAATATTCCATTGTATATATGTGCCACATCTTCTTTATCCATTCATCCGATGATGGAAACTTACGTTGCTTCCAGGTCCTGGCTATTGTAAATAGAGCTGCAATGAACATTGTGGAACATGACTCTTTTTGAATTATGGTTTTCTCAGGGTATATGCCCAGTAGTGGGATTGCTGGGTCATATGGTAGTTCTACTTTTAGATTTTTAAGGAACCTCCATACTGTTCTCCATAGTGGCTGTATCAATTTATGTTCCCACCAACAGTGTATGAGGGTTCCCTTTTCTCCACACCCTCTCCAGCATGTATTGTTTGTAGATTTTTTGATGATGGCCATTCTGACAGGGGTGAGATGATATCGCATTGCAGTTTTGACTTGCATTTCTCTAATGATTAATGATGTTGAGCATTCTTTCATGTGTTTGTTGGCAGTCTGTATATCTTCTTTGGAGAAATGTCTATGTAGGTCTTCTGCCCATTTTTGGATTGGCTTGTTTGTTTTTTTGATATTGAGCTGCATGAGCTCCTTGTAAATTTTGGAGATTAATCCTTTCTCAGTTCTTTCATTTGCAAATATTTTCTCACATTCTGAGGGTTGTCTTTTCATCTTGTTTATGGTTTCCTTTGCTGTGCAAAAGTTTTTAAGTTTCATTAGGTCCCATTTGCTTATTTTTGTTTTTGTGGAACCCAGAAAAATGGTACAGATGAACCGGTTTGCAGGACAGAAGTTGAGACACAGATGTAGAGAACAAATGTATGGACACCAAGGGGGGAAAGTGGCAGAGGGTGGGGGTGGTGGTGTGAAGAATTGGGCGATTGGGATTGACATGTATACACTGATATGTATAAAATTGATGACTAATAAGAACCTGCAGTATAAACAAACAAACATTGTTTTTGGTTATTTGTATGGAAATATGTTAATATAAATGTTTCAGACATTACATGAAATTTTTAAAAATCTTATGTATTCTGGTATGTCATAAGTCATAATTCTAGTTATTACTGTAAAATGTATGTCTCAGAAATAACTAAATTTCCTTATCAATTGCATTATTATGAACTTTCATCAAATCTTTAACCGTGGTCATTTTTAAGTCTTTTGTCATTTACAGACGGTTCTGGGTGTACTCTGATGCTTTCACAAAAATATTCCTATAAAAGGGTTTCATCTTCAAGGAATGCATGGAAAAGACTCTGACAAGTACAGGTTTATGATAACTGACTATACTGCTGAACTGAATGAATAAGCATTTTTAGAACTCTAGTGGAAAACTGATGAATTCATAAAATTGCTAACAAAAGATCAAGATGAAAAAAAAATAATTACATGGGACTGAGTGAACTGATGAGGATGATTATAATTTTTGTGACTTTCTGTTTGAACACACAAAAAAAATTACAGGACAATATCACTGATGAACATAGATGCAAAAATCCTCAATAAAATATCAGCAAACAGAATCCAGCAGCACATTAAAAGGATCATACACCATGATCAAGTGGGGTTTATCCCAGGGATGCAAGGATTCTTCAATATATGCAAATCAATGAATGTGATACACCGTATTAACAAGTTGAAGGATAAAAACCATATGATCATCTCAATACATGCAGAAAAAGCTTTTGACAAAATTCAACACCCATTTATGATAAAAACCATCCAGAAGGTAGGCTTGAGGGAACTTACCTCAACATAATAAAGGCCATATATGACAAACCCACAGCCAACATCGTTCTCAATGGTGAAAACCTGAAACTATTTCCAGTATCATCAGGAAGAAGACAAGGTGGCCCACTCTCACCACTATTATTCAACACAGTTTTGGAAGTTTTAGCCACAGCAATCAGAGAAGAAAAAGAAATAAAAGGAATCCAAATTGAAAAAGAAGAAGTAAAACTGTCACTGCTTGCAGATGACATGATACTATACACAGAGAATCCTAAAGATGCTACCAGAAAACTACTAGAGCTAATCACTGAATTTGGTAAAGTAGCAGGATACAAAATTAATGCACAGAAATCTCTTGCATTCCTAATGATGAAAAATCGGAAAGCGAAATTAAGATAACACTTCCATTTACCACTGCAACAAAAAGAATAAAATACCTCAGAATGAACCTACCTAAGGAGACAAAAAACCCATATGCAGAAAATTATAAGACACGGATGAAAGAAATTAAAGATGATAGGAATAGATGGAGAGATATACCATGTTCTTGGATTGGAAGAATCAATATTGTGAAAATGACTATACTACCCAAAGCAATCTACAGATTCAGTGCAATCCCTATCAAACTACCAATGGCATTTTCACATAATTAGAACAAAAAATTTCACAATTTTTATGGAAATACAAAAGACCCCGAATGGCCAAAGCAATATTGAGAATGGAAAACGGAGCTGGAGGAATCAGGCTCCCAGGTTTCAGACTATACTACAAAGCTACAGTAATCAAGACAGCATTGGTACTGGCACAAAAACAGAAATATAGATTAATGGAACAGGATAGAAAGCCCAGAGATAAACCCACACACATATGGTCACCTTATCTTTGATAAAGGAGGCAAGAATATACAATGGAGAAAAGACAGCCTCTTCAATAAGTGGTGCTGGGAAATCTGGACAGCTACATGTGAAAGAATGAAATTAGAACACTCCCTAACACCATAAACAAAAATAAACTGAAAATGGATTAAAGACCTAAATGTAAGGCCAGACACTCTGAAACTCTCAGAGGAAAACATAGGCACAACACTCTATGACATAAATCACAGCAAGATCCTTTTTGACCCACCTCCTCCACCTTCTCTGATTGTCATGGCTAGTACTTGCAAAACTATGTTGAGTAAGAGTGGTGAGAGTGGACATCCTTGTCTTGTTCCTGATCTTAGATGAAATGCTTTCAGTTTTTCACCATTGAGAATGATGTTTGCTGTGAGTTTATCGTACATGGCCTTTATTATTTTGAGGTAGGTTCCCTCTATGCCCACTTTCTGGAGTGTTTTTTGTCATAAATGGGTGGTGAATTTTGTCAAAAGCTTTTTCTGCATTTATTGAGATGATCATATGGTTTTTATTCTTCAATTTGTTAATATGGTGTGTCACACTGATTGATTTGTGTATACTGAAGAATCCTTGCATCCCTGGGATAATTCCCACTTTATCATGGGGTATGATCCTTTTAATGTGTTGTTGGATTCTGTTTGCTAGTATTTTGTTGAGGATTTTTGCATCTATATTCATCAATGATATTGGTCTGTAATTTTCTTTTTTCGTAGTATCTTTGCCTGGTTTTGGTATCAGGGTGATGGTGGTCTCATAGAATGAGTTTGGGAGTGTTCCTTCCTCTGCAATTTTTTGGAAGAGTTTGAGAAGGATGGGTGTTAGCTCTTCTCTAAACGTTTGACAGAATTCACCTGTGAAGCCATCTGGTCCTAGACTTTTGTTTGCTGGAAGATTTTTAATCACAGTTTCAATTCATTACTTCTGATTGGTTTGTTCATATTTTCTGTTTCTTCCAGGTTCAGTTTTGGAAGGTTATACCTTTCTAAGAATTTGTCCATTTCTTCCAGGTTGTCCATTTTATTGGCATAGAGTTGCTTCTAGTAGTCTCTTAGGATGTTTTGTATTTCTGCTGTGTCTGTTGTAACTTCTCCTTTTTCATTTCTAATTTTACTGATTTGAGTCCTCTCCCTCTTTTTCTTGATGAATCTGGCTAATAGCTTTTCAATTTTGTTTATGTTCTCAAAAACAGCTTTTAGTTTTATTGATCTTTGCTATTGTTTTCTTTTCTTCTATTTCAAGTATTTCTGCTCTGATCTTTATGATTTCTTTCCTTCTGCTAACTTTGCATTTTGTTTGTTCTTCTTTTTCTAGTTCTTTTAGCTGTAAGGTTAGATTGTTTACTTGAGATTTTTCTTGTTTCTTGAGGTAGGATTGTATAGCTATAAACTTCGCTCTTAGAACTGCTTTAGTATTGTTTAGCCTCTATGTGTTTGTGTTTTTTACTTTTTTTTCCCTGTAATTCATTTCTAATCTCATAGTGCTGTGGTCAGAAAAGATGCTTGATATGATTTCAATTTTCTTAAATTTACTGAGGCTTGATTTGTGACCCAAGCTGTGATCTATCCTGGAGAATGTTCCGTGCACACTTGAGAAGAAATTGTAATCTGATGTTTTTGGATGGAATGTCCTATAAATATCAATTAAATCTTTCTGGTCTATTGTGTCATTTAAAGCTTCTGTTTCTTTATTTAGTTTCATTTTGGATGATCTGTCCATTGGTGTAAGTGAGGTGTTAAAGTCCCCCACTATTATTGTGTTACTGTCGATTTCCTCTTTTATAGCTGTTAGCAGTTGACTTACGTATTGAGGTGGTCCTATGTTGGGTGCATATATATTTATAATTGTTATACCTTCTTCTTGGATTGATTCCTTCATCATTATGTAGTGTCCTTCCTTGTCTCTTTTAACATTCTTTGTTTTAAAGTCTATTTTATCTGATATGAGTATAGCTACTCCAGCTTTCTTTTGATTTCCATTTCCATGGAATATCTTTTTCCATCTCATTTTCAGTCTGTATGTGTCCCTAGGTCTGAAGTGGGTCTCTTGTAGACAGCACATATATGGGTCCTGTTTTTTTATCCATTCAGCAAGCCTGTGTCTTTCGGTTGGAGCATTTAATCCATTCATGTTTATGGTAATTATCGATATGTATGTTCCTATGACCATTTTCTAAATTGTTTTGGTTTGTTTTTGTAGATCCTTTTCTTCTCTTGTGTTTCCCACTTAGAGAAGTTCCTTTAGCATTTGTCGTAGAGCTGGTTTGGTGGTGCTGAATTCTCTTAGCTCTTGCTTGTCTGTAAAGCTTTTGATTTCTCCATCGAACCTGAATGAGATCCTTGCCGGGTAGAGTGATGTTGGTTGTAGGTTCTTCCCTTTCCTCACTTTATCATGCCACTGTTGTGGAGGCATGACCTCTATGCTATGATAATCTTATTGGACCTTGTCAGGCGCTTTACCCGGCATGCTAGTGTTGTACTGTCATTTCATCGGCTGTATGAGATGGCTCCAATGGATGGTAGCTTTAACCACAGTCTGGAGATTTTGAAGAGTCCTCTTGCTTTAGGACCCACTCAAAATTTGCAGACTTTTGAGTCACTCAACTATTTTGAGCAATATATTCCATCCAGTGTCCTTGGTGTTTCTTCCATCATTTCAAAAAAGTCTCAGAAAACTGTTTTTTTCTTTGTGGTATGGGCTACAACATGCTGAAATGTATTAAGAAAATATCTTGTTCTGCCTCATATGATTATATACTTTAAAAATTCATAAATGTGATAGGTCCCTCATTCTTCATGCCTTTTATCTCTTACCATGAGGCATACTTCTGTTTTACTTTTTCATCTAGAATACCTGCAACTCCCTGCTTACCAGATCCAATTAGCATCATTGACTATGTGAACTTATGTGTGCTTTTTTATGAATGGCAAGATGATCAAGTTTACTTGGGCCACGTTATTATGGTTGACGGCTTATACAACCATAAGACAGTCAATGTGGACAGCTCTCCTTACCACATAAAAGTCAATTGTTTTTGGTCATACTTATTGTTGGAGACTGAAAAAAAAACCAAACCAAACCAAGCCAAACCAAAACAAGGAACACCTAATTTGGCAGATAATGGACTGAAATGCCAAGTGCCAGAGCTCTGTTGAGTTCTGACAATCAAGATACCTCAAACATCACAGCATCTTGTGTCCTGGCTACCACTTGACTAAATTTAAGATAGTCCACAGACAAATGCCATGATTCATTTCCCCCCCTAAGGATCAAGCAGGTAACTGAGTTAGAGAATAATAGGATCTACTACCTTCCTTTTAATTTATTTATTTTCTGGAATCCCATTATTTTTTAAACTTTAAAAAAAATTCTATTGAAACATATTGATTACAATGTTGCATTAGTTTCAGGTGTACAGCAAAGTGATTCAGATATATATATCTTTCTATATATATCGATACACACACACACACACACACACACACACACACACACACAATACACAGGCACATGAAAAGATGCTCCACATCACTAATTATTAGATAAATGCAAATGAAAACTACAATGAGGTATCACCTCCTGCCTTTTTTAAATTTTGAAGATGGCATCAATCTTTGCAACTTCTACTTGTGATTCACTCTCTTGGCTGGGGCCTGGAACTTCAGGGAATTTCATTTGGCTCTTCCTCCTAGTAGGACTTTTAACGCCCAAACCGTGTAACTCATGTGAGGGCTTTCTTAGATGTTAAATGTTTGTGTTCTAGTTACATACTCTAAGATTGGGAACATATTAAGTTGCTCTCTCTGGCACAACTAAAGACTCTTAGTGAGTACATTCTAAATCTGCATTACTAAAGATAAAGCTTTTCCTAAGCAGCAATATAATCTGCATGGCTTTGCCTGTTATAGATTATTGTGCAAAATGTGTTGTTTCCCCTTATTTTTCTCACTCAGGGCACTAGTTTAGAATAATCTATTTGATAATGCCCACCACTTGGCTATATAAAGATCTAACAGATGTTTGCTTTTTTAAGTTGTATTTTAATTTACTCCCTAGTAATATCTGTATTATATTAATAATAGCTTAATAATAATGTGTGATCATTACAGATCACTTAGAAAACATTAAAAATAATAAGAAGAATTCATAATTTTATCCCACAGAGATAATTTAAGAATTTAGAATATTTCCTTCTAATTCTTTTTCAATGACTACGTTTAATGTGTTTCTATTTATGTATGCATGCGTGTGTGTGTGCGTGAGTATGGCCTCTTCCACCACAAATCTGTATGTATAAATAGAAATAAACTTTTTATTTTACAATAGTTTAGACTGACAGAAAAGTTGCAAAGATAGTATAGAATTTCCATATTCCCTGCACCTAGTTCCTGCTATTGTTAATATATTACTATGGTAATTTATCAGAACTACTGAACCAATATTGATACACTATTATTAACTGGCCTACTATTATTAATATTACCTAATTTTTTACTTACTGTATTGTTTACTGTTCCAGTATCCCATCTAGGAATACTACACTACAGTTACTCATGTCTCTATAGGCTCTTCATCTCAGACCTTCCTCATTTTTAATAGCTTGATCCTTTTCAAAAGTACTAGTCAGGTGTTTTGTAAACTGTTCCCAAATGTGAGTTTGATGGCAAGCATAAAGGGATGGTATTTTTGAAATAATTTTTATTTTATTTTTGTTATTTTAATTATAAATAATTTATAATTTTTTTTTTTTTTTTTTTTGCGGTACGCGGGCCTCTCACTGTGTGGCCTCTTCCGTTGCGGAGCACAGGCTCCGGACACGCAGGTTCAGTGGCCACGGCTCACGGGCCTAACCGCTCCGCGGCATGTGGGATCCTCCCGGACCGGGGCACGAACCCGTGTCCCCTGCATCGGCAGGTGGACTCTCAACCACTGCACCACCAGGGGAGCCCTATACTTCTTTTTAACTCGATTTCTGCCATGATATTTTCTGTTCATGAACTTCATCTCATTTTCTTTATATTGTTGGTTTTTTCCTGTCAATTTTCTGTATACATTCTTTATCATTTTTAAATTTTCTTTTTAAAAATAAACTTAAAAGAATTTTAGAATAATTTAAGAAGGTTTATTGAAAACTTGCAAAAACAATACAGAGATTTTTGGTATTCTCTAAATCACTTTCCCATGCTGCTGACAATGTAACAGGGTACATTAATCAAAAGTAAGGAATGAGCATTAGAATATTCCTATTACCTAACTCTGGACTTTATTCAGATTCCACTGGATTTTCCATTAATGTTGTGTTTTGCTTCAAAGATCCACACTAGAATACCACATTGCATTTAGTCATCATATCTCCTTAGCCTTCTCTGGTCTATTACAGTTTCTTAGTTTTTCTCTTCTTTTTTACTTAATGTTATTTCCCAAGTTCTTTGGATCCAATAAATAAGTAGGTAGGTTCCTTATACATGGTGTTTTACCTGAATCTCTCACTATGAGGAAGTATGACATGATGAAACCATTTTTCTTATGTTTAATTAACTTCATATTACATGTTTTTGCCTCTGTTTTAGCAGTTTCAACTAAATAAATTATGCATAGAAAAGTTTTTATTTATCTTTTATCACTGTTTCTATACATGTTATGCCGAATCTCCCTGTCCAACCCCCTACTAGTACCTTAATCAGATTTTGTATCTTGCCAGCCACTTTATCTTTTTCAAGCTAAGTCCAGCCTAAATAAATTTCAATTCCCACCTTCATTTGAAGCTCATATCCTACTTTCATTCCACTATGAAGACTTGACCTGGGATTCTGAATTTTGGAGTTGGGACCCACAGTGGTATTGTCTGGTTCCAAGTTACCTCCTTTTTACTCCTTCTCTAAAACTTAGATGTCTGAATGCAAAGAGCAAAATAATATGTGGGTCTTCACTAACTGGCCATTTAACGGTGTTCTTTCTTTTGTGTGTTGTTGATTCTCAGGTGAAGAGTGACTGATCCTTAAGGCACTTGGTGTGATTGACGCTCAAATCTTGATCCTTCGTGGGGAAACCATGTGTTTTGTAGACAGCTCATTGGAGTTATTCTCTCTAGTTTCCTATACTTTCTGCTTGTCCTTTTACCCCCTTACTCACCTCCTTTATCTGAGGCTCTGACCCAAACACACTTCTTCTTTTGATCCCTTCGAATAGCAGGCAGCTCTTTCGAGTGAATCCGGGTAGGGTAACTCAAGTCCAGAAAATACTGATGGCATCTTCTTAGACATAACAAAACATGGGGATATGGACTGCTTATTTTTGACTCCTGTTTCAGTCTTGTCGTTTCTCCCTATATTTTTGTAGGTGATGGTGGTGGTTGTTTATGATGTTAATGCTGGCACAGATAAATCTTGCTCAAGAAGATGTCCAACTGGGGAATAAGAGGGTACCGCTCCTGTCCTCCTCCTTGTGCCTTTCCTTCTGCTGCCACTCATCCTCTTTTGTTCTTCTCTTTCTGACGTACACTCTGATACCCACAAAAAAACAGCCCTGAGATAAATGTTAGGCTTTTCTAGGTTGGACTGAACGACATGCTGAATAACATCAGTGTTCTCTTTGTAAAGAAAGAGATCACGAACATGGAACAAAAAAATAGTAGTGCCTATCACAGACGTGAATCTGGCGCATATTCATATCTGACTCTCTAGTCCATGATTAGGGGAAATTCAAGGTCACATAATACGTTAAATACAGCTAGAGGAAACTTGTGATGCTTAGTGAGATAATCTATAGTTAATCATTAGAATGCATTTAGAATTTACATAGTACAAAATGGTAAAACAAAATCATAGAGATCAGAATCAGAAAAACTATGTTCTGGTCTAAGCCTTATGAATAATTAGCTGTTTCTTCTTAAGCCTACTTAAATTTTTCTTCTTCAATTTTCTCATTTGCCTGTTCACTAGAAGCGTATTAAATCCCATTTCTTACCTGAAACTGCAATGAAGTAACAGTAATAATCATTGACATCAATATCATTTATTGAACACTTACATTTGAGCAAGTTCCCATTAAAACAAGTAAATACTACGTGTAAATAAATAACATAGTGTGCATATATGTATACAACATTATGAATATTTAGTCATATACTCACTTGTTTTCTAATAATAGCCTTTCCTCTATTTTCCCACTTGCTATAATATTTTGAAAAACATTGGTTTCTTTTCAATATTCGTACTGTAGAAAATTTAAATTATATTGGCATTATTACAACTCACATTGTAAGATAAGCACTTTAGACCTTTAGGCAGGAAGAAATAAACCAAGCATAATGGCCCTTGAGGCAGGCTCTAGATATTTATTACCACTCCCTTACAAAATCACAGTCCAAGATGACAAATAGGCCCCATGCAAAGAAAACAAATATTTAAAATAAACTTTTTAATTGAACTAGTTCATGGTTCCAAATAAACCATTCTATTTGAAATACGATCACAATTACCCTAGCACTTAGTTCCTAATATATCATCAGAGTCAAGTGAGAGAGTAAGTAGCATGACACTGAAAGTATTTAATTATTTTCATTTAATGACACTTCTATAACAGGACTCTGTGGAATCTAACCCTGTTATCTCTGCCAATTTTTATATCGGTTCAATATGAATACACTGAGAGTGAGAGTATTTGATTTAATTTGCCAGAGGTAGTAGTGAGCCCAACAGCTAAAATTATGGAGATACCCTTTGACATATGTGATCTGAGGACAAGTTGGCTGTGACATCTATTACACAGCTTCAAATGATCTGGCTGGCTGAGTGCCTCTTTTGCAGTCATAACTCTATTTGCTTCTTTCATAAAATGAAGTATTTAATTTGGCATGATCACTTCAGCTAGAAGAGCACCTATTTCTTCAGTTAGAATCTCCAAACAAAAAGTACCCTTTCTGACCTCAGAGAATCTTTACTGTGACTTTTAGGACATTCCTCAAATCAAATTTGAAATGGAATTTTCAGAGACAGCCATTTAATAATACATAATTGGCACTCATTTCATTTTACTCTTCTTTGTGTAGTCAGGTGCCAAAGAAGCTTATATATTTCAAGCATAATGATGACGATAATAATAATAATAATGTTATTTTTAAATGACTGCATTAGTATTTCTGTCCTCAAATACTATTATGTGCTTTTCCACTTTAGCATAATTACAGATATATCCATTAGCCTTCAAAGCAAATGTGAGGAAATGTGTCTCTGTCTGGATTGAACATTGAATTTGGCAAACTTATTGCTGCCATCAAAGTGCCAGAATTAAGCTGCATGCAGTTCAAAGGGCACTGCCTATGTACCTAGAGTTCCCTATTTATGCTAGTCCCCTCTCACCCCAAAACATCCTTAACCTTAGTGTTTCTGATGCTATTAACAGAATCATATGAGCAGGAGTTTTCTTCAAAGCTCTTTGGTACAAGCTCTGACACAAGGCAGAGATAACTAGACCCTCAGGAATAATGGGCATAAGGTCTGTGCCTACTTCTAATTATTGGAAATTCCTCATCACTTGCAAGAAAACTTTTTCTCCTTTTATCTCTACATACTAGTTTAATTCCTCCTTTTAGAGTGTATGTGAACAAGCAGACATTCATTTTTTCACAAAATTCCTCAAATATTTGAGTGGAGCAAACTCAATACGTATTTTTCTTTTAAATTGTCTACAAAATCACAAAAGCATTTATCTCTCATAGTTCCTCCTCTGTTGTTTCAAAATAGCACAGTGGAGACAAGTTACAATTCAAATTTCAAATACAGGAGTTATTTATCCAGAGACATGGAAATGTTTCCTCACTTCAAAACACATAAAGACTAATTTAAAAAAAAATGCAATGAGATAATCTCAAGGTCTAAATTTATAGGACCTTTTATTTATAGGTTTCACAGGTTATTGTAAAAGCACACAGAGAAAAATATTTTTTCTATCGTAATTACAATGTATTCAGTTTAAAAATATGAAATATTTGATTCTAGATAGTTCTATTTGTATCAATCACCTATCAAAAGAAACAACATTTGGGTATTTATTCATACATAAAATGTTAATTTGTGTTTAATTTGATGAAATGACTGAAGTAAATAGGTCATACTTATTTTAAAAGATATTGTCACTGATCACAAGTGATGACTGAGTTTTAGTAAGTGTAGACTAACTTATCACCAATGGAATTTTGTATAAAAAATTTATTAAACAAGATAAAATACAGAATTATTTATGTTCCACATCATATGTAGATAGATAAAAACTGATTAATAATCACTATGAAGATTTTCTAGAAGAAAGATGTAATAAAGGATAATATCTTCATTATACTGATAGAAAATTATAAACTGATTTTACTCTTCAATTTTAAATGTGAATATTCTGAAATGTTACTGAAAAATGTAACTTTTTTTGTAGTTAAGAAGTTACTGGTACTTCTACTAGTACTACCAGAAAGAGAAATCAAGAAAACAATCCCATTTACAATCACATTCAAAAAGAATAAAATACCTCGGAATAAATCTAACAAAAGAGGTCAAAAACCTGTACTCAGAAAACTGTAAGACACTGATGAAAGAAATTGGTAACCACACAAATAGATGGAAAGATATACCCTGCTTCGGATTGAAAGAATTAATATTGTTAAAAGATCCATGCTACCCAAGATAATCTACAGATTCAACACAATCCCTATCAAAATACCAAAGGCATTTTTCACGGAACTAGAACAAATAATTCTAAATTTTATGTGAAAACACAAAATACCCTGAATAAGTAAAACAATCTTGAGAAAGAAGAACGAAGCTGAATGTATCACGCGGCCTGATTTCAAACTATACTACAAATCTACAGTAATCAAAACAATATGTTACTGGCACAAAAACAGGCACATCAACGGGTAAATGGATAAAAGAGATGTGAGATATATATATGTATAAAATATATAATGGAATATTACTCAGCCATAAGAAAGAATGAAATATTCTCATTTGCAACAACATGGATGGACCTACAGGGTTTTATGCTAAGTGAAATAAATCAGACAGAGAAAGACAAAAACTGTATGATTTCACTTACATGTGGAATCTGAAAACCAAAACAAATGAACAAACATAACAAAACAGAAACAGAGTCATTTATACAGAGAAGAAACAGGTGGCTGCCAGAGGGGAGGAGTTAGAGGAAGGAGAGAAATAAGTAAGGGAAATTAAGAGGTACAAATTTCTAGTTGCAAAATAAATGAGTCAGGGATATGTACATTGTGGGGAATATAGTCAATAATTATGTAACATCTTTGTATGGTGACAAGTCAATTATACTTCAAAAACAAACAAACCGGGGCTTCCCTGGTGGCGCAGTGGTTGAGAGTCCGCCTGCTGATGCAGGGGACACGGGTTCGTGCCCCGGTCCGGGAGGATCCCACATACCGCGGAGCGGCTGGGCCCGTGAGCCATGGCCGCTGGGCCTGTGCGTCTGGAGCCTGTGCTCCGCAATGGGAGAGGCCACAGCAGTGAGAGGCCCGCGTACCACAAAAAAGAAAAAAAAACAGCAAACTCATAGAAAAAGAAATCAGATTGGTGATTGCCAGAAGCAGGGAGTGGGGGGAGGGGGAATTCAATGAATGCAGTCAGAAAGTACAAACTTCCAGTTATAAGACAAATAAGTACTAGCAATGTAATGTACAACATGATAAACATAATTAACACTGCTGTATGTAATATATGAAAGCTGTTGAGAGTAAATCCTAGGAGTTCTCATCAGAAGGAAAAATGTTTTGTATCTATATGAGATGACAGATATTCATTAAACTTATTGTGCTAATCATTTCATGATGTATGTAAGTAAAAATATTATGTTGTACACGTTAAACTTATACAGTGATGTATACCAATTAATTACATCTCAATAAAACTAGAAGAAAAAAATTACTAATAGATGATAACACAAAAATGTTCTCTTTATTTACAGTATACTGATATGAGAAGGTAAATTACTGAACTCAAAGGAAGAGACTGTCTTCTTTTGAGTATGGAGGTTCCTTTAAAAACTAAAAATAGAGCTATGATATGATCCAGCAATCCCATTCCTGAACATATATTCAGAAAAGATGAAAACTCTAATTTGAAAAGATACATGTACCCCAATGTTCGTAGCAGCACTAATTTTTTTTTAATTTACTTTATTCAGGTATAGTTGATTTACAATATTGTGTTAACTACTGCTGTACAGTAAAGTGATTCAGTTATACATATATATACATTCTTTTTCATATCCTTTTCCATTATGGTTTATTACAGGACACTGAACAGCAAACCTTGTTGTTTACCCATTCTATATATAATAGTTTGCATCTGCTAATCCCAAACTCCCAATCCATCCCTCCCCTACCCTCTTCCCCCTTGGCAACCACAAGTCTATTGTCTATGTCATAGCAGCACTATTTATAATAGACAAGATATGGAAACAACCCAATTGTCCATCAATAGATGATTGGTCTAAGAGGATGTGGTGTGTGTGTATATATATACACACACACACACACACACACACACACACACACACACACACAATGAAATATACTCAGCCATAAAAAAGAATGAAATATTGCCATTTGCAGCAACATGGTTGGATCTAGAAAATGTCATACTAAGTCAGAGAAAGACAAATACTATATGATACCTCTTGTATGTAGAATCTTAATGAATCTATATACAAAACAGAAACAGATCCACAGATATAGAAAACAAACTTACGGTTACCAAAGAGGAAAGGGAGGGGGGAGGGACAAATTAGGAGTATGGGACTAACAGAGATAAACTACTATACATAAAATAGATAAGCATTGAGGATTTACTGTATAACACAGGGAGCTATATTCAATATCTTGTAATAACCTATGACAGAAAACAATCTGAACAAATATATATATAATTGAAATACTTTATCAATTTGCTAAACCTGTGAAAATGTACAGCAACTACAGTCTGTACATTTTCACAGGTTTAACAAGTTGACAAAATTACAGTCTCTGCCTTTTTAAAATATAGTTGATTTACTGTATCATGTTAGTTTCAGGTATACAACAGACTAGTTTCTGAACAATCAAATGTCTTGTGTTTCTAGTAATATGTGTCAATTTGGAAAGTATGCTGTGTTGTCTCGATAACTTTTTGATTCAGTCAATTTAAAAGAAAGGCAATTGCAAAAGCAAGATGTATATGTGTATATATATGCATCTTATGTGTGTGTGCATATAGACAGCAAAATACATATATACATGTGTGTTTACGTATGTGCATTTGTGTGTGTTGATGTAGGCACAGAGATATAGAAGTCTAGTTGACCTTTGAATAACTCCATGGTCAGGGGTGCTGACCCTCCCAGCAGTCAAAAATGTGGGCTTAACTTCACACTTGGCCCTCTGTATCTATGGTTCAGCATCTGCAAGTTCAACATGTAGTACTGTAGTGTATTTAGTGAAAAAAATCCACCTATAAGTGGACCTGGGCAGGTCAAACCTGTGCTGTTCAAAGGTCAATTGTAAATACAGATATAAGTATGCTCATTCAAGTTTCCTAAACATTAGCATAATCCTAGTCTAAATACTAAATAACTAAATGAATAATGCTCATCATATGAAATGTACCAATTTCTTTCAAGACAGCTGTACAGCTTTCCTTGGTAGAATAATCACACTTAGATATTTCATTTTTGTAATAAAATTTGCATATCTACCTTTTTAAAAAATTTTCTAACGTGTAATATTACAATTGTAATTATTCTCCAGTGTAAATGAATACTAATTAATCAAATACATTAAAATGTATCTGAAGACATAATATGCTTCTCCAGAGTGTAATTATTGAATTGGTGATCTTCAAACATTGGTAGTGTCTTAATTTCTGTAATATATTTGGAGAAAATAAATTAAAAGTATCCATAACCTTCATTTTGTTGGGTGACTTTAGTTATATTTTACCCCTTAAATTATTTTTAAAGGCATATGGCTTTATTCTCTTTTTTCTTTTTCATTTTATGGGTATCAAGAGAACAGTTATTTTTGCTGCCATAATGAGAATAAAATTTCTTCCAAAATTTGACCACATGCTTGGCATATAAAAAGAAGATAAGCCTTAGTGGAAATATACTATAATAATACATATAAATACAGAAAAAATAGTATGTCCAACTATACCCATTTATGAAAATAATATGTATAATGACACAAATATCAATCTAAATTGTTGAATATGAGGAAACTATTCCTGATATGAAACATGAAAGTCACCAAGTTACACATTAAAATAAATGTGAACTTATTGACTAATAGGCCACATAATACTTTATGTTGCAAGCCAGGTTGTAAGTGCTAACTTTTGAAATTTCACAATATGAAAAACAGTATTTGATCTGTTTTGAGAACAGGAAACTGAGGCTCAGAAATGTTATTTAACTTGTCCAATAACTCACAATTAGCAAATGATGAAGGCAAGATTTGCACCTGGGTTCTTTGCTGATTAAGTGTACACATTTTCCAAGATGAAGAGTGTTGTGAAGGTCTTTTGAGAGGCCAATAATTTTTTGAGGTACTACTGAGACTCCTCAAGGCTATCAGAGAATATAAACAAGAGGCAGGGTATGGTGTGAAAGGACTGTTATTTTTATTTTTGAATTTTTTTACAATTCATAATGTTTTTAATATACTGGAATTGTATTTCAGTCGCACAAAGTTAGCGTGTAGGAAATTTAAATGAAACTATGGTAAAAATAGCAGAGAACTAAAAGAATCGAAAAAGGATAGGAATAAAGACACAGGTGTAGAGAATGGACTTGAGGACACGGGGACAGGGAAGGGTAAGTTGGGACGAAGTAAGAGAGTGACATGGACATATATACAGTACCAAATGTAAAATAGACAGCTAGTGGGAAGCAGCTGCATATAGCACAGGGAGATCAGCTCTGTGCTTTGTGACCACCTAGAGGGGTGGGATAGGGAGGGTGGGAGGGAGACACAAGAGGGAGATATGGGGATATATGTAAACGTATAGCTGATTCACTTTGTTATACAGCAGCAACTAACACAACAATGTAAAGCAATTATACTCCAATAAAGATGTTTAAAAAAAAAGCTAAATATGTAAATAAATAAATAAATGAGGGAAGTACAATTAAAGCATGAGAATTCAACATTCATTGGTATTTCATCTTCAGTTTTTTCATACTGACACTTGATACTTGCAAATTTTGAAACAAACTTTGAGATCATGATGACTATTCTGAAGAGATTTCAGCACCAGAACTAAGATTTGTACATTCAGTTGTTTTGCGATTGACTTGTTAGCCATAGTACAGATTTGTCACTGGTCAGATCACAGTGTTGAAGGAAAGAAGTACCTTCCTGTAATTAGAAAGGATCCCCTAAACTGCACTCACCTTAAGACATCCAATGTACAAGAGCACAAAAACCATCACAATAATGTGTCTCCAAGGAACATAGTTTTGATAAGGAAAATAACTTAAGCTTCTGTTTCCCATTTTAATTACTGAAATCTCTAACAATGACAGAACTGTCACATAGGACAGTAAACATATACAGAAATTCAATCAAACTTCTTGGAAAGAACACATTTAGCAATCTGGGATAATGCAGAATGACAGGAAATATAACGTGATTCAACACTGGTTCTTTTAGTCATTTTACACAGACATCATGTTAATATTAGACCAAGGCACAAAACATTTAGTGCATAAACCAGTTTCTTTTTTAAGATCTATCATTTTTATCTTGGTCTTTTATCTTACTTTGGACCACCTGTACCCAGTACTCTATGCTACTGCTCAACTTAATCAACAAAATCAAAAGCGATTTCTGACCAGATTTATGGGGGGCATATACATTTATATCATCAAAGTGTTTCCATGACCAAAAGTACAATAATAAAGATGAAAATGCCTCCTATTTCTTTTAGAAAATAGTACTTTATAAGCTTGCTGCATCTTTAATGTCTTTACTATTGGACGACAATGAATAGTTGATAGAAAAAATACTATACTTAATTATGATAGCTCATCCATCACAGATAAATCTAAAAATGAAGTTTCTACAGAAACAGGAACTATTTTAACAAGGAAAAAAAATTCCCTCATTCAAACCTCTTTGAAGTGGTAATGGCTGCAAACCTGCAGCATTTAGAAAAGTATGTTATCAACAAGCTCTGTCTTATGAACTTAGATTAAGAAATCTAGAAAGCAGATGGTGGATTATTCCTTCACAATTTTAGTAAAATTACTGATAATCAAAGATTTCAAAGCAAATATGGCACATAACAACCCAAGCATAAATCAAGATGGAGAGCCTGGAGAATTTTTGATTTCCTAAATTTTCAAAAAATTCTATCATTGCAACATACAGGATTTCTCCCCTATTTTAATCTTAGAAGTTTCAAAGGAAAGGGAGTGGATTACATACTCACACGTGAGTGCCTGCACACACGCATGGTCACACACACACACTTGGTGGTAAGCAGAGTATCTAGCTCCTTCTTCCCACCACGTAAGTCTCACTTTATTAAAAGAAAATTATGCAGGACCCCTCGTTGTTTTCGTCTAATGATTTCTATGACCTTAATTGCTGCCATCATGGTTACTTTTCTAGTATTTCAACATAAGATTCAAAAGCAGCTTTGTAGTCAGGAACGTGTACCTGAACACCTGTATAACTGCAGGGCACCTAGGTAATAATAACTGACAAATTCAGGGATCGAACTTTTGAGTTCCACGGTAAGATATAATTCATGTGAATTATAAATGGTCTGAATCATGTTTCAGACCATTGAACTTACTGAAGTTAAAATACAAATAGCTGAAGACATGATGTAAAAGATTAAGTACTTGGTTCTGTTAACATATTTACCAATTAAAGTCACAAAATATTCCTCATTATTATTCATGCAGATAATTGAGAAAAAGATAGTGCAGAAATTAAGTTTAAATTCAACATTATTCCTTCCCTTCCTCCCACTTCCCTATACTCTACAAAATGTTTTCCCTTGGACTAGGCCTTGAAAAGGTCACTACATATTAGTTTGGCATGCATTACTGTCTGCAATTTAAAAAGCTAATTTTGTGATGGTTGTAATTATATTATAAAAATGTCCACATTCATCAATCTAAAAAGGTTGAAAACCTACAGTGAATCTACAATATAGTGTTTTACATTTGACCACTGGTTTGTGTTATGTAGGAATCATAGATTTGGTAAATCACTAATAATTTAGGAAGGCATCTAAACCTTTAAATTCTGGATGAATTTATGTTCGAATCTACAAAATTGCTTTAAGGCTAAACTCGAGAGACTTCCTATCATTCTAGAATTCCTCACTCTGGGCAAATCATTTTTAGGACACTTTCTTATAAATATCACCCTTTGAAAGCACATACAATTCCAACTGTTCCACATTTTATGATCTTAACCTACATAGGGCTGATCTCAATTATTCATGGGACATCAAATGTGATAGGAAGACAAACCTGAGAGAAACATTTACAATACAATAGCATAACTTGCTAAATTCTTCATCAGCATTCTCTGAAAAAAACTTCTCAAAGTCTTTCTCCTCTTTATTTTAGCAATGGATTGTGGAAAATGTGTGATTTTCTCTTGACATGAAAATATTTCAAGGCACGGTGTCCTTGCCTGACTGGTTTAGTATTTTCTGCATAACTGATACAGGAACTCCTATACAACTCTCTTCCACCCTGTTGTAAAGGTCAGGAAAAAGCATCAAACTGGGAGGGTACTAGCTTATTGCCAGAGTAGTAATGTCTCAAGGCTTTCAAAGTATGTTGTCTTTTCCCTCGTTCTGTTTGTCTCCCTTTTCTTTTTACAGCTCACAGAATGTAGGGGTTTTGTTGTTGTTAACAGTTGTTCTTTGCAGGTTTTTTTTTTTCTTTCTCCAGATTAAAGTCCTATCTCTTCTTAGTTTGTTTCTCTATGTGGTATTTCACTTGCTCAGTTCCTGCCTGATTGCATCGATGTGCTCTTCTTGTAGCTTAGTTACTTCTTTTCTCATTTCTTCTAAAGTGTTTGGCTTCAGCCTGTCATAGTCCAGTCCTTCTGTCTGGACTCCGTTGGCACTGGAGGGTGCAGATTTTGGTCTGTAAATAACAGGTGACTTGCTGCCATTCATTGTATTTGTTCTTTCCCAAGGTTTTCTTGTTGGTTCAGGCGTACTTGTTGAAGAGGCCTTAGAAGTTACAGGCTCTGAGTCTTCATTTTCGTCTTCTTTTCGTTCTGTTCCTATTGTTGATCACTTTTCAGCAATTCTCTTCCTCCTGGCCAGCAGGGTGCTCATTTCTTCCATTAACCCACCACCCCTAATGGAAGGGGTCCTTTTCCACTACCTGTATTTTTTAGATGAGGCCAAATTCACACCAGTGATCTCTCTGCTTAGGAAACAGGAATCCTCCATCCGTGACACTTTCCTAAGTTTTGATCCAGAAATTGCAGCTGCAAGTCCAGTTAAAGGGTGACTGTCTTCAGACATGGATCCCCAAAAGATCGAGATGCAGGGAGGGGAGAAGCAGGAGGTGGTGGAGGAGGAGGGGGTACCTGATTAGGAAGAAGGTGGTAGAGGAGGCGGAGGCCCTGAGGATGGAAGTGGATGGGATGGGAGGAGTCCTGGGGAAGGAGGGAGTGTGGCTGATGCCTGGGCAGGACCTGGTGGGAGTGGAGGAGGGGGTGGAGGTGCCGGTGGTCCCAAGACAATGCAAGCCTGGCTCAGCAGCAGAGGAGACTCCCAGCACAGAGCTTAGAGGAGTCTCCACAGAGGTAGGGGCAGCAGCGTTTGACATTCTTCGCTCTTGCTCACATTCCAGCTGCTCCCTTTCTAGTTTCTCTTGCTGCTCTCGTTCTTGCCTTTCTCGGTCCAGTCTCTCCAGCCTCTCCGCTCTTGTCTCTCCCGCTCCAGGCAATCCTGAACTTCTCTTTCTTGTCTCTCTCTCTCCAGCTGCTCCTGTTCTAGTCACTCCCTCTCCAGCCCTCCCCTTTCTAACCTCTCCCCCTCCAATCTCTCCCTTTTCATTCTTTCGCCCTTTCCCGCTCCAGCTCCTTTTCTTTGCTGTGCTTGTAGTTGCCTTTGAATTTTTTTGTGTGGTACGCGGGCCTCTCACCGCTGTGGCCTCTCCCGCCGCGGAGCACAGGCGCCGGATGCGCAGGCTCAGCAGCCATGGCTCACGGGCGCAGCCGCTCCGCGGCACGTGGGATCTTCCCGGACCTGGGCACGAACCCGTGTCCCCTGCATCGGCAGGCGGACTCTCAACCACTGCGCCACCAGGGAAGCCCTATAGTGTATTTTTAATTTTAGTTATTGTAATCTTCAGCTCTTGTTTTATATATATATATATATATATATATATATATATATATATATATATATATATATATATATATAGTTTTGTCAAGTTCTCAGTGACTTCTTCAATTCTTCTCCTGAGTTTGGTAAGCAACTTTATTATTATTACCTGAACTCTTTACCAGGTAGATTTCTTATCGCCATTTAGTTCAGTTCTTTCTCTGAGGTTTTGTCTTTTTCTTTCTTTTGGAACATATTCCTTTGTCTCCTCATTTTGCTAATTCTCTGTGTTTATCTCTATGTATTAGGTAGATCAGATATATCTCCTGGTCTTGAAGGAGTGGTCCATTGTAGAAGGTTTCCTGTGAGGCCCAGAAGAGCAATCCCCTATGGTCACCAGAGCCAGGCACTTCATGAGTATTCCTTCTGTGGGCTATTTGAGTCCTCCTGTTGTGGTGGGGTCATGTTTGCTACTGGTGTACTGATTGGTGGGGCTGTTCCCTGGCCCAGCTGTTTGCAAGGCCTGGTCCTAACTGCTGCCCCAGTGAGGCTGGATTCAGGGCCTGACTGCAACAGCTGTGGGTATGGTGGTTTTATGGGGTTGGTCCCCTGGCACAGGAGCCATTTTGTGGGGGAGGCATGCCAGACCCACCTGAGGCTGCCTGCCAGGTGTGGTGGGGTAGGGCTTGCTTTGGAAAGGCACTGACCAGGGTGGATGGATTGGACAGGGTGGGTCCTCAGGGGACTGCTAGGACAGGGAAGGAAATACTAGTAGGGTAGTTAGCAAATGTCAGAAATAATGCCCACCAGCGCCTGGCCAGCTAGGTAAAAGCAGAATTAGAAAAATGGCATCTACCACTGGTTTGGTACCTTGATAAAGTTCCAATAGATCCCTGCTCCTTTGGGACTCACCCTAAAGTTTGTCAATGAATCTCCTTCACATATAGCCCAGGCACTTTTCAAACACAGGTCTCTTTGCCGGAACCCAGAGTGAGTGAGTTTGTGCACAATCCATTTAAGAGCAGAGTCTGTTTGCTATAGCCCTCCAGCTCTCCCAGCCATAAGCCTCGGTGGTTTTCAAAGCCAGACATTATATGGGATCATCTTCCAGGTGCAGGTCCCCAGGGCTGGGCTGCCTGATGTAGAGCTCAAACCCTTTGCTCCTTAGGGAGGACCTCTGCGTTTGTGATATCCCCTCCCACTGTGGGTCACTGTGCCAGGCATGTGGGTCCTGACTAGACTGCATCTCTGCCCCTCCTAGCCATCTCAATTTGGATTTTTCTTTGTATCTTTAGCTGTGAAAGAGGCATTCTGCTAGTCTTCAGGTTGTTCTTAGAAAAACTTCTATACATAGCATAGTTTTTGTGTGTCTACGGGAGGAGGTGAGCTAAGGTTCTTCCTACTCCACCATCTTGATTCTCTCCTCCTTCTTGAAAGGACTACTCTTGATGAAGATATACAGTGAATTAAAGGCAAGTATTTTGTTTGTGAAGTAGGAGCATCTGTGGCATATATTAGAAATTTAACAGCGTTTATATTCTTCCAAACCTGGTTATATGATATTTTCCCCATTAATCACATGGCAAGGTATATATCAGAGTAGTAATGCAGAGAGTTGGCAAGTGTCATATTGCAAAACAACACACAATTTATTTTCCAAAAATACTTATTCTGAAAATTAAATGACACCTTAAACAAAATAAATGTCCAGAATATAACTTAAAATTTGGTTATTTTATCAACAAAGATTATCCACTTCTCTTTGATACTTAATCACTTTTGTGCTATCTTTATACGGACACTATTTTTTAAGCTGAAAATTTTCACCATTATCAACATTAACATTATCAACATTATCATTACTTAATCAAAAAAACAATCTACTCAGGAAGAATTAAAATTCTGAAAGTGCATAAATATTTCAAATATCTTGATCTTCTACTACTGATGATACTTTCTACTGCTACTAACATTGACTGTTCATTTGTTTCTGTGGAAAACAGATCCACCAAAACATAATTTCCAGAACATAATTTCCAAGAAAGATTAATTTGGAAAGCAGCAGATTTAAAAGTTCATTCAATATCATTTTTAAGCTTCTCTTGAAACCAATGACAAAATTTCTTGGCAAGAGTGAAAACTAGAGTTGCTAGTACTGTACTGTTGTTTTTTAAAAAATGGATTTAACTGGAATGTGGATTTCTTCTTAAAATAATGCAATGAGGAACAAAATTCTGGAAAGTATATTCATTTTGTACATTATCAAATGTCAGGAAATATTTTGTATATTATGAAATTACATTCATTTTACATTTTAGGAAAATACTCATAAATTATGTAAATGATTTGTGAAATTATTATGGAAAATACGGAATTATTGTGAAAAAATATGGGAATTATCTTCCTTTCTTTAAGCATGTACTATATGACAAATACACTTCCTCTGCAGCTTAAATTAGTTTTCTTGTTTACTCTCTGCAAAAGTTAAAAAGTTATGTATCTTATTAATACAAGATTTATTATAAATTTGCTTTTCTTTTTGCCTACCTTACCTAAAATTTTCATCTCAGAGAAGAGCAGGATAAATTCTAAAAGGAATATGGAGACTGAGATGTATTATCGAGGGATATACATTGAATAGAGAGATAATATTCATGTTCTAATATAAAAAGCATTATACATTGTGGGGAGGATAACTGTGTTAATCAAGATGTTATTATGAGAGAGGATTTTCTAATTTTCTACCAACATTCCCATTAGAATGTCAATAATGCACCTAAAGGAAACACATAAGTACATTGTCCTGTGTGGTGGAGGGTAAGCATCATCCACAGGTTTCATCATCTCTGATTATGGTAGAATGAGATTGAGTCCTTTTCTGATCTAGTGATATTTGAGGGGTGAGAAGGAAAAAAGCAAAGAGAGAATCAGATCTGAAAGAGTCCCATTTTCCACCTATATAGTCTTTAACATAAAGAGGGGGATATATGTTATATCAGGCAAGATTCTACAAGGGCAGAGATAGGAGAGATAGTGACTCACCTGGCTCTCTAAATTAGACTGAGGAAAGTGGATATCTAGAAGGCTTCTATATAATAATCTAGTACACAGATATCACCACAGAACCTTGGCAGTGTGCTTAGGTATGAGTCATGAGCCTTTCAGAACCTGTAGGCTTAGAATTAAGAACTAAAATATAGCTGTGAATAAAAATGCTGAGCAAAAAACACAAGTGGGATTATTGTAGTGAGTCAGATGGAAAATTTTGTGGGATTTAAGGTTTGTTTTCACCAAGAAGAGAAGCTGAGCTATGTATATCAAAGAGTGTCCCAGCCTATGCTGACTGTCTGGATGTGATTATTATTAATAGCAACTCTTTACTGTCAAAGTATTCCATTCTGAACAATAAGTCACATGGTCACTACAGATAGTGTATATTCTCCAAGGGCTTTGCCATTGAAATTATAGAAGTAGAAAGAGGAAAGGGATGCTGAGTAACTAGAAAATTTTATCTAAGAGACACCAAACATTATTTAAAAGGACTACAAAAAAATAAGGTATCATACAATTTTCAAACTTTATATAACAGAAAGTTACTTTTCTCCCTCATCCATGCATACATGCTATTGAGTCAGACCAAATTAATTAGAGATTAACTATTATGCTTTCTAGGCACATCAGCATTGTAGTATGAAATAAAATTTCCAATTCCACAGCATTGCACTATTTGTAAGATTTAAAGATAATGGAATAAAATTGTATTTTTGTTTTGTCTTTATTTTTGAATTTTATTTAATTTTCTTTATACAGCAGGTTTTTATTAGTCATCAATTTTATACACATCAGTGAATACATGTCAATTCCAATCGCCCAATTCATCACACCACCACCCCCACCCTCTGCCGCTTTCCCCCCTTGGTATCCATACATTTGTTCTATACATCTGTGTCTCAACTTCTGCCCTGCAAACTAGTTCACCTATACCATTTTTCTAGGTTCCACACATATGCGTTAATATACGATATTTGTTTTTCTCTTTCTGACTTACTTCACTCTGTATGACAGTCTCTACATCCATCCACGTCTCTACAAATGACCAAATTTCATTCTTTTTTATGGCTGAGTAATATTCCATTGTATATAAGTACCACAACTTCTTTATCCATTCGTCTGTTGATGGGCATTTAGGTTGCTTCCATTACCTGGTTATTGTAAATAGTGCTGCAATGAATATTGGTGTGCATGTGTCTTTTTGAATTATGGTTTTCTCTGGGTATATGCCCAGTAGTGGGATTCCTGGATCACATGGTAACTCTATTTTTAGTTCTATAAGGAACCTCCATACTGTTCTCCATAATGGCTGTATAAATTTACATTTCCACCAACAGTGAAAGAGGGTTCCCTTTTCTCCACACCCTCTCCAGCATTTGTTGTTTGTAGATTGTCTGATGATGCCCATTCTAACTGGTGTGAGGTGATACCTCATTGTAGTTTTGATTTGCATTTCTCTAATAATTAGTGATGTTGAGCAGCTTTTCATGTGCTGCTTGGCCATCTGTATGTCTTCTTTGGAGAAATGTCTATTTAGGTCTTCGGCCCATTTTTGGATTGGGTTGTTTTTTTAATATTGAGCTGCATGAGCTGTTTATATATTTTGGAGATTAATCCTTTGTCAGTTGCTTCATTTGCAAATATTTTCTCCCATTCTGAGGGTTGTCTTTTCATCTTGTTTATGGTTTCCTTTGCTGTGCAAAAGCTTTTAAGTTTCATTAGGTCCCATTTGTTTATTTTTGTTTTTACTTCCATTACTCTAGGAGGTGGATCAAAAAAGATCTTGCTGGGCTTCCCTGGTGGCACAGTGGTTGAGAGTCCACCTGCCAATGCAGGGGACGCGGGTTCGTGCCCCGGTCCGGGAAGATCCCACATGCCGCGGAGCGGCTGGGCCCGTGGCCGCTAAGCCTGCGCGTCCAGAGCCTGTGCTCTGCAGCGGGAGAGGCCACAATGGTGAGAGGCCCGTGTACTGCAAAAAAAAAAAAAAAAAAAGATCTTGCTGTGATTTACGTCAAAGAGCGTTCTTCCAATGTTTTCCTCTAACAGTTTTACAGTGTCCGGTCTTACATTTACATCTCTAATCCATTTTGAGTTTATTTTTGTATATGATGTTAGGGAGTATTCTAATTTCATTCTTTTACACATAGCTGTCCAGTTTTCCCAGCACCAATTATTGAAGAGACTGTCTTTTCTCCATTGTATATCCTTGCCTCCTTTGTCATATATTAGTTGCCCATAGGTGCGTGGGTTTATCTCTGGGCTTTCTGTCTTGTTCCATTGATCTATGTTTCTGTTCTTGTGCCAGTACCATATTGTCTTGATTACTATACCTTTGCAGAATAGTCTGAATTCAGGAAGTCTGATTCCTCCAGCTCCGTTTTTTTCCTTCAAGACTGCTTTGGCTATTAGGGGTCTTTTGTGTCTCCATACAAATTTTAAATTTTTTTGTTCTAGTTCCGTAAAAAATGCCATTGGTAATTTGATAGGGATTGAACTGAATCTGTAGATTGCTTTGGGTAGTATAGTCACTTTCACAATATTAATTCTTCCAATCCAAGAACATGGTCTATCTCTCCATCTGTTGGTTTCATTTCTTTCATCACTGTTTTATAGTGTTCTGCATACAGGTCTTTTGTCTCCCTAGGTAGGTTTATTCCTAGGTATTTTATTCTTTTTGTTGCAGTGGTAAATGGGAGTGTTTCCTTAATTTCTCTTTCAGATATTTCATCATTAGTGTATAGGAATGCAAGAGATTTCTGTGCATTAATTTTGTATTCTGCTACTTTACCAAATTCACTGATTAGCTCTAGTGGTTTTCTGGTGGCATCTTTAGGATTCTCTATGTATAGTATCATGTCATCTGCAAACAGTGACAGTTTTACTTCTTCTTTTCCAATTTGTATTCCTTTTATTTTTGTTTCTTCTCTGGTTGCCATGGCTAGGACTTCCAAAACTATGTTGGATAATAGTGGTAAGAGTGGACATCCTTGTCTTGCTCCTCATCTTAGAGGAAACGCTTTCAATTTTTCACCACTGAGAATGATGTTTGCTGTGGATTTGTAGTATATGCCCTTTATTATGTTGAGGTTAGTACTGTCTATGCTCACTTTCTTGAGAGGTTTTATCAAAAATGGGTATGGAATTTTGTCAAAAGCTTTTTCTGTATCTCTTGGGATGATCATATGGTTTTTACTCTTCAGTTTGTTAATATGGTGCATCACATTGACTGATTTGCATATATTGAAGAATACTTGCATCCCTGGGATAAATCCCACTTGATCATCATGTATGGTGCTTTTAATGTGTTGTTGGATTCTGTTTACTAGAATTTTGTTGAGGATTTTTCCATGTATATTCATCAGTGATATTGGTCTGTAATTTTCTTTTTTTTGTAGTATCTTTGTCTGGTTTTGGTAACAGGGTGATGTTGGCCTCATAGAATGAGTTTGGGAGTGTTCCTTCCTCTGCAAGTTTTTGGAAGAGTTTGCGAAGGATGGGTGTTAGTTCTTCTCTAAATGTTTGATAGAATTCACCTGTGAAGGCATCTGATCCTGGACTTTTGTTTGTTGGAAGATTTTTAATCACAGTTTCAATTTCATTACTTGTGATTGGTCTGTTTATATTTTCTATTTCTTCCTGCTTCAGTCTTGGAAGGTCATACCTTTCTAAGAATTTGTCCATTTCTTCCAGGTTGTCCATTTTATTGGCACAGAGTTGCTTGTAGTAGTCTCTTAGGATGCTTTGCATTTCTGCAGTGTCTGTTGTAACTTCTCCTTTTTTATTTTTAATTTTACTGATTTGAGTCCTCTCCCTCTTTTTCTTGATGAGTCTGGCTAATGGTTTATCAATTTTGTTTATCTTCTCAAAGAACTAGCTTTTAGCTTTATTGATCTGTGCTATTGTTTTCTCTGTTTCTATTTCATTTATTTCTGCTCTGATATTTATGATTTCTTTCCTTCTGCTAACTTTGCGTTTTGTTTGTTCTTCTTCCTCTAGTTCCTTTTAGGTGTAAGGTTAGATTGCTTACTTGAGATTTTCTTGTTTCTTGAGGTAGGCTTGTATAGCTATAAACTTCCCTCTTAAAACTGCTTTTGCTGCATCCCACAGGTTTTGGATCATCATGTTTTCATTGTCATTTGTCTCTAGGTGTTTTTTGATTTCCTCTTTGATTTCTTCAGTGACTTCTTGGTTATTTAGTAACGTATTGTTTAGCCTCGATTTGTTTGTGTTTTTTATGTTTTTTCCCTTGTAATTCATTTCTAATCTCATAGTGTTGTGGTCAGAAAAGATACTTGATATGATTTCAATTTTCTTAAATTTACTGAGGCTTGATTTGTGACCTAAGATGTGATCTATCCTGGAGAGTGATCTGTGCACACTTGAGAAGAAAGTGTAATCTGCTGTTTTTGGATGGAATGTCCTATAAATATCAATTAAATCTATCTGGTCTATTGTGTCATTTAAAGCTTCTGTTTCCTTATTTATTTTCATTTTGAGTGATCTGTCCATTGGTGTAAGTGAGGTGTTAAAGTCCCCCACTATTATTGTGTTACTGTCGATTTCCTCTTTTATAGCTGTTAGTAGTTGCCTTATGTATTGAGGTGCTTCTATGTTGGGTGCATGTATAATTGTTATATCTTCTTCTTGGATTGATCCCTTCATCATTATGTAGTGTCCTTCCTTGTCTCTTATAACATTCTTTATTTTAAAGTCTTTTTTATCTGGTATGCATATTGCTACTCCAGCTTTCTTTTGGTTTTCATTTGCCTGGAATATCTTTTTCCATCCCCTCACTTTCAGTCTGTATGTGTCCCTAGGTCTGAAGTGGGTCTCTTGTAGACAGCATATAGATGGGTCTTGTTTTTGTATCCATTCAGCAAGCCTGTGTCTTTTGGATGAAGCATTTAGTCCATTCATGTTTAAGGTAATTATCCATATATATATGTTCCTATGACCATTTTCTTAATTGTTTTGGGTTTGTTTTTTTAGGTCCTTTTCTTCTCTTGTGTCTCCCACTTAGAGAAGTTCCTTTAGCATTTGTTGTAGAGCTGATTTAGTGGTGCTGAATTCTCTTAGCTTTTGCCTGTCTGTAAACCTTTTGAGTTCTCCATCGAATCTGAATGAGATCCTTGCCAGGTAGAGTAATCTTGGTTGTAGGTTCTTCCCTTTCATCACTTTAAGTATATCATGCCACTCCCTTCTGGCTTGTAGAGTTTCTGCTTTGAAATCAGCTGTTAACCTTATGGGAGTTCCCTTGTATGTTATTTGTCATTTTTCCCTTGCTGCTTTCAATAATTTTTGCCAATTTGTTTACTATGTGTCTCTGCTGTTTCTCCTTGAGTTTATCCTGTATGGGACTCTCTGTGCTTCCTGGCCTTGGGTGGCTATTTCCTTTCCTATGTTAGGGAAGTTTTTGACTATAAGCTCTTCAAATATTTTCTCGAGTCCTTTCTCTCTCTCTCTTCTTCTTCTGGGATCCATATAATGCAAATGTTGTAGCATTTAATGTTGTCCCAGAGGTCTCTTAGGCTGTCTTCATTTCTTTTCTTTAGTCTGTTCTGCAGCAGTGAATTCCACCATTCTGTCTTCCAGGTCACTTATCCGTTCTTCTGCCTCAGTTATTCTCCTATTGATTCCTTCTAGTGTAGTTTTCATTTCAGTTATTGTATTGTTCATCTCTGTTTGTTTGTTCTTTAATTCTTCTAGGTCTTTGTTAAAACATTTCTTGCCATCTTCTCAATCTTTGCCTCCAATATTTTTCGGAGGTCCTGGATCATCTTCACTATCATTATTCTGAATTCTTTTTCTGGAAGGTTGCCTATCTCCACTTCATTTAGTTATTTTTCTGGGCTTTTATCTTGTTCCTTCATCTGGTACATAGCCCTCTGCCTTTTCATCTTGTCTATCTTTCTGTGAATGTAGTTTGCATCCCATAGGCTGGAGGATTGTAGTTCTTCTCGCTTCTGCTGTCTGCCCTCTGGTGGATGAGGTTATCTTAGCGGTTTGAGCAAGTTTTCTGATGGGAGGGACTGGTGGTGGGGAAAGTTGTTGCTCTGGTGGGCAGAGCTCAGTAAAACTTTAATCCTCTTGACTGTTAATGGGTGGGGCTGTGTTCCCTCTCTGTTGGTTGTGTGGCCTGAGGCAACCCAACACTGGAGACTACCTGGGCTCTTTGGTGGGGCTAATGGCAGACTCTGGGAGGTCTCACGCCAAGTTCTTCACGCTACACGGGCCTCTCACTGTTGTGGCCTCTCCCGTTGCGGAGCACAGGCTCTGGACGCACAGGCTCAGCAGCCATGCCTCACGGGCCCAGCCACTCCACTGCATGTGTGATCTTCCCGTAACGGGGCACAAAATCACGTCCCCTGCATCGGCAGGCGGACTCTCAACCACTGCGCCACCAGGGAAGCCCCTTAAATCTTTTTTTTTTTTGCGGTACGTGTGTCTCTCACTGCTGTGGCCTCTCCCGTTGCGGAGCACAGGCTCCGGACGCGCAGGCTCAGCGGCCATGGCTCCATGAACTTTGTGTGATTCTAATGTGGCAATATAGGTTATCAACTGTAACAACTGCACCACTCTGGGAAGCGGGGGGCATGGTTCATAATGGGGGAGGATGTGCATGTGTTTGTCAGGAAGTATATGAGGAATCACTGCACTCTCCTCTCAATTCTTCTGCAAATCAAAAGCTGCTCTAGAAAATAAAGTTTTAAAAAATTAAAATAAAACGATGATTAAGTCACACCTGATTTAAATCCAATGCTTATTTATCATGTTTTGTGGAAATTCAAAGTAAATGTTGCAAGTAACAGTAAGTTGCAAATTGAATTAGTTTTTTTTAAATCAACCACAATTTATTTTATTTTCAATAATAGTGGGATATTGTGTAAATCATCAACAGATCCATTTCATCTCAGACAACCAGAGAGTCTTGGTAATAATCAATATCTGGCTTTCTTTTTAGTTATTATCATACTTTCAATCCAAACTCCATTCTAAAAAGGATAAATCTCACTCATTAGTATCTTGAAAACATAATTTTGCAATATGACATTGCTAAAAATTCCACAGATATCTACAACTTTGTTATAATTATATCTGTTTTGCAGAGTAATTTATTAATATGACGTTTTAAAACCCATTATTAAAAGCAGAAAACCAACAGAAAATTAGAGCACATGAAAAAACACTTCACAAGAGTAATATCTAAATAACCAACAAGATTTGAAACACTGGGTAGGATCATTAGCCATTATCAACATGCATATTAAAACATTTAACCCATACCAAATAATGGATTAAAAATATCAGAGACATCAAATGCTGGTGAGCGCTGTACAATCATAATAAAATTATGTTAAAACAAAAAAACTGAATTATGAAAAAACAGTCATCTTAAATTCAAATTTTCACAAGTGCTTCAATTCAATAACTGAAGTAATTTACCTGTAAGGTATTTAAACAGCCTTCTATTACAGATAGAAGTATAGTTACTTTATACTGGAAGAGTAAGTTTTTTAAGCTAACATATAAGGGCTTTAAATACTGTGTTATTTGTATGTAACACATTACAGTGTTTTAATAAAAGGCCCTTCCTCCTGATACCCATAACTCTTATTTCTTTGCAGCATTCAGTATATATGGACTATTTATCCCTTAATAAAATGTGCTGAAGGAGTTTCTGAAAGCCATTTCAGTGGAAGTAGTTCCATCATCTATACTGCCTGTTGATAAATTCTATTATTTTACTTTTCAGGTTAACACTTGAAATACCCAAAGTACTATCAGAGATAACCTGAAGGAGCAAGCAGCATGGATTTCATCTGTATAAAATGTTAAGGAAAGATTTGAAAAAAAATATTTCACTATAGTAAAGAACATCTCAACAGATGGAAAAGCTAATCTTGCATTTGTGATGAACATCAGAAATTCCTTTCAGAAATATTATTAGCAAAATTTAGCTCACCGGATATCTGGTAAAAGTCATATTTTGCTAAAAGCTATGCAATTAAGGAATTACTTGCCTTTGGGTTAACATTCTAAAATTATAAATAAATTAACAGACGAAACTGCCAAAAATCTTTCCAGCCAGTAGGAGTTCAGGTTAAGGTGGTAATATCTTTTGGGCAAAGAGATCTATTTGATTAGAATACAGAGGTAGGGCAAGAATAGATGTCCAAAATTATGTGTTCTCCTAACTTAGCCCTGGATTTTCTTCAAAGGACAAATCCGATGAAGTTCCGACCATAATGTCCAAATCCTTATTTCTAAGTTAAAAAAATCTATGTTGCATAGAGACCAATTTATGTTTTGCTTCATTCAAAATTTCTCTTCATTTTTTTTACATTTAGTTATATGGAAATTCTGAGACTTTTTAAATGCTATATTTAACTAAGTTATTTCCTTATATCTGAGGTTAAATTTATCTTGTTATTTCTTTTTACATGATTTCTCAGTGTCCTCCTTATGTACATTCTTTTCTACTGTTGTTTTGGGAGAACTGTCTAACCAAATGTTATTTTTAGGATACATCAGATAAGTTTCTGGGTACTATAGCATTTAAGAACATAGGCCTGAACCTAGAGTCTGGGATTGTAAGTCTGTCCTGGCCCTTACTAAATGAGTTACCTTGGTACCCAGAGAAAACCATAATTCAAAAAGACACATGCACCCCAATGTTCACTGCAGCACTATTTACAATAGGCAGGCCATGGAAGCAACCTAAATGCCCATCGACAGATGAATGGATAATAAAGATGTGGTACATATATACAATGGAATATTACTCAGCCATGAAAAGGAACGAAATTGGGTCATTTGTAGAAAAATGGTACAGATGAACTGGTTTGCAAGGCAGAAATAGAGGCACAAATGTAGAGAACAAACATATGGACAACAAAGGGGGAAGCGGGGGTGGGAGGGGTGGTGGTAGGATGAATTGGGAGATTGGGATTGACATATATACACTAATATGTATAAAATAGATAACTAATAAGAACCTGCTGTATAAAAATAAATAAATTAAATTAAATTAAAAAAAAAGATAAATAAATGAGCTGCCTTGGGTAAAGTACTGATTGAACCTCTCTGTTTAGAGACTCCATCTGTAGATGGGGCTGTAGGATAATGATTACATAAACCAACCCATGAAAATACTAAGAGGAGCGGAGAGCATGTATCAATAAATTCTCAATAAATAATAGGTATTATTTTTATATTTGTACATCCTTTTGTCTGTCTTTAAGTACAGTTGGTTGCCTGTCTAACCTATATTTTACAGCCTGTCACTGTGCCAGGCCTCCTGCTTATTTTTCATAAAATGAGAATAACCCTCAAAAAATATCCCTGGATTACAGCAGTAATCTCCCAATTATTGCCTGGTGTCTGATCAATCAGTTGTCCAGTGATGTCAGATTACTGTGTAAAAGAATATTTTCCAAAACATATTCCATTAAACCTTGGTCTTTTTTGGTGTATCATGTGAGAAAAGTAATATGTGGTTTATGTTCAGAAAGCCCATTGTTTAACATGGTCTTTTTGGATCTCCATAGGAATTTTAGCAAAATACAGCTCCTGGGGAGTACTACAGTTAAATTTTGTTTAACTCATAATTTGAAAAGTTTATTTCAGCAACTTCGCTCCAACTAAGAAATCGTATTACTATTATTAACTACTGTTCTGAGGAGCATGTTATAAAAACACTACAATTGTTCTGTCTTGAATTAATAATTTTTTCTCACAGTGTAAGGCAAGGAATTCTAAGATATTCATGTGATTTGGGGGCAATGGAGTTACTACAAGTATCCACAAATACAGATGAGAATCAAATATTGTCTGTGTGATGGAATAGATAATAGCTGGAATATATGAACTAATTTTCAAATATATATATCCGCCTTTATTACTAATAATATACTCCTATTATTAGTATATACTAATAATATACTTAAACATGCTATTTAATATATAGTAATTTAGTATTACATAAATGTTAAAATACAATTAAAATCATGTAAGACTACATATTATACTTCATTGTTATAAAAAGGGTAAGAACTATATATGAGGAGAAAAGACCTAGTTTTAAAAATCAGCTAAACATGGACTGAATGTCTGTTCCCTCATTAACACAACAGAATCCACTACTTATATGAAACCTCACTTACAAGGCTGTTATGAGCAAAGTTTGTCAACATTGGTAAAAATTTCTTCAGAGTCCATAGCATCAAGTACATAATAAGATGTTACTTCTTTCATTCTTTCCTTTTGCTTCTCAAGTGTAATTTTATCATTTCTTTTCATTTCTTTTTCATTTCTACATTCATTTCTACATTCATAGCATATATAGCTCACTATATACATTATAATATATATAGTAGCTCTCCAAACAATATTTGCTAAAGTGATTGATTGTAAAATGGGGATGGCAGAGAGTTAAAAAATTATTAATATAGAAATAAAATATGTAGCCAATAATCACATTACTAAAATGCATATTTATGGAATTTTAATTTTTATTCATTAAATAAAGATGAATATTTGTTCTGTTTGTTTTATACAAGTATAACTATTTTTCTACTTCGTTTGCGTACTCACTTATAAATCTACAGCTGCTTATGTTGTCCCAGCTGGCAAAAAATGTAATTTTCACAGCGTTTGTCATAGATATTAGGAACAGATGCAAACCTCACCTGAGCACTCACACTATTTAAAACCCCAGATTGACTCAGAGCATTAACATTACTTCTTCATACTCTTAGCAGGAATCTGTCTTTACGTTTAGCCTAAGTCTAAGACAAATGAATTCGTCTGAGAAAGTCAACTACATATAGTCAACTCTCTTTGCCTGAGCTGCTAGTAATTTGTTTAATGTAAATTATGTACCCAAAGCAAATCTATGAGTCATTAGAGAACCATACAGTAAACCCCCAAAAGAGCAAATCATCCCAGGTAAGCTCATTTTCCTATTGCAGCATATGGGCTAAAAATTGAAGATTTTTTAAAAGTTTGTAGTTTATTATCATTACCATCAAAAATAACTGTTCTAAGAACAAACATACTGTAACATCAGAGTGGTCATTGTTCAGGATTTCTGGCTGCAAACAATGCAATCATGAGTCACTTAAGCAGAAACAGAATTCATTAATGGATGTTTGCCAGTTTACAGAATCTCTGGTAAGGCCAAAACAAGCAAGAAAAAGGTAGCAACAACGTTCCACACACTGCAGTGATTTCTCTACCTAAACATCACTGCCACTATCAGTGGCTCCTATCACATTCAAGGACTGGTATCAGAAACTCTACTACTGCCACCCTTGAGGAGCAGGACACCCTGTCTCATAGGTTGCCAAAAGACTGATTTCCTTCTAGGTGTTGACCACTTCTATATCTAAATCTTTTTTTTTTTTTTTGGTACGCAGGCCTCTCACTGTTGTGGCCTCTCCCGCTGCAGAGCACAGGCTCCGGATGCGCAGGCTCAGCGGCCATGGCCCATGGGCCCAGCCGCTCCGCAGCATGTGGGACCTTCCCGGACCGGGGTACGAACCCGTGTCCCCTGCATCGGCAGGCGGACCCTCAACCACTGCGCCACCAGGGAAGCCCTATATCTAAATCTTGCTTGGTTGCATTCATTGGAGTAACTGGATTAAATAACTGTTCTCTACTTGAAAGGGATCCTGTGGATGCAGGCTTTCTAATTCTGAGAAGGTAGGACTCAGGGTGTCAAAAATTATCAAGATACAGAGATGGAGTGCAAAACATATTGGATAACTATAGGTAACAGATGGTCTCAGAGTAGAAAACAATATTGTATAAGGATGGATATGATTTCTAGGAATACATGCTCTTTTACCAAAACAATAAATGTTTATTTAGAACACTGAAAGACTTGCTTTAATCATATATGTAGCTATTAAGTGACCAATTATTTATCAATTGTGACACTGTAATGAATGTTGGTGGCACAGAGCTACAGATACCATTCTGAACTACTGCCAATATAGCATAGAAAGTAGATATATGGTTGTAAGTTCACAGAAACAAGGCAAATCTGTAATGACGGTATACAGATGGAAAATCAGAGGGGACATTTTGTTTGTCTTCACGGGAATGTCATAATTATCTTCAAAAATAAAATTTTGGGGACAGAAGATGTGACACTGAAAAAAGTAAACATTCTAAAGGTGGACAAAGGGACAAAAGGTATGTTTTTCTCAGGAGAAATATAGAGTTGAAGTTAGAAACCATCACATTGTGTTGAGAATTTTCTTTGCTCGAAAGTATATTTTATTAGATATTAATACAGCCACTCTTGCTTTCTTATTTTTTATTAATGTTTGCACGGTATATCTGTTTCCATTATTTTATTTCAACCTATCTATGCTATTGAACTTGAATAGAAATTCTTGTAAACAACATACAGTTTAGTCATGATGTTTTGTTCTGTTTTGACAATCTGTATCTTTAGATTGGCTCCAAACAACAAATGCAGATACTTACAGATCATGATAGAAACAGACACTGGCATGCTTTAACCTCAGAATTCCAGTTTCTAATACCGCAGCACAGTAAGTATTTCTAATTTTGCTTCATGGCTTGAGAATGGCAGGAAATGACACAGAACAGGAATAAATTATACATCCATCAAATCATTGTCAAGTGCCTACCATGTGCCAGGCTGCGATATCTGTTGGGGTTATAGTGATAATCAAAACCGGTACTTGTTGTCAGAAGGCTTTCAATCTAGTAGACTACAGTACCAGAGCAAGTTCTGTAGTGTGACTCATTAAACTGTTCTAAATACACATGTCTATTGTCAAGACTGGTCCTAACGATGAGAGATGGAATTGGGATGGGGTTATCAATGGTCTCAATTGAAGAGAGAAGAGGAATTCAGAAGTTAGACATTAGGAAGATAAAACATAAACTATTCCAGGATATATTTTCTTTTTCTCTCATATTTTGGTTGTTAGTCAAGAGTCAAGATGTTTTTCTACTTCTTAAATAATCTGTAACATTCCAATTGAAAACGTTCCCCTGATTTAAGCCATATGAGGTTTTACATTAAATGACTTAAAATTTCAAAATTAAACTCTAATTAAAACAATATCAAATGTGTCAGTTTTATGTTTAACTTAATATATATACACAAGTCAACCTACTTATGAAAAGGTGTGTCCATTTTTAATGTCTGTATATGAGTTCATATTATAAATATACTGAAAATATCATAGGATTAATTCTGATGATATTTACAACAATTAAAATATAAGTTAAAAAAATTTTCCCTACTACTTTAGTACTTAGGAAGGGTTGAATATTTGTTTAAAGAATTAATTATGGTAAAGCACAGGAAATATAATTTTATGATTTCAATCTTCTGCTTCATTTATGATAAGAAGCTCAAGTTCTTTTGCTAATACTTTATTCTGACTATCCTCCATCTAACTTGCTCTGTTTTAATTCCTTGTCCTTGGGGCTATGGGTACAAGTCAAAAGTTTGTGCTGAAGATGGAATATATTTTTATTCATTTAGAGTAAAAAAAATACCTCCCCTTTGTTCTATTTCTGGATATATCCTCAGCACTGGAAGACTGCCTTGTACAGAGTCAGGCAACTGATTAATATTCTTTGAGTTAAATACTTCAGACTTCCAGAACTAAACCTCATGCTACAGGAACAGTTATCAGAAAAGTCTTATATTAGCAGTCACAGGGTATTTTAGCATGGGTAACTAAACTATAGGTTAATTTCCAAAAGATAAACAACCTACTTTCCTTGCATTTATAGCAAAAGGAAGTGATATGGGGCTTCCCTGGTGGCGCAGTGGTTGACAGTCCGCCTGCCCATGCAGGGGACACGGGTTTGTGCCCCGGTCCGGGAAGATCCCACATGCCATGGAGCGGCTAGGCCCGTGAGCCATGGCCGATGAGCCTGCGTGTCCGGAGACTGTGCTGCGCAACGGAAGAGGCCACAACAGTGAGAGGCCTGCATACCGCAAAAAAAAAAAAAAAAAAGGAAGTGATATGGTTTAGATAACAAAGCTTACCTAACCTCTAACACTGAGTATTAGTTTGGATCCACCTATTGAAGACACTACAGGGATAATCAATATCCAACTGAGATCCATTAATGCATTTTGTATTTTGCTGATCTCCCCAAAATATATTTATTTTTGTAGAACAATCTTTGGAAAATATTGCAACTAGTCATCCTTATTCATCAACTTCTGAATATTTATATATAACACTTTATCTGAAAAAATCATTACCCTTTATATGTTCTTTTTTACCCCTAGGCACACTCTATAATCTTGGAAAACGTCAAAGATCAACATAATAAAGAACTGTAGTATAAACCAACTATTCTTATAATGGTACTTATTTCTCTAATAGACTTGCTATTTGTTATAGTTTAGCTTTGAACAACATATAAATTTTGGTAAAAAATATTAGAACAAAATTTATATGGAAGGTATTTTTTGTTAAAACATACTTTGACTATATTAAAGATAAAGCCACTTTCAGAATAAAAAAGTTAAAAAAAAGAAAGTACTAAAGAAGGAGAACATGCTCCCCAGCTGAGCTAATAGCAATGAAGAACATTTTTTGGATTTAGTCATGGCACTGGGAGGTTGAATGATAGTTTGATGGCCTTGGAGACTAGCAGCCTTGACAGAGCCTCTGAGATCTGTCAATCAGGGATGAGTGGACAGGGTTAAGACCTAAGGGCCATGAGAATAAAGGTAATATAATAGAGAGAGCCTTGTCTCAGGAGAAGAACAAAAGTTTCTGAAACACACACATCCCTGAAAGAAGCAGCGATAAGTACAGCAGCTGCCTCATAATGACGGCAAGAATAACCAACTAGGTTATTAAATGCTCCCAATTTGTAGGAAGTCCATTTACCTCCATAGGAAAAAGTGTTTAAAATTCAGCAAAATGAATTCCTAGGGAGAGAGATGTTTTTATCTCTGTATTTAAAAGTTTTGGGGCTTTTGCATCCATTTCAAAACAGTTGTTATTTTCCATTTTGCCACTTCATATCACTGAAAACAGTGTCTTCAAATGTAATTAAATTACAAAAGAAAAAATGTTATCTCCACAGCCCAAAGCTAAACGAGTTAATCTTTGAAACATGGTCAGTGTTGAAATGAGTATTTCCCAAATGCTCCATTACAGGTAAATACTTGAATTCACCCTTTATTTGAAAGAATGTTTTCTGTTTAAAGTTTTATTAAAACTTCTGGATACATTAGAAATTTAATTTAAGTGCTTATCAAATTATATCAAGTAAAATTGGCCTCAGACATAACAGAGTTTAAAACTTGACACAAGCTGGAAGCATTGCCTCTTGGTAAAACTCTTTCACGGAAAAATGTCACACAAATGTGTTCTTAGAAAAATAAAATGTATGGAGAAAAAATTAATTTGTTTTTATTTATTATACTTTTAAGCTCTGAATACAGATGGAGAACTCGAATCTTCTATTAATTAAACCAGTTATGTTTGGATTTATCACTAATTGTTTTAAAAACTTAAAATTAATAAATATATATTTGAAATATTCTAAACTTACAAAGAGTCTGAATAAATTTGAAATATCTATATTAATACAAGTTCTTAAAACTTTAATAAGTACAGTGCTTCATAGGTGACTCAGAAAGTAATGAACATATTAGTATTTTAGCAACTTTAGCTATTTAAAAAATTAATCCACTCACATATAAAAAGAGTAAAATAGTACTGAAATATCATTTTTTTCTATTAATCATTTACGTTAATCTAACTAATATTTTTAAAATGCTGACATGACCCTCTGTCTTAGAATTGACAATTTTTAGCCTTGCTTCCTAACATTCTTGGAAGCCTTATGATGATTGATTTTGTAGTGAATACAAAAAATAAATGATGCAGGTTCTTTATGCTTTCCAAACAAACCAACCTAGTACTTAAACAGCAATTACAACAATAAAATCTATTCAAAGGTTACCCATCAGTTGAAATTACTTTAAAAATTTAATGTTTCTTTTTCCAGTGACCAGAGATTTCTTGCTATTCTTGAGCACATACTACCCTTATTCACTGCACTGACTGCTGTTTCTCCGTTTCTTATTCCTGCTCTTTTAATCTTGGTTACCCATCACTATGGATGATTTCAGGTATCTGTTTTCTTCCATCTTCTCTTCATTTTTTCTCTCTCTATTCCTAGGGGCTTTATGAAACCTCATCTTAATCAACTACACACATACAAGTGTGGTATTTTAATCCAATTCTGACCCTACATACACCCAGGCTGATCAACAAGGCTGGGAAAACACACAGAATTATTTAAACTATTCTCACTTTAAATTAATGATCACAAGCTTCCAGAGGAATGGACTGATCACGAAACTCCTCCCCAGTCCACACACTTGTGCTGTCCTAAAACACCCTATACTTCGTCCCCAAACTTCACTCTCACCTTACGATATTGATCTCTACCTCACTGGGAAAAATCAATCAAAAGAGAATTTTCAAAATCTCAAACCACCACCCAGGTCTCCCAAGGTCACCAATATTCATTTTTATTAAATTGTATCATCCTCATTCATGGTACTTTTCATAGCATTTTCATCACTTTCTATCATAATGAATAATTTACTTATTTGTGTTGTTTATAGTTTGTCCCCATTTGCTCTATCTCCCAGTGCCTAGAATAGTGCCTAGCTCATACTGACCCTCAATAAATATTTGTTGAAGTACTTATCCTTATAAATAACTTCTATATCTGCTCTTTAAGACCTTGCTTATGTTCTCATTCTGAAGCCCTGTTATTAATCATCCACCTGCTGGAAATGTAAACTTAAATACTCATCAACATATGTTATTATTTATATATTATTCATTGAAAGTATTATTTATGATTGTCAATAGCTAGTTATGACAAGTAATTACTGGTTAATAATTGGTATTGATGGTCTTTATTCATCATTTATTTAAATTATTCATAAATCATTTGATGTAGAGCCAAGACTATTTTTAGTATGATTTCATTAATTGGAGTCCTATATGAACTTCCTAACTATGTCTAAGATGCGTTATCTATGAGTTTCTCTTTCAGGTTCCTTAAAGAAGAGTTAGACCTAGTTCAGTTGCATCATTGGCAGTGTTTTCTGCCACCTATGAAATCATGTTTTTTCAATATTTTCTGAGCCACATTCTCCAACTGCCTATTCCATTCTTTTAGTTACACAATTTTTTTCAACAGTTTTAAACTAAGGTCTTTTTTTAAAACATCTGAAACCAGGACTCTTCTAGGTTATTATGAGTTTTGCCTAGTTTTATAGTTGCCCTGCTAATTCCTAAGACAATAGATTTTCCTTCCCTTACACTTATCAAGGCCATCAAAAGCATAAAAACTGCAACTCTCTTTGCATACACATTTTATTGGTTTATGCAGTGCTTAACAAAATAATATAATTAAAGCTATAAAATAAACTGACATTAAAAAGCTTAAAAACCAAGAAAACTGACTGAATTATTTTCCTATTGCTGCTGTTTCAAATTACAAGGTCAGCAGAGCAGCATCTTCTCTCATCTCTGACTTTTTTTTTCTTATCCTTTATCTCTCTCACTTTGGCCCTCTGAATTCCATTTTATAAAGGTCCTGGTGATTAGACTGCACCCATTTGGATAACCCAGGATAAATCCTCTTATCTCGAAATCCTTAAATCTGTGAAGTCCTTTTGCCACGTAATACAATATATTCAAAGGTTCTGGGGAATAGAATATGGACATCTTTGGAGGCATTATTCTGTCTACCATACTGACCATAAATTTCATATCTTAGGAACAAAATTACACCCAGGTATTGCTTAGTAGAGAGTAACCTGCAAGTGTCCAGTGGTAACCATGCTTTAAGCATCAGTAGAAAAGTTTTAAAGAGGGAAAGGAGAGTGTTATTGATCTGCAAAATCTGCTAAATAGAGGTCTATTAAAATATTCTCCTCTGAATGTCTATTATACTTTATCTTTCATGTTTGTCCAATTAACATCATACTATGAATTTTCCATGTTAATAAACAGAGCTTCCATCATATTTTCAATATTAAAAGTGAAACAAAATTTATTTAATCATTTCTGTATTGATAAGATTTTATATTTTCCAGTTTTTTTTTTCTTTTTGCAATCAAGGGTACAATAAATATCCCTATACATCTTTCCTTAGTCAAACATGTATATATATTTTTCTGAGACATAGTCTATAGAATTCTACTTTAAGTGCAACCAACTGATGAAAAATTAAGCTAATGTTATCACTGGATCCAGACAAATAGTTCTCCCAAATGACTATGGCAGTATACATTTCCACCTCTACCTTAACATGCCTTTGCTACACACTTAATAAAATTTTATTTTTTTCTCAATTTAATTACTGAAAAATATTTCATTGTTTTAATTCACTTTTCTCTATTAACTAGTGAGGAAGGGAAATTTACATATTTAAATGCATTTAAATAAGAATTTCTAAGATTCTGAAAGTCAAAGTAACTCAAAATAGCAGTTTATAGCATTGTTGTAGTGCTGCGAGAATCTGTCCTGTAGCACCTGCATCTGATGTTCACCAGTAGTAGTAGCCAAGAATGAAAAGTGGATTTCAGTACAATAACCATGATAGGGCAATGCCATGAGCAGTGATCAGCAGAAGAATGCGTTCAGCAGACTCTGTGGCATCATTTTGGCACAGTTTCCCACAATCTGAATTCCTGTGATTCCTTACTATTTTCTCAGAAAGATTCTCCAGGTAACTTTACAGTTAATTCCAAATTATTCAACTGATTCTATGAGATACCGAATAAATATATAAATAAATAAATAAATACACACACACACACACACACACACACACACACACACATTAAAGTGACATAAAGTCAGTTTCAGTTGCTTAGAGGTAAGAAACCTATGTAAATTAGTTTCTTCACATGTAATACAGGGTTTAAATACTAGTAACCTTAAGGGTTCTAGTGAGGATTAAAAGAAAATATATGCAAAGCCCTTAACACCGTGTTTGTCAGTAAAAATTATTAACATATTTTAATATCATTGTTTTAATTCTAACACATACAATTGACACAGGTCATGAGAGGAATAACGTGTCTAGCGACATAGCATAGGACCTAGTATCCATTAAGTTTTTAATAAATAGAAGGCTCTTTACTGTTTCATTCCTTCAACACCTATTTATTGAGGGCTTACTATGTGCCAGAGTCTTTGAGGTACATGGGATGGATTAAGGTGCATGTGAGATCAGAGTTCTGCAGGAAACATATAATTAACAATAACAGAAATAAGTCAATCACACAGTACTGTAGAAGGTTAATGTGCAATTCTACTAGGTTAATGTGTATAGCTTAGCACAGGTTAAGGAAGACACGGAGTGTCAGAAGGGGAAAACAGGGGCTGGTGGCATTTTCAATTTTAAATAATCTTGTTAGGACAGGCCTCAAAGGCAGATGATATTTGAGATTACTGGAAAAAAGTGAGGAATTTTGTCATGGGGATGTCAGAGAGACAAAAATATTCTAAAAAGGATAAAATTAATGCAAAATTGCTAAAATTTGCCTGGTATGTTAAGGGACTGTTGCAGACTTTTTCAAGTGCAGTTCAATTTGTGGAAAAACATATCTTAAAAAATTTTATTCATTTATCCATTTATTTTTTGGCTGCATTGGGTCTTCATTGCTGCACGCGAGCTTTCTCTAGTTGCGGTGCTCAGGCTTCTCATTGCGGTGGCTTCTCTTGTTGTAGAGCATGCGCTCTAGGTTCACGGGCTTCAGTAGCTGTGGCTCACGGGCTCTAGAGCACAGGCTCAGTAGTTGTGGCGCATGGGCTCAGCTGCTCCGCAGCATGTGGAATCTTCCCACACCAGGGATTGAACCTGTGTCCCCTGTACTGACAGGTGGATTCTTAACCACTGCGCCACCAGGGAAGTCCCTAGAAAAATATCTTTATGGCAGCGCAGGTATGACAACTACATCTAACATATTTCATATTAAATATAATCAAAATGGTTTTCCTAAAGAATAGCCATTAATCATTTAATTTAGATCAGTAAACAAAATTGCTTACAAGCGAGTTTTACTTCTCATTTACCTAATGTTGGTAGGGAAGTCTTATAGATATTGGACATCTTTTGAGACATAAATCAGGACATTGTCTGAAAGCTTTTTTTTTCGCTTATTAGGTAATTTGGAATCTGTTAACATCTAAAATCCCCAATAATATATAATTAAAAGAAAGATTCGTTTAGGCTGATTTTTATTCTCTTCTTTCCTTTCCTTTGTTTTCCTTCCTTTCTATTTCTAATATTTCTTGGAACCTTGATTAAATGATGTATCTTAAATTAGTCTGTCAATACTGAAATAGTACAGTGTTTTTAATTCAGAGATGTAAATTAATTACTTTATTGACAATAATCATAATAATTGGGAATCAAAAACATTTCTTCATATATTATTAAATATAGTAATATTTATATTACATAAAATATGTTGATTCTTTTACTTATAACAGCCAAAACCACTGCTTCTCAAACTTTAATGTACCCAAAAACTAATAAAAAGATATTATCAAAAAATACAGATTCTGATTCAGTAGTTCTGAGATAGGACTTGAGATTCTGAATTTTTAGCTCCTTCATAATGCCAGTGGTCCATAGATCGTACCATGATAGTAATGGCCTCTCCTATGCATTAAGAGATATTTTGATATATTCAAAATTTATGAATTTAGTATACATATAATATACTAATACAGAATATAATGTTCCATGACAGTTCACATTGATTAAAAAGCGAGTATTTTCAACTCTGAATATATAAAAATGAGATATTCCAATAAACATCATTTAGCTTCACTGCAGAGATAGTGATTTTAAAAAGATGTCTGGAATAAACATGGTAACTGCTGTAAAAATCTAACATCAGAATACAGTAAAATGTATGTACATTTTTATTTTTAGTTGATAATCAATTAATAGAAACCTTGTTAACCGACTATTAACATTGCTATTTTCTAAAGTATGTAAGAAACATGGAAAGGTAATGTCAACAGTGTCTATTTTTGCATCTTAGAAATTCCTTTGTTAAGCCTCAAATTAATTAATTAATGCAATCTACAAAATAACTTCTGATCTCATTGAGGTTTTAACCTAGGCCAAGAAATGATTTTCAGAAGGGAAAAAAATTACAAATCATCTATGTAAATGCACATACAGGATATTCACTCAAGATAAGGAAAATAAGACAGCTATATCATATATCTTTATTCTGTTTAAAATTGAGCTGTAAATGTCCATTTTATACCAAATAGTAGCATTTTATTTTAGCATTTACATTAACAAGATGCAATAATGCAATCAGTTGTTAATTATTTTGAGTAGTGGCTGTGCTTTCCATTCATGGCTTGATATATTTACTGGCAAATTGTTTTAGCAGCATATGTCTGGTTTTAATTATATTTCACTAACTTATGGGGATGAACTGTTATTTAGAAACGCATAAGATCTAGTTCACAGAGTAGTTCATTAGTCCATAAATAACCACAGTTATTTTATTTTGCCTTGACTTTACAATATGACTTTTTATATCTCTGTTTTTATTTTTTTAATCCTATGACACTAGACTATAAACTACCTAGTAGGTTATGATTTTTTTGCATGGACTTTCCACATGTATTTTAATATTACCAGGAAAAGTATAATTCTAGAAGACTGAAATACCTCAATAATAGTCTTCAACTGAATACATCAAATGATGTTAACTTTCACTTTTTTCCCCCTTTATTATACAGTGTTCCATGTCTGTATCTGTCTCCTTTTGGAGAATGCTCCATTTTTCCAAGCCATTTCCCAAGTTGCTTAATATCTTAATTTCTCAATTACCATGGCATCCCAGACAGTGTGCTATGCAAACTTTCCCTCAGGGCAATGGCATTTCTTCAGCAGAATAAAATTTGTATATCTATCCTTTAAAATATAAAGCCTGCAAAAAGTAAATTTTCTTATGAAAAATAATTAATAAAATGATGCTAATGATGAATCATTGGAACCTCTGGTATAGCACAAGGAATTGTTATCTATCTTATTTTTGTCTCCTAGTCCCTGCTTACTCAATCAAAAAAATATGCGAGACAATGGAGTGAATTCCTATGACACTAAGAAGTGAGGGATAAAATGCATTATAACAGATTTCTTTCCAAGTTCACAAGAAATCCTGACTCTATTCTTTGGTCAAGATAAGCGTCCAGGCACTCATTACATTAAAATTATAATATTTACTGCCAAGAACATACTAAGCATCTAATTTTCACCTATATTTTACAAATACATTAACTAAGACAGACTGTGGAAGCGATTTAGTGAATAGTACATTAGCAGTTTTAAAAACAAAGCTAAAATTATATTAAATTTTCCCAACCTCTACTTTTCCCATTACACTTTAGAAGATGGGAGCACAAAATTAAAAGAACACAGATTTTTTTATCCTAGATTTTATTAGCTCTTTGTACACTTGATTAAATGGTTTTCAAACTGTGTCATTCAAAAAAAAATACAGGCCTCTTGTCTAAAATATTTGGGAATCCATTCTGATGTAATTCTTGAGAAGAGAAGAGCACATTTTCTATACCTTGACCATAATGGTTTAACAGTAAATGCTTTTTTCTTTTAATAAGAACACTTCATTGTCCAAAAACTGTAGAGTATTAACAAATTTGAATGAAAATATATGTTGTGTTTGTCCTTTACTGTCAATGGTATACTATTCTTACTTAATGACCACTAAAAGAGACTGAGGTTTAAATAAAATCAGAAAATGAGTTAATTTTATAGTTTAGCTCAACCAGGAGAATAGTTAGTCTTTGCCTTGTATTAATATTAGATACAATGTATCAATACATTTATCAAAACCTTGAAATAATTATCCAGTACCATCCTAACTCACTTCAACATTAAAAAAAATATTAATGACTTTGTGTTTGAAAACTCATAAATTACAAAAAGGTTTAACCTTTATGAGAAGGTAGGCCTTCTCCTATATGTAACCTTCCAAAAATTCACTTCAGAAAAACAAAATAATTTATTTGCCCTTGACTGAACCTAAATTTTAATTATGGAATATATATAAGGGGAAAATACTGCTTTAACAGAAGGCATGTTTATGCACTTACAAATAAAACAGGATATAATAAGTGTTATTTTCAGATCTTAGAGGAAATGAACAGAAAATCAAATCACAAATGCAGGTGAAAGATAAAATTCCTGGATAAAAAGAATTCTCAAAGGATTCAACAGCGTACAGAATTCCAACTTGTAGTGTATTTTAAGTTTTTTCTTAGTCATATTTTTTTGTTGTCTGTATCTTGCAATTTTATTTTATTTTAAAGAAATTGCCTAATGAACTGCTTTATCATTTCCTTCCTGCCTGCCTCTTTATTTCTTTCTTATCCTTTGCACATTGTTATTCATTTTAGTTTATTTTTGTTGTAATTTTTGATTTTTGTTTTTCTAAAACAGAAAACATCTACGTTTGAGTTTAGATATGTAATATAGTAATACCTAAAATATCTAAAAACATTTGATTGGGACATATTCATTTTACATGCAAATTTGGAATAAACATTTCTTTAAAAAGTTGATGAAAGAGAAGTTGAGGCTACTTCAACTAATCCAATATTTGAAACTGGGTCATCATTTTATATCAGTCATAGGTCTTAACCCTGTTATTGGTAACACTGAAGAAAAAAAACTGATTCATCAATACAAGTAGGCAGAAATAATAACATTTTATACTTGCTTTTTTCTGTATCCTTTACAATATTTACTATTATATCTTAAGAACAAAATAAATTGCCATAGTTTATATTTCCTGTTTGGTAGCAAGCAGTCTCTAGCTACGTTTTTTATTAAGATTTCATTTCTTTAGAGAAGTTTTAAGTTCACAGCAAAACTAAAAGAAGGGTACAGAAAACTTTCATATACCCCACACACACATCCATACCCCTCCCACACCATTATCAACATCCATCAGAGTGATACATTTGTTACAACTATACTGTAATCTACATTGACACATCGTCATCAGCCAAAGCCCATAGTGTATATTACGGTTCACTCTTGGTGCTGTACATTTTATGGGTCTGATCAAATGTATAATGACATGTATCCACAATTATAGTATCAGAAAGTATTTTCACTACCCTAAAAATCCTATGTGTTCCATTTATCCATTCCTCCCTCCTGTCAAACTCATGGCAATCACTGATTTTTTTTTTAACTGCTCCATAGTTTTGCCTATTCCAGAACATCACATAGTTAGAATCATGCAGTATGTAGCCTTTTTCAGATCGGTATTTTTCACTTAATATGCATTTAAGTTTCCTCCATGTCTTTTCATGGCTAGATAGCCCACTTTTGCAAAAGATATATCTGATAAAAGACTGTTATCCAAGATATAAAAGAACATTTAAAACTTAACAATAAGAAAACAAACACCCCAATTTAAAAATGGGCCAAAGACCTTAGACACCTCACTGAAAAAGATATACAGAGGGCAAATGAACATATGAAAAGATGCTCCACTATACATGCCACCAGGGAAATGGAAATTAAAACAACAATGAGATATCACTACACATCTATTAAAACGGCCAAAATACAGAACACTGACCACACCAAATGCTGACGAAGATACTGAGCAATAGGAACTTTCATTCATTGTTAGGGGGAATGCAAAATACTACACATTCTGGAAGACGCTTTGACAGTTTCTCACAAAACATAACATACTCTTACCATAAGACACAGTTGTGTTCCTTGGTATTTACTCAAATGAGCTGAAATCTTATGTCCACACAAAAACCTGCACACAAATGTTTTTGGCAGCTTTACCCATAATTGCCAAAATATGTAGGTAATAACCAAGATGTCTTTCAGAAGGTGAATGGATAAACTGTCGTACATCCAGACAACGGAATATTATTCAGCACTAAAAAGAAATGTGCTATTATGCTTGCTTTTTATTTTAGTAAATTCATTTAAACTCTTGAAAACAAAGGAGCAGAAAATTAATTTTCACAGTTAAATTCATATAAGTACATTGGCATATATCCATTAGTAAATTTAATCTGAAGGTGTAGAAAAATAGATTTCTTACTTTTTTAATATCTATTGTTTAGCAAAAAATCGTTTTTTCACAAAAACTTTTTTCGCATATTTTTGTTAAAGTTTGACACAGAAAAATGTGACTATAATGCACAATCTTAGATACCACTGCACTTTTACCTGTGAAATAAGTTATTTTTTTAACTGAATTTTGTAGGTGTTGAGTAAACTATTTTCTACGTAATTCAAGTTATTTGCCTTTTCAAGCAGGTTAAAAATGTGAAATATAGAACTGTCAAGTGCGGCTCATTTTGTTTATGAAAATATCAAGAAAATGTGAGTTACCACATTATATTTTAGAAAATATTTATATATTGGGACTTTTACAAAGATCTGAAAATAAAAGAAAATATGACTCTTTGACATACCTGGAATATTTTTCTGGACTCAGACTACATGTGTCAACATGAGTCAGTTTGTTCCCTATGCTCTTTGCTCAGGAAGATAAAACTGTAAATCTATACTGAACTTTATTTTTTGCTTCAGGAATCTCTTGCAGAGAAATTTATCTGAAACAGTAGCCTGCTCAGCTAGACAAAGCATTCACTTATCACACAATATCGATACCTGCTTCAAGACCATCACCACATGTCATATCTATGGCTAATTACAAATTGGAAGATCTAAATTGGACTTTTTAAACCTAGATCCCAAAATCCTATTATAAAAGGCTCTTCTGACTTCCCCTTTTTGAGACACTGCTAAGTCTCTATCAAGGTAATATTCTCCCTCAGTCCCTCACTGCAATGAGTTCTAGAGAAAGCAACCTCCATGCTGGTAAATGTTTCTATCACATGTTTTTTCTACTCCAAGGCTAAAGAAGACTGTTCCCGGTGAGTAAAATTCAAAGCACTATTGCAGCTGAGACTGAAGACTCAGCCATGTGGCATAAATGTACCTAGCTCTGGGCAGTGAGACTTTTTGAATGCTGGAACCCATAACTTGCTCAGAAAACTGAATGAGCAAATCCTTGCAAAACTGCCCTTGCTAGAGAGAAGGCGTGGCTATGCCTTCTTCTCTTTGTTTCATTTGTCTCTTACCCCATCTCATCCACGTTGAGTCTGTAGACTGCTTTCATTTAGAAGAAATGGTACTAGACCTGCTCTTTTCTGATTGGGTCAAGTTCTCTGTTACTAGTTGATGTGCTAGTTTGTTAGTTTCTCAGTAGTCTTTCCATATCAATTGAAGGGCAAGATGGAAGTCTTGAAAAGAATGTGGAAGAGAACAGATGTAAGAAGCTACCTACATTTAAGCCTGGGTCAAGGCTAGCCTTTGTCTTTGAGCAAATTAGAGAAAGGCGGCAGGTCTGGGATGGTAAATTAGAAATTTACCCTCCCCTGGGTGTCATGGCTCAGTTGGAACAAAATATTAACCACGAGGCATTTTTGTTTAGAAAAATGGTCCCTTGTCCTTGCAGTCTCTTTTCATAATTTACTTCCTTTGCTCTTTTATTTTCCAAAAGGAAACTCCTCAAGGGTAATGAGTAAAACACATGAATTTAAGCTCTGCAGAGTCAAATGATCACTACCCACTTTTTCAACGACTCTATGAAGGATATATAATTTGTGATAAATATAAACTGAGAAAAGAAGAATTTAAACCATTCACTTTTATCGCTAACAGGCTGGACTAGGTTAAGTTTGCATCACCTCTATATGGCTAATTGTTTTGTAGGGAATATTTTTTGGTTCCATCATGGAACAGGAACAGCCATGCAGTGTGGCTAATTCTGTTTGAGGGAAGCCATTTAACTATATGATAATAATTTACCCTTTAACTATATGATAATAATTTACCCTATCTTAAAATAGTTTATTTTATTCTCGTCATTGTCCTTCCTCTTCTGTATAAAATTCAGCCTATGTTAGTATGTGCATAAATCAACATGGAAACATTAAAAATAATTACTTAGTGTTGATTTCACTTACGAAACATCTGCCACATGTCGAGCACTATGTGAATCATGCTTCTCCTATGTGATATTTCTGTAAAAGCCAAAGTTATCCACCACCTATAGAAAAACCAGAGAAAGCATTTTGAGTGTTAAGTTCTTTGCTGAGTTTAGCTAATTTTACACCTTTATTTTCCTTTTACCCTCATTTACTGACCTAAGAAATTTTTTTTTACCATAACATGTATTTTTGTATGTCATTTTAAATCCAGCTAAAATATAATCATGTAAAAATAAATAATGCTATGATTTTTTTTAATTACTGGCAAACACATTTGTACAGAAACTCCTAAATCACAGAACCTTGAAATGAATTGAGGCAACAACAACATCTGCAGCAGAAAAATAACTATTACTATAAAACCTTAATACCTATAACCTGTAACTAACCAGCATTCATTAAAGATTTGAATTCACAAAAACGATGTATACATAAGTAGCCATGCGCATTTAGTTTAGGAGAGTGTTTCTGCAAGACCATTTACTATAAAAAGAAAAATGCACATGGATATAAGCAATTGTAATGGTATTTATATATAATTCAGCACATGGTAAATGTACATAAAGAGTCCAAGTAGTTAAATCATTTTGTTATAATGGAATGACATCTGTGTTATATAAAACATCATATTCATTGTCTGCCAAAATATTTTTTGTTTGTTCTTTTTTCAGTTTTCCTGTTTGTTATTCTGTGACAAAATTATATGACAGCTATATATATATAATGGCGTGGCAACCAAAAGCTTAAAGGCTCGCTCAGGAAAAGAAGAGATACTAGTTTGTGATAACAAATGCTTACTCTATTTGTGATTTATCAAGTGAGACTGATGTGAAATTTTTTTCTCAAAGTGACAAATATCTCTAAATTCTCTAAAACTATTCAAAATATGTCAAATACTTATTAAATATTTAGTAACATGTTAAGTAAATTCTGACCATTTTTCAACAGAAATTTAGTGATAGTTTACTCAACATGTCTAGAAACTGACTTAACTCTAATTGGAAGGGGAACAATTGCAGAGTCCATTAATTTCACAACTGAGTGTTATTATGGATTTTGGAGTCATAAAAACTTAAGAAAATTATCCTTTGTGAGACTCTGTTTGTTGCTTTATCTATTATCTGATGATATTTAATCCATCCTTATAAGGTTTTCACAAATACGGGCACTCTGTATTTTTTAATGACACTATAATAAATGCTTGAGACTGTATAAGATGCTATAAAACTACTTTCTGTTTTTATATTTAGGTAACTTGCAGATTCATCCTGAGTGAACTGAACAGATTTCTCTGTAATTCTCTAGTGGTACTGTATCTGCTCCAAATTACTTGTATAATCATGTGCAGGCCCCAGAGTCATCTATTCATTGATTTGAATTACATTTTCTTGCCTCTATGGGCTGTGGTAGGGAGTTACCCTGTGGAAGTGGAACAAAGAATTTGCCTGTGATATGTCTGACCTGGTCTATACTTTCTGTTCTTAATTGTACACTGTGCTAACCAACTGACATGATTAACTTTACATCAACTTAACTAGGCCACAGTACATAGATATTTGGTCAAAAATGTCTGGATGTTGCTGTGTAGGTATTTACTTAGATGAAATTAACACCTGAATCAGTAGACTTGGAGTAAAGCAGATTAAACTTCATAATGTGGGTGGACCTCATCCAAACTGTTGAAGGCATTAAGAAAAAGACTGACCTTCTCCAAGGAGGAAGGAAATCTTCCAGAAGTTTGCATGTAGACTTAAACTGCAAGATCACCTCTTCCTTAGGTCTCTAGCCTGCCAACTTACCTTGCAGATTTAGGACTTGCCAGTTTCCATTATCTTATAAACCAATTTCTTAAAATAATCTGCACCCCCCCACACACACACAGTCCCTATTGGTTCTGTTTCTCTGGGAAATCCTGACTAAAACACCAACTAAGCTTTGTGCATTTATTTAGAAAATACTTTGGGGGTGAAACATTTGTCATTCTAGTCAACTTCATGTACTACATGCCAGGTACTATGTCAGGTGTGGATGAAAAAAAAAAGATAAATAAGACATAAGTTATACTTTGAGATGACTTGAAAATTTTGTAATGGGAAATATTTATAAAAAATATCATTGAAATAAATAGTATATTTAAATACAGAGACAACAGAGTTCAAAATATGGAGAAAAAAGAGTCAATAACAAAGAAAATTCATTAAAGAATGAACTATGAGGCAGAAATTGTCTGCAGATGAGAATGGAAAGAAAAAGCATAGAGGACTATGAATGTCATGAAATTACACTGAATTTTATTCTATAAATTAAGTCATTCATTGAAAGTTTTTAAGCTTAGGAATCAAATGTATAGATTTAGATTTTTGTTTTCATCACTGTGATGATATTATAGGTGATAAATTTGTATAAGGTGGGAACAGAAGGCAAAACTATTGAGGGTATTATTGTATTAAGTTAGGAAATAAATGATAATGACCCAATCTACAGATGGAGTTAAGGGGACATATTTACAAATATGAATGAGACTGATTTGCGGAGTTTCATTAATGGGGTCATTAAAGTGACTTCTATTGAGATTTCTAGCTTGGGTCATTGGGTGATAAGGCTACCTAAATAAGACATGCCAGACAAAAAGAACAGATTCAAAGAACAATATAATGAACTACATGTTGGAAGTGTTGCATTTGAGACACTAGTTAAGTAACTATATTCTGTAAGCTTGTTTACTTTCTCCAATGTAGTCTGATTAGACCTACAATCAGCTGCCACTAGGTAGGTGACTGGTTTTTGAAGTTCAACCAGTGAGACAGAGATCTTTTCTAGCCATAGACAAATGAGATGATTTATTTATTCCTTGGATAAGGAATAAATTCCTTGGATAAGGAATAACATCCACATTAGTTTCTTTCTAGTGGTGTTGGAATTAAAATCCTTTTAATTGAAAAAAGAACAATAAAATCCTAGGAAAGAAGTGAAGGAAGAAGCTTCCTAACCTTGCAATACAATTCCCCAATAACCATATGCACAAGAAAGGAGAAGGTTATAGAAAAAAGTATCTATAAGTTTGTGGATATTTCCTTCGTTTTCCTGGATACTGGGATATTTCTAAGCTATTCCTCGTAAAACAAATTAACTTTCTGATTCATTTATTTCCTGATCCTGAATAACTAATTTCTGCATATGGTTATTTTGGGAATTATATTACAAAGTTAGGAAGGTTCTTCCCTCACTTCTTTCCTAGGATTTTGTTGTTCTAATTTTTCTTTTCCCTTTTGATGAAGAAATATGTATAATATTTTTTAAATATAAGATGACCATTGAACTAGATATCAACAGATTATGTTCAAATTCTTGCTCTATACAGCTCTAAAGTATATGTTACCAGATTACTTAAAAGTGAGGAAAAGTTAAATAAATATTTATAGCCTATTTCACACAGTTGTAGGAATAAAGTTTGATATATATGAACACTTCTAGAAGATGGACTTGTACACTGTAAATATTCATTAAAATTTAGTAATTACAGATCTTTAGTTGCAAATAATTTTAAAACTATTACCCCAAATTTCTGATTGTAGAATTCTTGTCCCTATTCTTTAAATTCTTAAGTTTTCATTCTGTAAGTGAACTCAAATCCTTCCATTTGTAAGAAGAAACATACAGATTACCATAGATTGGGGGGGTTATTTTAAGGGCATATAGGCAAGTTGTTACTGTAGAATATTTACTTAGATTTATCCTATAGATGCCACTCCCCTTCTGATACAGGTTTTCTTTGTCATCACTTCTTGTCTACTCCACCTCTTTTATCAACCTAGACTCTGTCCCTATCCTTGTTTCTCAATTACAGACATCCCAGGAAGCAGGGTTTTTCTGGCTGGATAATCACTATATATAGGCATACATAATCACATATATAGGCAAACTCTTCAAGCTAAGTGTTCTTTCTCATAAGTGACACTAAGCAGGCTAAGGATGGATGACATTGGAAGGATTCCATCTCTAATTCAACATTGGAAGGGTATCATCTCTAATTCAATCAACTTGGACCAAGTTAGCAGAATCATATGTAATTAAGCTAGAGATCTATCTGAGCAGGACCACCTTTGACTGCTTGCTGAGAAGCTATCTTTGCATATTGAAGACTGCCATTCCCACTAGTAGAAAAGTAGGTCAGACAATACATATTTTACAATTTTATGTAAAATTTTAGTAAAATTTTTAGTAAAATTGCATTGCAACTTTTCATGGATTCATGACGATACAGATCTACTTAAATAAATATTGCTATGGAAATAATTTGACAAGAACAAGAAATGATGCCAGAGGGAATAAAGCAGGGATAATACATACAAACTCACAGTAGAGGCAGAAAAGATATTTTGTAAAATTTATTATATGAATCTAAATAGTATTACCATGATGCACAAGCACATTTGCAAAAGGTTTCCCTCAGGAAAACCATATTCTGAACCATAATATGAACCATGCAGAAAGATTCATGGATCAGGAAAAAATCATACAGAAAAAGTTAAAAGATCATTAGATCATTATTTTCCTTAAAATTCAGAAAACTACTGTGCTTTACAACTACTTATAGGTTTCATGTTTTGGTAACAACAATGTGGTAGGCAGAACAATGCCCCACCACCAATAAAATAAAAAATTAACAGTCTTATTCCTCAAAGTGAATATGCTGGGTAAAATAAGAAGAATTACAGTTGCAGATGAAATTAACGCTGCTAATCAGCTGACCTTAACATGGAGAAATGATCCTGGATATTCCAGGTGAGCCCAATATAAGCACAAAGGTCCTTAAAAATATTGAATACAAGAGGGAGGCAGAAGAAGAGAATCAGAGAAAGAGATGTAAAGATGAAAGGAAGTTGAGTAAGAGTGAAGGGGTATGAGAAGAACTTGACCAACCATTTCTGGCTTTGAACATAGAGGAAAGAGGCCCCAAACCAAAGAATGCAGGCAGTCTCAAGATGCTGAAGAAGGCAAGAAAAGAGATTCTAGCTAGAGGAGATTAAGGTTACAGATGGAATTATGGTTGCTAATAAACTGACCTTAAAATAGGGCCAGTAGCCTGGATTATCTAGGTGGGCATCTGCTAAATAAATATTTTATGTGAAATGAATGAACACAATGTAGGGAAGGGACATTTAAAATTGACTATTGATAAGTTAATACAAAAATGTGGGTGAGGGCTTCCCTGGTGGCGCAGTGGTTGAGAGTCCGCCTGCCAATGCAGGGGACACAGGTTCGTGCCCCAGTCCGGGAAGATTCCACATGCCGCGGAGTGGCTGGGCCCGTGTGCCATGGCCGCTGAGCCTGCGTGTCCGGAGCCTGTGCTCCGCAAAGGGAGAGGCCACAACAGTGAGAGGCCCGCGATGTTGGTGACGCAATTCTGAACGAAATCGTTTTCATTTTCATAGACTTCGCAATTAAAAAAAATTACAAAATACCAAGATGTAATTGAATAGATATGAGTATTAAAATCAAGATTCTAGTGCTTAGAAAGCTCAAAGCCAGATAAGTATAAATGCGTGTTAATATTTAAAGTTTATGTGTGTATTTGTATAGAATAACAGATTTATGGCATGCAAGTCTGAACAAAAACGCATAAGCCTTATTTTAAAAGGTCAAAAACTGTGCTATTCTCCCCTTCAGATTAGGGGAGTACTTTCTTTTTAATCATTTTATGAAATTGCTGTATATTTCATTTCAGGCCTTAAAAGATATGGCAGTCCCACTAATTGAAAGAATTTTCTTCTTTATCCTGACTAATTAAATCCCTCCCTTCTTTAATATGCACTGGAAATTTATGTCATAGAGGAGTCACCAATAGTTTATTCCCTGGATTACCTTATGGTCCACTCAGCAGTACTCTAATACTCAGTTTAAACATACATTAAAAATGTTTCTTTATCATTTAATTGGAAGGAATTTTAGCTCCGTTAATGAATTAAAACTCATTCATGGCATAGACATGATTGTTCTGCCTCCCTTTAGTTTGTAGACTTTATTGCACATACCACCTGCTTAATACTCACTTTAAGATGTCTAGGAGTTTGGATTGTCAACTGGATTTCAGAAATTAATAACTGTTGACTTGTAATATTTTTTCAGCTTTATTAAGGTATAAATGACAAATAAAATTTTAAGATATTTAAAATGTCCTGGAATTTTGTTTGTTGGGAGCTTATTGATCACTGATTTAATCTCCTTACTAGTAATCAGTCTGTTCGGATTTTCTGTTTCTTTATGATTCGGTGTTGGTAGGTTACATGTTTCTAGCAATTTATCTATTGCTTCTAGGTTGTCCAGTTTGTTGGCATATAGTTGTTCATCCTCATATCTTATGTTCCTTTGTATTTGTGTGTGTGGTAGCAGTTGTAATGTCTCATTTTTCGTTTATAAATTTATTTATTTGAGTCTTTTATTTTCTTGATGAATCTAGCTAAAGGTCTATTTTGTTTTTTTTCAAATTGTGATATTATTAATATATATTTATGATTTCTGAAATAAAGCTTGTAAATTATTAACATTTGGAATGAGCTGAAATAAAGGATTTATGTCTTATCTTTTAAATCGTCTCAGATCAAGCTCTTCCAACGGCTAATGAACACATAGGAACCATAAAGATTAATACAAACATTCTGATCTCACAAGTAAACACAGATGAAGTTCCCACAAGTCACTCAGTAAGTAAGAATACATGGCAAAAATGATGAAACATTCTGTGCTTTGTTTCTGTTTATTTTTCAAGTGAACTATACGATTTTAAGTCTCTGCAATTCAGTTTGCATTTGTGTGCAATAGGAGAATTGAATATTATGCAAATTATTATTATACCTCCAAAAGTTCTTATACCAACAGCAATAATAGGCATCGTCCATGCCATTTAATATTTAGATTAATTTCATGTAATTGATTCTTGGTACTTTTTTTAAAATATAAATTTATTTATTTATTTTTGGCTGCGTTGGGTCTTCGTTGCTGCGTGCGGGCTTTCTCTAGTTGTGGAGAGCAGGGGCTACTCTTCAGTGCGGTGTGAGGGCTTCTCATTGAGGTGGCTTCTCTTGCTGTTGAGCACGGGCTCTAGAGCGCAGGCTCAGCAGTTGTGGCGCACGGACTAGGTTGCTCTGTGGCATGTGGGAACTTCCTGGACCAGGGCACTTTTCTGTCCTAGCTCTGTAAAAAATGTCATTGGTAATTTGATAGAGATGGCATTGAATCTGTAGATTGCCTTGGGTATATGATCATTCTAACAATATTGATTCTTTCAATCCAAGAACATGGTATATCTTTCCATCCGCTTGTGTCATCTTTTGGTACTATTACTCAATATATACATTTTCTACTCTCAAATAAAACTTAAACTATGGATTAGTCTCAAGTTAATGTTTTCTTTAAAGTAAATATAACAAGTTTTTGAAAATGTAAAACAAAATTATTTTTAGACAACAATTTTATTTTATATTTTTGGAAAGCAAAAATAAATAAAACAACTGATAATGTACATGAGCCCCATCACAATGAAATCTCAGTCATAGACAATGCTATCCATCTATTAATATCTCCTCTCTTTTGCGTGGGTTTGTGTGTGTGTATGAAATAAAATTCAAATGTGTAAATAAATAACCATATTTATTCAAAATACATTCATATGAAACTAAGTATCTACACATATGTAAAGGGAAAGAATAATTATATCATCTACTGTGTCAGATGTTTTGAGTTTTATATGATACAGTCATTTAGTTACCCGTCTTTTCATCACACTTCATATTTCCAGAATATTTTTATAGTGTTATCCATCTAAGAGATGAACACATGTTTGTGAATGACTGAATGGTTATTAAGATTGGTGAAGTTAAGCCATTCTCTTTTCAAGAATTTTGTAGACTGTGGTTTATGAAAATCTCTCAGAAAAATACAATGTAATGATAAATAAATATATTCAAAAGAAAATAAAATCAGAAGAATTTTAGAAAAATACCCATAATTCAATATTGAAAACATAATTGAAAACCAGAAATGCACATATATGCCTTACGTTTGCCAATACTTGTAAACCAAAACCTGTTACTTAACAAGCATATGTAGAAAAATGCAAAATTATATCATCCATGAAAGTGAGAATTACAAAAATACATTTACTTTCAATCAGGGAAACAGGAAAGCTTATTTTGGTTTGAAAAAAAAACCAAAACACACAATTTTACATGAGAATTAATATGCCCTGTTCTGACTTTAGGTGCTATTGAGATTTGAATTTTAAAACATGTACGATTCAAGTAGCCACAAGCAACAAAATACACATTAATGTCAATCATTGTTGATAACACTAGATAGTGCCAACCGAATCTGAGAGTAAAATATCTTTCAAGGAACACACCCTCAGTCTCAGGCAACAATGATGTCCATAGGTAAAGCCCCACCAAAAATGAATTGCTAATTCTAAATTATAATGCACAAAAGGAAATAATTTATCATGAGAATAAGCTAAAACAGTAAGTGACAAGGGTAGATTTACAGGAAACTTAATTATGAATATTACAGTATCAAATAATATAAGCATGCTTACTATGATTAAATGAACAATATACTTTCAAAGTAGTCTAGACATATTTGAGAAAGATCTAACTAGAAATTCTTGCAATTAGAAGAATAACAATACAACTAAAATATAAGCTCAGTGATGGATATAAAACAAGTTAGCACAGCCACTTAGAGAATTTGTGTACCCGAGTATATATTTTAAGCTACATACATGTGCATATATATTTGTATGGATTTATAGATATAGATAAGAGAACAGGTCAGAGAAAGAAAGATATGGAAAATATGAAGGAGAGAAAGAGACATGGGGAATATATTAAAACAACTGAGCATGAGTTATGGAAGATGCAAACAGAAAAGAATGAGGAAAATAATGAAGTAATAATGACCAAGATTTTTTCAGAACCGATGAAAACATGAATTCAGATTTAGGAATTCCAACAAAACCCAAGAGAAGTGTGGAAACATAAACCTAATGACAAATAGAGTATCTTAAAAGAAGTTGGAGGGGCTTCCCTGGTGGCGCAGTGGTTAAGAATTCACCTGCCAATGCAGGGGACATGGGTTCAAGCCCTGGTCCAGGAAGATCCCACATGCTGCGGAGCAACTAAGTCCACACGCCAAAACTGCTGAGCCTGTGCTCTAGAGCCCATGAGCCACAACTACTGAGCACACATGCCACAACTACTGAAGCCCATGCACCTAGAGCTAGTGCTCTGCAACACAAGAGAAGGCACCGCAATAAGAAGCCCACGCACCGCAATGAAGAGTAGCCCCCGCTCAACGCAACTAGAGAAAGCCTGCGCACAGCAACAAAGACCCAACACAGCCAAAAATAAAATAAAATAAATAAGTAAATAAATTTATTTTAAAAAAAGAAGTTGGAAAGAAAAGTAATATATAGTAGACTGAAAGATGATGCTTCAACTCTAACAATAAATGCAGAGTAATAGCTTCAAAATGCGGGGAGAAAAATTTGCAGCAGAAACTGTTTTATTCACCTAATCTATGACTCCACACTGAAAAAAGAAATACATTTTTAAGTAAAAATAAATAGATAGATAACTTATAACAAACATGTCCTCAATATAAGAGACTATAAAGTCTGTACATACAGAAGAAAGAATTTGAACCTAGAAGACTGAGCTGCAAATAGGAATAGTTAAAAAAGATAATGGCAATTATGTAAAAATTCTGAATGCTTAAAACAATGAAAGTAGCAATAATGAAACTGTAAATAAAAATAGAACTGAAATACTGGATAACAGTAATGGAAAGACACAAAGATGTGACCAGAATTAAGGCTTTCACAGAATCTTGGCATACTTGGAAGGAGGAAAGAGACAACTGTGTATGCTAAAGGGTATGTGATACAATGACAGAAACAGAATGTTTAACTTCCAAATCATACAACTAACTTTCTATATTATGAGGGTAAATAAAAATATTTTAATATAGCTATACTATTTTGATGAACACTTAATGAAGCATTTATAATGCTAAGATGTACCATATGTAGTATCTAAGGAACTAGCACTCTCAGATGTTCAGTGTTAGGGAAAACAAGTGCTGAATCTTCTAATGTATGAAAATTGTACCATAATTATAGATGAAATAAATCCCCTGAATCTATGCTAATTATTCTCACATAATTTAAATGGAGAAATTGAATCTGTTTTACTTGCTATGTAGAAGCTATGCAATGCACTTTTGACGACTAGAATATTTTCTATTTCCCCACTTGGTAAGAAATATGGATTGCTTTTCATTTGATTAACCTAATGTTTTTTCTATATTTAATTTTTTTATAGAATATGAAGATTATGCAATCTTATACAGTTTGCTTAACACAGATAAAAGGAGCTCTTTTAAGTGTCAGAAAACGGCAAAGTCAACAGTTTTCACAGTACTGAATTGCTAGTTAGTGAGTTTTTCTCCTGCATATATAAAAATATCACTTTTAACAAAAGACCTAGGTAAGAAATATTGCCTATAGTAGGAAAGTTCCAAAAGTTTGGTGTCAAATAGACCTAAGTTTTCCAGTCCCGACAAATGTTTAGCTTATAAACAAGTGTAATTAGATCTGATACTTGGCTTCCTCAAAAGAGGTATAAAACATGTACAATATTTATCTCATTTTGGAAAAATATATAAAAGTTGTATGTTAAGTCTGTAGCACTGTATCTGACACAAAGTAAGTCCTCATTAAATGATGGCTACTAGAATAAGTTTTCCAACAATTATTTTATAATTTCATAGCTGATTTTTATCACAAGACTCACTTTGACATCATTTTTCCTTTTTTCTGGAAAGTTCTAGTTTTTGAGAAAAATATCAATATACCTAAATATTATTAAGGTTGGGAAAAATCATGCTTTGTATACAAACAATTTAAACTTATATTCCTCTGTGTGTGTCTGTGTGTGATTAAATTGTCTGTATATTCTCCTAGCTTTTCTCAGATTCTCCATGCTAATTTTCTCTTTATTCACTTGTTTCTAAATCAGATTCCAGTTTCATTTGGTTGTTTGTATGAGTTTAGAAACATTTTTTTTGTGTGTCATATTTGTTTAAGAATTTTTTTTTTGCAATAAAATCCCTAAGCTTGCTATAAAGGATTATATAAGATTTATTTTCTAGTAAATAATTTAATAAGTTGACTATGTATGAATCATTATAATAGAAAAAGGAGCAGGGAAATTTTTTGATATGACTCATAAAGGTAGAATACTTTTGAATACCCCAAAAGAAATGGTTATTTGTCAAATCATAACACTTTAAAAAAAATTGCAAGAGTGCAAGTGAATCCAGTTAGAATTTTTGCCAAGACATTCTTAACATACATTTAGAAAAAATGAAGAAAACTGACTTAATAATTTGGACAAAGTATATTCATAGAGAAAGTAAAGGAAAAAAACCCAAAAAACAATTATATCACCAAAAAGTCCCAAATATTTAGGAACATACCAGAATTATTAAGAAAATATTTGTCTAAAGTAACAAATATTTTGATAGCTTTTAAAGGTCATCAGAATTATTACCTTGGACTTTTAATAATCACTGAATATAATTACATGTATATGTTATAATTTAGAAAATATTTAAATATTTTTGAAAGCAAATGTTTGGGAGTGTGACCATAAGTAGCATAATAATATTATGGCATTCATAGTTTGTAATCTCATATTCATTAGTCAGTATCATGCCCATGACACACAGGAAAATGAAGTTTATCATATAAAAGTTGAGAATAAATTCAGTGATCAATAGCAAACGATCTTCATGATATACAATTCAAGGTTTAAAGCCAGTAGAGCCACAGTTGTACTCTGAATCACACTGAGTGCACAGTAACTACAGTATTGCTAAAGATAATGGAGATTGGCTAGTACTTTTCACATACTGGAAAAAACGGAGAATACTGAGAATTTGGCCCTAATCCAACGTCTTCCCTTTCTTCTATCCAGAGATAGAAGAAGCCACATGAAGGCTCCTATCTTCCCAGACCACAAATTCACTAAGGATTCATTAAAAAAAACCCTGCAACACTAGACCTAAGCTTGAAAGCTTGCAAGAGCTGAAAGATGGCCCCGTTGACAATGTTACACTTGGTCTTGTGGCTTCAAGACTCCTTCTGCCAATGGGCGGACAATACATTCTATCTGATGTTTGATGATCAACAAACTTTCTGTGAAAGGCCAGACAGTAAATATTTTAGGCTTTGTGGGCCATATGATCTCTTTCACAACAATTCAAACCTACAGTTGTAGCATAAAGACAGGCATAAAATATATATAGATGAATGTGATTCCATTCTAATAAAATTTTATTGATGGACTTTAAACATTTAATTTTTGCATTTTATCCCATTGATTAAGAAATGTTTAGAAATATAAAAACTATTTTTTTGTGAACCAAAAAACTAAGAGGCAGGCTAGATTTGGCCGGCTGGCAATAGTTTGCCAACCCCTGATTTAGGTCACCATGAGAATCAGATATAGACAGAAAAGGCCTGACAAAAATAAGTAACAATGCATCTAAGCTGTGCTATGAGCTCAGGAGGAAGGTAATCAGAAGGAAAAGGTCCAACATGATTTATCAGCTACAGAAGAAAGTTTACTAAAATTCTAAAAAAAAACAATTACTTATACATGATTAAGAATAGCACAGGTGTTTTCAATGCAAAATAAAAAAGTATCTAGAAGTAAAATGTATTTTTTAAAATGAGATGACTCAGTGGAACACCAAAGTTTCTTGAACTAAAAGGTTTGCTTTCTAGTTAAAAAATCAATAAGTCAATTAAAGGAAAGAACAGCAGCCCCTGAGTCCTAAATTATGGACAAAGTAAAGGAAATATCCTAAAACATAAATGGAATAAAAGGAAAGAGATTAAAAATATGAAAATTATGAGGAAAGAGACAAAAACCCTGGAGTTCAGATATTGAGAATTAATAACTAAATATTAAAAACCCAGGTAAAAAAGAATTGATAGTAAAAATTAAAAAAATAATGACAACAAATAATAGACACTCATTCCTGGGCCAAAGAGAAACCCAAGTCTACTTTCTTGAATGCATTGATTTCTAGCAGACTAATCATGAAAGACATGCACATAGACATTTCCTGACAAAAGCCATACATTCCCACCCATTTTTAGGAACTAGAGCAATAATTTAAAATAAAACTGTGAAATATAATGAAATAAAACATACTTTTTAAAATATAAAATTAATGAAAGAAAACAAAAATTAGCAACTTCTCCAAAAATAATTGTCTGTAGAAAATGACGCCATACATTGAGATTGAAATTTTGAGAAGATACAGGTTTGAAGAAAGATTGGTCATTTTCAAAATGTTGAGTTTCAGATATAGAGAACTAGAAAACAATGTCATGGAATTAGTGATTAAGAAACTATGGGGTAGAAAAAAAAATTTGGAACTCAACACTACATAATTCTTGGATAAAACTCTGGGAGTCAATGAAATGGCCCTGAAAAACATAGTGTGGTAAAAGAAGAGACAATACATGAAGATAAAATTTTGGTAACACCACCATTTATGAGTGAGTAAGGAAAAGAAACCAGAAATGAAACTCAAGAAGAACAGGTAGCACAACATGCTAGAGTAGAAATACAGAGATACCACTCTTCTTGAAACAAAAGAATATAAAATTCTGAGGAAAAAACTTTGGGAACAATAATGGTAAATTTTGCCAAAAAGTTCAATTAAGAGAAGTGTTGGGAAAAAAATCAGCTTTCAAAATGTGGAGGGTTTCAATGTAATTAACAAAAGTAATTTCAATGGAGTGCTTTGACAGAAGCTATGTCACTGTCATTTGGAGTGAATAGGTGAAAAGAAAGCAGAAAATATGTAATGTGTATATTTAAGTATTGTGTACTTTAAGATATTAGTATTCTTGGTTTTATGAATAAAGAAACAGTATCTGAAATATCAAGCAACTTTTCACTCATAGCCAAATAACAGGATTCCTGTATTTGGGAATGATTCCATATATTTTAACCTTATATTTATTTATTTTCATTTATATTTATTTTATTTTATATTTATATATTTATTTTAACCATATGTCTAACATTGTAGTGTGTGTGTGTGCGCGTATACCTTTAATCCTAGAAAGGTGCTCCATTATTAAAAATATTAGAAGGTCAGTTCAGAAAAATCACAGGAATTCATATTTTTATACTCCAATAACTTCAGCTTGTATATTGTATAAAGATATAAATACTATTTTATTTTTCAACATGTTGGGACTGAAGATCTTTTTTATTCAACAGTACATTTTAGTTCCTTTTCTCTCCACTAAAACTGGTAGAAATTATATCAATATTATTTATTCATTTTTTATTAAGCATAAGTATTTGGAGAACATACAAATATGTTCAGATCATTTTAAGGGCATTCCTTCATTAGCAAATGTTTGGAAAGCCAAACAACATGCTTAATAAAATTATGAAAACTTATTTTTACTTTTTCCTCAAATAAAATTTCATACTTTAAAATATGTAATGCCTTAAAAAGGAGGCAAGAATATAAAATGGAGAAAAGACAGTCTCTTCAATAAATAGTGCTGGGAAAACTGGACAGCTACATATAAAAGAATGAAATTAGAACACACCCTAACACCATACACAAAAATAAACTCAAAATGGATTAAGACCTAAATGTAAGACCAGATAGTATAAAACTCTTAGAGGAAAACATGGGCAGAACACTCTCTGACATAAATCATATAGCAAGATTATTTTTGATCCACTTCCTAGAGTAATGAAAATAAAAACAAAAACAAACAAATGGGACCTAATTAAACTTAAAAGCTTTTGCACAGCAAAGGAAGCCATAAACAAAATGAAAAGACAACCCTCAAAATGGGAGAAAATATTTGCAAATGAAGCAATCAATGAGGGATTAATATCCAAAATATACAAACAGCTCATGCAACTCAATATCAAAAAAAAACAAACAACCCAGTCAAAAAATGGGTGGAAGATCTAAATAAACATTGTTCCAAAAAAGATATATAGATGCTTTAAAAGCACATGAAAAGATGCTCAACATCACTAATTATTAGAGAAATGCAAATCAAAACTACAATGAGATATCACCTCACACTGGTCAGAATGGCCATCATCAAAAAATCTACAAACAATAAATGCTGGAGAGGGTGTGGAGAAAAGGGAACCCTCTTGCACTGTTGATGGGAATGTAAATTGGTACAGCTACTATGGAGAACAGTATTGAGGTTCCTTAAAAAACTAAAAATAGAATTACCACATGATCCAGCAATCTCACTCCTGGGCATATATCCATATACACACACACACAATGGAATATTACCCATAAATTTGCAGCAACATGATGGACCTAGAGAATATCATACCCAGTGAATTAAGCTAGGCAAAGAAAGACAAATATCATGTGATATCACTTCATCATGCAAATGGATCTACATACAAAACAGAAACAGACTCACAGACATAGAAAAAGAATTTATGGTTAATAAAGGGGAGAGGGAAGTGGGGAAGCAACAGATTAGGAGTATGGTATTAACAGATACAAATTACTATACATAAAATAGAAAAGCAACAAGGATTTACTTTATAGCACAGGGAATTAACACCCAATATTTTGTAATAACCTGCAATGGAATATAATCTGCAAAAAAATCCCTCAAATCACTATGCTGTACACACGTGAAACTAACAAAACACTGTATATCAACTGTACTTCAATTAAAAAAAACAAATAAGCAAACAAAAACAACCAGAAAAAGATAACCAGAGTATTAACCCTTTGTTTTCCTAACTTTTAATTGTATCTGCACTTTATTGTTCAAATAAAAAAATCACATACAAATATGAGACTTTACTTGATCTTCCTGATCTTCTTCACGCAAGTAGAAATAATACCTCCTTCCTTTGAATTCCTGTAGTATTTTATTTAAGAATGTCTCACAACAGTTATTACTATTTTATTTTGCAGTCATTAATTTTATAATCTCAAACAAAGATTGTAAAACACAATACCTGTTTGAGATTCAAATGTTATTTGTCTCAGAGATTTGAATAATATGAAAAAACACAATAAATATTTATGGAATTAAAGAGCTAATGAATAAATAAACACTATCCATGTGATTTTCCCCACTTTTTTACCTGATTTTCAACAAAGAATTTAGTACTCAACATTAGTTTTCTCAGTGTAGTTTCCTCCACTACATGAGTATGTCAACCTACCTATATTCACACATTTATATGTTTAGCATTTAGAAGTTACAGAATATTATATATGAAAAATAATACAGTTTTAAATCCCTTACCCATACGCATATCAAAAAATAAAATACCAAGAAAATAACCTATACTTCTGAAGGAAAGAATATAACGAAAAGAGGAAAAATTATGCTCAGAGCCTTTTGGGCTTTAGGGATAGAATAATTAAAACATGTAATTTCCAAGGAATGCTGCAGAAGTGTAGAAGAGATAATCGAGGTTTATTAAGTCAGTAGGACTACGTCCCATGCGGACACGCGCTTAAGAGTTATAGAGAGAAAAAGAAAATCTGAATACACAGCTTTTAGTTTGTGTGTGTGTGTAATAATGCAATTAGAGTTTAGTGTCAGAGTATATAATTATAATGTGAAGTACAGATCAGAAATTCCAGCATGAATCCTGTCCTTCATAAAGTATTTTCATTATATTAATGTATGCATCTAATTAATCTATACTAATTGAAGCTACATGTGAAACTCTTTAGGTTACAGTAAATTTTTATGTGTTTTGAAAACTCTTAATTCAAGATATATATGATTACATTATAATATGCCCTTCAGATGCTAAATTCATATGGCAATATTCATATATCTAGTACATTTCCTTTGTTTTCTTTAGGTTCTATACTGAGGTGCTGTAATCTGCTAATATATAGTTTATAGAAATAACCCCCCAAAGTGCTACCTTTATATGGTCTGCAAATATTTTATCAACAAATATTGCACTGGGTTTTAGTCTGCAGGAACATTAAATATTTGAGTTTAGGCAAATTATATGAATAAAAACAAAGCAGACAATAATAATTAGAGGAAAGAGAAGAAACAGAGAAAAAAAGGAAGGAGGAAGAAAAGATTATGGCCTTGGAATCAGAAGAAAAATGAGGAAAATTTAAGACAGAGTAGGAAAAAGAATTGGAATGGGCAGTTGGAAGGGTACCAAGATAAAAGTAAAGACAAGGCATAGAAAGGGAATGAGGTTGGAATGAGAAGGTGCTTTTGGTGCCAGAAGGAGAAAAGATATTGGGTTCTGAGCCAGATCGGGCTGTGAGGGTGCTGGTGTCCCTTACAGGATTGAGTTATGGCTGGAAGGGAGAACAGGATGTGCCTGGCCAGGAGCAGAGATACTGGAACAAAGCTGCAGCATATGAAGTGAGAGGAATACGTTCAGAGCTGTTGGAGGTTGTGGTTATTTAATCATAACTTTGTTCCTTCTGGTGCCAGAAGTCTGATGGAACTCCCTCCCACAGAGGTCAAACAAATGATTTTCTCAACTCAGTCAATTACCCACCCTGTGAATAGAAGGTCAGAATGCTGACTAACCACAGTTTAAGACAAATGAGATGCATTAGATGTGCACTTGCTCCCAAGGTTCCTGTGACCTAATCATTTTAGAGATTTAGATACTGCTTTGCTAAGGTCAGACTAACTGAATGATCAGTGTGTTAAAATATTTGTTTTGATATTCTTATAATATATCCTTACTAAGGATATTATATAAACCATTAAGAATAAAGTACTAAACAATAACACTTTAAGGAGATAGAATAGTTCATTACTAACATACCTTACTAGAAATAGTTACTAGCTTTTGATTCAGAAAAAAGTGAAATTGAATCCCAAGTCTGTTATTTAACTATTTGAATTGGTAATTTAATGTCCTAGAGCCTCGGTGTTCTATCATTATTATTTAAATAGTAATACGAAACCCACGTGGTTTGTGTAATGATAAACTGGGACTAAATCTTGTTTAGCACAATACCTGGTACACATAATAAATGATACTTACAGAAGATACTTGATAAGATCTCCCTATATGAACCCTTCCTAAAGGCTCTCAAACTTTCCCACTTTTACCAAACACATTTCCTTAAGTCACTCCTAGAACTATTACACTGTCTTAAAAACAATCCCCTTCTCCTGAATATAGCATATCTTTATTCTGCTGTTCAATCAGTCAAGTGCTGCTGTTTATTGGTAAGTGACGATTTCCTTCACAAGAGTTTTCAACTTTGGTTATGGCATTTTCTTACACTGTTCCTCTCTTCTGAACTCATTTGTTCCTATATTCTATAATCTTGTATTTTGAAAGAACTTTCAAGTGTAAAAACAAATCATTCTTTCTTACCATAACTGATATGTCTTATATTTTAATAGCCCTTTATATTTAACAATACACTGATATGAATTACACAGTGTATCATATCTCATTTTGCCTTGTCTCCCCCAAATATCATATAAAAATCTTAATAGAATGTGCCAAGTCGTATACCTCTTTTAATTCTCCATTGAGAAGAACAGTGCCTTGTCACTGTACAGGGGGCAAAACTTTCACCTCTATACTCTTAAGGTTTTCCTCTGGCCCTGAGAATTAAACTGACGTAAAACAGATTAACAGGAGAAAAGCATTCAGATATATAAGTTTTATGTGACATGGAAACCTTCATAAAGAATGAACACCCAAATAAGTGATTAAGTCTATTAGGATGAACGAAGAGAGGCAATAGTGGAAAAATAACTGAATTATGTGTTAAAGCTAAAAGAAAATAAGAATTATTTTAACAAGATCTGTTTGTACAGAATTCTTTTGGTCTCAGCTTCTTGTCCTTGACGATAAGAATGTTACTTTCCTTCTGATACAGGTGTTACCAAACCAAACTTGGGTCTTCTCACCTGTGCACAGTAAAGCCAATCTACTGACACCAGGTTGTGGTGAAGGAAAGTGTAGCCTTTATTGCAGGGCACCAAGCAAGGAGTCCAGGCAGCTAGTGCTCAAAAGACCCAAACTCCCCAGTGGCTTTCAGGGAAAGGTTTTTAAAGCCAGGGTGAGGGAGAAGGGTTGTGGGGTATATGATCAGCTCATGGATACTCTTCTGATTGGCTGGTGGTGAGGTAATTGGGAGTCAACATCATCAACCTTCTGGTTCCAACAAGTCTGGGGTCTACATGCTTGTGGGCAGCATACAGTTAACTTCTTCCACCTGGCAGGGGTTTTAGTATCTGAAAAACAGCTCAAGGATATGGCTCAGAATATTATCTGTAGCCCTTGAGAAGGAACTAAAGGTTCTTGACTTTGTTTAATGGCAAAACTATTACTATTGTCTTGCGTGGCTGTTTTCCTTTCTTTCTGCATTTTCTCACTTCTCTGATTAAATTTATTCTTTGGAACTCGGGGAAAACCTAGGAGGCTAAAGATTTTCTACAGATAAGAAGCAGGTGGAGGACATGGTGGGGGGTGGGGGTCTGTTCCCGGATGGCCCCATCAGGTCCTGCTCACATAGGAAGGACATCTTTTGCATGGGCAATTCATCTTCTGCTCTTAAGAAAAAGAAGGAAGGTCACAGTGTTTTTCTTGCATTTTCTGTTTTGCAAGTGCCTTTAACTCAAAATAGTCAACGTGCCAGAGCAGCGAATTTGGGGGTGGTATATTCTGCCAGTCTTCACTGGTAAAATAAGTCCAATAAAAATTGAACTGTCACTTAATTTGAGAAGTATATATCAGAGGATTGCAGCACCACAAATTCCTTTTCATTTTGAAGTCCTCTGCTGAGTGAAGACAACACTAAATTAATATTAGTCATTTTTATTGGTTGAAGTTTTATCTGTGATATCAGTGCAAGGTTCCTGGGCCAAAGCTAGATTTTAGCAACTCTGCATTCTGAATCTAGATATTGTCAAAAATATATCTACAGAGGTTGACAGGAAGGAAAAAATTCTATGAAAACATATCAACTCTACTTACACTATTAATGACAAATGTCTCAGACCAGGAAACCCAAATCTTTTTGTTTCTTATCTCTTTTTCCTTGAATCTCAGAGAATATTTACATAAATTATTGCAAGAACAAGTAGCTGGAATAAGGAGAAAATGGCAGACAAATAGAATCAGATGAATGGCAAGAAGCAGCATGATAGCTTCTGAGTTTAGCACTAAGGTGGCCAAGGCTACATAGCTTCTATGTGTCCCAGGCCTGTCACTAGACAGGGTGCCATTTGCACAAGAGAGAGATGTGGGTCGGGGGGCGGAGATGGCTGACTATAATGTAAATATCTACCAGAAAGTGGAAAAATAATAACAAGGAATGTCAAGTTGATTTTTAAGATAGTGTTATTATTGATTTTTTAAAAATTAATAAACAGAAACCTTGGTCAAGTAGATGTGGGATACCAGAAGTTAGAGCTCTCACACCCTGCAAAGACAGCAGAGCCCAACAGGAAGAAGAGATTCCTCTTCTTTCCTGTCAAGGACTCAGCCAACAAAAAGCCATGGTCTGTTTGTTTCCGATTCCCTCTAACTTCCTTTTCCCTTTTATGAAAGTGTTCTTCTTGGGACTTCCCTGGTGGTCCAGTGGTAAAGAATCTGCCTTCCAATGCAGGGGAGGCAGGTTCAATCCCTCGTTGGGGAACTAAGATTCCACACACCTTGGGCCAACTAAGCCCGAGCACCACAAATACAGAGCCCACGCACTCTGAAGCCTGTGCGCCACAACTAGAGAAAACCCGCCCGCCACAACTAGAGAGAAGCCCGAGTGCCGTAAGTGGAGACAAGCTCGTGCGCTGTAACGAAAGATCCTGCATGCTGCAACCAAGACCCGACTCAGCCAAAAAAATAAAGAAAATAAATAAATAAATAAAATATTTAAAAATAAATAAATAAAATGTTCTTCTTTCCTTACCATGTGGTGGCTTGCACATGGCTCGCCATGGCTGCAGACCCCAAACTGCAATTTTCTGCTTATCCCGAATAAACCCATTATGCTGGAGAACGCGGCAGCTCCAGGGTTGGTGAGAAAACAGGTGAGGTACCCATGATTGAGCCCATTGTGCTCAATGCTTATCTCACAAAACCCTGGAGTTTGAAGGTATTTCTTTTTCTTGGATCTGAGCTTACATGCTCTTTGTGTTTGAAGCTCTCCCGTCTTTACTTAGGATCTTTTTAAAGGTTTCATCTTTCTGGTTAAGGCCTTGTTTTGTATATGAATACTCCTTTGGCACTTTGGTCTGACTGGAGATCAGACTGTTTCACAGAAGCTGGCTAGTCTTCAAACCATTCCTTCCGGAACAGGGGTTGTTTCTCTGAAACAATGCCAATTTTTTCTGCCTTTGGCCAATTCCTTTGGAAGGGCTATCTTCTGGAGAGTGCCTAAAAAAAGAGCATTTGGCCTGGCTCCTCTGGGACCAAGCTGTCTTAAGACTGGCTAAGATGGCTTGTAAACTGTTCAAATTAAGCCATTTGTGCTGTAAACTTATTTAAGCTGTTTGAAAATTGTTCTTTACTCTAGAAGAAAAACCTCTAGGAAATGGCATCCCAGTATCTAAGTGTCTTGAGGGAGCCTCACTCCCTCCCCCCAGGGAATCTGGCCAATTTTACGTTTAAAAACATGGTCCTTCCTCAGGTACATTTCTAACTGAATGGACAAACCTGACCAAAGGCAATTTAGAAAATCAACTGCCATTATGGGGAACTTCTGAAATACCCAAACTTAATTTACTTAAAACTGTACTGGACTACAACAGCTTGGAAGTTTCCAGAACTGAGTGGAATGCTTATTTCAATTAATATTTTGAAGCTTCCTAGCATTATTAGGAATCTAAAATTGCCTCTGTAAAATAAAGTTTTAAAGATTAACTGAGGCAAACAAATGACTAAAGAAAGATAAAATGGCTCCTGCAGCCTCAGAATCTTCTTCCTTGGCTTCCCCTCAGACTCTGTCACTGGCACTATCTTGTCTCTCTCAGCACCTCCTGGCCAGACTCAGCCTCCAGAGCTATCTTCCTTCTTCCCTTCTACACCACCTCCACCTCCACCATACTCCCAAATTTCCCATACTAATTCTCTTGCCAAACTTCCCGTTTTCTCTGAAACTCTCCCCACTCCCTTTTTCTCTGACTCGTCAGAACCTGTCCCTTTAAAATTAAGCCTTCTGAGGATCCAGAGGCTAAATTTTTAATTTTTCATACTTTCTGGATTAAAGCTGAACTATGAGACATAGTCAAAGATTTTCCTAAAGTAATCAAAGATCCTCATAGATTTGCTGAAGAATTTAATATAGCCATCCACACTTATCAACCTGGTTTCTCTGACTTACATCACCTAGTTCTTATGCTTGTTGGTAAAGGCCAGGGCCAGCACTGGATGAAAACTGCTAATTGGGTAAGTCTTGAAAAGTCTCTAGAATTAGAACTGGGAGACCAGCCTGCTAACTTACGATCACATTCAGGCAACTGCTAGGCAATTTCATTGGGCAATTCTTAGCGCTATTTGAAAGCCTGCTGATTAGAACAAAACTCAAGTGTGCACACGAACATCTAAAGAACCTATTCATAATTTTTACAGTCAACTTCAGAATGTTTTAAAAGAAAATTCTAGTCTTCCTTCAGATGTTGATTCCACCTGAGTAGCTTTTAACTCTATGCTTATTAATGGGGCTGAACCAGGACCTTTCCCTTCCAGTAAAAAGGACCAGGATGGAATGGGAAACTATGTCCACTCCACATTTAATTAATCTGGCAACCAGCTCTCTTGCACTCCAGATGAGTCACCGCTAAGGAAAACCACCAAACTTCTTAATCTTAAACTCCAGCAAATGAAGGCTCCTAAATGAAACCAAACCCCACCTAGTTTCTGCTACTATTGAAAAGAGGCAAAACATTGGAAAGGAGATCTTTACAAATTTAAGCACTTTAGATACCTTCAGCTCACTAGCCAGCCTTTCCAAAGTCCTCCCTAATGATGGGACTACAAGGAACTACTGGGCTTCCTCCCAATCCTCCCTCTTGACTGGCTTGGAGGAACTTGTCTCCATATTAGGGATCAATCTCTTCCAGTCCTAACTGACACTGGAGCCACACTCTTAGTGCTCAGCCCTGCTACTATGAAACAGCTCCTGCTTCGGAGTACTAAAACAGTTCAACTAGTGGGCATCTCTAATGAACCTCAAGAGGTTCCTGTCCCCGAATCTATTCCTTTTTGTTTGGGCCCTTTGAGAGATACTCACCCTTTTCTCCTTAGTTCCTCCACCCCTATACGTTTATTAGGCTGATACTTCTTAGAGAAGCATCATGCTTCTAATTCTAGAAATTGACAGTAGTCATCACAGTAACCAACTAGGTGAATTAAATGACCCTTTGACATTTTTCATTTGTTCCATTTCTGATGGAACTAGAGCAGATTCTGGCAACACTGATCATTTGTCCCTTTTGAATCAGCTACCACTTTCCTTGTGGGCAAAATCTCCAACTGATGTTGGCAAAATTCACAGCCACCTCCCAGCAAAATTTAAATAGACCCCTCAAAACCTCTTCCCAAAATTAATCAATATCCTGTAGGTCAAGAAGCCCTGTGAGGCATAAGGCCCATAATAGACGTCCCAAGGTTTCATTATCCCCTGCACTAGCCCTGTAACACCTCCATTAAACCAGTGAAAAAAATCTAAGGGCCCAGGGTGGAGGTTTGTCCAGTACCTCACAGCAATAAACAACACTGTTATCCCTTGATACCCTGTTGTTCCTAACCTTCACAGGTTACTAACATCCATTTCCACTGAAAGCAAATTCTCTACTATAAATGATTTATGCAGTATATCCTTAAGTATTCCAGTTGATGAAGATAGCCAATACCTTTTTTGCCTTCACTCGGGAAGAAAAACAATTCACCTGAACAGTGATTCCTGAGTGTTATACTGTGAGTCCCTATTTCCTGAAAGTCCTGAAGGCTGATCTGGATGCTTTGTTGCAATGTGGATGATTTGCTTCTTTGCTCTCCTTCTCAAGCTTCCTCACAGGAGGACAGTGTCCAGTTGCTAAAGCTTTTAGCCTTAAAGGGACATAAGGACGCCAAGAAAACTGCAGTTTGCCCAAACTCAGGTTCAATATTTAGGGCACTGGATATCAGAACAAGTGCTACACCCACATCCTAATAGATTTCATGGTGTCTTAAAGCCCAAAACTAAGTGCCAACTGTGGGGTTTTCTCAGGCCAGTTGGTTATTGCTGAAATTGGATTCCAAATTTCTCTCTTATGGGCAAACCTCTATATGTTTTACTCAACAATAACAATCCCAATCCAATTTTATGGGAAGAACCAGATAACACAGCCTTCAAGACCTTAAAGGAGAGTCTGATGAACTCACCTGCCCTCTGGCATCCCAATGATCAGACTCCCTTTTTCCTTCTTGTATATGAAAAGGAAGGGAATGCCCTTGGGGGACCCAACCAAAAACACAGGGACCACTATCAACTGATAGGGTATTATAGGCAGCAACTGGACCCTATGGCATGGGGATATACCCTTGCCTTAGAGCCATTACAGCCACTGCCCTTTTGGTTAAAGCCACAGAGAAAATCATGGGATCTCTTCTAACCATTTTTGTACCTCAAGCAGTACTTCTCATCACAGTCAGCATTTCTCAGCCAGCTGCCTCATCTCTTACGAAGGTCTTTTATTAACTGTTCCTCACATAACTCTTTTACTTTGTAATAACCTTAATCTGGCTACTTCCCTCCACATCACTGATGAAGTCCCTTACGACTGTAACGCTAACAAACTACCTCCTGACTCCTTGTGATGAGTTACAGGAAACTCCCCTGGGTAATGCTGACTTCTCATGGTCCACTGATGGTTCTTATTTAAAAGTGACAATGGTAAATATTGTCCTGGAAATGCTACTACAACTCCTTTGGATGTTGTTGAGGAATCATCTCTACATATTGCTACTTCAGCACAACAGGCTGAGTTATACAGTCTTTTATGAGCTTATATTTTAGTCAAGAACAAAACTGCCAATATTTATACTAATAGTATATATGCTTTTGGAGTAGTTCATGATTTGGGGATAGTGTGGAAGCAACGTATCCTCCTTACTTCCAGTGGCAATACAATTAAAAATGGTCCCTATGTTCAGGAATTATTGGATGCAATACTTTAAATCACTGCTTTAGCTATCATTAAGATTCCAGGGCATTCTAAACTTGATTCTGTGGAAGCTAAGGGTAATCGCACCTTGCTGATATTTCTGCAAGGAATGCTACCCTTTAAGGACTCAACAGCAGCCAAACCTCTGTCATGGTCCAACGGGCTATTTCTCCAAATAATAATTTAGAAAAACTGGCTAAAGAAGCCCAATAATTGGCCTCAGAAAAGGAAAAACAAGATTGGGAATTCAACAATTGTTGGTCTGATAGAAACAGGAAGCTCTGGTTTGGACCAAATAACAACCCAGTCGTACCAGAGACTAAAATTCCCACTCTTCACTACTGTCCATGCATTAAACAATTAGTCTACTGACAAAACGGTAGCCTTCATGAGTCAATATGGTGGGGAAACATTAACAAAGCTGCAAAAAGTGCCTGCCTCACTTGTCCCACTTGTCCGAAGTACAACCCAGGGAAAACTGCTTCCAGTCATTTTAAATGGCCTAATGGACCACTGAATGTCTGGCAAATGTATTCACACAACTTCCTCTGTTTCATGGATATAAATATGCTTTAGTCATGGTCTGTATGTTTCCACACTGGACTGAAGCCTTCCCTTGCAGATAGTCTACTGCCTCTTCCGTGGCTAAGGTCCTATTGGTAAAGATTATTCCTACCTGGGTAACTCCTCTCAAACTCCATAGATCAAGGAACCCATTTTACTGGCCAGGTGCTCTGACAAGTCTGCACCGTTTGGCTAGTTTTACAGCACTTTCATTGTGCCAACCATTCTCAATCCTTTGCTTTAGTCTAATGCAATAATGGCATTTCTAAGACTCATTTGGCATACTTTGTAGAGGCCCTCCAAATACTTTGGCCAAAATCATTGCTGTTGGTCCTTCTAAATCTCACATCCACCCTTTTGGAACTCATAAACTCTCACCCTTTGAGATAGAGGATACCCACTGCACTTGGCACCCGCTTCTTTTGACCCACACGAATAAAAGGAGAGAGACTTCAATACTGTAAGGACCTAATTGCTTCTATTAAAAATAACCATGTTTTGGTACAGCAGTCTTTTCACAGTGTGTCCTCAGGAGATGAAGGCCTTAAGCTTCATACCTTGCAATCTTGAGATTTTATCTATTGGAAAAACCCCTTCAACCTTGCTGGTTGAAGTACTGCTAACAAACCCTTGTGCCACCCAATTTTAGGAAACAGACTCTTGGATTCACGTGACACACCTAAAGAAAGCACCAAACCTTGACTAGACCTGCATGTCAACTGGTAACCTAAAAGTAAAGATTTCCCAAACTGAAGCAAATGACATCTGATGAGACAGCTTTCCCAAGACTAGCTGGATGTTTGTCACCAAATCTTTGATGATGACAGAATTCAGATGATTTCAAAAGCCTTTGATCTTGAGAACATATGAACTTCAGATAAAAAGTGCCTGAGAGTTCTCTCTCCTGCCCCTCATTGTTACCTGAATGTGACCTTAATAGGTTTCCAATCTGTGAACTTTCTCTCTGATGTGAGACACTAACCCAGGGAAGATCCTTCCCTTTTGAGGGACAGAAAGCAGCTGAAACCTGACACCTAGTCAGCGAGGTTTCCAAGAAAGAACTTGATCAAAAGAAGAAAATGTAAAAAATTAAGAGACCTTGGGGCTTCCCTGGTGGCGCAGTGGTTGAGAGTCCGCCTGCCGATGCAGGGGACACGGGTTCGTGCCCAGGTCCGGGAAGATCTCACATGCCGCGGAGCAGCTGGGCCTGTGAGCCATGGCCGCTGAGCCTGCGCGTCCGGAGCCTGTGCACCGCAACAGCGAGAGGCCCGCGTACCGCAAAAAAAAAAAAAAATTAAGAGACCTCAATTAATTAGAGTTGGGAGACCAGAAGGGGGAGCTCTCATGCCCTACGATGACAGCAGAGCCCAAAACGGAAAAGAAAGACTTCTCTTTCCTGGCAGAGACTCAGCCAATGAAAAGCCATGAACTCTTTGTTTACTAGCGCTCTCCCAACTTTCTCTCCCTCCCAATAAAAGTGTTCTCTTTTTGTTGCCTTCTGGGGCCTTGCACATGGCTCACCATGGCTGTTGGCCCAAAACTGTCATTCTCTGCCGATCCTGAATAAATCCATCTTTGCTGGAAAAATATCTGGCAGTCTATTTGTTTCAGGTCAAAAATAGTTACCTGTGAAGTAACAGACTGTTCAATGCCCAATCAATTAGAAGGTAACTTCTATTCCAAGACCAAAATCAGATAAGAAAATAGAATTTGGGGTGAGAATATTCTGCTTCATAGGAGAAGGCCAAAGTATTGATAGCTCTGCTTAAAATGCTGTAAATTTTCAGATAATTTCTCTTAGCTGTTTGCACTGAACCTTCACAGTCTTACAGAGTTTTCCCAATCGGAACTCATTATCTACAATGCTCTGAAATGTGCATTCAAAAATACCTTGTTTCATGCTTCGTAGTTTTTATTTTCTTCCTTCCACAAGAACACATTTTCTGCAACAAAAATGTATACTACTGTCTTTTGAAAATAGACTTATCAGTCATTTGAATTGACTCTACTCCTAAAAATTACACATCAAACAGACACATTTGCTTCCTCATGAAGGTCCACACATGAAAGTTAGAAATTATCATCTCTCTCCTGGGAGCATTCCAGTGGCTACATGGTGATAACTGACACAAGAACATTTCTGAACATAAGTGCTGAACACATGTAGGAAATCCATTTTAGGAGCAGTAAATAGAGAATAAATCACAGATTCTGGTGACCTCTGCATCTTCCATTATTTTATATTCCTAAACCTTATTCCATCTTACTTCCTAATTCCATGCTCCCTTTTAAACTATAAATTAATAGATCCTCAAAGCAGTTGGTCTAATCATAGTGTAAAAGTGATTAAGTATATTTTTCTTAGCTCTTCATTTTTAAATGTCATTTTAGCCACTCAAAGGAAACTTAGATATAAATGTAGATTATGTTTATATGATATAATCAAATGTGAGTTTATTTATTGGCTATAACTTGTTATTCAGGTAATTCTAGATAGATAGGTAGATAGATAGGGCCCCTGGCTCAAGGAACTTAACACTGTGAGAAGATCGCACAAAATACTGAGTAAATCAGGAGAAAGAGTGAGTAATCAGGTCTGGAAGATAGCAAGATCAGACAAGTGTATACTCTGTTCTTTTTACCCTCTAGTTATTTCATTAGTATTTCAATAGTAGAGAGTTACTTCTCTCTACTATTTCATTTAAAAAAATACCCAAATGGTGATCTATTTATGTTTAATATCAAATACATTTGATATATTAGCAGCACCTAGAACATAGTCACTGGTTTAGCTTCCACCTGCCTGCCAGTAAATTAACTGTGATGATTATCATACATTCATTTACCATAATAATTATTAAATAAGTCCCTATTACGTTCCAAACATTGTTGTAAATTTTGTGATTCAGCAGGGAGCGATGCAGAGTGTAACACACATTAAACCAGTAAACATATCATACATAATATTTCATATACTGCTGTGCTATGAAGAAAATCATCAGGGTCAAAAAAATAGGAGTAAATGGAATGGGATGGGATTGTTTTGGAAGGGGATTTAGAGAAACTTCTCAAGAAAGAGGCCTCTGAACAGAGCCCAGCTGAATGAGGGGTGCCCCCTATGAAGATACAGGGAGGGAATTCCAGGAAGAAAACAACCTGCAAGCTTAGAGATACTGAGGCAGGAAGGGATCAGAATAGTTGGAGGAAAGAAAGAAGAATGTGGCTGAACTGTAGTTGACAAGGAGGAGAATGGTACTGAATGATACTGTAGAAGTAGATAGCAGGTAGACCGCCAAAAATAAACAGGTTGATAAATAAACAAACATAGGACTTTGGCTTTTTCTGTAGATGTGATTTAAAGCTACTGAGGGATTTTTAAAATGGAAGATACTGCTTTGAACTGCCCTGGGGGAAGGGTAAGGAACAAACACACGGCCTGACTGGCAATAGTGTTTGCAGGCTGACCAGTTAGGATGTTACATTAGTAACACAGATGAAGGATTACGATTCCTTGAAACCAGTGTTTGTTGTGGCGATAACAAGAAGTGTCTGGCTTCTGGATATGATGTGATCATAGATAACTGGTATACAGATAAGGGAGATAATGAGGAAGAGAGAACCTTGGATTACTCTGAAATTGTATCCTTAGATAGTATGTAATTGGTGATTGTATGGGTAGTAAGTCATCTGGATGCCAAATGGATATTTGGGCAAGCCCATTTGCTTTTGTCCTTGGTCACGAACCATTCTCAATGCTTCTTTTCTGTGTACTGAGCCAAGGGGGGCTGACCCAGGAGGGAACCTGACATTTGAGGACAGCCTCAAATGGCATGCAGGATCTTGGGCTCACTTGCCAGTAGAATTCTCACTGGGTTCAGTCAATTGGAGGAGGATTTAAATGATCTCCTAAATGCTATTGATTTATAAATATATTTTTCTAGGGAAAAAAGTTATTCTCCTTTTTGTGTCTATATATGAAACATACCTATCCAATAAATATCTAAACTCAAAATGTTCCATACTGAACATTCTCTGGAAACATGCTTGCCTTCTTGTTTATCTCTTGAATCACACTACAATTCTGTAAATTCCTGAATCTCAAACCAATGAATACATCTGATTTTCTAACTACCAGCATATATTAGTTATTAAAATCATATTAATAAAATCCAAAAATATTTTTACTAAAATTTTCTTTAATTTTTCTCCTTTACTGTCTTTCACAGACACATCCTCTCTTCCTCTGGACTGTTCCCCTAGCCTTCTGTGCATAAATTTGTTCTCCAACTTATTAACTGAATGGCCCTACTAAAATTTAACTACTTTGATGTATGTCATCTATAAAATCTTCAATTGCTTCTCAATAGTCTGGGATAAAATCTAACTGTCTTTTATTTACACATATAACTCATTATTTTTTGGTTTTGTTAACACTTCATGCTCAACCGTCATCATACACAAATCTCCATCCTTAGTGTACACACACATACACAGGCCACATTGGGATCCAGTGGAAATAGTTATATTCAATTTTAGGCATACACAGCATAGTCTGCATCTAACCCTTGCTTTGATCACCCTCTCTCTCTTGCATAGAATACCCTTTGAACCCACTTCTTCTTTTCCTTTTTTTTTTTTTTTTTTTGGCCGCGCAGTGTGGCATGCAGGATCTTAGTTCCCGGACCAGGGATGGAACCCATGCCCCCCTGCATTAGGAGCATGGAGTCTTAACCACTGGACTGCAAGGGAAGTACCAAACCCACTTCTTCTAAACAACTATAAATATAATTGGCTCGGGCTTCCCTGGTGGCGCAGTGGTTGAGAGTCTGCCTGCCGATGCAGGGCACATGGGTTTGTGCCCCGGTCTGGGAGGATCCCACACGCCGCCGAGCGGCTGGGCCTGTGAGCCATGGCCGCTGAGCCTGCGCGTCCGGAGCCTGTGCTCCACAATGGGAGAGGCCACAACAGTGAGAGGCCCGCGTACCACACACACACACACACACACACACACACACACACACACACACACACACACACACACACACACACACAATTGGCTCGACTTGCTTCTTATGAAATGTTCTTTGTCCCAGTTAGAATTATCTCACTTATTCTTGATGCCTCAAAAGAATCCACACTTCTATATTTATACCTCTAGCATTTCCTTACAAATACTAGTTTTATTTCTATCTCCTCCAATTAAGCAGAAAATAATAGTATCTTTCCCAATACCCTGGTTGTTAAATCTTAGGCTCATTACCTCAGCCAATCAGATGTTCCATTCTGAAACTGTGAAGTTTGATGAAGTAAAAGAAAAAAATGGATAGTTAAATTATTCAGGGCTTTTGTTGTTACAAGTCCCCCAGAGATGGTAGTACTGACACTGCAGCAGCACGGGCTTATAGAGCACTAGCCTCAGCAGCTGGTCACAGTGATAACCTAAGGTGCAATACATTTCATCCACACTCCCCAAACCTGAAGTTTTTTCAGTTACCTCCTAGAATATCTGTTATATCATGCACCTTCAAATACTTACACATCTACTTTATATACATTCATGTATATTTTTAGTTAGTTTAGCTAAATTTTACTAGGAAAAAAAAAAGAACCTTGACTGAACTGCCCTTATACTCTCAATACCAAATATATGCTTACATCATTGAAGCTTAATTTATATTTGCAGACTGTATAAATGAATACGTTTCATCCTTAAAGATGAACAACATAACAAATGTTAATATTCATCAAGTGCTTATTTTGGGTGTAGCTCTTTGCAACATGCTTTGCAGAAATGAATTTATTTACTCCTAACCCCATCCCTTGAGGTAGATGTTATTCTTTGCTTTACTGTGCAGGATACTGAGGCATAAGAGTTAGTTATATGGCTCAAAGTCATATCTCGTAAATAGGGAAGCTGGGATTTGTACTTGAACATCTGCCTCTGAAACCCACACCCATTCCATTGCCTTTTATTGCCTCTTAAAGCAGGATAAGAGGTATGTTTTCTTTGTTGTTTGTATTTGTTTGTGTATTGAGATCATTACTAGTTTAAGCAAAAATAAATGAGCACTCTTTGAATTTTTAATATTAGATTACATTTTTTCTACTGTCCTTTGCCCAAAATAAATGTGAAAAATAATACAGGTTTATCCAAATTCAGGAGAGAAGTGAAAACGATTTTAATGATCATCTTCTCAGCTGTTTGGTTTGCTTATTATCAGCATGGTCCATATGAATCAGCTGACACTAATAAGAACATCTAAGAGAAGAATATATGCTTTCAATTTAAAAGTCTAGAATCTATCAATCCCAGTTAAATGAGCATCATGTTTTGTAAATTTGAACGTGTTATACTAGAAATGTATAAATATTTAAACATATCTTCTTTATTATATATAAATATATACATATGATATGTACATATTTATGTGTGTGTGTATATATATATATATCATTGTAAATGGATATATGTTTTACTTCCGCATAAATTCGGTTTTTAGATCCTGTGTCTTTATATAGACAAAGTCTAAGCCAAAATAAGAATTAGCTTGGCTTAGTAGATGCAGAATACTGATGAAGAGCTATCTTTTGAATTTCTTCCTAAATGCTCTTACATTAAGCCTTAGAACTGCAGGAACAGAGAGTTCCACAGCCTTGGAAACATGACAAAGACATCCTCCCCTGAATTTTACATCATTTATTTCAGTTAACTACAAAATGTCAGAAATGAAAAGGACACCACCAGAAATTTTCTCAGTAAATTTTCACCTTAATTATGGCCATAAGAATATAGCACCAAAAAATTTAAACAGCACAAAACTAGAAGTAAAAAGAACAATTTCCGACAGACTTGCTTTCAATTGTACCTATTAGAGAAAGCATTATCTTCTAAAAATCAATATTGTACAATCATAACTTTTTTCTTGACCTATAAAACGTTGAGGCTACTGAGTTTGTAATTCTGAGAAATAAAGCCCCAATACTTATCCTAGATGTTGTTGAGTATGCCCCAAGTATGAGCATGCAATGTTTATTCACATATTCTCATCCGTTAATTCATTACAAAAATTTTGTTGAGGCAAAATTGTACCTTGAAGTCTGTGGCCTGCAAAAACTTCAATAATTATGCATATGGATATGTACATATATTACATAAAAAATACATAGTATAGAGTGTCAATGATCTACATTGAAGTTTCTGGTGATCACAGACATAAATCATTTCCTAAATGAACCATTAAGATATTTATTAATTCGTGTGTATTAGACACTAATAATTTTGAAATAATTTTTACTCACATGTGAAAGAGAAGGAATTTTGTTGGCTCAAAGGGAGAGGCAGGACTCAACTTGGTAGGTTTCATGTTCTTGTTTTTTTTTTAAACCTACCAGGAGGAACTGAAAGCTGGGAAGGGAAGCGTTACTGCATGGGGAAAAATGTAGAGTAAGAACAGTAACAAAATTAACGTCTGAAATAATCTAACCTAAGTTCTTTATCATACTAGTAGTTATACAGAATGCAGTTGCTTTTTGAACACACTATTCTCCTAATTCTCTGGATTCCTGTTCTGATTCGTTCTTTTGCTTTCCAGGCCTACTTCTTTTTTTTTTTTCTTAATTATTATTTTTTTTTTTTGTGGTACGCGGGCCTCTCACTGTTGTGGCCTCTCCCGTTGCGGAGAACAGGCTTCGGACGCGCAGGCTCAGTGGCCATGGCTCACGGGCCCAGCCGCTCCGCGGCAGGTGGGATCCTCCCGGACCAGGGCGCAAACCCGCGTCCCCTGCATCAGCAGGCAGACTCTCAACCACTGCGCCACCAGGGAAGCCCCTCCAGGCCTACTCCTTAGCTTTTACTCTCAGACTTCATTTCCTTGTTCTCCTGGATTTGGCATCTGTTTTCTGGAAGGCAGATTTTCCACTACTTTAATTTAAAAACAAAACAAAACAAAAAACCAAACCTGAAGCCTTAAAGAATTCTCCAAGAGGCATCAGAGTATCATACTCATGTAAATCTCTTCAAATCTATAGATATTTATGTCATCCTCATACTTGATAGATATTCTGGCAGAAATATTTGAAGAAATGAAAACTCAGAGTTGCCCAAATTTAATTTTAAAAATATACAAAACATCAGCTTGAAAGGGCACCTAATAGTGTCAAACAGAATAAAGAAGAAAAACGTCCAAATAGAAACTTGGTAGAGTCAGTTTCTAAACCATCAAGAAACAGTTCTGAAGACTTATAGAAATGAAATGCAATTATTAAAAATTAAGAAATGGCCTTCTTCAGAGTAACACTGGATACATGAAATCAATGGATTAATATTTATCATGTTTTGAAGTTAAAAACTTATTATTTTTGATATGGAATACTCACAATAAAATGAACACAAGCTGGACCATAAAAATCCTCAAATTATTAAACAATGAACATCACTTATCTATATTACCTGTCTAGAATAAATTGCAAGTCACAAATAAGTGGAGATATCAAAAAATATCTTACTTCTAAAAACAGTTATAAATATTCCACAAACAAAAGAAAAAAAAGCTTAAAAGAGATTATGGATAACTGAGAACTAAATTACTGTAATAAAACATAGGAAATAGCTAGAGAGAAATATTTAACTTGGAAGTCATTTTTTCAGAAATAAGTTTGAAAACTACGATCTCAGTCTCTAACTCCAAAAGCTAAACTCCCAAAAGATTTAATTCCAAAATATTAATAGAATTCACCTTTCAAAATATGAAATAATAATAAAGATAATGAAAGAAATTAAAAAATGGGGTAAATCCTAAAATTTTAAATGGTTTATCAAATATATATATATTACTTCTGAAATAGATTTTTATTGTTTAATCAAAATTATCATATTGTTTCATTTAAAACTTTCTTTCGGAAAAATTCCTGAGCTAAAATTTCTCATATAGCATGACTGAATACACTGTAAATTTTACTCAGCAGCAAAATATCTTGGAATTTGTTTAGCTAACAAAATTTACAGTAATCTGAAAAACACTGACCCTTGTCTTATTTCAATAATTTAGCTATTACAATAAAATCTCTCTCTCTCTCCCTCTCTCTCTCTTCTACCCAGTCCAGGAAAACTCTGTCAAATCCTTAAAATGCAAACATAAAGCAAACACCAGACAAATGAGACTTGGTAAGCACTCTGTTTGAAACTAGGTTTTCCACTAGGTTCAAATCTAAATAATAATTTTCCTTGTAATTTTTCCATTTTATAAATCAAATATACTTCAGTGTCCAGTTTACTGTATAGAGTTCTTTTATATCTCAAATCACTTTGTATGGATATTCTCCTCACTAAGTTCTCCCCTTAAGAGAAACAAACACTAATGTATTACCAGAGTCTTCACCACATAAGTTAGTATATACTAGAACAATTTTTTTGTCTCAAACTATTTCATCCACTAATCAGAATGCTGTCCAGATTATTTTGTTCTTAAATCCAAGACAAGCTATTTTCTATATTGCTAAGGAATAATAAAAAGGAGAAAATTCAACTTAACTTCAAAATAAGTTTCCAGGAGAATAAAAGAAAATAAATATTAATTTAAAATAAGTAATACATATGTGAGAAATGAATTTGTTATACTGTAATATGAGCATATTTAGACATTTTTATGATTTCCATATTGCTTTTATTTTCATATAGACATTTAAACCATTAGTTTTCATATCTGACTGTAAAATTTCTAGGAAAGATATAGCTATGTTTGAATATACATTATATATAGAATATATAAAGTATATATAGATTCAAATATATTTATTTAAGCACAGACATATATCATATATGTGATATGCATGTGATATATATGTGAATATATATCTGTGCATATATATAATGCTTCCAGGATGAACCCAACAAAACTTAGAATATGGACTAAAGAAGGGCTTCCCTGGTGGCGCAGGGGTTGAGGGTCCGCCTGCCGATGCAGGGGACATGGGTTAGTGCCCCAGTCCGGGAGGATTCCACATGCCGCGGAGCGGCTGGGCCCGTGAGCCATGGCCGCTGAGCCTGCACGTCCGGAGCCTGTGCTCCGCAATGGGAGAGGCCATAGCAGTGAGAGGCCTGCGTACCGCAAAGAAAAAAAAAAAAAATTATGGACTAAAGATATTGTACTAGTACTTATTATTTACTGCATCACTAGCACTTCATCAATCATTCTGAGCAAAATCTGATTCACTTGTCATTCTTACTTGGCAATCAAAAATCTATCTCAGAAACAATGTTTATCCATCACAGCTCCATTTCCACCAACATTAAAATGTGTATTTTTTCCAACATAGTCACAAAAAAGTCCCCAAGTTTTGACCTATAATGAAGATAAGGTTTTTGAGTTTAAGGATGACTTTGTCTTAGTTTAATTTAACCAATTTTTGGAAATAACCAGCTAACTAATGGTTTTGAAATTCTTCATTTGCTTTAACTTGGTTTCAAGCCTCAGTTATTCAGGTCCCCTGAACTTCACCGTCATGGCTCATATGGGGGTAGTGCAAGGTTGCTCAAAATTTGATAGATTAAAACTATTTCTGTCTACCTCAAATATGTTTCTATGGTATATTTTCTTTGTGAGGCCTCTAGTTGGCCTAGGGAACTAAATTCTATTTTTTTTTTTGATAGACATTATTTTCAAGTCTTCCATCAAGAAATGTCTACACTTAAAACCTATACTTCAGTTTACTGAGCCTATGTTTTCCTTCCTCCACTAGTTGAGAATAATCTTAACTCCAGCAAGAAGGCTTTAGGATGCCAAATTTTTTTCTTTTGATCTACAATTTTCTAAAATGGCAATACCAATAGTTTTGTCATCAGTTACCACATGCTGCCATGAGTCATTACAATCTAGCGATCAGTATAGAATTCAGAGGATAAAAATCTGGGTCTTAAACTTGGTTACACAACAAGGTCGGCAAGTTGTAAAATGTCTATGTCTCCTTTTCTCCATTTGTTAGAAAAACTAATAAAATCCTATTTGAGATTGTTTTGAGCATTTTGTAGTACTTAATCCTATTTAAAATGGTATTTATTACATTATTATATATAAGTTCACTCACTGATGTTAGTACTTGCAAAGATCTACTCGACCTACAAAAGTTTAACACCAAGTCAGTGGTGTATTGTGACTCTAAAATACGCATAACAAAGCCAGTAAAACACAATTTTTATATGCACGCCTATTAAACCATTAAGTCCTACAGACCTTGGGAATATTCTGCTATAGAAAGATTAATTTAGTTATAAGAATATTCTGCTATAGAAAGATCAATTTAGAAAAGTGATTTGTTTAGCACAATATAATTTAAAAAATAATCACCACAGCTTTTAAAAAGAGAATAAAGCAATTTTTCAACGGCATACTATTATTGAAACTATTTGAAGGTACACTGAGAAAAACAAATTCCAAAAATCACAAAGCTTCATACAATGAATTAAGATGTACTTTCTCATTCCACTCAACACAGCTATGACATGAAATTTTCAAAGCTTTGGATATGAGTCACTGTCTACTAACATTCACTTGGAATTCTTTTATTGATTTTTTTTTTTTTTTTTTTGCTACGGCATGGTGCCCTATGTCTGCTGGTGCTAACATTTATCTAAGATCATCATTTTTTCTATAGCATTCTGCTGTGTTTATTTGTTTGTTTTTTATTGCCTTACTGCTGTAACACAATTGTCTATAATTTAATTTATTCATATTGTCTTCTTTAAACCACTACAGATTTAACTCTTCATTGTGCAAATAATATCATAGATTTCTTTTTAAAGTTTTTAGATTTTGTTATTACTTTTAATAGAAAATCATTTATGTTATCATCAACTTATTTGAAGACACATGAAGTTGAAGAATCCTGGATCTTGTTTTTCAACATAGTTTACTTTTCACTGGATTTTTATGATGCACTTCTGTATATATCTATAATAATAGTGTCAAATAAAAATTACAAAAATGCAATTTATTAAACCATTTTAATACTATAAATTATGGATAATAATCTGATAATAATCTTCTGATATATTTAGTAAAATATCTTTTTTTACAGCATACTAATACCAACATTGGACATACTTAAATATTAACATTTAAGATAACATATAGTATGCCTGTAAATGCTAAAAAAGACAGTTGGCAAATATCTCTTTTTGCACTTTCCACTGTCATATATAAATATTTTTAAAATATAGAAAGAGGTCCAATAAAAGTTCCAAAAGAATTGTCACAAGATTAAGATTAATCATTAGAAGCACTCATAACATATGTGATGGAACTATGCTTCCATACAGTACTGCAAGGATTTAAAGTGTCTTTCAGTTATACTGCCTCTTCCCAAACATAACCCTCAACAGAAATGTAACTGCGTGGGCGGGGGGGAGGGGGCATTCTTTGTTACCAAAAGAAACAGATATTAAAATTTCATTAAATCAGTGCATGCAGTTTGTAAGTAATTCTAAGTCAACAGAATTTTGTAATAGTTTTTATCATATCTTCCCTCTAGATTAATAATATAGTTGTGAGGTCTATTTTTCATATTCTACTCTGCCAAGACTGACAGAAACCTGACAAAGGGATTAGCGTAATACTACCTATTTTTTTATGTTAGAAGTGATTATTGAATTAATACTGTGATAAACAAGTGTTTAAAAAGTGCCTTTAAGGATCTGTACTGATGAAAGTGAATTCACTGTGATTATTGACAAAATCTGTTGAATTAATCTTAATTTCTCTTTGCATTCATCATCCCTTTACTCAGCTAGCAGATATTTATTACATACATTTAAGTGCACAGTGATACTACAGGCATTTAACAATTATTTGCTTATATGCAAATATTTTAAGAATAATATCCTGATTTTTCTTTAAGGTTGCATCCACATTTTCAATATTCTGAAAGAAAAATGATCAGTTTAATTTAAAATTTTTCATCTTAAATATCTATATAGCTACCAGCACTGCAGATCTCACCTGCATGTGAAAATAATCTATTACCAATGTAAGACAAAATTTCCTTACAAATTTTTGAATATATGAATTTAAATCTCTTGGAATAATACTGATAGTAAAGGCTTGATAAAAGAAAAAAATACAACCATATATGTCTGCATAAGATGATATTCTATTCTGGTCCTCTCTCCTACAAATTTCAATATTCATTTTAGCCAATCCCAAAGCTATCATCAAGAATTAGTACAGAAACCTCCATCTTAGTTTTTCTCTTCAGAATGGCGAGTCTTAAATTTGAACCTCAATGCATTTCAAATAATTAAATATATGTAATTCAATCTTCCTTAATCTTTTGCTTCCCAGTAATTTCCCCAAAACTGAATTCTACAGTTCTTCAGTAAGATAAACACCATATATTCTTACATGAACTTTCTAGCAGCATTAGATAGCAGAAGGTGAAAAGCCTCACATTTATCATCAGATTCCAGGCTTCATCGAGCCAAACAGTTTATTAGATTTGAAATACAATTTAATGATCACATCTGCCATGACTTATTCTTCAGGATGGCCCTTGACTCTGTTCATCCTCATCTTTGCCGAATTTTACAGACAGTAAAACAATATCATCAATTTTCTACACATCAATTTTCTACAATTTTCTACACATCATATCTTGCCTGAAATAATTCTTAAAAACTTGTATATTTCTTCTCATCATTTAGGAATTTCTTCCAATGGAGGTGATCTATGATTTATATTGTCATAATAATTAATAACATTGAGTTAGGCACCAAATTAATGCTTAATAAATGGCTGAATGAATTTTTTTTTAAAGTAAATCAATTGTTTTGACAAAGAGAACCCTTTAAGAATCATGTTAGGATTATAATAAAAAATAAAATAACCTATTAATTGGAGTGTATCACAGCCTAAAGTGAAGACAGTAAAATATAAAGTTTACTGTTATGGACTGAATTGTGCACCCCTCAAATTCAAATGCTAAAGTTCTAATCCTTAGTACCTCAAATGTCAATGTACTTGGAGATGAGGCCTTTAAAGAGGAAATTAGGTTAAATGAAATCTTAAGGATGGGGCCCTAACCAATAAGACTGGTTTTCTTATAAGTGGAAGAGACAATAGGGACACATATGCACAGAGAAAAGGCTGTATATGAACACAGCAAGAAAACCGCCATCTGCTAGCCAAGAAAAGAGGCCTCAGGAGAAACCAAACCTGCCAACACTTTAATCTTAGACTTTCAGATTCCACAACTGTGAGAAAATAAATTTCTCTTGTTTAAGTCATCCAGTCTGTGGTATTTCATTATGGGAACGCTAGCAAACACATACAACTGTCAAAACAATATCTTCTATGCAATTTGGCTTCTGTTAACATGAATAATTATTATTTTTTTAATGAAAAAATATAACAAAGTCTGTGTTATCTAATTACTATCACTTCATGTCATTTTAAAATATGACATTTTCTAATTCCATATTAGAACTACTACAGTGCTTTCCTAATTAATGAAAAATCTCTTATTACTCAATATTATGTTGTGTTATGGAGAAATTAATATAACATTTCTTTTATGAAATTGCTAAATGGAGAAATAAACTCATTTGAATTTAGGTTTTAAGAAATTACAAAATAAGGGAACTTTTAAATAAAAACTGAAGCATGTACCATTTTAAATTTGAGAAGATAAGATCCCAAAATATTAGCAAGGAAAAAACACATTAGCAGTTTTAACTACAATTTTTAAACTCAAATCTCAAAGGGCTCTCACAGTTCTAACTAATGCATATCTTAATAAAATTCATATCCCCTTAAGTGATCATATACCTTTTTTCTTCCTTACTAAATAGTTAAATTGACAGTTACTTGCAGGCCATATAATGTTCATTTTAATTTTGTATTATAAGTTTCAGTTCTATTTTCTGAGTATCTGAAAATATTGATGGCCTCTTAAAATATGTATTTGTTATTTGCAGGATTTTTTTTTCTATTTCAAATTTTCATGTTTAAAGAAATTGTGCTAATAAACATTGTCATCTGCAATCTTGTGAATAGGATATTGGACTAAGAGTCATTAGAGTTGATATCGAGGCCCACCACTTACACTTACTAGCTTTGTAGCTTTGTACAAGTCATTTAACATCTTTGAGATCATTTATTCATCTGTAAATTACCAGTATTCATCTGTACACTATCCCCCAAAGGATACCTGATTGCATTAGATATACTAGACAGGGGTCGGTAAACTCTATTATCCAAACAGAAATCATTTTAGAGTGATTAAAATATTTTGGATTATTTAAAATAAAAGTAGCTACAATAAGCATATTATGATTCTATTGATTTGATATTGATTTTTGCATCACTTATTATATTGCCGTTATATGTTCCAGGAAAAGAAATTCTTTCTTTGCCTAATGTACCCCAAATTAAAACAATTTAGCTGTTCAGAACAGTCACCATTTAAAAATGATAACAGCATGTCATCATGTGCACTATGGCTAGTCCTATACCAGTAAGTCCTTTATTATAACTTGAGTGATAGTAGCACAAACTCTTCATGAGGCTCTTTCTCCAAAAAGTGAGCTTCTTATTCTATTTCATGTGAGATATTAAAAGTTGCAAAGGAAAAAACAAAAAACAAAAAAACAACACACCTTTAGACCCAAACTGACCTGCTAGATGACCAATTGATTGACTTACAAAGAGAAATGTGGAAAACCGGTTCCGTGACCCTTACTGAAGGTATAGAAGTGTGAAAACTGAGTAAATTGAACAAGATCATTTTTTTCTTTCCATAGCATTTTGTTAAAAATCCTGTGAGGCTCCCCCGACCGAGTTTTATTGAGATATAATAGACTTATTAGTTTGAGGTGTATAACGCAATGATTTAATATATGTATATATTGTGAAATGATCACAATAAGTCCAGTTAACACCCATCACATTTTTTTTTTTTTTAGATTCCACATATAAATGAGATCATACAGTATTTGTCTTTCTCTGTCTGACTGATTTCACTGAGTATAATGCCCTCAGTGTTCATTCATGTTGTCACAAATGGTAGGATTTCCTTCTTTTTTATAGATGAATAACATTCCAGTGTGTGTGTGTGTGTGTGTGTGTGTGTGTGTGTGTGTGTGTGTGTGTGTGTGTATGTGCCACATATTCTTTATCCATTCATCCACTGATGGACATTTAGGTTGTTTCCGTGTATTTTACTGCAAATAATGCTGCAATGAACATGGAAGTGCAGAAGTCTCTTTGATACAGTGATTTCATTTCCTTTGGATATCCACACTGAAGTGGAATTGCTGGATCATATGGAAGTTCTGTATTTAACTTTTTGAGGAACCACCATACTGTTTTCCATTGTGGTTGCACCAATTTACATTCCTACCAACAGTGCACACCACATCCTCACCAACACTTATTATCTCTTGTCTTTTTGAAGACAGTCATTCTAACAGGTGCGAGAAGATAACTCATTGTGGTTTTGATTTGCATATTCTTGATGATTAGTAATATGGATCACTTTTTCGTGTACCTGTTGGCCATTTGTATGTATTCTTTGTAAAAGTTTCTACTCACTTCCTCTGCCAATTTTTTAATCAAATTTTTTTGCTGTTATTGAATTGTAGGAGTTCTTTATACATTTTGGATATTAATATCTTAGATACAGGAATTGCAAATATTTTCTCCCATTCCAGAGGTTGCCTTTTCATTCTGTTTATAGTTTTCTTTCCTGTGCAAAACCTTTTTAGTTTGATGTGGTCCCACTTGTTTATTTTTGCTTTTGTTGCCTTTACTTTTGGTTTCAAATCTAAAAAGAAAAAAAAAAAACAAAACACTGCCAAGACCAATGTCAAGGAGCTTACTCACTATGTTTTCTTCTAGGGGGTTTATGTTTTTAAATATTACTTTCAAGTCTTTAATCCTTTTTTTTTTAACATCTTTATTGGAGTATAATTGCTTTACATTGGTGTGTTAGTTTCTGCTTTATAACAAAGTGAATCAGCTATACATATACATATATCCCCATATATCCTCCCTCTTACGTCTCCCTCCCACCCTCCCTATCCCACCCCTCTAGGTGGTCACAAAGCACCGAGCTGATCTCCCTGTGTGAAGCAGCTGCTTCGCACTAGCTATCTACTTTACATTTGGTAGTATATATAAGTCCATGCCACTCTCTCACTTCGTCCCAGATTACCCTTCCCCCTCCCCATGTCCTCAAGTCCATTCTGTACATCTGCATCTTTATTCCTGTCCTGCCCCTAGGTTCTTCAGAACCATTTTTTTTCTTTTTAGATTACATATATATATGTGTTAGCATATGGTATTTGTTTTTCTCTTTCTGACTTACTTCACTCTGTATAACAGACTCTAGGTCCATCCACCTCACAACAAATAACTCAATTTCATTTCTTTTTATGGCTGAGTAATATTCCATTGTATATATGTGCCACATCTTCTTTATCCATTCATCTGTCAATGGACACTTAGGTTGCTTCCATGTCCTGGCTAGTGAAAATAGAGCTGCAATAAACATTGTGGCGCATGACTCTTTTTGAATTATGGTTTTCTCAGGGTATATGCCCAGTAGTGGGATTGCTGGGTCGTATGGTAGTTCTATTTTTAGTTTTTTAAGGAACCTCCATACTGTTCTCCATAGTGGCTATATCAATTTACATTCCCACCAAGAGTTCAAGAGGGTTCCCTTTACTCCACACCCTCTCCAGCATTTATTGTTTGTAGATTTTGTGATGATAGCCATTCTGACTGGTGTGAGGAGATACCTCGTTGTAGTTTTGATTTGCACTTCTCTAATGATTAGTGATGTTGAGCATCCTTTCATGTGTTTGTTGGCAATCTGTATACTTCTTTGGAGAAATGTCTATTTAGGTCTTCTGCCTTGGATTGGGTTGTTTGTTTTTTTGATATTGAGCTGCATGAGCTGCTTGTAAATTTTGGAGATTAATCCTTTGTCAGTTGCTTCTTTTGCAAATATTTTCTCCCATTCTGAGGGTTGTCTTTTCAACTTATGGTTTCCTTTGCTGTGCAAAAGCTTTTAACTTTCATTAGGTCCCATTTATTTTTGTTTTTATTTCCATTTCTCTAGAAGGTGAGTCAAAAAGGATTTTGCTGTGATTTATGTCATACAGTGTTCTGCCTATGTTTCCCTCTAAGAGTTTTATAGTGTCTGGCCTTACATTTAGGTCTTTAATCCACTTTGAGTTTATTTTTGTATGGTGTTAGGAAGTGTTCTAATTTCTTTTACATGTGGCTTTCCAGTTGTCCCAGCACCACTTACTGAGGAGGCTGTCTTTCCTCCATTGTATATTCTTGCCTCCTTTATCAAAAATAAGGTGACCATATGTGTGTGGATTTCTCTCTGGGCTTTCTATCCTGTTTCATTGATCTATATTTCTGTTTTTGTGGCAGTACCATACTGTCTTGATTACTGTAGCTTTGTAGTATAGTCTGAAGTCCAGGAGTCTGATTCTTCCAGCTCTGTTTTTCCTTCTCAAGATTGCTTTGGCTATTCAGGGTCTTTTGTGTTTCCCTAGTAGTCATGAAATTTTTTGTTCTAGTTCTGTGAAAAATGCCAGTGGTAGTTTGATAGGGATTGCACTGAATCTGCAGATTGCTTTCGGTAGTATAGTCACTTTCACAATGTTGATTCTTCCAATCCAAGAACATGGTATATCTCTCCATCTGTTTGCATCATGTTTAATTTCTTTCATAGTGTCTTATAGTTTTCTGCATACAGGTCTTTTGTCTCCTTAGGTAGGTTTATTCCTAGGTATTTTATTCTTTTTGTTGCAATGGTAAATGGGAGTGATTCCTTAATTTCTCTTTCAGATTTTTCATCATTAGTGTATAGGAATGCAAGAGATTTCTGTGCATTAATTTTGTATCCTGCTACTTTACCAAATTCATTGATTAGCTCTAGTAGTTTTCTGGTAGCATGTTTAGGATTCTCTATGTATAGTATCATGTCATCTGCAAACAGTGACAGTTTTACTTCTTTTCAGATTTGGATTCCTTTTATTTTTTTCTTCTCTGACTGCTGTGGCTAAAACTTCCAAAACTATGTTGAATAACAGTGGTGAGAGTGGGCAACCTTGTTTGCTCCTGATCTTAGTGGAAATGGTTTCAGTTTTTTACCATTGAGAACGATGTTGGCTGTGGGTTTAATCCATTTTGATTGTTGTGTATGGCCTAAGATAGGGATGCAGTTTCTTTCATTTGCATGTGGTTGTCCAGTTTTATCAGCATCATTTATTGAAAAGACTATCCTTCCCCATGGTATACTCTTAGCTCGTGTGTCATAAATTGCCTATGTATGTGTGCATTTATTTTGGGGTTCATTCTTTTTAAGTAACATTGTCACTGTCCTCTAGATCTCCTTACCCCATTTAGATGGGGAAGGTGTAGGGATGTTCTGATTGTTAATTTTATGTATCAACTTGACTGGAGTAAGGGATATCCAGACAACAGATAAAAAATTATTGCTAGAGTGTCTGTGAGGGTGTTTCTGGATGGGATTAGCATTTGGACAGATAGAATGAAGAAGCCTGCCCTCACCAGTGCAGGTGTGCCTCAGCCAATTCTCTGAGGGCCTTAACAGAACAAAAAGGCAAAAGAAGGGAAAATTTGCTCTCTGCTTGAGCTGGGACATCCATTTTCTACTGCCCTCAGACTTCAGTGCTCCTGGGCCTTTGAACACAGGTCAGGACTTACATCATTGGCTTTGCTGGTTCTTAAGCCTTTGAGATTTGGCTGGATTTATACTACCAGTTTTCCTGGCCATCCAGCTTCCAGATAGCATAACATGGGACTTCTCAGCCTCCATAATTGTGAAACCTCATAATAAATCTCCTTCTATAGATCCATTTTTATTTTATTGGTTCTGCTTCTCTGGACAACCCTAATACAGGTGCTTTCTTTTTACTGTCAACCAAATGAGAGGACTTTCAGGGGATCATTGGAAAACTTATGTGAGCCCTGCAATTTTAGTGGGTATTGCCATGAAATTCTACAGGCAAGAGGCTGACTTAAGTGACCTATGAAAGCTTAGAAGGTAAGACTGGAAATGTACCCTCACCTCTGTCTGGGCAAAACGAGGTATCCATAAAAGAATATAACTGAAGTTTCCTTAGACCTTATTAAAACATCAGACAAGAGAGCGTTTGTAACCCTAGCAGAAGGTGGACCACTGGATGTCCAGAGTTGAATGGGAAATCATTAGCTCCCAGCTGGATGAGAGGTACTGCCCCTATCAAATTAGAGTTGGGAGAGCATAAAGAGAAACATTTGAGAAAACCACACAAGTGTTCTAAGGGATTAAGAATAACTGAAATGCAATTCAGAAGGAATCATCACATATGTCCTTGCACAAAGACATTAGCTACACTTACATCTCTGTTCTCCTTCTTGTTATATCTGTATAGGACAGAATCAGCCTCATGAAGGGAGGGGAGAAATACATAAAGTTAGAGAAAACAGACTGAAACCCTCTATCCAAGCCCAGTTTCTTTCCTCCTACGTCACTCTCCAGTGCAGTCTTTGCAGTTTGAACCTCAAGGAAAACTTTTGATTGGTTATGATTATGACAATGGAGTAGTTATTGTAATTGCTTAAATGAGCATGTGATTGGAGCTCAAATGCCTGGAAGTGGAGATTATGGAACTCCATCTAGTGGCAAGAAAAAACTGGTTCAGAGAGTAACTTTAGAACAAAATTATATTATGTATCAACTTGAGAGTCCCTTTAACAAATGTATTATACTAGGCCATGTTGCTGTAAATTTTCTTTTTTTCTTCCATGTTTTTATTTTGCTTTATTTGATTTTTAGTTTGTTTGTCTTCTGGTTCCTGCACAGAATAAGGAAGCTGAACTAAAGGGACATAAGAATATCACTTACATGTGAAATCTAAAAAAAGAAAATGATACAAATGAACTTATTTACAAAACAGAAACAGACTCACAGACTTCAAAAACAAACTTATGTTTACTAAAGGTGAAAGGTTGGGGGGAGCAGGATAAATTAAGAGTTTGAGATTAACATACACACACTACATATATAAAATAGATAATCAACAAGAATCTATTGTATAGCACAGGGAACTCTATATTCTGTAGTAAACTATATGGGAAAAGAATCTGAAAAAGAATGGATATATGTATATATATAACTGAATCACTTTGTTGTACACCTGAAACGAACACAACATTGTAAACCAACTATACTCCAATATAAAATAAAAATTATATTAAATTAAAAAGAGAGATAAGGAAGAAAAGTAAGTCAGCATGCAGTACATTTTGCCTCTCTGGGTGCAACCTGAAAATGGAAACTTTCAAATCTGGTAAAGTCTATCCTTTACATACTTTAAGAAGACCCTAGAGATTATTTGGAGAAACCGCTGCTGGTGGAGCTCGGAAAAAAAGTAGACAAATACTTCTTGAGTTTTCCTTCTCATTTTTATAACTGCCTTTTATTGAAATAAATATTACTATGAATTGCAACACAATTAAATGCATCCATTTTAAGAATACACATCAATGAATTTTAACACACATATATAAACTCAAGTAACTATCACCACAATCAAGATACAGAATACAGCCATCTATTACTGTTGGTGGTTCTCTCTCCATCCATGGCACAATGAGCTTTGTGTCCCTATAAATGAGATTTGCCTCTTTAAGTGTTCCATATAAATGGAAAGATACAGTAAATACTCTTTTGTATTTGTGTTTTGTCACTTAGAACAATGATTTTGAGAATCTTTCTTGTAATTTCACGCATCAATAGATCATTCTTTGTATTGGTATTATTACATTATATGGATAGATCGAAAGTTTATCATTCACCTGTTGATATTTTCATTGCTTATAATTTTCAGCTATGAGAAAAACGACAATAAAATGTTTGTACAGATATTTGTCAGAATATATACTTTCATTTATCTTAGGTAAATATTCAAGACTCCAATTACTAGGCTTATGGTCAGTATATGTTTAACTGTATAAGGAATTGCCAAAATACTTTTCAAAGTGGTCACACTGTTTTAGATTTCCATCAGCAATGTATGAGTTTAATTTATATGCTTACCAACACTTGGTTTTCTGCCTTTTTAAATTTCTCTATTCTAGCAGTGTGTGGTGGTATCTATTGATAATTGTGATTTTAATTTGCATTTCCCTTATGACTAATTATGGTAGGCAGCATTCCAGTGCTTACTTGCCATTAGCACATGTTCTTTGATGTACAAATTCTTTGCCCATTTTTAATTGGGTAGTTTGCCTTCTTATTATAGAGTTATGAGTCCTTATATATTTCAGATCCAAGTCATTTATCAGATATCAGTATTACAAATATTCTCTTCCAGTCTGTGCTTTCCTTTTCCTTTTTAATGGCATTTATGAAAATCAGAAATTTTTAGTTATTTGAAGTCCAATTTATCATTTTTTTTTCCAGTTGCCCATGTGTTTTGCCTGTCTCAGGATCACAAAGATTTTCTTCTATCTTTCAATCCAGAAGTATCATAGATTTAGCTTTCACGTTTCAGGTTCCATAAATCATTTAAATTTAATTTTCATTCATATTGTGAGGTAGCCAAGTTTTTTTTTCTCTCATGTGGATATCAAGTTGCTTCATCAGCAAGATTGAAAAAACTAGCCACTCCTTCCACTGAATTACCATGGCAAAAGGGTTGAATATCACTGATACATGATGAGTCCATCTGTGGACTCTAATTTATCCTACTGATCTACATGTATATCCTCAAACCATATCACAGCATCTTAACTACTGTAGATTTATGTTTTAATCACATAGTGTACATCCTCCAAATGTGTTCTTCATTTTCCAAATTGTTTTAGCTATTCCAAGTCATTTGCAACTGCATATTTATTTTAGAATCAGCTTGTATAATTCTACAAAATAAAAGCCTGATGGGGTTTTAACTAGAATTATGTTGAATTCATTCAGCAATGTGGTGTGAATTAACATCTTAATAGTATCAAATCAGCCAACTCATGAATAACATCTTTCCATATATTAATTTAGGACTTTTAAATGTCTCAAAGCCATGTTTTGCAGTTACAAGTGCAGAGGTCATGCACGTATTTTGTTAAAACTTATCCCTAAATATTTCATACTTTGGGGTGATAATTTGAATGGTATATTTTATTTTGATTCAATTTTCCAATTTGTTTCCAACTGTTATTTTCTAGTATATAGTAATACAAATAATTTATAAATGACTACTCTAATCTCAGTTATTATTTTTATTATTTTTTGTATATTATTCAGGATTTTCTTCATATACAATAATGCCACATGCAAACAAAGAGATGTTTACTTCTTAGTTTTTTGTTCGGTGTATGTTTTACATCTTTGATTGCCTTGTTGGTTTAGGGAGAATCTCTAATACTATGTTAAATAAAAAAGGTGAGAGTGCATCCTTGCCTTATATACAGTTTTTTCGATTTTCCCTCCCTCTCTCCTCCCTTCGTTTCCCCCACCTCCTTTCTTTTTTTCTTTCATCCTCCCTTTATGTATGTATCCTCCCTTCTTTTCTCTCTCTAACACTCTCCCCCTTTCTCTCTTTCTCTTCCTCTCTTTTTTTTGTGATATTCATTGTTGGATTGAGGAAGCTTCCTTTATTGCTCACTGTTTGAGCATTTTCATCATGAATAAGATAAATTTATCTAAATGCTTCTCTGGTAATCTGTTTAGTAGTGAATTATGTTGAGAGTTTTGAATGCTAAAACAGTGATCCATTATTGGAATAAATCCCACATGATCATGATGTCTTTAAAATATACTTTAATATGTTTCATTTAAATTATCTTTTAAATATGCACATGCATTTGGATTCCCTTTGTTAATGTGTGGGTACGTATATATATATGTACATATATATATATTTTTTTTCATTTTTGAGTCTAGGTTCACATGGCATAGAGTGGTATATAGTTCTGTTTTTTCCACAATGCTCTTATCTGATTTGGTTATCAGGATAATGCTGACCTTATAAAATAAGTGGTAATGCCTTCTTCTCTCTTTTATTTCTGGAAGAGTTTGTGTAGGATTGATATTACTTTTCCCTAAATTTTTGAAAGGGCTTATCAGAGAAGCCATTTGAGTCAGGAGTTTTCTTGTTGGGAAGGGTTTCAAATATAAATTTATTTTCCTTAGTACATATAGTCTACTGAGATATCTTATTTTTTTAAGTAAGTTTTAGCATATCTCAAAGAAACTATATTTCATCTCTGAGTTGAACGTATGGCATAAGACTGTTCATATTTTCTTTTTCTCCTAAAATATCTGTGGATCCCTAATAATGTATCCATCTTTATTCTTGACACTGGATATTTGCTTACTCACTCTTTTATTGCATAATCAGTCTAGGTAGATGTTCATCAATTTTATAGGATTTTTAATAAAACAGATTTATGATTCATTGGTTTCATCTTTTGCTTATTTTCTACTTTACCACTTGCTCTTTTTATCTTATTATATCCTTCTCCTACATGTTTTGGATTTAATTTGCACTTCTTTACTAGCATCTTTGGATAGAAACTTAGATCATACATTTTAGACCTTACTATTTTCCAATATAAGCCTTTAAAACTATACATTTCACTCCAAGCATTGTTTTAGCTCTATCTTCCAAATTTTGGTAAGATATATTTTTAATTTTTAAAATTTCCCATTTTACTATCTTTTTTAAATCTGAGGGTATTTAACAGTGTATTTTTTAAATCCAATTCTACTGTGGTCAAGAACATGATTTATAGGATTTCATCCCTCAAATCTATTCAGACATATTTGAATGTTTCAAATGAACTTGAGAAAACTGATTTTCTACTGTTTTGGAGTGGTTACATTATTTCAATTACCTTACTTTAAGTCTTTTATATTTTCAAAGATGTTTTGTCTTCTTATACTAACAAATACTGAGAGATTCCTGTTGAAATTCATTTCTACTTCATTTTCTGTCGGTTCTTGCTTCACATATTTTGAAGCTGTATTAATAGATGCATATACATTTACGACTTTTAAAATCTTCTTCAAGAACTGACCCTTTTATAATTATGAGATATCCTTTTATCTCTGGTAACAGTTTTTTTTGGTTTTTTTTCTGGCTTTGTTGGGTCTTCATTGCTGCGTGTGGGATTTCTCTAGTTGTGGCGAGTGGGGGCTACTCTTCATTGCAGTGTGTGGGCTTCTCATTGCAGTGGCTTCCCTTGTTGTGGAGCACGGGCTCTAGGCACGTGGGCTCAGTAGTTGCAGCATGCAGGCTCAGTAGTTGTGTCTCGTGGGCTCTAGAGCGCAGGCTCAGTAGTTGTGGCACACAGGCTTAGTTGCTCCATGGCATATGGGATGTTCCCAGACCAGGGATCGAACCCATGTCTCCTGCATTGACAGGCGGATTCTTAACCACTGCACCACCAGGGAAGCGCTCTGCTAACAGTTCCTTTCCTAAAGTTTAGTTTTATTTTTGTAATACTGCCAATTGGGAATTTATCTGATAAGTGTTTGCATGAATTATTTTTCCATCCTTTTCTTTTAAGTTGTGTGTGTGTGTATATATATATATACATATATATCTTTGTACTTAAGATGTACTTCTTGTATGCAGCATATTGTTGACAATATATGCCTTTTAATTGGTGCGTTTGGACAATGTGCTTATAATTGAATTATCTATGTCTTTGGGTTTAAACATGCCATCTTGGTAATTGTTTTCTATTTATCAATTTGTTCTTTGTACTTTTTGTATTTTTTCTCTGCTTTGTATTGGGTTAAATATGTTTACCGGCTAAGCCTGCTTGTGTGTGTGCATGTGGGTCTGTGTGTATGCATGGGCAGGTGTGCATGTGTGTGTGAGTGATTGCTTAAGATTTACAATATGCATCTTTACCTTAACATAGTCTGTCTTTAAATAATATTATACCTTCTAATATTAAATATAAAACTCATGTCATTGCACACAAGCATTTCTCCCCTTTCAACAACTGTGATATATCAATATAGATAATCAATATAGATAAATGTTTTACAGGGGTTTAACATATTGATTATATTTTCCCAACCATTGAAAACCATAGTTTTGTCCTACTTTGTATTGTTTGCTTTTTGCTGCTGTTGTTGTTAGTAAAAGTTGGAACTTTTTTTCACAGTTCAAATGTAAATTTATCAGTAAATTTATCAGTCTTTGTTAGGAACTGGTAAATGCAGCTATTCAAAAATTAATTTACATCAACTAAAAAAGAAGTCAAAAGCATCAAGTAAAAGTCATTGAAGAAGTCAAATATATATGTGTATACACACACACACACACACACACACACACATATTTGTCTTTTTTATTTCTCCTGATTTTTGGACCTTATATAGCATTACTTTCCCCTTAAATTTTTAGAAGGTAATGAACATGTACCATATAACAGAAGTGTATTTGAGTTCTCTTCTCCAGGTCCTTACCTTTAATACTAAATGGTAAATTAATTAATAAATAAATTTGAATAATGTTGACAAGTAGTCATGAACTTTTTAAAATCTATTCATTAACTTATTTCATCACTCATGCCTAGATAAAAATAATTTTCTTACCCTCAAGGCTTTTGACTCAATCTGCTTGTGGATATTGGTTTGTTCAACATTCCAATATGCTTTAAATTGGCATATAATATGCATCTCAGAGGACACAAATTTATTTTAGATGTATTTACTGTATTATAGATGAACATTTTTTCTAAGATATTTTTATGATAGTGCTAAGTTACTAAACATTTATTTAAACAAAAACAGTAAAAAATCACAACTGAATAGAAGTGATATGCCAGTGTTGCTATTAATTTAAAATAAAAGTAAAATTATTTATGAAATACAAAATATATCATTTGCCCAATAATGCAAATTAAAGGTTCTATATGAAACATATTATACACCAATTAAGATTATAAAAGTCTTGGTCATTTAGTGTACTTATAGAGTGATTATGTTAATAAAATGTTATAATAAATTGAACAAACATAAATTAGATAAATTAGTAGTTGATATCATTGTGAGAAAACTAAATAACAGAGCTATATGAAAAACAAATACTGTAACAATGGTATAATTAATTTTTGAATCCTTGACAATGAATACTTAGAAAATTCTAATTAGGAAAGAAAATTAACCAGGCTATGTTTTGGTAAAATTGGGTTCCCTGGTAAAGTAAAATTTATACTATATAACACTTGAACTGTGTAATCAAAAAATTAAAGCATTATTTTTAAAGTCCTCTGATGAATTAGTCAAGCCCATAGTCTTAGAAAATTTCATTTAAATTTCAAATATGAAGTTAGCAAATTTACAGATTATTTTTTACTAATCTGAAATTCAACACCTTATCTTATATACTATATAATATTTTTTACATGTATATAATTATAGGAGAAGAACATTAAGAAGAAATTAGATACTGTAAAATCCTTAAGTGGATTTTGTTTAATTCTACCTCATCTTCTAAAAGAAGTCTAATAGTTTCTTCTAACTTGATTTTGGCATTCATCAAAAGAAGTTATTTAATGCTAGAATAAGAAGATACAATTCTATTTCATGAGTGCTTTTGTGTAACAGTCAATGTATACCTCAGTGCCATCCAAAAATGACAATGCATTTTTTTTTCTACCTAGTCTTTTTTTGGGGGGCATGGAACATTGATTTTATGGAATTGGGTATTTATTTCTAACTATGTAGTAAAAAGAATTGACAATTTAAATTAATATTTCTTTGATAACTAATTTTAAAATAACCTCCTTGATACAGACATGCAGTACTCTTCAAATTTTATATTTCTAAATGAACAGTTGGCTTTAATGCAATGAAATGATTTAAATTTCATCATAAAATTTGGTATCTTTTGGTTCAAACTATATTTGTGTCTTGAGGATAGTAGGTATTCAACATACATTTACTACTGTTATTTATTAATCCTCTGTGACAGTATGTCGGGTCAAAGTCAAAATTATATTGCAGAATTAAATGAAAAGACACAGTTTATATAGATGTTAAAAAAAGACTCAGTTTAATGTTTATAAATGATAAACCACTTATACTGATTATAGTTTCACGTGGTGAAAAAGAAGCCATCTGTATTAAAAACTATTTAGATCATGTAACACAACCTTTCCTCTAATAGGCCAAAAAGGTTATATTTCTAGAGTAATGTAATGACATCTTAAAATAATGTGACTACTTATTGAGAAAATTAGCACTTTTAAATTAGATCTCAGATTTTGAAACCAGACCTTCTGAGTTAAAATTCTAGTTCAACCAGCTGCTAATTTTGTGACCACGGGTGTGTAATTTAACTTCACCATACTACAGGCTCCTCATTTGTAAAATGAAAGTAAACTAACATACAAGATTGCTGTAAAAATTAAATGCATTAATGTTAAACTATTGTGACAATACTTGAAACATATTAATTGCTAACTTGTTTTTAATTTTTTCTCAAATTAACATATATGCATAAACTATTTTTAAATGATATACTGAACAAAATAATCATTTTTATTGATTAATCAATGCTCTACTCATATGTGAACAATACTAGATTAGACATTTATATGAAAAATGTTTATATATTTGATATTCGAATATATAAAATCCAAGAAGATATGAAAAATAATGTATTAAAAGTCTATATATAAAATGATAAAATATGTATTTTCAAAGCTGAGATTCAGAATTTTGAATTTTAGATATATAGGTTTAAGTATGAAAATGTAAGGCAGAAGAAAAAGAAAGAAAAAAGAAAGAAGGAAGGGAGGGAGGGAGGAGGGAGGGAAGGAGGGAGGGAGGGGAAGGGAAGGAAAAGGGGGAGGGGGAGGGGAGGGGAGAGAGAGAAAGAGAGAGAGAAAGAAAAAAAGTAAAGGAAGGAAGAAAGAAAAAAGTAAAGGAAGGAAGGAAGAAAACTAAATGATGACTTAACAGTAAACCAGAGAAAAAACACTCCATGTATCTAATGTTTGGGGTTTAAATTATCCCTACACTAATGCTGAATACTGGCAACAGGGAATACAAAGCTCTTTTGTTTGATTTCATGAGACACAGATGAACAGATATTAGAACAAACATCTTAAAGCAAGGCATATAACTACCTTTCCAACCAGAATCAGTTTCATTGCTATCTGATTCTGAGGAACCTCTGGAGGGTCTGAGATAAAGAAATATTAAGTGGTGTTGACAACTTAATTGGAATTTCAAACAGAGCAAATCAATTCAGTGAGCATTTTATTGAACACCTGGATAGGCAAAGCCCTGTGATAGTATGTGTGGAGGCACAAAGGTGAATAAAGCACACATACTGCTGATTGTCTAGGTGGCTACAGCAGGGTCCTCTGAGTCCATCAACACTTCTCATTATGGCTCTTTTTGGCTATACATTGATTCTCTCAGAACTTCCTCCATCACTGGTATACTTGACCATGTCATTTTAAGTATTCTGATGAGGGGTGATTATGGAATAACAGAAGGACTGCAGCATGGACACAGAGTCTTTTTAGATCTAGGGTTCACACAGGCAATGTTTGCGATTTCTGAATTGAATTTTCTCAATGTGTAAAGTGAAGAGTTAATATTACTTATCTTTAAGATCACACATTGACATATCCAAAGCTTTTCTGATGTTGATAGTGAGTATTAAGCCACATAAGATCTCTAACTATTTAATCCTTTGACAATATTGTTCCTAAAATTGTGCCTAAAATTTAGACAGCTGAGGGAAGGAAAGCAGAGTACTTTGCAGTGGGCTTTTCTAATCCAGATCCTATGGGTTTGCAACAAACTTGAAATGGTGTGGACACTGGAACTGTGTGAACATCAGATATGGCCTCATAAATAACAGTAAAGGAGACTGTATTTTTATTTTGGGAGACATAACCCTCATCTTCTTACTTTTCATATTTCATTTCTTTAGGCTCCTAAGCCAGACATGTTTCAAAAACTTTGTCATCCTGAATAATGTATTTCCAGTTCCCTGTTATATATATTTTCTTGTGGATGCCTTTTGATGCAACTGATTTCAATTAGGTAACAGAAACAAGATCTTATCTTTTTTATTCTCAGAAATTTTACTACCTTACCTCCAAATTTATGGAATTATCTATACAGTATATATTTCATCCTTCCAGGTTTCTCTCTAGTTTCTATAAGTATTATTTTTACTTTATAATATTTGTTTGTTCTATTTTTCTCAGAGGTAGTTAACCCAGCGTTACTCCTCTGCTCTTTAAAATAATAATAATGCTAATTATGGAAATACTGCTTATTTATTAAGAGAATAGAATTATAGAATCATTCCAGTATAACACCGTGTTCTTTGCATGCATAAACTTGTTAAATATTCACAACGAACTTTTGCATTAAGTACAAATTCCTGTTTTACAAAGGAAAAAAATCAGACTCAGAAAAATTAGGCTACTTGTCTAAGTTCATAGAGCTAGTAAGTGGTAATGGGTTAAAGCCAAGAATATCTAATTCCAGAGACTGAGGTCTGAATTATTATGCCATAAATACATTATCACTGTTGCTTGGAGAAATTGTCCTTTTGATTTTTAGTGAGAATAGTCTTCTTAGATGATGTACTCAGTTACATGTTTGAAGTTACAGTAATGTAATTTCAACCAAAATGCAATTAAAGTGATTTGTTAGCCTACGAAATGATTTTCTTAAGAAAGCAACCAGCTTAAGTGATGAGGGCAAATCACAGGACAATTCAAATTAAGAGGCTTGATTGGAACATTTTCCCACCTTCATTCCAATGTTCTCCTGAGTTCATACAACACATTCTCTCGTAATACTTTTTTGACTGCTCACTACTCCTTGGAGACACTTGGACTCTCAGAAGTCACCTCTGTCAGAATCTCTTTCAGTATCCCCATTTTTTTTTTTTTTTTTTTTTTTGCGGTACGCGGGCCTCCCACTGTTGTGGCCTCTCCCGTTGCGGGGCACAGGCTCCGGACGCGTAGGCTCAGCGGCCATGGCTCACGGGCCCAGCCGCTCCGCGACATGTGGGATCCTCCCGGATTGGGCACGAACCCGCATCCCCTGCATCGGCAGGCAGACTCTCAACCACTGCGCCACCAGGGAAGCCCCTATCCCCATTTTTATAACTTGTTCTCAGCTTAGAACCACATTAGACGATAAAATGATGACTAAAACACGTGTGTTAACGGCAGGCACCAGTTCGCTGAATTTTGTTAATTTTTAACAAAATATGCTTTCTTTAAAGTAAGAAATTATAATTTAAGGCAATGTTACATAGTGTGTGGTCAGTAAATGTTTAATAACTGATTAGTTTATGACAGAAATTCAAAGATTGGCAGTTGAAAATACAGATATATTTCCGGCCAAGCCCTACCTCTATCCCCATCTCTCACCATGCATTCACACGATACAGTCAACTGCATTTTTGGTTTGCCTTCCTGTTCATGGTGTCTCTCATACTTCATCAAACCTGCAAGTAGAGACACTGCAAAGTAGAGACACTGACAACATTTATTTTTTCTTCCTGGATTACTTTTAAGGGTGTTACATAGTGAACAGCTTTGGAAGATAGAGATGATGAGGGCAGAACTGTTTGCTATTCAGTTTAATAAAGATAAGCTCTCCCTCTGGGTAATAGATTGGATAGCTTTGCTTGCAGTTCATTATAAAAGACTGAGGTTTTATAATCTTGGGGTTTCCATCTGCGACACAAGCCCACTGCTGCACCCAGCTCTACCCACCAGCATTATGTGCTCGGGAAGTGGATAGAGGACGGGGAGAGAAACTGATATAATTATGAAGTTTATGCTTCTTGCTGTATCTGAGAAACAAAGTCCTTTTTCTCTGTTATGGGTGTCTCATGTTTTCTGTCAGCAAACATAAAACCATGGCAGGCTTATTTGCTAGTTTGCAAATCAGGTAAATCTCAGGCCCTTTACCATCCTTGACACCATCCAGTTTAGCAATCAACCACATGATTATCACAAAATAAATCTAGGAAGATGGATACACCTGCAGCTTCCACCTGTGTGTTTCCTCTACTTTAGCTTTCCGAATATGTAAAACTCCAACCAGCATGAAAAGTTGGCTATTTTCTTCCTGATTGTTACATTTTAAAAGGAATTTAATTAGCAATGGTGGAAAATTAATGGCAGTTGATAATTCATAAATTTAAAGACAACATTGTCAAATTTAAACTTAGAAGTTGATATTGTACAATTTGTGTATTTCTTTTCGTATTTTGAATGCAAACATTTTTCAAATAAATTAGTATAATCTATATTAATGATTTTAAAATGATCTTCTATATTTGTCAGGGTAGGTACCTTGGTGATATGTAAAGGTATAGTAGACAAAATGTAAAATCTAAGCGGAGTAGAGGTGACAAATTAATATCCACCTATATATCATTCACCCTATTTCCATTAAAATAGAAGATAATTTGGTGGTAAAAATAGTTTGCTCTTACATTCCAAAAGCCCTCAAAATTTCTTCTCACTGGATTTATACAAAAAGATACTGAAGGGAAGCATAAAGATCTATCTCCATGGCTCTTTTTGACTGTGCAATGTATCATAAAGGTAGACGGAGAATGTGGCAGAACCTCACTCCACTCCAGACTTTGGCATAATGGTGCAGGAAAGCTAATCCAGTGAGTGAGTTATTGATTTTTTTTTCCCTCTGCCAAGCAATAGCATTTGCAAACATCAGTGGAGTACTGAGATCTCAGGATTTTCTCTTAGCAGTGGTGGCCACATGATGTTCAACTCATGAAGTAAGCTGATACACACAGTTACCTGGAGAGACTGTCATATACTAGAATACACAGTTTGACCTGGGGCCAGTTGCCTGAAGCACATGGTCAGATACTGACTCATCCTCAATGTTAACGTATGTTAAACGTTCTTAGTATGTACTCTCTTGTTTTAACTCCCTTCTTGTTGTTTTTTCATTTATGTGTCTCTCCACCCTCTTGCATTCATGTGTCTTACTAATGCATCTGGAATGCTTATTCTTCTAGCTCACCAGGTTCAATTACAGTGAAATATCAGTGTAGTGAACCAGTGTGATTATCTACAGAATATTTTTCTGAATGTCAAAGACATGAAATTAATAGCAAAGTTGGGACTAAAATTCACACATTTCTGTCTTTACAAGTCAATGTGTTTAATAGAGTGTTTCTTAACATAATCCTAATATTAAGAAGGCTATAATGTGCAATACTATGTTTAATCATTTGTTTGTTCATTCTTTCATGAATTTATTGAAAAGAAATAGAATTATGCCTGAGGATAAAGAAATAAATAATATAGAAAATTGTGACAGTTTCAAAGAGCTTATGTCTAAAACAAACAAAAAATTGATACATTAGAGTTAAAAAGGACATTTTTATCAGATCCTTTAAATCCAAATTAAAGGTCTGACTTTTACCTGAAAGAAATGAGAGGTTTTTTAAGTGTTAGGAAACCAATTGTGAGATGTTTATTTTTAAAATATAATTTTCACTGCCATACCAAAAATGGATACTCCTCATGCAGCTTGTATAGCAATTCATTTTCAAATTGACAATATTTTAAACTCAGGTACAAACAGGAGTTATAAGAAGGACTCCAGAAGCATTTAAAAGTAGAATAAAATAAACTTAATATTTTTTCAAGATCATATGGTAGATTCATGAGAGGGTGGGAGAGGTCTAAGAATGACTTCTAAATCTGAAACACTATAATGGGAAACTGGTTTGATTAAGGTATCATTTCATGAACTAAGGTTTAAGAGAGAAAATAAATTTTGTGAAAAAAAAGATGAGTTCAATTTTGTTTAGATTGGTATTGTGGCTCCTAAGAGGTAAAAATGTAGACATAAAATGAGAATTTTGAAATACGGGTGTGAATTTCAACAGACATCAGAGTCGTGTAACTTGAATTTTAGTTTATAAATAAACTGATGAGAAATTAATCCTTGGGAATAGATAAATTAGCCCATGCCTATATATTAGTTGTTGATTGCTACAATAACAAATTATCCCAAAGCTTAGTGGCTTACAACATTTATTATTTCACAATGTTTGTAAGTTAGGAATCTGAAGTGGTATAGTCAATGCATTTGGCTCTAGGTCTCTCACAAATGTACATTCACTTCCAGTCTCCACTGGGAAGGATTCACTTCCTAACTCACTCACGTGGTTGTTGGCAGCCTTCAGTCACTCACAGGCTGTTAAACTGAGACCTCAGTTCTTCATGAGGTTTGGCTATAACTGTCTCTCAGTTTCTTGACTCATTTTCATCTACATACACTACCTTACAACATGGCTTGCTTCATCAGAGTGATCAAACAAGAGAGCAAGACAGAATACCAGCAAGAGAAAATGAGTGCAGGCAAGTTGAAAGTCACAGTTAAGCTCATACCAGAAATGATAACCCATTAATTTCCATACTCTATTCATTAGAACCAAATCACTAAGCCCAGCTCACAAATAATGGACTAAGCTTAAAGAAGAACATGAGATCGAAGAGGTGGGGTCATTGGAAGTGATGTCAAAAGCTACCAGCCACAGCCCCAAGGAGTGAGAAGTAGCAAGAGGAGTAGACTCATGGCAAACTTGAGAAACATCTTTAATGTTATAATTTTAAAATTAGCTGGTACAGAGCTAAAAAAAATATTTGAGGAACATCTCAGGCATTGTTTAACTTCATATTCTATTTAAACTATCCACATATATGGAAATTGTTAACATTTCTAACTATAACCTAAATTGAAGATTCCATGTCTTCTATTCATGCCTTATTTAAGTGCTCAATGTTCAATAGAGGTCTTGGTTTATTAACCAATTATAAACAATGCTACAATTTATATCCATTCAATTGATGTCCAAGATGGAAAATACCACTCTACAATTAATAATAAAAACATATCATATTCTGATGATTACTATAAATACACTCCTTTCTTATATCTCCTCTAGTTCAATGGTTTGAATATAATTTGATATTTTAACTATATTTGATATTTTAATTATTAATATATAGAATCATAATTGCTATATTATGAAAGTTCTCTGTATTTCGTTATGTTGCATTTCCAATCTGAACATCTACAGCTAATACTCATGAGTCAAATTCAATGAAATATAAATCACAAGGAATTTCCGAATGATCAGAACTATGTTTAAAAAGTCTACGATGGAACCATAGGCTAAGAACACAGACTGAACTGAAAAACTGACACTTAACCACAAGAAGCATGTCTAATTACGTGAGATTATTTGTGTGATTCACTCAGTTTTATGGTTCATTCCTTGATTATGACTTTCTGAAGGCAACAGCATTTTGCTATAATATAATCATAGCAAAAATTGCCCAGCATAACATTAATTAACAAATATATTCTTAGGTATATTTTTAAAAATTCAGTTTACAGTTTAACAGCTTACTGACTTCTCAGTATTATTATGATATTTTGAAATGATCTCTTAAATTTCTTTACAGATAGTTCACTGTTACAGTATTTGAAACGCAAAGCATTTTTCTATGTTGATTGTTTTTCCTGAAACTTTACTGAATTCATTTGTTAGTTCTAGCAGTTTGTGTGTGTGTATGTGTGTGTGTGTGTGTAGTCTTCAGGGTTTCTATATATAAGATCATGCTATATGCAAACAGACAAAATTCTACTTTTCCTTTCCAATTTGCACACCTTTTTTACTTACTCTACCTAGGACATCCAGTACTTTGTTGATTAGAAGCTGTAGAGTGTGCATCCATGAGTTGCTCCAGATCTTAGAGGAAAAGATTTCAAATTTTCAAAGATATTTCACGGCTGAATATTCTGTTAGCTGTGGACCTGTTATACATGACTCAATTATGTTGAGATAAATTCCTTCTACACCTAATTTATTGAGAGTTTTTATCATGAATTGATACTGAATTTTGTCAAATGCTTTTTCTGCATCTATTGAGATGACTGTGTAATTTTTATCCTTCAGTCCGTTAATGTGGTTATCATATTGAATCTATAGGTTCAATGCTATAGCCATCAAAATCCCAATGACATTTTTTATAGAAATAGAAAAACAGTTCTAAAATTCATACAGAACCACAAAAGACCTCAAATAGCCAAAGAAATCTTGAGAAAGAAGAACAAAGCTAGAGGCATCACATTTCCTGATTTCAAAATATATTACAGTGCTACAGTAATTTTAAAAGTATGGTACTGGCATAAAGACAGACATAGAGGCCAACAGAATAGAATACAGACCCCAGAAATAAACCCATATACACAGTCAACTGATCCTCAAAAAGGGTGCCAGGAATACACAATGGGAAAAGGGCAGTCTTTCAACAAATAGTGTTGGGAAAACTGGGTATAGACATGCAAAAAAAAAAAAAAAATTAGAACCTTATTTTACACCACACACAAAAATCAGTTCAATTTGCATTACAGACTTGCATGTAAGATCTGAAACTGTAAAACTCCTAGAAGGAAACAGGGGAAAAGCTTTTGGACACTGGTCTTGGCAATAATTTCTTGGATATGACACCAATAGCACAGGCAACAAAAGCAAAAATTAATAAGTGGGACTGCATCAACTAAAAAGCTTCTGCAGCATCAAGGAAACAATCAACAGAATGAAAAAGCAGCCTATGGAATGGAAGATAGTATTTGCTAACCATATTATCTCATAAGCGATTTATATCAAAAAATGTATAAAACTTAGACAACTCAATAGCAAACAAACAAAAAAAAACAAATAAACTGATTGAAAAATGGGTAAAGGACCTTAACAGATATTTCACCAAAGAAGACACACAAATGGCCAACAGGTATATGAAAAGGTATTCAACATCAGTAATCATCAGGGAAATGCAAATTAAAACCAAAATGAGCTATCACCTCACACCTATCAGGATGGCTATTATCAAAAAGACAAAAGATAAGAAGTATTGACAAGGATATGGAGAAACTGGAACTCTTGGAGGGAATGTAAATTGGTGCAGTTGCTATGGTGCATAGAGGTCCCTCAAAAAAAATAATAAAAATAGAATCACCATTCGATCCACAAATCACATTTCTGACTACATATCCAAAATAATTGAAATTAGGATTTGAGGAGATATCTGCACTCCATGTTCACTGGAGCATTAGTCACAAGAGCCAAATTTAGGAAACAACCTAAATGTTCATTGATGGATGAACGGATAAAGCACACGTGGCATATATGTATAATGGAGTGTTATTCATCCTTAAAAGAGAAGGAAACCCTGCCATTTGAGACAACATGGATGAACTTGGCATTATGTTAAGTGAAATAAGCCAGTAATAGAAGGAAGCACAAACGCTGCATGATTCCATGTATATGAGGAATCTAAAGTAACCAAACTCATAGAAGCATAGAGTAGAATGCTGGTTGCCAGGGGCTGGGGTAGGGAGAACAAGAAGTTGCTGTTAAATGGGTATAAAGTTTCAATTATGTAAATGAATGATTCTGGAGATCTACTGTACAATGTAGTGCCTACAGTTAATGGTAATCTATTGTGGGCCTGAAAAATTTGTCAGTAGGGTAGATCTCATAGTAGGTAGTCTTAATACACACACACACACACACACAGGGCAAGAGGAAACAGTTGGAGGTGTTGGATATGCTTATTACCTTGATTGTAATGATTGTCACAAGGGTGTATGCATGTGTCCAAACTCATCAAATTGCATGCATTAAATATGTACATTTTTTGGTATATCAATTAGACCTCAATAAAAAAATTCTTTTTACAGTAATGATCCCTTACCAAAATTTTGGTGGTACACAGGAAAATTTATAAACCTAAAATAATACTTTTTCTGTATAATATAGTTCTAAAGATTCCAAATACAAATAATTTAAAGACAATCATCATTAACACTTGGTACCTAGATAAATATAAAATTTTTGATTATCATCTTAATAAATGTTTTACAAAATCTATTGTATATTAGGTAAAATAATAAACATAAAAATTACTCTATATTTTAGGAGGTGGAGCTTTTTCAAGGCTATGTTCAAATGCATACTTTTTAAATATAAACATACCTTAAAGGGTATAAAACATAAAATGATTAGTTCCATATTGACTGTAGGTGAAAAACTGGTTTTTAGGAAATTGCCGTTAAAGATTTGTTCCCATACTTTTCCAAAAATTTTTATATTTCCTGTATAAAATGAGGTTGATCAAATAAGATATAACAACATAAACAAAAACCATGTGGCAAAATGCTTTTAGAAAACAAACTAAATGTAATAAATATAATAGAAATTTATGCTAAAAATAGAACCGATAAATCAACACAGCAGCACAAAGCAAATATAAAATATACAGGCACCATCTGAGATCCCTTTTATATAATTAACTGAAAATACACTGTGCACCGCAGCGAAGAGTAGCACCCACTCACCACAACTAGAGAAAGCCCACGCACAGCAATGAAGACCCCATGCAGCCAAAAACAATTAAATGAAATAAATGAATTAAAGAATTAAACAAATACATTCAACAACTATATCTGTGATTAGTCAAATTCATAGAAGATTTGAGAAGGGTAGAAACTTAGGCTAATAGGCACACTCGGAATAAAACAACTATGGAAACAGAAAATTTATTCTAAAGTTTACTTCATTTTAGTAATTCTAAAGTACTCAAAACAATTCAAGTATAAGGGAATTTATATGTTGGTTATTGCTGTAAAATGTGTTTCTTTAGAATAATTAACCTAAGATGTGGTATTATTTCACTAATATTTCAACTAAATTTTAAAGGGTAATATGCATTCTGGAGAGTGTTTTGGTTATATAATACACAGTCACTCTTGCATGCTTGAAGACATAAGAAAAGCATAAAATTGGCCTCAATAATTATTGAATCTAAAATTAATTTTGAAAATATTCAACCAATTATATACAAAATATTTGTGACAGGCTAGTAGGATGGTTCTACTTATGAATTAAAAAATACTGGGGTTCCCTGGTGGTGCAGTGGTTGAGAGTCCGCCTGCAGATGCAGGGGACGCGGGTTCGTGCCCCGGTCCGGGAGGGTCCCGCGTGCCGCGGAGCGTCTGGGCCCGTGAGCCATGGCCGCTGAGCCTGCGCATCCGGAGCCTGTGCTCCGCAACGGGAGAGGCTACAACAGTGAGAGGCCCGCGTACGGCAAAAAAAAATAATAAAAAATACTGAAAGACTTAAACTATCTGTAGCTCTTCAGTGACCAGTCCAGACAGTTTAGGTCTTGCCACTTGCTTGTGTTGTGCTGACATTAGCATCTCTTTGCCTAGAGGCATTCTCCAATCTTAGGTCCCATGTGCACATGTGCACTGCAGACTGGTGGTAGTTAAGAAATTAACACCTCCAAGATCATCTCTCAACTAATGTCTGATAGGAGTTTTTATGTACATACAACATCTCTCTTAAGATGGTGTAATTTTGAGGAATGTGTTTTACACCATTTTCCAGAATTTCCCCCTTGAAATTAAGTTTCAGACAGGCATAATGGTAACAGGATGGATAGTGCACCTATCACTAACTGTAGCTCCTCTCCTTACTAACTTCTTCACTCCCATACTGATGTCACCTGCACCCCCCCCCCCAAATAAACTACTTTCACACATTTTCTTTTCTCTGGATCTGGTTCTAGGAAAAGCCAAATCAAGACACAAATAATACAAGGATGCCTGTCCTTAGTCACATAATTTTCAATAATAAGAAGTCTACATTAAACACCTGGGTTTATATGAATGTGCTTTATAGGAATGTGTTATGACAAAAGGAAAAGTTTAAGTGAGACTAGTGCATATCACATAACTATATAGAATAGTGCCAATATTAAAAAAAATAGAAGCCATAAGATAAAACTACCTTCAGTTCCCATGAATAATGAGACATTCCTCACTCTATGATAAAATCAATCTTTACTCATACTGTGGAGCCTATTTCCCTTCCCCTCTCCAGAGTCTCCACGTCCACTTTATTCCATTCATTCTCTCTGATGTATCTCATTCATTTCTATAGCATTGATGCTCACTTCCGGGCTTTCAAATGTCTATCTCCAGCTCCAAGGTCTCACACAAGGTCTTCCACTTCATATAGCAAATTTCTTACTGGACGAGTCCAGTTAGATGTTCCACAGGCACCTCAAACTCATAATGTCCACTATTCCAATCACTACTCGCAATCCACACCTCTTGCCCTGTTTCTTCTCCTCTTTATAACATCATTTTCCAAACAAGAAATTTAAGTTTTATTCTTGATCTTGCTCTCTTCCTTACCTCCAAATCAAATTAATTTAAAAGTATGTAATTCTATTTCCTGAACATTGTTATATGTGCAATTTCCACCTTACCATACCTGAGTGTCAACCCCCATCATCTGTCATGCAGATTACTGTCACATCTCCCAACTGGCCTATCTGCCTCAGTCTTTTCCCTTCCAATCCCTTCTGCCCAAATTAATACCGATGATTATTTCAGCCTTGCCTCTTGCCTGTTGCCTCCATCCTTAGCTTTACATTCAGTACTCCAGTTACTCAATATTGTTCAGTTGATTCAAAGTACATTTTCTAGAATGTCTGGCTATGGGCTCAAGTTTTTTGTCTGCCTGAAATTCACTCCACCCTTTTTTCCACCTCAGGTTAATTTATACTCATTTTCCAAATTTTAAATTATATATATTGATTCATCTGTTCAACAAACTTGTTTTGAGGGCCAACCCTGTATCAAGATTTATCGCAGAAACTAAGAATAAATACATCAACAAATAATACAGATAGAGTTCATGCTCTATTGGGTCTCACACAAAAGCATACAAAGGAGTAAGTGACATCATGTGTAATGAAGAAAAATAAATTAGGGTAAGGTGAGTAAAGAATCATGAAGAGATAAGGGTGGCCGGCAAAAGCACTCTGATGAGATGAATATCTCAGCAGAGGCCTGCATGAACTAAAGGAGTGAATTATGCAATTATTTAGGGGAAGCAGTTTCCAAGGTGATAGAACAACCAGAGTAAGGATGCCCTTAGGTAAAAGTAGGTTGTAGGGATCCAGGAAAAGCAGAGATCAATGTGTTATATCCTGACATCTTTGGTCTGTTTTATATACGGCTGTCCACTGAGCTTTCAGAGCATACTATTTCCCCAGCCTACAAACGGATACACTTTATGTAATCACCTGCTTGCTGACTGTTTTTTCAACTCTCACGCAAGCATTCAAAAGACAGAGTCCTTGCCTGACGTTTTCACTTGGTACACGGTGCCCATGACAAAAAGGCTCAATATATATTTTATCAAAAATTAAAGTATAAGGAGACATTCATACATAAACACATACATATGTATGTGCATGTATATATATATATGTTTTTATCCCCCCATTTTTTTTTTTTATTCTTGCATTACATTTGTGTTTCCAACTGTGAGGAAAAGAATGCTTAGAGAGTTGTTACAACACAGCGTGAAGTGACACGAGGCGCGCGTGGCCCCCAGGCCCGTCACTTCCCATCGACCCCCTCTCCCAGTTAAGACCGGCCTGGCGCCGGGTCGGCTCGGCCTACCTGGGCTCCGAGGGCTTTGCACTCTCTGGATCTGGCAGGGCTCGGCTGGGGCCCTCAGCTCCTGCCCCGGGAGTGTCCACGGCAGGCAGAGGGCTGGTGCCGGGTCCAGACGCGCTGTCCCGCCTGCTGCTGAGGCGCGTTCACAGCAGTCTCCTCGCGTGCCCGGAGCCGGGGTCCGGGCCGACCGCGTGACGTCGCCCGCGTGGCGTAGCGTCTGCGTCTCCGCCGCTCGTGAAGCGTCGGCTGCCGTCGCCCGCGTGGCGTAGCGTCTGCGTCTCCGCCGCTCGTGAAGCGTCGGCTGCCGTCGCGCGCGCCTCACGGTCCACCACCCCGTGCAAGTCGTCTGTAAAGATGCGGCTCTTAACTGTTATATATATGTTTATAATATATATTTTATATACTTTATAACATTTAATATATGTAACATGTATATACTGCTTGAATATATAAAAGGTAAACATTTAAAGCTGCATAATTGAATGTATAAATAGGTATCAAACACGTGCACACACAGAGACATACCCTTCTGTTTCTCGCTCTAGAACCCTGGTGACACATATTTTGATACTGAGAGTGGTGCTGGAGAACAGAATCTTAAGGATGAGTGTTCTAAATTGGTTCTAAGATTTCCGGAATTGGTTCTCTACTCTGATGAGTTTTAAAGGCATTCATGATTCTATTTCCAGTGGTAAAGAAGGCACTGAGAGTCCATAATGTGAAGCAGCAACAGAGGCAGGCAAAATATCATCACTGACTTGTCTCTCTCTCTTTTTTTTTTTTTTTTCCAAAAATACGATTTGAATGAGGTATTCTTCAAAATCTTCCCTTTTTTCTATTGGTTAAATACATGCAAATGTAATCTTGATTGTTTTCACTGAACTATCTTTTAAAGCGTTAAGGACCTATTTTCCATCGTTAGCATGATTATTTTCATTTAACTTTTTAAGTTGAAGTACAAGACACATCCAGAAAAAGATAAAAGGCACGTATGTATATAGCTCATTGAATTATCAAAAAGTGAGCACACTTATGTAAATATTACCTAGGCCAAGCATGTTAGAGTATGTCAGACACCTCCTTCTGTGCCCGTCCTGATAACTACTACCTCCCCCATCCCCCAAAGTAATCATTGTCATCACTTGCTAATGCATGTTTTGAATTATATACAAAAGGAATCATGCAGGATGTACTTTTTACACCTGGCTTCTTGGGTTAACATTATGCTTGTGAAAGTTATTCACGTTGTTATGTATAGGTATAATTGATTTATTTTCATTGCTTTACAACATTTCTTTATATAAATATATCCCAATTTGTTTATCCATTCTACAAATGGACATGAGAGATGTCTTTTGGGACTATTCTGAATAATATTTCAAAAACATTCACGTGCATGTCTTTTGTAGAGAGTGACGGCTTTTCTGATGGACACATTCTCAGGGTGAATATGCTGGCTCATAAAATAAATGCATGTTTATCTTTAGCAGAATATGTAAAAGACTTTTTATGGAGATTGTACTAATTTACACTCTCAAGAGCAGTGTATGAAAATTCCATCCTTTACAATATTTCGTATTGTCAGTTTTCTTTCGTTTAAGCTTTTTACTGCTTCTCTCAATTTTAGGCATTCTGGCTGTGCAGAACTCTCTCACTGTGGTTTTAATTTACAATACCCCTATGACTATTTGGGTTGAGCACCACTTTACAGATTTGTTAGTCATTTAGATATTTCTTATTGTCCCTATTTTTCTTACTGCTTTGTAGTTCTCTATATATTTGAATACTAATGTACTGAAAAATAGATTCTTCCTATTTCTGTGGTTTCTGTTCCCAGCATTTTAACAGTGTCTATAAATGAACAGTTCTTAAAATTAATGTAGTCTGGTTTATCAGTCTTTCCTCTTATGGGTAGTTCCTTTGTGTCATTGGGAGACTGCACCACAGTCCTGAAGCTATTTAGCTATGCTGTCTTCTAATAGCTTTGTTGTTTTGCCTTTCACATCTAGGTCTACAGTCTTACTGGAATTCGTTTATACATATGATTTAAGGCAGTGATCAAACACTCATCTCAGATTTTTTCTCTTATCTTTTTTGTCCAGTGTGGATATTCAATTGACCCAGCATTATGTATTTAAAAGAGAGTTTTTGTGGGGGGTGTGTGTGTGTATGTGTGTGTGTTTTCTGTTTTGTGTTGTATCATCATTGAATACTCTTAATTAAATATCAATACTTATGAAAGTGAGGTTCTGGTTGATATATCTGATATCTTAGAACAAGTTGTCAAACTAACTAGTATAATGAGATTGGCTGGTTGCTCATAACTGTACGGGGATAAGTTGGGAAAGAAAAGAATGAACTCAAGGTTTAAAATTCCCAGTTCAATCTCAACATATATGACCTGAAAGGTTTTATATCTGTCCCGAAAGAAACCTTTATCTCCTGTAGCCACAGAGCTGAAGTTTCTCAAAACCAAATCTAGAGTCTCATCATTCAAGTGACTGAATTACAATCTAATTTGAATCTCCCAACCATACAGGGTATCTTCTGTTAAGTTGAGGGCATTGATTGGGAAGAAATGGGATCCTGAAAGTCAGAATAGAGACATGGGCAGATTCTGATGAAGCTGGGGCCATCGGACCCCTAAATTCTGCTGCGTCTCCTTTGCCAGTAGAAACAGCTCTTTCAACCCTGTTTGTTAACTCACTTTTGCCTGAATAATCTGTAATGACCTTCCCTGAGGTAGCTGCCTAACAAGACACTGCAGATTTTCTTCAGAACCAGCTCTCACCACCCTTCTGTGCTTCTATCTGTAAGGAGACTCAAGCCCAAGCAGGTCTCGAAAAGTGAACTATAAACATTGACTCATGAAGAGGTGCCCATAATCCAAAATAACTGCATGATTTTTCTAATTTATGCAGACATTTAGCTGTGGAATATGTGTGAGAATGGATATTAAGAGAGAGATAATGGCAGAAGGACATAAAGGTTTATCAGGCTGAGTTTATTCATATGGCCCAGTAAGTTGTCTTTTTATAATACAAATTGAGTAATATCACCCACTTCCTTAAGCCCTCAGAAAGGTTCCTGTTGCAGTTAGAAGAAAATTTGACCATTTTTTCATTGCTTAGATGACTTTGTTCAGCCTTGTTTTTTACTGCCACCTGGTCTCTGTGTTCCTTACTCATATGGTCCATGTTCAGCTTCTTGTACATATCAAGCTTTCCCCTGACTCAAGGCTTTAAATTTGCATAAGATCAAAGTTTCTGTATAACTGCTTTCTGTTGTCCTTGTCTCAGCATCACATTTAGAATAAATACACATTCCCTCCACTCTTTATTACTTCTTACTGATTTATTTTCTTTTAAATAGTTATGATGATCATAAATGGAAATGCATTCATAAATTCATTATCTGTATTTCTCCCACAAAACCCCAATATCCAAATCTAATGTCCACAAGACAAATAAAATAGTGCTTCACACAAGTACCTGCTCAATAAATATATGTTTAAAGAATGAATATAAATTACACATGTAAGAATAACACTAATATACTCTACAAATATTTTATAATAGTTTCTAAAAATTCTATACATTTAAATGTTTTAAAACTCTAGATAGTTACAACATTCTAAACAAAATACTATGAAAATGTTCACATTCACAAAGGGCATATCTATGTTATGTAATCAATACATACAAATTCCTTGTGATGTAGAGGGTAATATATATTTCAATGGGATTAAAATTATTTCTTCAAGTCACAACATTGGTAACTGTTTCACAAACCCAACATTGGCAACTATAACACATACACACAAACTTGCAAAGCTCAGCTGTTTAAAAATACTTTCCTTAGAAGAAAATATTGATTTTTCTATGTCAATAAGTGGATTTAATAGTCCCTTTTTTGATCTTCCATATAATTTTAACCACCTCGTAGCATAGAATCAGGTGTCTGTCTTCCCCAAGACCCTGACAGCTCCTTAAAGCCTTGATAATTATATATTTGACAGAATAAAGTATAATATAAAAATTGGACTAAGGGAGTTTTAGAAATAATTATATTTATTTTTAAAAGGGTGCCTGTTAAAAACAAACAACAACAAAAAATAGAAACAACAGAACCAACCAAGGGTTCATGGATAGTAAAGCCAGAAACTAATGCCAGACAGCAACTTTCTTCACTAAGCTATAATAAAAAAGCCCATGCAGTTCACCACATCTTTGAATGGTCTGATGATGGCAAGAGCCAAAGCACAGGGCTTGAGGGGTCACTGGGTACTAAGCTGGGTTGGGCCAAGGATGTGAACAAAGGAAAGAAGTTTTATATCTGTATGAGTTCATTTCTTTGGTAACCACATTATGTGAAGCCTACAAGTTTGAGAGCTGTTGCTTCTCTTACTTCGATCAAGTCAGTGTAGGTAGGAAACCAGGTAATTGGCTATAATTATCGCTGTGTATGTTCTAAACACATGCTAGAAAATATGAACTGGGGACATGCGAAAAGCTCACTCACCTTGTTTCGTGCTTCACTGTTGAAGGATAGCTTGAGACAGACAGAAGCTTAAAAAGTACTTTTTTAAAAATTAAAATTTCCAGGTTTTTTCTGAAACATTGACACTCCTGTGTTTAACATTACACTGATTGATGAAGAGAAAAACTTCCAAAATAAGATACATATTTATTAAAGTATAAGACATGTTTAAGGTTTTATTGAAGATTAGAAACTAAGTCTAACTTATCTATTGTCATCACATTTTCAATTCTGAATCAGTTGCCTTAGGAATTGAAAATATATTCACTTTTATTAACTTTGTTTCTGTTCATTAGGACCTCCAAGACAAGGTGTAAATACTTGAGGTCTAGGACAACAAATAATGCTTCCCTAGTGCCATCTAGAGCACCCATAAGAGGTAGTTATGGAGCAGTACTTTAAAAATAAAACAATCAAATGACCAAACGTTTTTGATTGATTTACAAACTATTGAATGATTGACTTGTGAACTTACTGTTGAAATACTGCCTATCATGTTTGGTGGGTACTGGTTACAAAGAAACTTATTTCAGATTTATTTAACCAGTGGCTTATTAACATTAGGATTAAGTTAAAGAGTGTATAAACAAATATATATATATATATATGTGTGTGTGTGTGTGTGTGTATATAATATTTTTATATACATGTAAAACGTAGATAATGTGAAACTTTAAAAGAATTAGTCCATCACAGTAATACAGTAGTTCTAATATATCATAAGTACTCTAATTGCAACAGTGCCAAATGCAGCACAAACAAATGCTTTGTTGATATATTGATTTGGATCAGTATTTTTTGTTACAGAACATATTGATTTCATTATCAGTTATCTTGTTTGTAGCAGTATTATCTACTTAGGAATGGACTCAGTAAGTCGGGTCATCTTGTAGCCCTGGGCTTCTGATGCATACCGAATTTTAGTGCCAATTATGGCATCATTAACCATGGTTGGTTTACTTCAACCTTTAGTGAGATGCCAAACTTAGCCTCAATTTTTTTTTTCTTGGCCAGGATAAGAACTTGAATAAAATGAATCACTTACGTAGATTTTTTAATGATAAAAAAAAAATTCCTCAGAAGTAAATGAGATTCATCACAGCAGTGCATAGATGCAGTCTGTTATTAAACTAAACATTTTTTCTAATTTTCACTTTAAAAAATTAGCCTCATCTGGAAGAATCCACTGAAAGAGTCAACAAATTTACATTATATGAGTTTGTGTGCAGAAATACTTAAATCTAATAGGAACAATATGCTTACTAACATAGTGCTATAACATCTGAACTAAAATGGGGTGTGATGAGAAAAAAATTAAATTAACTTAAAAGGTGTTTTGATTACTGCTTGTCTACAGCATGTACATAAAAAATAGAAGACCTTGTTATTTTGAGTGTGACATTTTCCTGTGATGGGAGATGTCAGTAGAATCATAAATGTAATAATTCAGAACTCTGGCAAGATCACGCACCTTTAAAAGTGGTCTTCAAATAGTAATGGGAAAGAAGGAGGTTTTTTTTTTTTATTGAAGTATCATTGATTTACAATGTTGTGTTAATTTCTGCTGTACAGCAAAGTGACTCAGTCATACATATATATACATTCTTTTTCATATTCTTTTCCACTATGGTTTATCACAGGATAGTAAATATAGTCCCCTGTGCTATACAGTAGGACCTTGTTGTTTATTCATCCTATATATAATAGTTTGCATCTGCTAACCCCAGACTCCCAATGCATCCCTCCCCCATACCTCCCCCTTTTGGCAACTATAAGTCTGTTCTCTATGTCTGTGAGTCTGTTTCTGTTTCATAGATAGGTTCATTTGTGTCATATTTTAGATTCCACCTATAAGTGATACCATGTGGTATTTGTCTTTCTCTGTCTGACGTACTTCACTTAGTATGATAATCTCTATGTCCATCCATATTGCTGCAAATGGCATTATTTCATTCTTTTTTATGGCTAAGTAAATTGTTAAAGAGTATACACTTGAGCTTTCAGTGGGGTCAGGGTATACCAATTATTCCTCCTATGTAAATAATCAGATAAATTGCATTCCTTCTGAAAACCAACCAGCTAATCAACAACAATGAAGAGGATGAATATAATAACACCACAACCCTGATTAACTAAAAGAATTATTCCAAGGAGGGGACAGCAATTGCCTTCAAAAGAAAAGGACATAAAATTGCTTTTTAGAAAGTAAAATTCTTTTTTGTTTTTAATATTTACTGCCTCTGAATATAGATACCTCCCCTTCCGAAAGAGTCAGACTTAGTAAAGATAAAAAAGAGAGGAAATTTCTCATTTTAAAATGTCTCAGTTAAATATCAAAAGTAAACATATGTCTTTTGATATTCCTGATTGCATTTATTTTGAGGGACTAACTAAGAATAAAGTTGAAGCAAGGGACATCGATTTTAAAACAAACTTCATTTATTCAGTACTCGATAAAAAGAAAAAAAATAATTTGTTTCACCTTTCAGTATGATTTAATTCAGCAGGCAATCATTGATTTTCTATGCTGTACAAAGCTTCATCCTTGGTGTTATGAGAGGTACAAAAATGAATAATTGTAGTCCCTACTTTTAATAAGCTCATTGTCTATTGAATAAAACAGATTCATAAACTGCCATACAAAATATCAGGTAGTAATTTTATAAAAAAAGGAAAAAGGCTGTCAAACTTTAACGAGCATTGGAATTATCTGGAGGAACTGTTTAAATTAGATTGATTGGCCCCACCCTCAGAGTTCTCAATTTGAATTTCTAACATGGTCTCAAGTTATGCTTATGCTGTGGATCTTGGTATGACACTTTAAAAATTACTGCTTTAAGGATTTGATGGAGTTATTTATTTTTATTTGGTCAACAAAGGAAGAATTCCCAAGAGACATGGACTTGCTATTTGATCATTCATTTGCATTTGACAGGAAGATGAGGAATTAGGCAATCATATGGAAAGAAAATAAATCAATCAAAGACATAATAAAACCAAATATTGAAATCATGTATAGAATGTGTGGTTGGACCATGAATGAATGTATTTGGCTAGTATAGCACAGGGAACTATATTTAATATCCTGTGATAAACCAGGATATAGCTATAAGAACTATATTTAATATCCTGTGATAAACCAGGATATAGCTATAAGACACATGGCAGCTTCCTAGTTCAAAACCAGTAAGAGAAAGAAAGAGAAAGAGGGAGATAGGAAGCAAGTGAAAGAGAGAAAGGGAGAGAGAGAAAGAGAGAGAGAGATGCTAAGCAGATGGGTACCACAATCCTAGTAATCATCTGTAATCGTGTAAATGTAATCATATGCATCTTATCACCTTTGCCATTGGTTAAAGCAAGTCATATGTCTTCCCACACTCAAGGGGAAGATTTATACAGTAGTGTGAAGACCAGGAGACAGGGACCATGTGGATCACCTTGAAGTTTGTCCTCCATAGTAGAGAAAGCAAAAGTTGTTCGGGATTTGTGAATCTTTAGTGTGTCTCTGTCAAGAATGCAGTAGAAAAAAAACAAAAAAAACAAAGAATGCAGTAGAAAATGCAGCATGATTTATGATTATTTAAGGCTACCAATATAAAATATATAAATGGCATTTTAATACCTGTTTACACTTTCTATTAAATTTCTGGAATATAAAAGAAAACAGAACTTGATGTCAATCTCTCTATTTTGGAAAAATGTAAGTTGATTTTCCAGTATGATGCAAGTAAGGAGAGAAATTTTCCCATTTAGATCAGTTGGGACTGTGGAGTTTTAAAAATACTTTTCAGGAAACATGACTAGAGACATTTTTAAATTGCAAAGATACGTACTAACATAAAACAAGAGCAAGGAAGCAAAGAGAGATGTCAGTTCTGAACCATTGGATTCACTGAACATATTTTCTCTTCCTGAGTCCAGGGATAAGATGACCATTATCACAATGCTCATAATCAGTTTCGTCAGTCATTTCTCTAGCACTCTGTCTTAAATCCCTAGAATGAATCTGTGGATAAAAGGTGACCACTTGGCTGAAGATTAACGAGGTTGAAATATAATACTTAGGCAGGAATTTAGCAAACTCTCTGACAGGTTTCATGATAAGAGGAAAGAAACTGTCAGGCCATACAATTTGTGGGAATTTGGTGAGGATCTTTTGGTAATGTTGATAGTGATTTACTAAATGCAGAAGGTAAAGACAAAATAGCAGGTTTTCTTATGGAATTATAGTATTCTAGCTATGTGAATAAAGCAACTCCTGGCAGATTCTTTAAGAGGTAGTGAATATGAGGAAAAACGGTGCAATAGAGAAGATAATCATAGAAGACATATTAGAAAATACTTAATGACCATTTAAGAATGAACTCAGTTAAAGTAGAGATAAAAACCTGGTGAAGATTTTTTAAAGCAACAGTTCTAGTAATTGCAAGTATAATTTAACTCACTTTGGGTTGAAACTGTCATTGACTTGGGAATATAAGATTACAGATAAACTATCTCTGAATTTATAGGAGAGGTTTTAAGCAGATTAGTATAGAAGTAACATCTTTGGTTACATAAGAAGTTGAGGAATATGAAGCAGTAACAGCAGAGAGAACAGGAGCCAATGTTGGGGCAGAGAGCAGCTACACTATTCCATTAATTCAGGATGGAGAGGAGTTGCTATTGGAAGTGGAATTGTGTTAGCTAACATGTATTTCCCAGCCCAGGGGCTTCCTGAAATTTAAACAGAATTTCAGTTGTCTATGTATAGGTTCATTTTTCAGAGAATAATTTTTAGAGCTTACATAAAATTCTCATCAACATATATGACCCCAAATAAGTGTAAGATCTAAAACCTGTTGAAACTAAATTATGCTTTTTTAGAGACTCTCTCTCCCTTTAAGAGCAAAGAGGACCAAGGACATCTGAATGGGGCTTTTGTGCTGAGAACTGACAGAAGTCTAGCCCTTGTCATAAATTTGCCAAGGAGGGAGCCCAAGACAGTTATTACATGTGGAACGATATTTCAGAATACAAGTGCTGACTATACTGTAGATGTCTTTTGTTGTTGTTCTGGTCAGAGAATAAAACCAAGGAATGACTGGCAAGGGCTGATGAAAATAAAATGTTTCAATGAAAAAAATGTTCCTAATAATTACTAATTGCCTAGGCAATTAGGAAAGCCCCAAATTATCACACTCAAATATAGTCTAACTAGACCATTCCTGAAGTTAAGGTTTTATAGAAATAGACTCCTCACAGATTATTATACAAGCAGATTTTAGACAAAGACTTGTTAAAGAAAAATTTCACTGCATGGAGTTAAACAGGCAGTGAAGAATTTATTTGATACTGTGGCAGTAGGGCAGAGGGATTGAACTCAACTCCACTAACACAAAAGGCAGGAGGATTTTTACACTGGGATGAGCTCATGGAAAAGTACAGGAGGATGTTAGGGGAGAGGGAGGTTGGTCACTGTGCTTATGCCGTCTGTGTTCGCTAACTGGTACTTATCTAAATTTGACTCCTACCCTCCCTTAGAAACTGGGTGATGGACGGGCTTTCTTGATGATTAGATTTCAAAGAGATCGTTCCCAAATCCTTGAGAAAGATATGCCTGGGTTTATAAATCTGGCAAGAGGATGTGAGAAGATTTACACCTATAAAGAGTGGACAAATAATTTACAATTGCAAGTTTTCTAAAATGTATGCTCTAAGAAAGGAAGGTTGGGGGACTATAGTCAGGAAGAAACCTATCTAAAGTTTAGACAAGCTGAGGGACACATAAGGCTTTCTTAGACTCGTCTGTGGTTCAGTAATTTCCTTATATGACAACTATACACTCAACTGAAATAGCTCCAGTCCTTATATGGAACCATGAAATTAGTAGTGCTTTCCTTTAGCAAATGCTGTGGAAGCTTAGACTTGGAGCTGCCATACTACATACCATTACTGCAAAACAGAAGCACTGTGTTTCTACTTGCCACTTTCAATTTATTAAACCATTCAATTTTCTCTGAAGGAAAAAAATGTATATGCACAAATATTTGAAGATCTTATTTTAACACATATGCAGCCTGTAAAAATGTTTCCACTAGAGTTTCAAGGCTTTTGCTGAATTGGCTGAATTTTGTATATTGTAGTAAAGCTAACTATTCTTTTGCTTACACTGCTGTAAATTTTGCTTATTGTTATGTATAATGTATGAAGAAGTACAAATGTACAGTGTATATTTTGCAGGAAGATTATGAACTAAATCAAAAGTATTTCCAATATAAATAATAAAATAGAAAATACAATTTAAAATAGAGCCAGAAAAGCTTAGACTCAGAAATAAAATTTTCACAGCTACTTTGGAAAACAAATCATTCAAGGCACATTGTGGGCACAAGGCTTAGTTATTTGTTAGAACTCACTGGAGATATTTTTCAGTTCACATGTGGAACTTAATGCTGAAGCCTACTTTAATTTCTGATGAAAGTTAATCACTCAATTTTTTTGGCTTCACACTAATACTTAATATCAGATAGAGGAGAATAAAAAGAAGTTAAAGTATTATCCACAAAAGAAAGGAAAGGATATTTGCAAACAAGAAGAGTTTTCTAAAACCTAATATGTAACACTAAATACTCAAAAAAAGAGAGAAAGCTATTCAAAGATGACTCTTGGAGAGTTCCTTCTTAGACACTGAATAAGGTCAATATGACTTCAAGATTTATGGAAAATAACAATGGAACAAATGCCCCAAATAGGACAGACTTTTAACATAACTTCCCTCAATTTAATATTGAAGTAAACTTGAAATATAACCAATTCTGAACTGAAATAAGCATTATTTCTCATTTTGGTAACATTGTTGGCCATGTAACCTGGACAACAGATATTTAAGGGTCAATCCAGACTGTTCTTTTGCATTTACTAAACGGTGGATGTTGTCCAGATCTCTCTTGGCTAGTATGGATTAGAAATATTAAAAATATACTTAATGGTCTCTCAGAAAGGGATGTTTTGGTTATGAATCTAAATGGTACTCTTTCAAATTTAGTATACATAGACCAGTTTTCCTTGAGAAGATCAATCTGGGTAACAGCCAAATTAAAATTTTATGGAAGAAATAGACCATTATCAAGCTACTGTTTTTGGCATACTGTACTGTACTAAGAAAGTGAAAGAGGTGTGTGTGTGTGTGTGTGTGTATGTGTGTGTGTGTGTGTGTCTGTGTATATGTATATATACATAGGGTGCTTTTAATTTTCCTTTTCACATATACTGGAATTGTTCACTCTGAAAGTATGCATTTAAATTCTAGTTTCATTATTATCATTTCATTGTATTGCCTCTATTCTTTGTTACTTATTTTATGGTCACTGAATGTTTGAGCCTGCAACACAGATAACCTCAGTGTTTCTCGAATATCTTGACTTCAGCCTAAATTCCACTCTTGTTGGAAAATATATATCTACTGCATATCAAAATCTCTGAGAATGTTTACATTTAATCTGTCACATCTAGCTCTAATTTGCTCTTTTCATTAAATTACCAATCTCTAGTTGAAGTCTTTTACAGCTGCTTTCATCTTCCAGAGCCACGAAGATACTCAGTTTCTCCATTTCCCTAAACAAATCACATCAGCAAAAATCTTCTCAAATCACATCAGCAAAAATCTTCTATGTCATATTTGTCTCAAGATGTTGAGTATGGAGGAGAAATACATGGTATGATAAGACTTTCAGCAAAATAAAGTTAAGACTTTGTTGATGGTCATACCTCTTTGGTCTCAGATTACCACTAAATACTGCTTTTTTTTCACCATATATTTGTAGGTACTTCATTTTCTTTCTGAATTCATAAGTGCCTCAGTAAGTCAAACTTCATTATCATTATGTGGAAAAATTCACCTCCATTTAGTTACTCATGGCAGTGAGACTTATCAACCATCTTGGCTTTATCAGAAAGGGGCATCAAAATATATTTTCCTCAATAATTAGATTATATACTTGGATACAATTACACTACTTTGGAAAAAGGAAAAAACCAATGGCATTTAGATTTTTGTATAGAAGAGCATCTTGACACTATTTTTATATTTTACATTATTATTTTCCTTAAAATATTCTTATGAATCAATACCCATATATTTTATTATTTATTAACATGTATTATTAATTTTCTTTTGGATTTCTTTGGACATTGTTTTGTCCAATAGGAAACATAATCACAATTATAAATTAATAGAAACTTTATAATATACCTCTAAAGGAGTTACCATTTTATTTAAAGCATTTATTGATATTGATGTTACCAGTAGAATAAAGTTGAAATTATTTTCATGAAGTTAACAATATATATGTTTGGCATAAAGCCTGTATCGTTAAGGAAAAACAAAGGAAAACCAAAGACCATTAAACTAAGCAGGATATATGCTACCAGATTTTTGGACTTTTGTCCATCTTTTCAATGTTCCTGAGCATTCAATTCCTTTTATTGCCTGGATTATGCTTCTTGGTAATTTTAATTGTACATGACATTTTGAAAACAATGGGTTGTACTAGGTTAAAGGGAGGAAAAACTTAGATATTCAGCTGAGAGAAATGCAGCAGAAGAAATTTGCAGGAAGAAAAATCCTTGAAAAAAATGCATTAAAAAAGAATAATAACAAAAGATCAAAGTTAATGTGTTACAAAAGCAGTCTGAATAATCTGTCCTGGGAACTGTCAGATCTTAATGGTCGAATTCTGTATTCATCAATGCCGCAAATTTTATTATGAGTAAGAAAATGAGTAGAGTTATATATAATTTTGACATGTGATTGGAAATTAGACAAAGAGAATATCATTTTATTGTGCCACCGAAACTAAGTTTGCCATCATTTTCTTGATGTTCTTTCATTTTTGATTGTAAATTTTCGGGAATACTTTGAACCACTGAACAACTAGCATTACTCATTATTACTATGTTTATTAACAAAACACTTTAACTTTTTTAGTCATGGAATAAAAATTAGTTTAACATGATGTGTATACAAGACATTTTGCTAAGTATTAATCTGTGATTAAATTGTGAAATGTATTTTTTTAAGTAAAAATTTCATCTGTAAATTACTCTAGAAGCCACTTAGACTGTGAAAGTCTTTCTGATAAAACTAGTGGACATATTCTTTCTAATTACATGATTTAAGACCATCATATATTATTTGTATCCATTTGGAGAGTAAAAAGTAAATATGATATTATTATAATTAATTACATACAATTATAATATAAATTTAATTATATAATCCAATATATCTTAAAATCATAATTGGGAGGCAATATGCTAAATAATTTATTTAACAATGGGTAAATAAATTGTGCTTGCATTTTATTTACTGTTTTTCTGATTCTAAACTATTATGTGATAATTGTAGAGAATTTGTAAAATTCTGAAAATGAAAAGAAAATATGAAAAAATACAAAACAGAAACATTATAATGCACTACTCATGCAGTTAAACATTTAAGACTCTGCAACTTGATGCATATTTTGTGTTGTTTACTATAATCAGATGAAGATGCACAAGTATGTCTATATATGTATAAATTGGAGAATAATATTGAATTGGTACAAGAGCATGAATTATTACCCCTTAAGCTTATTCTCCGCCCAGGAAGTGAGACACAGAAGCATTAGAGTTTTCTACCTGGCAGAAGTTTAGTAGCCATGGTATGAAGTCATTTCTTCCCATGCCATAAGCAAAGGAATGGTATATCCAGCATGCTACGCCCAAACCCTTTTCCTTGCCTAAGTTAAATGAAATGGTCTCCAGAGATCTGAGTGAGGTCGAAGATGCCTGCAAGATGGGAAAAGACCATTCAGACCCTGATAGGATGATGGCTGAAATAGTGAATGACTAGGCTGTTCCTCCTGCTACCCCAGCAGTAGACAGATAGAGAGATGGATAGGCAGATAGATGGATAGATTTAGAGAGAGGTACAAATGTGGCAGCCTGAATTTCTGTTTTCAAGTCCAGTGCATATTTTCTGTGAGTTTATTTTGGGTCAAGAAGAAAATGCTAGCAAGACCTGAACTGTTTTGTAGTTACCCTACCAAAAAGGGCTTCTAATTTGGAGGAAACCTTAGCAGCTATGGAAGAATTTGAGCCAGAAGGGAAATCTCACTTCCTGGAGCCTTGCAGCAAAAGAGCCACAGAAGAGATCGTGAAGGACTCACACCTAGAACCACATAAGTCAGCAGTGCCTGGACAGAGTTTAATTTTAACAGGAAGGAGCTACAGGGATAAAAAGGAATCGATTATTTTGCTCTCCACACTCCAAGTCCCTGAAGCCACAAGTTTAGACAATGATGATGGAAATGGTAAGTATCTTAGTTCAGGCAGCTGTAACAAATTACCACAGACTGGGTAGCTTAAACAAGAAATATTTATTTCTCACAGTCTTAAGAGGCTAGAAATCCAAGATCTGGCCACTGTGGTCAGGTTCTTGGTGAGGGCCCTCTTCCTGGTTTATAGATGGCAGCCTTCTCTCTGTGTCCTCATATGGCAGAGAGTTAGCACGCTATCTGGCCTCTTCTTATAAGAGTATCTATATTTTATTTTGTCACTTTCAGTAATATGCAACTTCCAAGTAACTTTTTCATTTCATGTAATTGGTGTTATTTATAATGACCCCTTTTTATCATCTTAATATCTGAAAGATCTTGAGTAGTATACCCTCTATAATTGCTAGTAATGGCGATTTGTCACCTGTCTCTTTTTTCTTTCTTTCTTTTTTTTTTTTTTTGCGGTATGCGGGCCTGTCACTGCCGCGGCCTCTCGCGTGACGGAGCACCGGCTCCAGACGCACAGGCTCAGCGGCCATGGCTCACGGGCCCAGCCGCCCAGCGACATGTGGGATCCTCCCAGACTGGGGCACGAACCCGTGTCCCCTGCATCAGCAGGCAAACTCTCAACCACTGCGCCACCAGGGAAGCCCCTGTCTCCTTTTTTCTTGATCAATAGATTATGAGGTTTATCAATTTTATTGATTTTTTTTCAAAAAACACTTCTAGTGTTATTGATTTTTATGTTAAGTTTATCAGATTTAACAAATAAAAATACAAGAACCCAATTAAATTTGAAATCAGATAATGCATATTTTGCATGCATAATTATGTTCCATGTAATATTTGTGACATACTTAAAAATGTACTTTATCTGAAATCCAAATTTAACTGAGTGTTCTGAATTATATGGGGCAGCTCTATATTCTGTATTTTTGCCTGTTTTCTATTTTGTTGGTTTCTGCTCTTTATCTTTACAATACCCTTTCTTCTACTTAGGATATTTTTTGTTTGCTGTTCTTTTACTACTCTCCTATGGTTGTAGGTTTACAGCATTGATTTCAGACATTTCTTCTTTTCTGATATTTACATTTAACATAAAAATTTCCCTTTAAACATTTCTTTAGCAGTTTCACATATAGTTTGATATGCTAGCCTTATAATATCATTTGACTCAAAATACTGTGTAATTCCGTTTTGTGTTATATGTTGATACATGTGCTGTTTAGAAATGAGCTATCTAATATGTATATATTTGGGGCTCTTCTATGTGTATTTTTTTATTTCTAGTTTGTGTTCTGATCAGGGAACATAGTTTGAAAGAAACCCTTTTTTAATATCTATTGAGATTTGTTTTATGAATCAATATGTGGTCTGTTTTTGGGAACACTCCATATGTGCTGGAAATAATGTTTAACCTGTAGTTGTTAAGTATAATGTCTCACATATATCAATTAGGTTATGATGCTGACATTGTCATTCATATCTTGCATATCATTTTTTTTGGTCTAGTCACCCTATAAATTAATATGAGGTATAAGAGAACCTGGAAAAGAATAGATACATGTATATGTATAACTGAATCACTTTGCTGTACACCTGAAACTAACACAACATTGTAAATCAACTATACTCCAATATAAAATAATTTTTTTAAATATGAGGTATATATTAAATATTGAATTCTATGTAGATTTGGCAATTTTGTTAGAAGCTCCAATTTCTGTCTTATTTAGATATTGTATGGTGTATTTAATTATTTTTCATATTGTATTCAGTTTTTATAATTGCTGTCTGTAGGAAGGGAAGGTTCGTACAATTTCATTGCTTTCTTGCCATTATGTGTATGATGTTAAATTAAATTGGTTTAATAAGTGTTAAGGTTTGGATCAAAGGCAGTTGTTATAGTTAGTGCTTGATAAATGTTTCCTCGATTCAATACGTTTTAAAATGGGATTCTCATTATATATGTATACATAAAGTCACATATTTTAATATAGATTAGATCTTGAAATGAGTACTCTGGGTGAAAAATGTGTTAATTTATTATAATGTTATGTTTAAGGCACTAGAACTATCAATTTTGACTTGTTCATTTATGACTTATAGAACATATTCATGACATCATTGTTCTATTTAATGCTTCCCAATTGAATCCTAGCCTCCCAGCACATATTACTGTGATTTTTTACTAGTGTTCACTTCTGGGGCTTTAGTAATGTGGAGGAAATTGAGGTGGTATTCTGATAAGAATTTTCTGCTTACTGACTGACATGAGCTACTACAGCCACTATATTAATCTTCTTCCAATCCCTTCACCAGTATAAAAGAGAACCATATAATTTATTTATTTACGTGATTTCTCTGATCTTCTTAGGTTATATAAATTATTCAAGGCACACTGTTGAGAAGATATAGGTTCTGTTGATAGTCAAGACCATACGATTCAATGCCTGTATGTGTATATGCTTTATATACTCAGCAGCAAAGACAGAATTTTTTATTGGATTCAAAAAATAAATATATTTTGAATGTTTAATGGATAACTTAACATGTATCTTAGATAGCATTTGGGCTTTCCAATTTTTTGGAGATGAATATAACTTTGTATTACACCCAAAATTCTGGGGATTATGAAAGTCAAGACTGTCTTCAATGATTTTTTTCTTAAATATTCACAGGAACTTAATTTCTCATGTTCCCCAATAGTACTGTCATTGGTGAGTTATGTGACTATTTCTTCTTGACCTACTATCATAATCCTCACTTTCTTTAAAATCAAACAAGAAGCTTAGCTAATTCCTTGACCACTATATAGAGAACACGTATCTGCCATTTATCTTGCCAGTACCTTGGTCTCTCTTGGCTTCTCAGGTTAGTTCCATCGTGAATCCTTGTTTAATTTCCCTCTTGGGGTTTCAGATTTTATTCTTTCATTCTGTAGAGAAATTCAACTTCCTTTATTCCTTCCCCATATTTCATGACAAATCATTGATATTGCATTAGCAACTTTTTCTTGATACCTATAGATAAATAACAATGTTTATATATGTTTCAGAAAAGCCATCATTTAAATAAAACTTTGAAGATAATATGCAGGAATTATTTTTAAAAGTGATATTTCTTTTCTTTTTCACATGACATGGTATATTAAAAATATCAATCTGAATATGGTAATATTTATTTTATACAAGATTTTAATAACTATGTACTGTACTTGATGAGTATTTAAATAATTTATTTGTCATTATGTTAGTCAGCTCTGATTGCCATAAAAAATACCATAGATTAGATGGCTTAATCAATAGAAATTTATTTTTTCTCAGTTACAGAGGCTGTTAAGTCTGAGATCTAGGGTCAGCATGGTTGGGTTCTGGTTCGGGCTCTTTTCCTGGTTTGCAGAAGGCTAACTTTTCACTGTGGCCTCCCATGGCACAGGGAGGGAGAGATGGCTCTTGTTCTCTTCTTATAAGAGGACACACTCCTATCAGATTAGGGTTCCCTCTTATTACCTCATTTTACCTTATGTAATTACCTCCTAAAAGTCATACCTCTAGATATAGTCACATGGGTGGAGAGGTAGGACTTCAATATATGAATATGAGGAGATACAATTCAGTTCATAGTAGTTATTATTGAGTAGTTACTACCTAAATAATAATATATTGGCCCTTACTGTGTGTTTACTCTATATGGAGTTTACATTTATTGTTACTGTTTTTTCATTCTTTGTTTTGAATATTTGAAATTTTTATAACTGTGTCATTTGGAAATGACTTAATACCTTCTTATCAATTTGTGTCAAAAAATTATATAACTAAAGTCTCATATCTAAATAACAAAAAATGATTTGAATTAATTGTTTTTAAATCTTTAATCTTAAACTGTTTGGATTTATACTTTATTTTAAGTACATTTGCTAATATTTTTAGTTTGTACATAAAATTATGAGGTCCCAAGCAGTCTTATTTTTAAATATTAATCAGTTTCTCTCCATCTATTTACTTCTTCTGAACCATCTATTAGTATTAACCCAGGCTGTGAAAAGAGTGACTGAAAGAAAGAAGAATGTTAGGCAGTGCTAGGATTTAAGTCATTTGTGACTCAACAAAGAACATTTGCTAAACCAAATGTGCACATCAACTGCAAAGGGAGCTTTTTTCAGACATTCCCTAGATAAGGCCCATTCTTTCCAGATTTCAAAACAGCCAATGCCTACAAAGTCTGATTAATAAAAAAGGATTTGATATTTATATTTAGGACTGAATTACAATCATAAAGAGAAATTCAGTGCTTCTGGATTTTTACAAGCTTCAAACTATTTGATTTTACTAAGGCAAGTACATATACCTTTTTGAAGAAAATATGGAAACATTCAAGTTAAGAAAAAAAAAATTAACACTCAGATAATCATTTTGTAGAGAGATTTCCTTATAGAAATTATTCAGATATCAGAGCATCACATGGAAGAAAAAGTCTGTTATTTTCTAGGAAAGAGAACTAGAAGCATTATTTAGTCAGTAGTCCTAACTTGTAGAGTTTTCTGTTTTCTGATGCTTTCAAGATACACCAATTAGCTTTTTGTTGCAGAAGTCTATATTCATGTGCCAACATTCCATTTCCTTATCTTCTTTTGAAAGCAAGTTTAAGCATTTGCTCTACTAATTTCTCCAAAACAGGGATTTACCTTGCAATCAATCTTTTAATTTACTGTATTGCTATCTTCCTTCTTTTTTAAACAGAAATAGCTGCTGGTTATTATGGAATTGCTTTTAAAATGCTGATAATATGAAGTCTCTATAGATTTTTTTCATGACATGAAGGTTTTTGTATTTCACAAAAGTGTGTTATCAAATGCCCAGGAGGGAGTCTGCCACTACTGGGAAAATGAATAAATAGCAATCTTAAAAATTAAAAATTTCTTATTTTTATTGAGGAAGGAAAAGAGATTCATGGATTCATTAGTCATTATAGTTGAAGATAAATGAAATGTGAGTTTTTATAAGTGGTATAATAAATTGAGTGATGCTGTTTTAGACTGGCATTATTTAAGTGTCGTTTGTGGAGCAAATAGAATATTAAATTTATGTTGCAAACAAGTAGACAAGTAACATATGAGATAAATTCAAGCCATACAAAGTAGTTGTGAGAATTACATGAGATTACAGTATTCATCTCAATACAGTATTGAGATGAACTTGAATTAAGTAGAACATTTAATTTGGGGGGGCTGTGTGTGAATTGAAAGGTTATCCTTCCAAGGATTAACCCTGTATGTTATAATAAACATTTATTGATCTAACGAAAAGCATATTACTCAATACTTATATGACCCTGTTTCCTTATCTGCCTTACCAATTTTATCTACTATAATCATCCCAATGTGTAATATGTGAGAATCACAGAATCATATTTAACATCATTTTAAAATAAATGATAAACATCAAGATGAGAAGATTTACTAAGAGAAGTATTAAAGCTTGTTAAATTGTCAGAACAAGAAGTTTTAGACAACTATGTTACCATGGTGTCTGCTTAATGCATTCAACATTTTATAAAGAAAAAAAACTGAAGAGAATACACACACACAGCTTTCATTAGATGCATTGAGAGTGTCAGAATTCTTTAAAAACATGGAGAAATCCTGAACTCCTGCAGGAAAAAAGAAAAGAAATATATAGAAAATATATTAAAAAGGTTAAAAAAAAAAAAGGAGGGGAGACAATGCTGCTCTAGTTGTTTCATCATCAAAAATCATTATAGGAGTCAAAATGAAGAAATAAGATAAGAAAATGTTTACGGAAAAAATTTTTTTCTAGGACCACATATCCCAAAGATGAATTCAGGTATCATGCCAATACCTAAATTACTGGGACTTAGATTGTCACTGAAAATTGAATGTACCTGAGGGATGTGTTTGTCCTAAGTTAAACTCAGTAAATATGGGGTTTGATGTGATCTTCCAAAGAGAGAGGAATTCCTCACTTTACTGAATACACTTTATAGTATCCTGAATATTAACATGAAGCAGAAAATTTTGACCCACTTAATCACAGTGAAAAATCTTCTAAAATAGTAGTTATTATTCACTGATAACCTACTGTGTTGAAACACAGTAATATGCCTATGCATTCGTTATCTAAATAATGCCTTCTCAATTAAGGTGTCATAGAAAGTTCTAGGTATTCTATGTTAATGTTATTTTCAGCCTTTGAGTTAACAGGTAGGAACCTGAAGGAGCCTGAGCAGGCTTCTGTGTTTTACCCATTGGGACATAAACATATTATCATCTTCTCTGTGTGCAGTAAAGTAAAGGTTAGGAAGCAATGACATAATTCTTACAATGGCCTTATTAAATAGTTACTGTTATTATCCTCACTTTACATAAATTTAAGCTGAAAGAAGTTTAGTAATTCTATTTAAAGAAGTTAAGTAACATTCTCTAGATCCCATGGCTAGAGAATCTTGTGCACTCTAAATCTGTCTGATTAATCTTGAGCTTTCAAGTACTTTACGAGTACACATGATAGAGTCTCTCTACTTCCAAGTCATCTGTATACTCTCCTTCCTCCTTTCTGCCCCTTCTTGGATGAAGGTATTCATGCATTTGTTAATTCCATCCCCATTATTATACTTGCAAATCTTAGTTTACAAATGAAATGCAGTAGAAAGGGTATAGACCTTGGAATCAATGAAACCTGGGTTGTAGCCCAAATTCTAAATGATAGCTACAGTAATACTTTTAGGTGGGTTAAATTAGTGAACTCCAAACTCTCTAGGATTCTAGTTTAGCTTAATGAATGTAAATATATATGGAGAATTCACCTAAATTAATGGAATGTGTAGCATCTCTCATTAAGCTGGTTTATGGTGGGTAATCCAGTTTCAGTAGACTATGTCAGTGAAGGTGGGCCAGAGCAGAGTATCAGACAGAAGCCCCTGCTAATACCTTCAGTTGCTATCCATTGTCCGTGATCATCTCAGGCACTGGTTGACCATCTGCTCTTTAACCACTGCGATCTGAAAAAACTGATGTTTTGGTTCCATGACCAAATAATGACTTTCCCTCATGTATCTCCTCCCGTCAATTAGCCCCAGTTAGTGTATACTTTATCTTATTCAATAATATGAAAGAGCATATTTGCTAGTTATTATTGAACTTCTCCAGACAATCAGATGGGGGGAAATATACTCTGATGTCTGGGAAAGGTGTAGAGGTAAAAATATATATTATCTACAGGGAGCACAGAAGGGTTTCTAATGGATCAAAATTTCTCCAAATTATGGCAAACCAAAAGCAATGTCTTGTTGGATAAGAATGGTCTACACCTAGATGTGCAGCTGCTGGGACACAATTCTAAATAAAATTAAACAATACTCTTGAATCTTACATAGCTCATTGGTTTAGACAGAAGTCTTTCTGATTTCAGATTTAAAAAAGCAGTAAACTCAGAAGGTTTTTGTTTTTTTGGTTAAGGAGTGATTCGTAGTAGCTTTCCTTCCAGATATCTATATGATAATAGAGTTTCCAAGTCTAGTTAATATTAACACCTTAGGAGTTTATCTCCTCACTATAAAGTGTATAGTAGTTCCTCTTGTCACACAATGTTATTTTCTTCTCCTCCTTCTCCTCCTCCTTTACCACCACCACCACTATCACTATACTTAACACAAAAAGAGGAGGAAAACTATGTAATTTTGGTTTATTACTGATCTCTCAACAACACTGGACACAGTTCCTGCTATATATTTGGTATTCAGTAACAATCTGGTATGTTACAGGAAATTCTAGAGAGGATAAAGGACCTCAAGGGAGAAGATGATGTATCATTTAGGGTCCAATCATGAAATAAAAACCACATAATAATTTGAGCACTAAAAGTTTAATCTAAATATGTATTATCTACTTTAAAACAGGTTTAATATTAAGAAATAAAGAAGCTCTTAAATATACAAGAGTAGTAGTCATTGAGAAAAAACACTGTCTCCATGACTGAGGATGAGTACAAAGGAAGGAACAAATTTGGAAGACCTCTACCCCCAAGTCCGAAATTTGGATCTCATAAGAGAATAGGAGAACATCTTTTACTGGATGGCAAAGAAGTTATCTATAATGTTGTAGGCCAGGAGCTGGCAAGTAGTAAATAAGCACATAATGTCAAAAACACTTACTGAAAAGCTGGCTGAGGTGAGAGTTGGAACTCACTGGGAAACCAGCATGGGGGTGCTGTGGAAACTTGCTGGAAAGCCTCCTTCTGGAGCTCTTGAAAAACCGACTTGGAAGCTTCCTATGCAACAAGCTGCTAAAAGGTGGTTAGACTACATAATAAACAAATATTTATTTTTTATTATTTGTAATTTATTATTTATTAAAAATTGTAATTTATTACACATTTGTAATAAATTTGTAATTTATTATTTGTTTATTATTGTAATAAACAAATAAAGTAAAACAAATTATGACAAAGCTCGAGCAGGTCCAGAAGTTACAAGTTGCACGAGCACATAACTCAGACATTTTCAATACCAATTGCTGTTGTATAGTCTCCTCTCCCACAATCCATGTCTGTGGCTTCCTGGAGTGTTTCTTATGACTAATTGACTAAGGATTAAAAAGACCCTCAAGCCTGGTTTACATATATGTTTGCCTGACCTGTTGGTACTGCCTAAATGTGTACAGCTCCAGCACTGCATCCTCAGTCAGGGTCACCCTTTGTCAGTATTTTTCATATGGACGCTGGCACAATGTTAATATTGTCGGTAGAGGGTACTGGAAGGACACTGGAGGGGAAAAAGGCTTTTCTTGTCTGCTCTCCATTTTGTCTCAGTTGCCAGTCTCCTCAAGGGCAAAGCTTCCTCCAATGCTAGAATCCACCATAGTACAGTTCATTCTGTGCTAAGCTCCTGCTTGTGGATGTTTCTTCAGTTATGGGCTAAGGTACGGTGTGACTTCTTCCAGTCCCAGCTGTTGACAGCAGATAGATTTGCCAGCTCCTAGTTCCAAAAGCAGTTGATTTTCTGCAGTCCCCCCAACACCTTCTTTAATGGCTTCACAAAAGATTGCCACAAGTGAGGCTCCTCACCTGGCTCTCAGGTGACTGTTGTGCATTCCGAGGTGACAGTCCTCTCTGTGGATGGCTTCCCCCAACACCACAGAGAATATATTTTCAGAAACATCTTAGTACCATTTTTCACCATACGGTGATCCATAAACGTGCCTTCCCGTCCCTCCGCCCCATGCCACCTTTGGTAAGGGGGGGAAGAGAGGCTCTTTAGGTAGCTGTTGCAGCTCTATGAGTAACAGATATGATAACATGTATATACCTACATACACGTACACACAGAATTCTTAGTACATTATCTCACACAGCCTGAAATGTGTGTATTCAGTTCTCTTTCTTCATTTCACACTTATGACTTAAGTTATGCAGTCTGAGGAACTAGAGAATTGGGAGGCATGCCACTAAAAGTCCTTATTCTTTCTTCATTCCTCATCCAATTTGTTACCAATTTGGGTCATTTCTTGCTCCCTTTGTATTTATAAACTTACGTGAATCATTTCTACTTCTTTGTTCAGGACCTCATAATTTCTGTCATGGTTAATTAATATTTTTCTCAATTTATTTTCTATCTTGATTTGATCCTTTTGAACCTATTTTTCATAGAGTTACTAGGGTGATTTTTATTAAAATTCAGATATGATTATGGTGTCCCTTTGAAGTAGTTCAATGTTAAAATACTTCGGGGATAATAATCAAGCTCATTACTGAGAAATTAAGAACATTTCTATTCTAGGCTGTAACTACTTTTCAGTCACTTATCATTTCATCTCCTAAACCCTATGTGCTCTTCATACTTAAGCAGAACTATTCTCCAAATAGTGTTTAAATTTAATTGAGAGGTACAAACTACTGTGCATAAAATGGACAGGCTACAGGGGGAGGAGTACAGTGAAATATAGCCATTATTTTGTGGTGATTTTAAATGGAGGATAAGCTATAAAAATGTTGAGTAGCTATGTTGTACACCTGAAACTAACATGATGTTTTAAATCAACTATACTTCAATAAAAAATTTTAAAAAAGAAAGTTAAACTTCAGTAGTTCTGAACTGCTTGCATAACTCATATTATTTTACTCTATCTACTCAGCACCTAGCATTGTGAGTGGTCAATGAATGATTGTTAGACAAATAAGTAAATATATGAATAAAGTGGGTTAGAGAAGCATGGATGAAGGAGCAAATAGACCAACAGTTTCTTGTCATTCAGTTGTGTGAAAAAACTCATACTTGATATTTGGAGATGACTAATTTCTTACAGTATTGTAGAGTAAAATATGCATCAAAGATGTATTCAGTATGGAACATGATACTGATGTAAATATAATTTTATATAAGTTTAGTGTAAAATATGCCTATGTAAATATCCAAAAGTACTCATTAAGATAGTAGCACAATGAGAATGCTTTAAACACCTAAAAATATGAGAAAATAAACAGTTCAGTAGGAAAAAATTAACCAACTAAGCACAAAGAGCTTGATAAAAGCCCAGGAGAGGTAGGACTATAGATTGCTATAGAAAGAAGTGGAAAGAAAATATGTAAAGACAGTCGATTTAATAATGTGGTGGAAAGCTAGATAACTAGCTGGAGAATGGACAGAAAGATCATCCTCTTGCAGAGAAATTAAAATAGGTGATTTTTTTTTTTAAGGAGAGAAGGAAAACGAGAATAAAAATATAGTGGAGCCCCTTAAATTATAAATCAATAAGAAGGCATTTTAGTTAAGATGAATATGACTAGAATCTCAAAGCCGAGAATTCTCATTCACAAATCTGGCATGGTCAGACTTCTACCAGTTGCTATGGATGGAATGTTTCTGTTCCCCCCAAATCCATGTTAATTCCTAAACCCAGTGTGATGGTATTAGAAGGTGGGGACTTTGGGAAGTGATAGGTCATGAGGGTAGAACTCTTAAGAGTGAAATTAGTGACCTTATAAAAGAGATCACAGAGAGCTCCCTTGTCCCTTCCTCAGTGTGAAGATATAGTGAAAAGAGAGCAGTCTGTGAACCAGGAAGTGGGCTCCCACCAAACAGTAGATCTGCCAGTGCCTTGATCTTGGACTTCCAGGCTCTAGAACTGTGAGAAATAAATTTCTGTTATTTATAAGCCACCAAGTCTATAGAGTTTTATCATACCATCCTGAACAGACAAACATACCAGTTTAAGCTTCTGAGGTTATTTGCATTATTTGTTATGAGAAAAAAAAAAAAAAATCAGTGAATGGATGCTATTTATACTGAGCTTGCAGTTTGATCCTAATCCCTTACCAGTGTCTTTTGAGATAATGTAGAATGTCAAGAAGTTTGAAAAACATATTTTGCCTATTATAGAATCATGCTAACTGACCTTCCTAGTAGTTCCTTCATCTCCTGTTCCATCCTGCTAACATTGAGTCTTCACAAGTAGGAGAGGAAACTACTTTTTTTTTTTTCTTTTGCGTTACACAGGCCTCTCACTGTTGTGGCCTCTCCCGTTGCGGAGCACAGGCTCCGGACGCGCAGGCTCAGCGGCCATGGCTCACGGGCCCAGCCACTCCGCGGCATGTGGGATCTTCCCGGACTGGGGCACGAACCCGTGTCCCCTGCATCGGCAGGCGGACTCTCAACCACTGCGCCACCAGGGAAGCCCGAGGAAACTACTTTTGATGGATAAGATTCCATTTTCTTGAAAGCTTTTCAGAGCAAAGAGAGAAAAGAATTTTTAGAAAGGGAGAAAGTCATCTAGCAATACTCACAGGGTTTTAGGAGTCCCATTAACAAAAAGATTTCTCCCCTTAGCCCTTTTGTTTAAAAGCTTCAATTAACATTACCATGCAGAAATTTTCTGTCTTGATTCCTATCTGGCTTTCTCCCTGCAAGTAGAGCAAGTGAGGAGAGACAAAGAGGATGGGATCTCTGAGATATCATTAAAGGTTAGTCACTTGTTTTTTTCATTCACTCAAAGTTTGATACCCAGACCACCTACATAAATACCACCTGTGGTGCTTTTTAGACGTGCAGTCTGCAGGCAACACTCAGACTTACTAAAACAGGTTCTAAAATATGCCTTAAAATACTCTGAGACAATTCTTATGTAAAACAAACACTCTGACCACTGCTATAATGTCTGTTCTACAAGTGTATTTGGAAACTTAACTCCGAACTAAGGTGGAATACAGAAAAACAGAATAGCTTAGGATATAAAATAGAGCACAATAGTATGATTACTTTGTTCAATGAAATGTTAACAGAAGTGACATGTGTCATTTCCACTGGAATTTTTCAAAGCCTGAAAATAAATTATATTCTTTTTCTTCTGCCAAGGTGATCTTGAAAGCGAATATTAAGATGAAGCTATATCAGCTGGGATCCCAGAATCACCATAATGAGCTAAACATGCTGCCAACATGATACTACTCCTAGTCTGAGTGAGAAATAAACTTTTGCAGTGCTAAGCCATGAGATTTTAAGATTGTTACTACAGCATACCCTGGGGCGGACTACTATGGCCAGTTACTCTATTGCACTAACATAGGATTGAGATATGTTATCAATACCAACAACCCACCTTTTCTTCTTGCTCATGTTTATTTATCCTCGGGGGTGGGGGGGATCCTAGTGCTTTCCATGTGTTGCCCTTTGAGCATTTTTCTTCCACGTGGTCTTCTCTTTCCCTGTTTTATTAGTGTGTTTTTATTCTCATCTTGTCTTTTCTTGCTTATATCAAAAATTTTCCACAAATGCCTGGGTATGCAAATGGCAAAAGGCTCTGCAATGTGGATCTTGTTAGACTTTTTTACTATTTTTATTGTTGCATTGAATATTTAAAATTGGCTTTTGGAATGAGGCAGGTGTTATCTAAGTTCAGTTTGCTATTTGAATCACAGTCTGTAGTGGGGATTTTTGAAGAACGTTTATCTTCTATGTCTTACATGTTCAACTGGCATTTTTTGAAGTCGAATACATTTTTCATAGACTTGTTTTTGATTATCTGTTGATATATTTTTGAATGATTAGAGATATGTTTTATCTTGTGAACATCTACAGATTGCTTTTGCTTCCCCACATTTTCTAACTGTTTAATATTAATTCCTCCTTTTAAACCGTAAGCTGTAGGACATTGATGTACACAAACTTTTTCTTAAATTTGAATATTTACTAATATACATCTGTAGCTGTGCAAGTCTCTGTAAGGATCTTTGATCCTGATGCATGGTCTTCTTACATGGAAGCATGTAGTTTATTTTAAATATTCTAATGGTATTTGTGGTTTTCTCTCTCCTGAGAATGAACAAAATATAATAACCTCCAGAGTATACTGAGTTTATTAACTTTCTTGTAATATGTGCATCTATTCATTTATGTAGACCCACTGCTTTCCACTTCTGTCTCCCACCATATCATGTCATAGGTAGTAATAATCTATAGTGAATGTACAGTAGGAAACAGCTATGGAATAAAGATGGAGGTAAAGTGATTCTAGCTATTTTGGAAAGAAACTCAGGACTAAAAGCATGAAGGTACAGTGATAGCAAGGTAGCAACCTCCCCTGACCCTTCTCAGAAGATATTCAATTCATAAATATGGTCTATCATGTGTGAATTCTGATTATAATCACCTTAGAAATAAAGGGAAAGCAATCACATAATGGAAAATTTCCTACACAATATTATTAATATAATTATGATTAATACTTCTCAGAAAATAAAGTCAACTATAGTACAAGTACTAAGTATGTTTTGGTTTAACATATAAAAGAGATTATTCAATAATATATTTTGTATCAGTTGATATGAACATGACTAAGCTCTAGCAAGGATATGAAAATGTTGGAAAAATGCATATTTCCTGCACGTATGGTCTTTTGTTGTCCAATTCTATTAAAATAACTGCCCACCTAAGAATAAAAAACTGAAAACAGATATCAAGCAAGGATTATTGACCAAATTGGTCACTGCCATCTTATCTGTCACTAGCCAAACCTGTCCAGAGGGAAAATCTCTGGTTGTAAATGCATTGTAATATAGAGTAGGTGGCCAGCTGATGATGCAAGCACTTCCTCTTTTGCCTTCTAAGTTCATGACATCTGATGAATACATCTCTTTTTAAAGAAAAAGCATTATTTTTAAAGTACCTGGTTATGAGTGCTCAATTCAGTAAGAGCAATAGGTTACAGGTAGAGAGACAAGGGAGTATATTGAGAAACAATTGTTTAAATTCCTTAAGAAGTTTAAAGGATACTTGAAAACTTCTTAAGGAACTTAAACAATTGTTTAAACAATTGTTTAAATTGAGGAAACAATTGTTTAAATTGAGCAAAATTCAAAGGAGTGACTAGATGTTAATCTACTGTCTTTCCCACTGTGGTCCAATGTTTTACCAGAGAATTTGCTGTAATGTAAGAAAGGTAGAAATTTCTCAGTGTTTCTGATCATATTCCAAATTCCCTACAATTATTTGAATTTTACACCCCTTTTGACTGTTCATTAATATTTACTTGGAAAGTTGAAGAATCTTAATCAGGTAACAGTATATTTCAGTGATCATAACCACTCACCACATTTTTATTGGAAGAATAAATGGTTGAGGTGGTATTAACAACAACCTTATAAAAAATACAATTAAAATTACATGAGACATCATTCATTCCGTTAGAAGGCACAGTTTTTAAGAAGTAGATCTTGTTCAGTGTTCTCCAGAGAAACAGAACCAAAAGTATAAGGTCATTGGGGCAGAATTCACTGTTACTGGGGGGGGAGGGTCAGGGGACTATTCTATTCTGGCCTTCACCTGATTGAATGAGGCCCATCCACATTAAAGAGAGCAATCTGTTTTACTCAGTCTACCTATTTAAACATTAATCACATCCCAAAACACAATCACAGAAACCCCAGAATAATATTTGACCAAACATCTGGGCACCGCATGGTCCAGTGAAGTTGCTGCATTAAATTAACTATCACCAAGTGTAATCACTTTATCACTAGCTTTCTATTTGTTACTTGGAAAATATACTTCAGCTTCTCTCTTGAATCTGTAAGTCAAATTATGTGTCAAATAATACTGGTTTTCCATTACTTCAAAGAGATAATGCAAGATTAATGTGCTAGTTTCATAATACACATTGAGTTCCTCATAAGAAATAAAGAATTGACATGTTAATATTATCAATATGTTATAGTATTTTAATATATGCAGCAAAGACCATCATTCACTATATGACATGAATAATGAAAAACATCTAAGGAAAAGAAGAAAGTTTGTAAAATCTTTTGAGGAATTCATGAATAGATGTGTATATAACTTGTGTTCTATAATGTATACTAGGTACAGTATTATGGGATATGATAAAGGAAGAAAACTGATATAATCTAATTAGATTTTATTTTAAAGTTTGTACTGTAAGGGTAGCCTTGAAGTGTTTTTCAGTATACTTTATCAATGGATATCATACTAAAGATCATTCATTAGATTTACCTTCTAATCCAGGAACTTTGACCGACACCATGGTCAAATCAGTTTGATTTTAAGATATTCATTTGTAAAATTGTTAGAAGAAAGACATGATCTCTAACAAAACATCCTGTTTTAAGATTCTGTATTTTATATGGTAGGTCGCAAACCAGTAGCCTATAGGTTTAAAAAAAAGAAAACAGGAACATATCATTTACAAAACAGAAAATTTTACATAAAAATTAAATGGCTGTACTTCTCTAAAAAAATAAGATCTGGCAACTCTCCCCTAAATTTGCATATGGTATCAGTTTGTACCAAGGGTATAATCTTTCCATTTTATTTCTCATCCACTATTTAAACAAATATGTTTTGAGTATCAGAGACTCAACATTCCTACCTTAGCCAGTGCTTTGGCTTTTCCACCTTTGGTAAACAGTTTTAATTGCAATTCATGTTCTGAAAAAGACAAAAAAAACTTAACTGATTTTTGTTTTGTTTTGCCTAACGAAATTGATGAATTAGTCCATGAAGTTATATGACTATCATATTAAAAGTTTATTAAGTCCTGGGATGTTACCAAATAGTAAAGTCTCATCTCTTTTAAGAATAATGTGACTGGTTATTGCTTTCTTCTTTCATTTGCTATCCAGATTGACCCCAAATGACTCAATTTTATGTGAAGGGAAAAGAAGAAAATAGTCTCAATTTGCTCATAATGAAAATGAGTACTGATACTACTTTTTACTGAATAAATAAGTTCCCATTTTCTTTTGTGTTAGTGACATCAGAATAAAGAGGAACAGGTTAGCAAAATATTTTACTCTAAGGAACTGTTTACCAAAATACGTCAACGCAAGGAAAGATATTCACAAGTGAGTCTAAATTCTTGATTTATCTCTAGAGAACTGACTTAAATCTGATGTCATCAACTATGAGTACATAAAACAATGAAAATGTATTACTTTTAAAAATTTTAATCATTTAAACAGCCCTTATCTTGCTACTATACCTCTTATCAAGAGGTGGCAGTACCATATTTTCAACATTCAAGTGATGAGAAATATTTATATTGACTTAATGTTATCATTTTTTCCCTTTTTCTGAAAATTAGTAATACAAGTCAGTATTTAAGTGTATTCTCATATAAATCAACTAATGTGTGATAATTACAGCATATTCTTTGTAGACCATCATGAATCTTCTTTATAGATATTATCTAGAGCTTTCTTTGTATTATAGACTGTGTTCTCTAATGATTGCCAGCACATACACACCAGACTGCCTTACCCCAATATTCAGTTCTTAATGTGCTTAAGGAATGATAAGCATAAAAGTAACTTAAGTAAAAATACAATCTATTGTAATTTAGTGATATATATGGGGGTTGGCCCAAAAAATGTTATAATGTTTATGTAAAACAAAGGAATTTTGATTTAAATGATAAAGACCCTTGTTTCTCTCAGTGTGGTCAACATTAGTACCCTGAGAGCTCATTATATGTAGAATCTCAGTACCCACCCAGACTTACTTAATCTAAATGTACATTTTATCAGGATCCCCAAGTGATTTGAATGCATATTAAATGGTGAGAAGCACTCATCTGAACTAATGATTACAAAAATCATCATCGATAATCACAACTGGCCTTAGAACAGTGTTTTATAAATTGTGTTCCACCAAATCCTATAAGTGTGAAGTACTGCTTCTCTGACTACTGTGAGAGAAAGAAGTGTCCTAGAGAAGGACAGTTACACTCTCATCTGTTTGGTTTTTTTTAATTTTAGTGAAAACACTTAACATGAAATCTACTGCCTTAACAAATGTTTAAGTGTACAATACAGTATTGTTGATGATATAATGTTGATGGTATTAATGTTGTACAGCACATCTCTAGAATTTATTCATCTTATTTAACTGAAACTTTCTACTCATTGACTAGTAACTCCTCATTTCCTCCTTCCTCCAACCCCTGGCAACCACTCTAACATTCTTTGATTCTATGAATTTGACTATTTAAGATACCTCATATATGTGGAAGCATGCAGTTTTTTGTCTTTCTGTGTCTAATTTATTTCACTTAGCATAATGTCTTCAAGTTTCATCCATGTTGTCATGTATCACAGAAGTTCCTTTGTTTTTAAAGCTGAATAATATTCCATTGTGTTTGTGTGTGTATGTGTGTGTTCATATATATATATACACACATACATACACATTATATTTGCTTTATCCATTCATCTACTAATGGACATTCACGTTCCTTTCTTACCTTGGCAATTATGAATAGTGCTGCAGTGAACATGGGAGTACTAGTATCTCCTTGAGAACCTGATTTAAATTACCCAGAGGTGTGATTACTGGATCATATAGTAGTTCTGTTTTTAATTTTTTGAGAAATTTTTAAAAATGTTTTCTGTAGAAGCTCTACCATTTTGCAGTCACACCAATGGTGCATGTACTGGTTGTTCAAGCACTTTGGGTAAAAAGACTATCTTTGCTCCATTGTATTTGTCATTGCCCCTCTGTCAAAGGTCAGTTGACTATATTTACATGAGTCTATTTCTGAGTTCTCTATTATGTTCCACTGATCTATTCTCTTACCAATACTACACTGTTCTGATTACTGTAGCTTTATAGTAAGTCATGAAGAATCCAGCTAGTGTCAGTCCTCCAACTTTGTTCTTCTCCTTCAATATTATGTTAGCTATTCTGGGGTTTTTTGCCTCTCCATTTCAATGTAAGAAACAATTTGTTTCTATCCACAAATAACTTATTGGGATTTTGATTTTAATTGTATTAAATCTATAGATCAAGTTAGGAAGAACTGATATTTTGACAATATTGACATGAATCTTAACTATTCATAAGCATGGAATTTCTCTCCACTTATTTAGTTCTTCTTTGACTCCTTTCATCCCAGTTTTATAGTTTTCCTCATATACATCTTGTATATATTTTGCTAGATTTTTACCTAAGTATTTCATTTTTGCAGGTGCTACTATAAATGGTATTGCATTTTTAATTTTAAATTTCACTTGTTCATTATTGGTACATAGGAAAGTGACAAACTTTGTATATTAACCGTGTATACTGCAACTACTATAATTTCTTATTAGTTCTAGGATGTTTTTGTCAATTCTTTTGAATTTTTTGCATAGACAAAGAAGACACTTTTATGTCTTCCTTCCCAATCGGTATACATTTTATTTCTTTTTCTTGTCTTATTGGATTAGCTTGAACTTCCTATATGATGTTGAAAGGGGGTGGTGAGAGGAGACTTTCTTTTCTTATACCTGCTCTTAATAGGAAAGCTTCAAGTTTCTCATAATTAAGTATGATGCTAGGTAATAAGTGTTTTTGTTGATATTTTTCATTAAGTTGAGGAAATTTCTCTCTATTGCTATTTTACCAGAAGTTTTTGTCACATTTAGTGGTGGATTTTGTCAAATGCTGTTTCTGTATCTATTGACATGATCATATGATTTTTCTTTTCAGTGTGTTGATGTGAAACATTACATTAGTTGTATTTTGAATATTGAGCCAGTCTTGCATACCTGGTATAAATCCCACAATGTCTTGGTGTATAATTATTTTTATACACTGTTGGATTTGTTTTCTTCTTGTAGTTATACAGTTTCGGGTCTACATTTAAGTCTTTAATCCATTTTGTATTGTTTTTTTTTTTGTGTGTGTGTGTGTGTGTGTGTGTGTGAGTGTGGTGTAAGATAACGGTCCAGTCCCATTGTTTTATGTACCTGTTTTCATGCCAGTGCTAATACTGTTTTGATTACTGTAGACTATACTTTGAAATCAGGTAGCATGATGCCTCCAGCATTAAAACTGTAGTTGTCTTTGGGCAGTATTGATATTTTAACAATAGTAAGTCTTCCAGTCCATGAATATAAATATTTTTCCATTTTTATGTGTCTTTAATTTCTTTTATCAATATTTTACAGCTTTTGGTATACAAGTCTTTTTCTTTCTTAGTTAAGTTTATTCCTCATCTGTTGTATATACAATTGAGTTGCCTATTATGTGTTGAAATGTAAAATCAGCACTAACAGTGAAAATCATTTAAATTTTCCTTTAGAATTCTTAGGAAAAAATACACTGCATTCAGAACATCTCTAAAGTATTTTAAGGCAAGCAATTTTTAATTCATTTATGAAATAGATCACCTTTTTGGCCTGATCACTGCTGCCTTTTTGAGGGACTACATTGTAAATATATGTCTTTATACACTGAAGTAATAATTGGTTCTGTACGAAAGGTAAAAGAGAGTGGCTTTTAACAAAACAAACAAGCAAAAAAACTTTAAGTTCACATCTCTCACATAACATTTTCAAGAAAATCTGTCCTTGACTACAATGGACAGAGTTACGTATGACAGTGATCATTCTCTCTCTTTCTCCTTCACTTTTCCTCTTAATCTAACATTTGTTAATATAATTAAAGTAGTAACATGATAGAATTCTACCTTAAGTTTCTCTTTAAGCTCTCCACTAAAATGAGAGGTTGAGTGTATTATATGAAGTAGTGTAGTATTATAAGTATAGTATAGTAGTAAGTATAGTAAGTAAGTAAAGTATAGTGTAGTATTATAAGTATAAGTATAGTATAGTAGTAAGTATAGTAAGTATAGTATAATGTAGTATTATAAGTATTATATGAAGTAGTGTATTATATGAAGTATGCAATGGGTATAAAGTTACAATTATACAAGAGCCCATTAGGTACTAGAGAAGGAAGGCACTCATGACACTCTATCTTAGAGAGACACTCCTATATCTTTTCTCTCAAAACAAAATTATGTGTCACAGTTCTCCAAAAGTTTTGCAAGAACCTTACATTTAAATATACGGTTTGTCATCTACCATGAGTCAGTTTAGACCATGATGTGATTTTCCTTTTATATAACCTTAATGATAACTCTATTAAAAACAATAGGAGATGGCCCTCCCTAGCCCCTGTGCCTCTCATGGAAAACACGTGTGAAAGCTTCTAGCTATCCTCCCACAACCACCCCCATAGTTATCACTCAGCAATTCCATGACATGGATGAATGGATAATTGCTGTCTGAAATGGGTTAGAACCTTCTGACTACTCAGAATGGAAATAAATACAACTTCTTACAATAGGGCAGACCTGAGACCAGATTAGCAAGAACTAATCTCAGAGAAGTGTTACCAACAATTAGGACACCATTTGGTCACCTGTCTTTGAACCTATTATCAGGTATACAGCATGCAGTACTATCCCAAATTCTTCCCCATTAACCAGATAGAGCAGAAGATCATTTATTACCCAGTAGATCATAACATTTTGGACAACATGTTCACTATCCATTCCCATGAAATTTCTTCACATCCCATTAATCAATATACAGAAAGCCTATATTCTTCCTTTTCCAGAAGTAAATCTATGTCAGCATGCTATCTTCATTCTAAAATTGTCAAGAACTATGAGAGATCTATGACTTTGCTCTACTTAAAAGCTGGCACATAATTTGCCACAATTTTAGAAATGCTGGCAGAATACAGGAGACATGAGTCATAGAACTTTATGGCTAATGGCAATATAAGCAGCATGAACATCAGAGTATTTCCTCAGTCCACTTTGCAACTAAGCCTCATGGGAATAACCCAAATAGGTCCAAATAGATGTTTGAGAATGCAATAGTTTGCATTTTATGAAAGGCATCCTGACTTTAGGAAACTGAACTCTTTTATAAGGGAGGTAAGCATGCCTGCTACAAAGGGAGACATTGTTTCTGTCTTCTTAGGCTGATTGCTAAACAAATACCTTTGAAAACAGTCTGGAACAAAGGCAGTCAAAGGCTCTGCAAAATGTCAGGAAACCTCAGGTACCCATAAAGAATTGTCTCTCAGTATTGGCTTCCTCAGCTTTACCTACTTTTCTTCTTTCTCTCTCTCCCTCTCTACTCCTTCTTTCCTTTCCCTTTATTTCTCTCTCTCTCTCTCATTCTTTCTTTCTTTCCTTTTTTATTTCTTCTATTCTTGGCTTTAATGGTCTTCACAAAGATAAGACTAAAATAGTAGTAAATAAATATTTTCAGGTACAATGATACATAAAGATGAAATAGTCCTGATTTCTTTTGTTGTGCAATTAGTTTAATTTTCTCCTTCAGATTTTATTTTCATACATCATATATATGTTTCTATGTGAGTGTGTGCATGTTGCAGGGGAGGCAGCACTGAAATGTTATAAGTTAGAGTTTGTATCAAATTTGCTTAATGTAAGTTTGTATGGTCAGATTTTCAGACTATTCCTGTGGAAATTATATTCAATAGGCCTAAGATGGTACCCAGAGTTTATATTTTTAGGATAGAGCAAACTGAAATCTTAAATGAAGCAATTTGAGGAAAACAGGCATGGAACATTTTTTTAAAAGAGAAAGAAATGGACATATCTTCACTAAACACATTTTTTACAATGACAAGATAACTTCAAATGGTCAAACCTTTTTTTCTTTGTGTGTTAATGAGGTAAACACATTTTTGCTTTGTTCATAACTAATGTTTTCTTTAAGTGTATCAACAAAGAACAAATTAACTGCAATTTTTATTGTAGCATGTAGATGTAATTTGATATAGCAATTTTATGCAAATTAATTTAGTGCCACAGAAAAACACATCTGTAACACTTAACAAATGAGAAAACAAGTAGAACAAAAGAAATATGAATTGTAAAATTTCATTTAGCTCATAACATCTTGCATCATACTGAGAGAAAAAAATTAAATCCTGAAAATCCTAAATGCATGAATATTGTATCAAAAATGAAAACAAATAATTGATATTCTTTAAAATATTTTTATTTGATCATGTTAAAATATTTTAAATGTCAATGTACAATAAGAAGCTATAAAATAGATCATTTAAAGTATCTTTTCACATACAGTATTTGGGCAAATAGGAGAGTCTATCCTGACTTGTATAGTCTTCAAAATTAAATTAATGCCTAATTTAAATTGTAAACTATCTCTATAATTCTCACAGCTTTATATGTTTCATGAAATTCTACTAGTCTTTATGTATACATACATTACATATCACATAATAGTTGGCCAGAATGACCAGAAATATCAACATTTTCTCATGTCTGGACCTTTTTTTCCCCTTCTGTTTCATATATCTTGGGATATATCTTAATGAATCAAATTCTGGTGTCTTAATACAAAAACTAAAAAAGACCACTGCTTTCTCTTAATCAGCTTCAGGGTAAGCAAAGTGCAGACACACTAAAAATCAGTGGAGACTAGCTCCCAACACTGAGCTGACAGCTAGAATTTGCTCTGCCATCTCTACACTCTATCATCCTTCCCATTTGTTTTGTTGTTGATGTTATTAAGATAGGCAGGTCCAAGGAATTCCTGAAATTGTTTTACTCTTGGATTTTGTAGTTGTCATTCGCGAAAGTATTCTCCTACCTGCCTGAAATTAGAACCTCAGAATTCTGAAACAGGAAAGAATGTTTGGATTTAAGGATTTAATGAAGAATTGTTGAATAGATTGCTCTAAACCAGAACTTTGGAGGTAGATACCAGTTGAGAAAAGAGAAGAGAAGATGGAGCTTTGAAATTCCTTTGTGGGTGAAATTAACAGGGAGAGATACTGGAGAGGTCAGGCAACACTTGCTCAAATAAAAACAAAAGTTATTTTAATTGTAGTTGATAGAGTTGTGAACTGTCAAACAATTTCAAATGTAGTCACTTAAAAAAACATCGTGTGATACTTATATAATTATGTGAATTTGAACAGTTTATGAAAATACATATTTTTCTCAGTACTAGAACAAATCTATTGTTTTAGGTACTATTACAATGTGCAATGTAAAAATATGAAACAATTAAAGAATACTATAGTGTTTCCCAAAGCTTTTAAAAGCTGTGTCATATTTATTGACTATATAATGCTCTAGTACATCAGGGGACAAAACACATTTCCTTCCCTACCAACAAAATAATGGATTGTTCTTATTTCAAATAAAATTTTGTATACTATAATTTTATTGAAAGAAAATCCTAAAATATGGAGCTTTGGAACTCAGTATATTAATGATTAAGAATAATAAATTAATCTAGGCCAAAGGATAATCTACTTCAAATTTTGAGGATAATCTACTTCAAATTTTAAGGATAATCTACTTCAAATTTTAAATTCTTAATGATTAAGAATAATAAATTAATCTAGGCCAAAGGATAATCTACTTCAAATTCCATATATATATATATATATATATGGAATCATACACTTGCAGCCTTTTCATATTGGCCTCTTTCACTTGGTAAATGCTTTTAAGTTTCCGCATGTCCTTTCGTGGTTTGGTAGCTCAATTCATTTAAGTGCTAAATAATATTCCATTGTCTAGATGTGCCACTATTTATCCATTTACTGACTGAAGGACATCTTGGTTGCTTCCAAGTTTTGGCAATTATGAATAAAGCTGCAATAAACATCTATGTGCAGGTTTTTGTTTAGACAGAAGTTTTTAACACTGTTGGATAAATACCAAGGTGCATGATTGCTGATTCGTATGATAAGAGTATGTTTAGCTTTATAAGAAACTACCAAACTGTCTTTCAAAGGGGATGTACCATTTTGTGCTCCCACCAGCAATAAATGAGAGTTCCTGTTGCTTCAATCCTCCTCAGCATTTGGTGGTGTCAGTGTTCTGTATTTTAGCCATTCTTATAGGTATGTAGTGGTATCTCTTTGATATTTGCATTTTCTGATTTTATTGATCCCTAATTTGTATTGGTTGGTTTGGGCTGAGCAGTATTTTGAGCTAATACCTGCAATTCCACTGCCCAGTGATGTGCTATAACTACTATTGTATTCATTCAGAAATTAATTCATTTAGTATTCAATGACTATTTGTTGAGCTTTTTTTTTTTTTTCTCTTATGTTCTAGACACTTCCTCTAGTACTAGGATTATAGTAATGAACTATAAAGACACGTTCACTGCCCTCCTGGAACTTAAATTTTTATGCTGGAGACAGACAGCGAACAAAAAAAAAATTATGAAAACAGTGAAGTGATAACATTTTCCTCAGTGCATCATGAAGAACTTGAGATATTCAACAAGAGGAGCTTAGCTAGTCAGAAAGGTCAAAACTGTAAATTAAAACTCTGAACCTAGTATGCTGCCTTCAAGTTATTTATACCAAAATGAAACCACCTACTCATTCAAATATTTTTCTTCTATGATTATAGTCCTTTCCCTTCCTCCCAGGTTTAGCTCTTTAATACAAAGAAGAGATTTTGCCCTTCTTGAATTTGCATTTTCTTCTGATTATCATGCCTAATGTTAAAAATGATTAAAGAAGACAATTTAGGTTATACAAACAAACTTTAATTACTTTATGAAGTGGAGAGTGTCTTTTCAGAGAACAGTAAATGGCACAAAGCAGGAAGCTTTTATAGAATAAAGAATAAAAAGCAAGAAAGAGACAAATAGAAAATAGTTGATTGGCTGGGGCTACATAGCCAGCCTTGTTTGGGATGAGAAGGCCCAGAGCTGGCTTGGAGTTTAGGGATTCGCTGACTGGATATACAGTGTTTCTGGACAAGCAGAGCATTTATAGGGATAGGAAAGATATCCAACTTTCAGTTTGGTGATGTGGCATCCTGGGCAGGAGTGGCTCTTTTGGGGATCTAGAAATCTATTTCAAATGTCCCCCCTTTGATCATCCTCTTGACTATTCAAGATGCTTGATCAAAGATACCTGGTCTTAGTTACCATTGCCTCTTTGGGTCTCAGCATTGTATCCACAAGAGACAATGTCAGGCTCATATTCTTGGAGCAGGTTACATTTTTCTGTTTTCTTTTGTCGTCCCAGTTGGAGATAGACCATTTGTCAGCTGGTCAATGACTGCCCACATGCATTTATAACTTTTAAGAGAATACAGTGTATTAGGGAGACAATTATTAACAACAAAACAACACTCATGGGCTTCCCTGGTGGCGCAGTGGTTGAGAGTCTGCCTGCCGATGCAGGGGACACGGGTTCGTGCCACGGTCCAGGAAGATCCCACATGCCGCGGGGCGCCTAGGCCCATGAGCCATGGCCGCTGAGCCTGCGCGTCCGGAGCCTGTGCTCCGCAACAGGAGAGTCCACAACAATGAGAGGCCCGCGTACCGCAAAAATAAATAAATAAATAAAAAATAACAAAACGCTCATGGTTTGGGGAGCACTCCTGAGCCAAGAGACCCCGTGACCCAAACCAGTTAGAATCAAATAAGTCAAGAAATGTTCCTCTTTAAGCCAGTAGGCCTGTCTATGTATTTCATGTATCTGTGTCTCTACTTCCCCAGAAGTGTTTATCCAGTGAGCCTGCTCAAGAGAAACTGAGGTATTAGAAATCAGAGAGAAGTCTGTGATGGGCAGAAAGAACTGCAGGATCACCAACATCATCACAAATCCAACAGTTAACTAGCTTTATGTATTTGGACTCATTCAATTTTCAGCCCTTTTTTCATGCCTAAGTACAAATATTTCTGTCTTATTATATTATGTGGACTTATATGCATAGAAATAAAATTTTTATTTATTTATTTTGGCTGCACCGTGTGGCATGTGGGATCTAGTCCCCAACGAGGGATCAAACCCATGCCCCCTGCAGTGGAAGTGTGGAGTCTTAACCACTGGACCTCCCAGGAAGTCCCTAAAAATAAACTTTAAATAGTCACAAAAAGGGATTAGCATCAGGACCAAGTATGAATACTAGGTATTTCTAAGTTTGAATTCAGGTAAACATTGCATCTATTTAGGAATAAGAAATATTCAAAAGAAAACATAGCCCATCTTTTTGCAATTTCCTGTTTTAATAGAAAGAGGATGAGAAGAATGAGAATTGTTAAATTGAAGTTGAGACCTACTGCGTGGTAAGATATTGCATCACAAACCTCAGCGTTATTTTGCATAACTCCTTGATTTTGACAACGTATTTCTGAAGTTTTCTTAAAAGATTCTATTTCCCTTATTTTGCATTCTAATTTACTTACTGTAAATTTCATTGAAGCAATAGTTTTCATTTTGCTAGCTACTATGCAAATTAAATGATGAAAACAACAGAATAATCTCTTAGCTCTTAGGAAGTGCTATTTTCTTTGTTTTCCAGATTCATTATTTTAAAATTTTTATTGTAATGGTAAGTGTGCATTTGCTGGTCTACAAACAAAAGCAAATTGTCTAATCTAAATTGTTATCAATTTCATAGAGGGCAACAAAATGGTCAAACCTCCTCCAGCTTTATTTGAATTGCATTTTATAGACTGAAATCAAAGTTACAAATGCACGTTTACCAATTCAATGCATATACATTTATTCACTCCACATATCTTTATCAAAGCCCTTGTCTTTACTAAGGAAATAGTATTATAAGCAGTTCCCAACTCAAATATGGAGTTTGTTTCCAAAGACTCCTTGCAAATGTGGACTAACAAAAAAACACTTATTTGAAATTCAAAATACCAACTAAGCTGATACACATAATGGGCTTTGCAAAGCTCTCTCATTTTAAAAAATCAGTTAACTTATAAGGACATATCCTGAAACAAAATCAGGTTCAGCATGGCACACTTAGTGTTCAAAGTTGTGATGCCCTGATCTCTAAAGTGCAGACTCTGCATTCACACCAAATTAGCATTCTTTGTTTTTTAGCCATTTATCTTATTCTCTAGCCTACTGGGATGACAAGAGAAGGAAAGCATTTGAGGAAAAAAAAAAAAAAAAAAACCCACAAGGGAAAGTGGAGGCTGCAGTTGAGTGCTGCCTGGATAACACTTAAGCTTGAGGCTAATAAAAGCTGGAGTGTTTTTAAAACTAGTGCTAAAGTCGTAGCTTTATATGTAGCTTCTCCTCATGAGGTGCCTTCTTTTATAAGAAGGGTACATCATTTCTTTGTCAAACTTTAGATTTCTTTTCCTCTTAGAGTAGTCTTCATCCTATACAATAAAACAAAAGGCAATTGTTCCCACTTCCATGATTAAACCCACCCAAAGACCAGTTTCCAAATGGAAGGCTATGGCGTTGTACATCTTGGATAGCAGCACTGTGACGTGGCATTGTCTACAGCCAGTTGAGTCCAGCTTTGCATTCTTATAAGCAGGACATTTCTCCTCCACTCTACTTAGCCCGTGATCACCACCTACAGTGCACAGATTGTATGGATAGTGCTTTCTACCCCTCGTCTTACTTGGCTCTTCTGTTGCAAAAATTCAAGTTAATATAGTATTAATATCAGATTCTGACTTCTTTAAATATAATTAAAGTATTTTTGGGGTCCTGGAAACATGTTTATAAGTAAAGTAAGTACAAGAAAATTAAATTTGGATAATGTTTTAAAATACACCTTAAGTTTCAGAAAGGAGGCAAGGACTGGCCAAATTATCACATCCACAGATTGTTTATATATATTTTTAACAGTTAATGACTTTCAATCACTTCATTTTTTCAAACTTATACTCAGGAAATGTTATGTCTAGGGCCATTCTAGCCATAGAATTTTAGTATCTAGTGTGATGATTTTATGTTTTCATTATTAAAAGACCCATTTTTTTTATAATGGTATACACCAGGGCAGTAAAAATTGGATTCTTGTTTTAGAATATTTTTTGGATTGAAATGTGTGTAAGCATTGTATAACTTAAACAGTATAACTGAATATTTATGGTGTTGCTACGGGTTTTACCTCCTTTAATTTTTCCAGGTAAAAATTCATTGTGTGTGTGTTTTAAGTATCTTTAAATGTTTTAAAACTTGGAAGTTACTACCTGTAGATAATATTACTTGGAACAAATTTTTTTGAAACTTCGATAATTTTATTTTGAGTGAAAAACTGGTTTATGTTCAATGTGTACTTCACGAATTCCATCTGTGTTCTTAATGAGAATCCTTATCTAGTGCATGTTTTATTCCAAGTATTCCTGGATGATCCCATAGACACTTTGACTTCATGGTCTGTAGACCATTACATCTATGCCATAAAGATGGCTCAGGGAAGATAACTAATGATTTTACAATAGTCATTATCTAGAAAGTATTACTATCCAGAAACACATAGATGTTGGAGGGCTGACACACAAACAGGTTCAGAACCATTTAAGGTTCATATTTCTTCTTTAGTTTCAACTGATTTTTGCATCCCAACTTTCCACAAATAGAAATTGTGAAACCATATGACAATGGCAGCACTTTCCATTGGTTCTTAAGATTTTTTTTCCTGTTACAGCTTTCTGAAATACATCTTTTAAAGTTTTCTGCCCTACAATATTACTCTTTTCTCTCATCTTGACCTATCTCTTTTTAATTCAAGGATCTGAAAGTTAATTACATTTATACTATGAGCACCTTCTTTTGAGAGATGTACCCCATAAGATCTATGTCATGGATCCATGGATCTCTCATCTATGCCTCATACTACTAATATCCCCCCTTACACACACACACACACACACACACACACACACACACACACACCACATACTTATTCACTCTTTGTTAAATTCCTTTTTCACAGCTACTCCAGATATGATGATTGTTTAATGTCGACATCAAAATGACACTATACACTGAAAAGCAGAAACATCTTGCAAGACCAAGGCAAGACAGATACCTGAAAAAGTATCTTATACTCCTGTGGTGAGCATTTTTTTTCTTTGGTGTGTGCCCACTGGAAAACAAAGTAACCGTGTTTAGGAACTTAACTGAATAGCAAATATTACTGAACAGTAGTCTACTTAAAAAAATAAGCTTTATTTATGAAAACAGCTTTAGACTTTAGAAATATTGTGAAGATTTTACAGGGAGTTCCCATATATATCATTTCCCCTATAATAAATATCTTAATATAGTATGGGACATTTGTTACAATTAGTAAACCATATTGATACATTATTATTAAAACATTTCATACTTTATTCAGATTTCCTTCAGTTTTATCTGATGTCCTTTTTCTGCCCCAGGATATTAACCAGGATACCACATTACATCTGTTCTAATATCTCCTTACATTCCGCTTGGTTATGACAGCTTTTCAGACATTCCTTGTTCCATAACGTGGACAATTTTGAGGAGTTTTTGTCAAGTATTTTGTAGGATGCTCTCTAGTGGAATTTGATATTATTCTCATTATTAGACTGGAATTATGTATTGTGAGTGAGATTATGTATCTTGAGAGAGGGAGAGTGACAGAAAGATTGAAATTTTTTAAAACATTAGTTTCCCCCACTTGACGTAAGGACAGGGATTTTATTCAGTGCGTGTTTTAGTCTGTTTGGGTTGCCATAACAAAATGCCATAGACTGGGTGGCTTAAACAGCAGACATTTATTTCTCACAGTTCTAGGATTCAATTCCTAGTGAAGGAAGACTCTTTTCCTGGCTTGTAATGACCACCTTCTTATTATTCTATTCATGTGGCATTTCCTCTTTTTTTTTTTTTGCGGTACGTAGGCCTCTCACTGTTGTGGCCTCTCCCGTTGCGGAGCACACGCTCCGGACGTGCAGGCTCATCGGCCATGGCTCACGGGCCCAGCCGCTCTGTGGCATGTGGGATCTTCCCGGACCGGGGCACGAACCCGTGTCCCCTGAATCGGCAGGCGGACTCTCAACCACTGCGCCACCAGGGAAGCCCCAGCATTTCCTTTTTGCGTGCTGGAAGAGTGGGGGGATCTCTCTTTCTTCCTGTTCCTTTAAGACCACCAATCCTATTGGATTAGGGGCCATTTTTTTTTTATCCCACTTAATCTTTACCTCCCAAAAGTCCAATCTCCAACTACAATCACAATGGAGGTTAGGGCTTTAAATATATGACTTTAGGGAGGGACACAATTCAATCCATAGCATCCCTTATTTATTTATTCAATAATATGTTACACCTATATGGACGTATAAATATCTAGTTCCACTTTACCTTATAATCCAATACTACTTTATTTATTTAGTTGTTTCAGATTTGGCCATCGGGAGCTCATTTCTTGGCTTATGTGTAACTATCGTTACCTAATATTAATATTAATTTCAATCACTCCTAACTGAAGATTTGGTAAAAATGATTAAACATGTAAAAGTAATACAACAGTATCTCATCTAGTATGGTAGGTTTTCCAGATAATGTTACATTTTGTCCCAAGCTTTCCTAGCCTGATTTCAGTCTCTGCAGTATGGTTTCTCTATTTATATGTGGTTGTTTCTTGTTGTTATCGTTGTTGTTCCTCCTCTCCTCTTCCCACTCCTCCTGCTTTTTTGTCTTGTTCTTTCCATATTTTTCTAGGCTCTCTTTCTTTACTGTTACCTGACAGATGAGTTTCCTGGTTTCTTTTAATTCTATTTCTTCCTGTTTAATACAGGAACATAGTTGTATTTCAATAATTATTTGATGTGTCTAATTTCGTAAAAAATTTTCAAAATAGCTCTTGAATTATCATCCACCTTTTTTAGACAACAGGGTTTTGTAGCTTTGTGTGTTTTGATATAATGACTTACCATTACATCAAAACACTAAAAGAAAAAAGCGTATCAAAGCCATATTCAACATCTATTGGTAAACAGAGAACATTTAATTCATGTATGTATTTCATGCAGAAAGGGTGAAGATTTGGCATCTTTAGAACAATTCAATATGTTGGGCAAATATGCTTAACATTTTAAACTCTTGGAGCTTGTATGTAGGTTTTATTTGACCCTAAAACAGATTTTGTGCTTAAATTTTGTATTTTCATGCAGTTTTAATGCGAGATAACCATAAAAAGCAAAAATGTATGAAACACTGACAAATTGGTACAGGAAAAATGAAAAAAAAAATAATTATGAAAACCTCCACAACGTTACATTATGTAAAAAATTAAATCACACAGCACCAGTTATTGTTTATCCCTACATACAATTATTTCAGAATTTTAAAACTTATACATAATTTTCTATCTTTGAAAATTGTGTATCTTGAATTGGAATGAAGTCCATCATAATTTTTCTCAAAATCATTAATGAAATGAGGGGAGTTTTGATAACCAATGGTAATCTGAAGGTTTCTTCAAAAAAAGAAAAAAAAACTTTAAAAGAAAGATAAATAAAGATGCACACACACACACAAATGCCCACAATAAAGACAGATGACAGAGATGGTTGCAAATTTCAAAATACTTATATTTAAATATTCCAGAAAACCAAGTACAGCAGAGTCACCTGTCATTACACTTTTAAGGAGATTATGAGAAATCTAGAAAAAAAAATGTGAAATAAAGAAAATAGGAATTAGCAGGGAGCCTAAGATTGTTCTAAAATCACTTTTAGAGAGAAATGTCAATACTAAGTTTGAAAACATTTAAAAAGAATTTGGGCATATCAGAGCAGAGACTACAGGGAGAGAAGTTAAAATGTGTGACCTGAGGTGGCAGCTTTTCAAGACATTGCTCTGGGGAAAAAGAATGTGAAAAGGAAGGGACAGGTACTCTTTAGATATAGGGTGATATAACAAAATAAAGCAAGAGTTGCAAATTTATGTTGTGCAAAACAAAAAAGGACAACAGCAAAAGACACTGAAGCCACATAATCCTTCTCCTAAACCCCCAGAAGAATAAAGGCATCCATTAAAGAAATTATTCTTTACTACACTGGCAGAAAAAGCATTCTTGAACTAGGAATTCACTCCAAATTTGTGAAATAAATACATATGAAATAAATAGAAAAAAGCAGCCTAAATTTTTTTTTTTGGCCACACCATGCGGCATGTGGGATCTTAGTTCCCCGACCAGAGATAAACCATGCCCCCTGCAGTGGAAGCACGGAGACTTAACCACTGGACTGCAAGGGAAATCCCAGTCTAAATATTTTAAAATTTTCTATTAGAAAGGGAAACCAAACAAACAAACAGAAAATGAGAATAAAAACATGGCTTAATGAAATGCTCTTCCCCCCACCCAAATAAAATGCACCAGAAAGTACAAAGAAGAAAATTAATAAAAACGTTCCTGATTATTTTCTACAAAACATTTAGAATTATGTAAAAACATCTTGAATCACAAATCCAAAACCAGAAAACACAAATGTTCAAAATAAAAGAGGAGAAAAAGAAGATTATTGAATTGAGGAAAGAAATGGAAGAAGTAAAAACCATCACAGAAATTAACATTTAATTGCAAGATACACAAGGTGCATTCATATCAAATGGAAATTTAACAATGATTACTGAAGAAAGTTAGTCAAACCAACAATAGAATAAAAAATAGACTATAAAAGAAGAAGTAAAAAAGGTGCTAGAAAAAATGGTTGAGGTGTCAGTAAGGCAAAGGACATCTAGTATATATATATAATTGGAGGCTCCGAAGGAAAAACAAAAACTGAACTAAACTAGTATTTAAAATTACAAGAAAAAAAGTCCAAATGTAAAAACAACCTGAATCTTAATATTGAAGGATTTTTAGGATATCTAAGAAAATTGGTTTAGAAAGCAATTTCAAGATGTATCTGCATATAGAATAACATTTAGAAAAACAAAGTCCATAGGGCCTCATGTAAAGAAAAAACAAGTTACTTGCAAATACCTGAAAATTGGACTTGCATCAAACATCTCTAGAGCCACATACATAGTGAAACAAAAGTGTATGGGCAGCTTCAAGAAAATCGAGGAATTAAATTATGAACAAAGAATTTTTTGCCTATATAGGCTGCTCTTCCAGTATCAAGGCCAGAGAAAAAGTTTTTTAACATTCAAGATAGCAGCCAATACTGTACTTTTGGAAGATTCTAGAAATGGTGAGCTTTATTAAAGAATGATAAAATTTTAGGAAAATGAACAATGAATAGAATTTAATTGTAAATCCAAGTTGTAATTGAAGGTGGGAATGAGGATAGAATAATAACCATTTACAAGTTATATTTACTAACAAAGTAGAAATAATGTAACTCAAATATGAGAAGATAAGTGATGAAAGAGGAAAGAACACTAGTTTATTGATTCTAATATAGACAAAATATAAGGCAAAGTATGTAAATAAAAAACTGAGAAACAAGCTAATAAAAAGATTAATAAGAAACAGGTGACTTACAGATGTTAAAATGGCATACATTCAAAGTCAACTGATATACTTAACATACAAGCATTCATAAACTTAAAGGAAATTTTAACAAAGGAAGAAAATCATATCTTGTGAAGAAGAAAACACAGGAAATATAGCATTTGGAAACATAGTATTATATTGAGGAGTAATTTGACAGATGTGAGATCAAATATATCAGTTTTGTGAATAAACATGAGGGTCAAATCACCTATTTAAGAAATTCAAATTGCCTTACAGAGAAAGAACATACTAAATGCTGTTTCCCAGGGACTCACTTAAAACAAAGTGTTTTTAAAAATGAATAAATAAAAAAACACAAGTAAAAACAAGGAGAAAAATAGGCATTGCTATTAGAATATCAGGCAAAATATAATAAATAGGATTAACTATTCTAAGATGTGTTTTTGAATGCTAAAAGCCACAATCCACAATATAGTACCACACATATGAATACATATGCACCAAATAATACTGCAATAAACTTACTAGAGCAGAAAGAGGGGACAAAAGAGACAGAAGCATAAAAATATCAGAAGGGTTAACACACTACTCTCAGTAAAAGTGAGGTAAAAAAAAATGGACCAAAAAACTTAGAAATAGGGACTTCCCTGGTGGTCCAGAGGTTAAGACTCGAAGCTCCCAATGCAGGGGGCCTGGGTTCAATCCCTGGTCAGGGAACTGGATCCCGTATGCCACAACTGAAGAGCTCACATGCTGCAACTAAAAAGACCCTGCACACAGAAATGAAGATCCCTTGTGCCACAACTAAGACCCAGCACAGCCAAATAAATAAATAAATAATTTTAAAAAAGTAGAATATAGAAAAAATGCTAGAGTGTAATCAATTTTTAGATCATATGGAAACAGGTAAAACTTTGCCACATGGTAATAGAGAATACACTTTTTTCTACAGTGGAATTAGATTTTTGAAATTTTGGTATGAAAAAAATGTAAGAAGAAAAGTCAAAAGAAAAATGACAAACAGTAAATACACACTTGCAACTTTAATACAAATAAAGAGTCAATGTCAATAATAGCATACTTGTATAAATATGTATAAATAGAACAACACAAAACTTTACAGAAAAAATGGAAAGACATAAACAAATAATTATTTTAAAAGGTGTGAAAATTGCCTGTAAACTTTGAAAAGATATTCAACCTCACACATCATAAGTAAAATAAAAATTAAAAGAATCCTGAGCAACTATTTCTCATCAGTTATAATGACCAAGAATAAAAGCTTGATAATATTTTAAGTTTGGAACCAAGCACTCTCATTCATTGCTTTGGAAATGCAAAATGTTTTAACCTCATGAATATGAATTTGACTACATCTAACAAAATTGTACATGCTTCAACATTCAATCCAATAATCTCCAACAATTGAAAAATACATCTGCACAAGGTTATTTTTTGCAACATTATTTGTAAAAGAGTGCAAGAAAAGAGCATAGTGTCCTGCATTTTATGTTAAAAGAAAAGTGAAATAAGAAAACATTCATTTTTCTTCATGTTTTTGCAAAAAGAAATACAGGAAGGATAAACCAGAAACTTATTAAATTGGTTACCTCCAGGGTAAGTGGGAAGAGAGTTGAAAAGATTGAGGGTGAGGTACATCCTTAAAAATATTTTTAATATATAATTTTAAAATTCTGGAATCATGTTAATATCTTAACACAAAAAAGTAATATAAAATAAAATCCTCACATAGATAATTACTATGTTTTAAAATAGTTTTGTTCTAGTATGCACTCTCCAAGTAAAACTTATCGCTACAAGATGCTGACTTTCAATTTCAAGGTTTGGTATTTCTTGTTGTATAACTCTTCCTGTTTTAAATTGTCTAAATCCCCGAGGTACTGGCTATTGTTATAATAGCAAAGTCTATGATGGCTCAATTTAATAGAAACCTGGAAGTATATGACTCACCAGTACCATTATTAAACAGACTATTCTGATCATGCTGACTAAAAGTAACATTTGGCATGTTTCATTGAAACTCCTTTCAGGTACACAAACATGGCACAGTATAACAATAGGTTTCATAGCTCTATTAAACATATCCTGTAAAATATTTGGCTTATCACTTTTTAGGCAATGACTCCTTAAAACTTTAAAGTTTGACTTCTGATTCTAAAAATACACACAAACTTTTATTATTATATTTTCCAATTGCCTATCTGTGTAAATGTGTACTGTTCTCATTTTTTCCACTGCAAGGATAGCAGATGCATAAATTCTTTTCTATTTGCAAATCTCAAGTCAGCATTAAAAATGATAAACAATATTTCTGTATTTGAAAATGGCCTTGTGGAGGCTGAGAAAGAACCGGAGGCAATTAAATACCTTTTTTTTGTCAGTGCTTAATATAAGGCTTTATTTTTCCATCTCTGTGTTTAATACGGGAATAAAAACAAAATGAGATGAACTAATATTAATGAAACCCTTAAGTGAGTAATGGAGGTGAAAAGTTCAACAAGCAATAGAAAACTCAATATTGAGGAAAAGGGATTATTTGACAATGAATGGTTATCCACATATTAGCTTGGATGGATAAAGTACATCATTTATAATTCTGAGAGCTTGTGTTCAGTTTTCACATGAGTTTTACTTTATATAATACCAAGAAGCTCAGTTGCATCATTTTGGATCTTTCAAATATGTATGATTTTTTAAAAATCAGGTAGGCGAGTGATTGTTTGAGGGCCAATTTGCATTTATTTGAACACCTATCAAACTCAACATTCTCTTCTCAGTGGCTGGATGAAGCAGGGGAGTAATGATATGAAATATCATTTTTCAGTCTGCACAAGTTATAAGACAGCATGAGTAAAACACCAAGTTGCCAGAGCTAAGGAGAATGTTTTAGACCCATAATTCAGGAAATGCTCAGCAGAGGTTTATTTTCAGCTCAGCTACAATCTAGAAGTGATGCTTTCTGCCAAAAGACCTTAATTGTATACACCTGTCTATTACTTAATGCCTTTAATTTGTGTAAACTGTCTCTGAAAAATCTTCCACTCAATAAAAATTATTAAATAAACATTGATTTCATTATTTTTTATCTTAGTATGTTTTCATAATTATAGACAAATTGCAGAATAGAACACAGAACTCCTGTTACCCACACTCACATTTTGGTCATTTGTTTATCTATATCACCCTCCCCAAACACACACACATTTTTTTGGTTTTTAATCATGTAATAGAAATTTGCAGGTATTATATACCACAATCTATTTATAAATACTTCAGTATATTTTATACTTATATTTAAAGTACTCACAGGCCAGTCTAGAATTAATTTGAGAAGGGACCACATAAGAGTGCTAATATTAGGAGGCCTGTTTCATGGTCACCAAAGCAAGTCAACCACATTAATGTAACAATTTTCACATAAGGCTGGTCACTTTGAAAGGTAACAGTGACACATAGTAACATTTCTTTCCCTTCAAGATATTTCTGGTGTGTAACAAAACTTAATGGTTCTGTAAATTAAAATAGCCCTGAGAACTTCACAAGACTGTAGATAACTCCTAATTCTGTCTCCATTACAGCATTATTAAAACAGAAATATCTTAATTCATATCTGTAGTGCACTTATATTTTGACCCAATGTTATGTTTTCAGGTCTGAGGAAGCAGCTAACTCACCCTATGTAATTTCTTGTACTCCAGGTACTCAGACAATCAGCCATATTACTGAAGCAGAGTTCACTTATTCATATTGCAATGGACTCATAGATTCCTTTTGTATTTAGTGAGTTTTAATCCATTCGCATTATTATTTTGATGCTCAAAGTGCCCCATATTTGTCCATGAAAATTCTTTAAGCTGGCTTTTGTGATTTTTATCATGTCCCAATCATTCTTTGAGTTCTTACTGTCTGGTACAAAACATATTCCAGTCTCACCTTGTACTTTCCCTCCCCTAGCACAGAAACCTGTAATTTCCTCAAGGAATCCTCGTTTCTAGACAACTGTGGAGGATTATATTTGGAAACAAAGATCTAGACCTTGATGTTTTCATTGTTATTTGAATGTTGCTGCACCCATGCCCTGACAGTGGACAGAGCAAGCTTCCCACACATGTATAAGTGCATGTGCGCACATGCGCGTGCACACACCCACAGAGCTATCTATCTACCTATCTATCACCTATCATCTGTCTATCTCTCTACCTCTATCATCTATCAAAATCAAGGAGCACACTGATTTCTCAAATTCCATGTTTGTAAGTATCTCCCTTTTCAGACAAGGAGTAACCAGTCTCCTGCTTTTCTCAGTGTGTTTACTTATTTGATTAGTTTCTCAGTATGTAAGCAAGCGCTGGCACTGTGTGTGGACACCCTGCTCAATGTATTTGGGTTCTTGTTGGGATTCTGCCACTCCACCACCACTATCTAAACATCTGACTCTCCTTGAACTGTGACATCCCACAACAAGTCATGTCTTCTACAATGCAAATTCTCTCCTCATCAACTCCAGCTTGGAAAATGCATGGAAGCCTCCTTCTTCAAACTAACTGGACACTAACACCTCATTGCTGAACTTGTACCCCTAACTTCCTATGTGGAATCACCAATTCAGCAATAACCCCAGGCCAGTTTGCACTCCTGCACTGATTCACTTCTCTCCCCCTCACACTTCACACTGCAGTCACTGCCACTTATCTCTGCATGGATGCCCTACTAACTCCACTCAAACCCAACACCCATTCTGCTTAAATAATTATTAAAGCATGTGCTTTAGTTTCAGAAATTACATTTCCTCCAAAATTTAAAATTGATTGATGACTTAGTTAAACATTCTTCACATTAAGATACTTCAGATTTTCTTAAAAACTTTTAATTTTTAAACACTGAAGATAAAAACAAAGCTACTATTAAAAACCTGATTAGTACTCTGAGACTGCATTTGTTACAAATGTTCTAACACAAATGCGTATACTTTTTTTTAAACATAGTTACATAGAATTAGAATTATTGCAATCTTTTAAATTCTTGCATGGTCTTTTTATATTTATTTTCTCACATTGGTTATCTTGTTTTCATTAGTTAATAAATGCCAGTAAATCTACTGGGAAATTTGACCTGTTTGCTCCATGGGCACCATTATCCCCCAGCATTTCATCTGAGAAACCATCCTGAATCTCACAATCATTGTTATACAGTTTTAAAGCGTCTATTGTGTTATTAAAAACGACATATGCACACACACACACAGATACACACCCACACTCACACATTATTATTTTTTTTAACTTAGAAAGTGGATATCACTCTTTATGCACATTCCTGGGTCATTTGTTTTTCCAGTTACTATTACATTTCTATGATTTATCTATATTATTGTGTTTACCCTAATTCAATCATTTTCAGCCACATAATATTCTGTCTTGCTCATACATCCATTTTCCCACCAGTGAAATCAAGTTTGTTTTCTGAAATTTGTTATGAAAAGTAGTGCTCTGAGCATTCTTGGAAATGTATCCCAGAGTACATATGGCAAAGTTTCCCCTTGGTATATACTGGCAAACAGAATTTCTGGGTTGTAGGGTATGTGGCATTTTCAACCTTCAGAAATAGAAGCCACTTAAAATCCTACCAGTTATGTAGCATCTGGAGTCAGATTCTAACACTTAATTCTGTCAGATTTTATTATTTATATTAATTAATGGGTGTGCAATATTTTGTATAATTTTATTCATAACTTGAAGTTCATAATTCTTACTTTCCCCCACTGCAGGTATGATTTTACCATAAGACATAGAGAGCTAGGGTTTTCATATTAAATCAGCTGAGACTTCAGATATGTTTAATGAACCATAGCACCAAAGCCAAAACTTTCACGTCTTTCTTGGCAATTTTATTTTTTTTACATCTTTATTGGAGTATAATTAATTTACAATGTTGTGTTAGTTTCTGCTGTAGAACAAAGTGAATCAGCTATATGTATACATATATCCCCATATCCCCTCCCTCTTGAGCCTCCCTCCCAAACTCCCTATTCCACCCCTCTAGGTCATCACAAAGCATCGAGCTGATCTCCCTGTGCTATGCAGCAGCTTCCCACTAGCCATCAATTTTACATTTGGTAAATGTAAAATTTATCAAATGCTACTCTCTCACTTCGTCTCAGCTTCCCTTTCCCCTCCTTGACAATTTTTATATCCACCATCCAGGTGGACAAGTCCCCTTCTTATGTACTTCACTTTTGGAATCTTAATTGTTTCCCCAGAAGATGTCTGTATTGAGTGTTGTATCTTTCTATTATATACTGTTGCTATTTAAAATTTTCAATTTTGCCTTCTATATTTTCTCATCTTATAGTAGATACAAGCCTAGTATAAAACTGCTTATTCTGAGTGTGGTTGGATGTGGTTTGATTTAACCTAAACATTTTGTTGTCAATTACAATTTCTTAAATTATCTTTATCACTGGTCAACATTATTGTTATTCTACCACGATTACTAATCCACACATTATCTTTACCCATTTAAAAATTCTTAGCATATTGTAATGGTTTTGTGGTATAAACAGCTATTTTACAAGTCTACCCAATTTAACATCATATAGACTAGTTCTGATATAGACATATACATGAGTATAAGAGAATACAAAGTTCAGAAATAAATTCACTAATATTGTTACATGGTCATGAAAGACCTTTGACTCAATCTGCACTGACAGTATATATATAATACTGATTTTTTTACTCTATTTCTTAATTTGATATTTTATAGCAGAATATGTTTACATATGATTATATCTCATACTAATATTTTAGCATTAAACTTATGTGAATTAATTAAAATATAACTTTAATACATAACTTATGATTTACTGTAACACTCTTTTTTTTAACATCTTTATTGGAGTATAGTTGCTTTACAATGGTGTGTTAGTTTCTGCTTTATAACAAAGTGAATCAGGCATACATATACATACATCCCCATATCTCCTCCCTCTTGTATCTCCCTCCCACCCTCCCCATCCCACCCCTCTAGGTGGTCACAAATCACCGAGCTGATCTCCCTGTGCTATGTGACTGCATCCCAATAGCTTTCAATTTTACATTTGGTAGTGTATACATATGTCCATGCCACTCTCTCACTTTGTCCCAGCTTACCCTTCCCCCTTCCTGTGTCCTCAAGTCCATTCTCTATGTCTGTGTATTTATTCCTGTCCTGCCCCTAGGTTCTTCAGAATCATTTTTTTTTTTTTTAGATTCCATATATATGTGTTAGCATATGGTAACTGTTTTTCTCTTTCTGACTTACTTCACTCTGTATGACAGACTCTAGGTCCATCCACTTCACTACAAATAACTCAATTTCGTTTCTTTTTTATGGCTGAGTAATATTCGACTGTATATATGTGCCACATCTTCTTTATCCATTCATCTGTCAATGGACACTTAGGTTTGCTTCCACGTCCTCGCTATTGTAAATAGAGCTGCAGTGAACACTGTGGTACATAACTCTTTTTGAATTATGGTTTTCTCAGGGTATATGCCCAGTAGTGGGATTGCTGGGTCATATGGTAGTTCTATTTTTAGTTTTTTAAGGAACCTCCATACAGTTCTCCATAGTGGCTTATCAATTTACATTCCCACCAACAGTGCAAGAGGGTTCCCTTTTCTCCATACCCTCTCCAGCATTTATTGTTTGTAGATTTCAGATGATGGCCATTCTGACTGGTGTGAGGTGATACCTCATTGTAGTTTTGATTTGCATTTCTCTAATAATTAGTGATGTTGAGCATTCTTTCATGTGTTTGTGGGCAATCTGTATATCTTCTTTGGAGAAATGTCTGTTTAGGTTTTCTGCCCATTTTTGGATTGGGTTGTTTGGTTTTTTGATATTGAGCTCCATGAGCTGCTTGTAAATTTTGTAGATTAATGCTTTGTCATTTGCTTCATTTGCAAATATTTTCTCCCATTCTGAGGGTTGTCTTCTCATCTTGTTTATGGTTTCCTTTCCTGTGCAAAAGCTTTTAAGTTTCATTAGGTCCCATTTTTTAATTTTTATTTTTATTTCCATTTCTCTAGGAGCTGAGTCAAAAAGGATCTTGCTGTGATTTATGTCATAGAGTGTTCTGCCTATGTTTTCCTCTCAGAGTTTTATAGTGTCTGACCTTACATTTAGGTCTTTTATCCATTTAGAGTTTATTTTTGTGTATGGTCCTAGAGGGTGTTCTAATTTCATTCTTTTACATGTAGCTGTCCAGTTTTCCCAGCACCACTTATTGAAAAGGCTGTCTTTTCTCCATTGTATATCCTTGCCTCCTTTGTCATAGATTAGTTGACCATAGGTGCATGGGTTTATCTCTGAGCTTTCTATCCTGTTCCACTGATCTATATTTCTGTTTTTGTGCCACTACCATACTGTCTTGATTAATGTAGCTTTGTAGTATAGTCTGAAGTCCAGGAGCCTGACTCCTCCAGCTCCGTTTTTCTTTCTCAAGATTGCTTTGGTTATTCGGGGTCTTTTGTGTTTCCATACAAATTGTGAAATTTTTTGTTCTAGTTCTGTGAAAAATGCTATTGGTAAAAAATATGGAACGCTGCATGAATTTGCATGTCATCCTCACGCAGGGGCCGTGCTAGTGCCAATCTTCTCTGTATCGTTCCAATTTTAGTATATGTGCTGCTGAAGCGAGCACTACTGTAACACTCTTTAAATTTCTTATATCAAACAACAATTTGAGTTTTTAATCTTATGACACAAGAAACTTATTTAAGATAACAATAAACATTTAACCCAATAATATGAACATGTAATGAGTTTAAAGTAGATACTTTTTTAGGATACCATTCTTCAAAATGTTCAATAGTCATAGACAGTATGTCACAGAGTTTGTGCTATGTACAAGAGTTTGTTTTTGTGAGGTTTGAAATTTGGCTCATTCTGGGATTTTGTTATTCTAACATGTGATGCAACATATTGAAATAAACTGTAGTTATTCTTCCTTTTCCACACCTATTTCCCTTCCTGATTACTCCAGTCACAAACAGTAGGTGGGGATGAGCAAGACAGGTGCTTATGTGTGTGTGTGTTGTGTTGATAAGGGATCAAGGTGCTCCACAATCCAGAGTCAGAGGCTAAGTAAGTAGAGTGAGGATGGTGTTCAAAGGAAACAGACAGCCCAGCAAGGGCTATTGGTACCAGAACAGGATTAGAACTCAATCTTGGGCAGGGGGGCAGAGGTGACAGCAGCTGCCCAGGCTAGAGTATTGGATTTAGAGCAGTGTAAGAAGGGTATCTTCTTGGGGAGGCTGAAGCCTGGCTTAGTATATAATACCTAAGTATGAGAAGGGCATGCAAGAGGAGACTGCGGAGAAATGGAGAAAATGAAAATCAACCCTGTGTTATTGGATTTAAATTAGAGATATTGTAAACTCAGAGATTTTAACCTATTGAGATGGATATAGAAATAAATGTGTGTGTGTGTGTTTGTGTGTGTGTGTGTATTTCTGGCTCTATCTACTACAATGGTCCTATGAGAAGTGACATACCAATAACAATGAACACACCTAGCACTAAAATCTTTTCTGTACTCTATTCTCCATTAAAATAACCTAGAATTCCATTGAGAAATGACTCATTTTAGTAGTGGGGTGAGGAAAGTACAAAATGAGATCCCAATGGGGTATTTTCTAGGCCAGAAAATAAAGAAGAGTTCAAAGAATGATGAGTGCATGCCAAAGGATATGTAAGTCCATTTAAAGAGATCCTCACTGTAAAAAACTTAAATGTCAAAATGATGATATTAATGGATTACACCTGATTAACTAAAATAAGAACTCATGAGTCTACACTAATAAAAATTAGTGAATAGATGTTTGATGAAGTCTCAGACTATCTCCATCCCAGTACTTATATATATATAAAGGGAAAAAAAAATAAAAGAGAGAAAAAAAGAGAAACTTTAGAATGGATAACACTAGTATGTGTCATCTTAATCAAGTGCTCAAAGTCAAAATAATTAAACAAGTAATGAGACAAATTAAAATGGTGTGCCATTACAGGATTGGATGGGAAGGACACGGCATCACTTCTTTGTTAAACCTGCCCAAAATACTTAATCTGAATTGAATTATGATGAGATATTTGAGAATCCCAAATAGAAGGGCATTATCAAAAACAACTGGTTTTTAATATGCCCATGTGTCAAGGTCATGAAAGTCAAGGAAAAACTGAGAACTGTTCCAAATGAATAAAATCAAAATGACATAGAAAATAAATGCATGTGTGTAATTTTGGACTTTACCCCTTTATTTTAATGGATATTACTAGAATAACTGGAGAAATTTGAATGGTCTCAGGAATAGATGGTAGTAATATATTAATATCAATTCCTGATCTTCATGTTTACATTGTGGTTTTCTAGAACATGATTGGAAGAAATATACACAAAAATTTTTTGTGAGTGATTGGGCATCATGTCAGCAGCTTACTCTTAGATGATTCAGAAAAAAGTTATTTGTGATGTACTTGCCACACTTATTAACTTTGAGATTATTTCAAAAAATTTTTAAATGTAAAAATATAATTGTTATATACACACACAAATTGCCCACATTGTTTTTGTATTATTGTGCATAATTTTATTTATTTTGCTACTGCAAGATAGGGGAAAATGTCCCTCCAGGTTCACTTTACAAGATGGGTATAAAAAAACATTTTTCCCCAAACATATATAAGTCTTTAAATATTTTTATTATGATTACTTAATGCTTGATTATATAGAAGATAATTCATTGAGGCAAGGTCCAGCTGGATACATTTTCCCATCTTCCAATGTTCACAAGGATTAAGGAAACTTGTAGTCTTATCAAAGGCTATTAAAAATTGTTGATTCAGGATTTAATCAAAACCATGAAATGGCATAAAGCCATGTAATAGTTAAAATAATATCAAATAAAAAAGCATTTTGTAAGTTAATGCCTTTGTAAATTAGACTTTTAACATGTTATATTTCCTTATAGAAGAAACTTTTAGTATAACTTTAAGGGAAAAACTGAATGTTGGTCATTTATTTTCCAAGACCAGAAAGACATCATTCGTTAAAATAATCAATAGTTGGTACAGATTATTAGCAGTATTAATTACAACATCATCATTTCTCCTACACATAAATGAATTTCAGAAAATCACACTCTTAGTTTCTTACCACTGATTAGTGGCAGATGCAGAACTAATGATAACAATAATGGTTTTAATTAGTGATGTTATTTTTATGGCACACAGTGCATTCTCATTCATTTACTCAAGGAACCACAATCACCCTATATGATGGATTATATCCTCATTTTATACATAAAGATAAAATTCTCACAATGTGTTGAAAAAGTTGCCCAAGTTTCACACAGCAAAGTGGAGGATCCTGCAATTTGGTATCTAACTGGTCTAGACTTCAAAAACCATAAATTACTTCAAACTACTTCCACCTAATGTAGTGTATTTATTTCCCCATGCCACATTGTGAAAGGTATTTTTGTGTTGATGTATCTTTAAGGGCTATTTCTAGTAGTCACTTAATTGATTATTTATGATCCTCTCCCTCCCTTTTGAACTTGGATTGAATTATGGGAATTGGTCTTAAATCTTTGAAGAATCAGCCTCCATTGATCACATACCTCTATAACTTGTGTCACATGACCATTGAAAATACAACTTGGGAAGATCTTTGGGTTATTGAGGAAAGAGAAGTTATAGCCTATATTTTGTAAACATTAGTATGACTATATATCAAAACAGAGGGTGTAAACAGCCTATTAGTACAGCATCTTCACCACGACGCTCATCCCTTTCAATCACTTCTCCATAAGAATATTCCTGCTTGCATATAATGGAACATTATATACCATTTCCCTTCTGCCTATTCAATTTTTACGTCAGTCAAATATCTTCCCCAGTATAACTGATTATTTTTGTTTTTCCAATCAAGAAGTACCCATATCAAAAATGGCTGGAGTAATTGTTTTGAGACATGAAATATAGTATTTTAGTTAGGATCATTTGCCTTTCAGTATAATTTTCTAAGAAGTGGTTTGATTGAAATAATTGTGTTTTTTCTCCATGATGGCAATCTAGAGATTAAGAATGATTTCTGAATCATTATAAAATTCCTCTGTATTAGTTATCTATTGTGACATAACAATATTAACACAGACTTAGTGTTTATGACAACACATTATTATTATTATTATATCATAGTGTCTAAAGCTTTAAGAGTTTGGGCATGACTTAGTTAATTCAAATTCTCATAAGGATGCAATTACTGTGTTGGCTGATGCTGTGGTCTCATCTGACACTTTACTCTGAAATGATCCACTTATAAGCTTTCATGTGGGCAGGATTCAGTTACTTAGAAGGCTGTGGAACTAAAAACCCCATTTTCTTGCTGGGTGTTCCTTGGAAGCCACTTTTAGCAACTTGCCATGCAACTCACACACAACATGGCAGCTACCTTCTGCAAAACCAGCAAGGAAGAGAAATTATTGTAGCAACACAGTTTACAGCCTTACATAACCTAATCGTGAACATGTAAAAACATGCACCCATCATCCTGCCTTATTCTACTCGTTACCAGCAAGTCATAGGCCCTGTCCACACTCAGAAGAGGATCACACAAGGATGTGAACACCAAGAGCTAGAGATCATGTGTGCAACCCTAGCATCTGTTCCCCACAGATCACCCTCTGGACTCTAGTTGTTTATATCCTTCCCACATGCAAAATACATTGATTCTCCTTCTAATGAGACATTCACGAGACACTGATCCCATTCAAGATTTTGCTCTAAGTCTATAATCTTATCACCTAACAAGATTGGATCTAGATATGGATGAGGCTCTTTGTGTGTAGTTCTCTGTAATGAAAGAAACCAGTTAACTGTAAAATATAGAGACAAGTTTTCCAGCCCCTCCCCAACAAATCAACATGCAGCAGTTGAACAGTCACGTGGGAACATCTACAGGCATTCCCATTAAAACGGGGGGAAATGGAGAGAAGTAGTCATTGATCCTAAAATTCTGAAATCCAGTCCTGTGAATGTTGGAATTTCTTGATTATGTATGTATAAAAGTCACTATTTAACCATAAAAATTACTCATTTAAATTAGTTAATAAAAAATATAAAACCTAGCAAGTATCAGATATTTGTTCTACATATTTGCACAGAAAGATGTGCTTCATTTCGTTAAGAAGCTAATGTCACACTAGAGGAAAGATACATAATTTATTGGAATTTTGTGAATAATGAAATGCATATTAGATTACCTCTGAATGTATTCACATCCTCTTACAATAAGATATCATTTGAAAGGGCAAGAAAGGTAACTTCTGTTCATTTTATTTTTTATATATTTGAATCCTAATACTAATTTTGTCATTTTTAGCTATATCCAAATCTGTGGCATAAAAATAAATAAAATACAAATATATATATATATACATATATATGTGTATATATATATATACACACATATATATATATATATATATATATATATATATATCACTCTCAATATATTCTGTGATAGGAAGAATTTTCCAAGTACATTATAATGTGTTTTGAACTGTGGGCATTCATTGTAGTATAACAACAGCCTGAAGAAATTTTAGTGTGTAAGCTCTTCAGTAGTTTAATCAGTATACATCTCCATTTTCAGTTTGGCATATAGGCAGAAATAAAACTGTAGCTATATGTTTGTCACTTTGGGATTTACCTTAAATCCTTTAGGCTGTCTTTCTATTTTGATAATCCTTTGCCAAATTACATTTTTAAAAAAAATTGAGTTAAAATTGGTATATAACCTTATATTAGTTTCAGGTGTATAATATTATAATTTGATATTTGGATACACCTCAAATTGATCACCACCAAAAGTCTACTAATTATCATCCATCACCATACAACTGACTCCCTATGCTTTTGCTACCCCTCTACCTCCTTCTCCTTTGGTAACCACCAGTCTCTCTATCTATAAGTTTGTTTTTGATTTGTTTCGTCTGTTTGTTTTCAGATTCCACATATAAGTGAAAACATATGGTATTTGTCTTTCTCCGTCTGAGTTATTTCACATTGTATAATACCCTCAAAGTCCTTCCATTTTGTTGCAAATGACAAGACTTCCTTCTTTTTATGGTTGTGTAGTATTCCATTACATGTATATGTGTGTGTGTATATATATATATATATATATATATATATATATATGGCTCACATCTTTTTTATCTATGCATCCATTTATGAACATTTAGCTTGTTTCCTTAGCTTGGTTATTGTAAATAATGCTGCAATGAACATGGATGTATATATTTTTTCAAATTAGTGTTTTCACATTTTCCAGGTAAATATCCAGAAATGGAAAAGCTTGATCATATGGTAGTTCTATTTTTAAATTTTGAGAAATTTCCAAATCATTTTCAATGGTGGCTATACAAGTTTACATTCCAACAAATAGTATATGAGATTTCTCTATTTTCCACATCCTCTTCAACATTTGTTATTTCTTATCTTTTTGGTAACAGCCATTCTAACAGGTGTGAGATGTTATCTCATTGTGGTTTCGATTTGTATTTCCCTGGTATTTAGTGATGTTGAACATCTTTTCATGTGCCTGTTGGCCATTTGTATTTTTTCTTTGAAAAAATTTCTATTTAGATCCTCTGCCCATATTTTCAATGGGCTGTTTCTTTTTTTGTTGTTGAGATGCCTGACTGTTTTGTTTTCTTAAATATATTTTGGATATTAACCCCTTATCAAGGTTATGATTTGCAATTATTTTCTTCCATTCAGTGGGTTGCCTTTTCATTTTGTTGATGATTTCCTTCAATGTACAGAAGCCCTTTAGTTTGATGTAGCAGCTTATGTTTATTTTTGTTTCCCTTGCCTTTAGATTCATACCTCCCAAAATAATCACTAAGACCAATGTCAAGGAGTTTACCACATAAGTTTTCTTCTAAGAATTTATGGTTTCAGGTCTTATATTCAAGTATTCAATCCTTTTTAAGTTAATTTTTCTGTAGGGTGTAAGAAAGTAGTCTAGATTCATTCTTTTGCATATCAAGTTTTCCCAACACCATTTATTGAAGAGACTGTCCTTTCCCCATTGTCCATGGCTGGATCCTTTGTTGGAAATTAACTGTCCATATATGTCTGGGCTCTTTGTTCTGTTCCACTGATCTGTGTTTCTGTTGTCATGCCAATACCATACTTTTGATTACTATAACTTTGTAGTATAGTTTGAAATCAGGAACTTGATAACTCATCTTTGTTCTTCTTTCTCAAGATTGTTTTGGCTATTTGGGATCTTTTATAAACCACACAAATTTTAGAATTATTTGTTCTGGTTCTGTGAAATATGCCATTGAAATTCTGATAGGGAGTACACTGAATCTGTAGATTGTTTTGGGTAGTTTGAACATTTTAATGATTCTTCCAATCCATGGAACATCTTTCCACTTATTTGTTACTTCTTTAGTTTCTTTCATCAATGTCTTATAGTTTTCAGTGCAGTTTTTAACCTTGATTAAATTTATTCCTAGGTATTTTCTTCTTTTTTACGTAGTTGTAAATGAAATAGTTTTCTTAATTTCTCTTTCTGATAATTCATTACTAGTGTATAAAAATGCCATAGATTTCTGTATATTGATTTTGTATCCTGCAAATGTATTGAGTTCACTTATTAGTTCTAACAGATTTTTGGTGGAGTCTTTAGGGTTTTCTATCCACAAATGGTGACAGTTGTACTTCTTTCTTTCTTACTTGGATAACTTTAATTACTTTTTCTTGCCTAATTGCTCTGGCTAGGACTTCCAATACTCTGTTGAATAAAAGTGGTGAGAGTGGTATCCTTGTCTTGTTACTGACCATAGAAGAAAAACTTTGTTTTTCCTTGTTGAGTATAATGTTAGCTGTGGGTTTGTCATATATGGCCTTTATTATGTTGAAGTATATTCCTTCTGTAACCAGTTGGTTGAGAGTTTATATCATGAAAGGATGTTGAATTTTATCAATTTTTTTTCTGAATCTACTGGAATGATCATACAATTTTTATCCTTCATTTTGTTAACATGGTGTATCATATTGATTGATTTGCAGATGTTGAGCCATCCGTGCATCTCTGGAATAAATCCCACTTGATCATGGTGTATGTTCTTTTTAATATATTTTTGAATTCAGTTTGCTAATATTTTCTTGAGGATTTTTCCATCTTTGTTCATCAGAGATATTGGCCTGTAATTTTCATTTTTTGTGATATCCTTGTCTGGTTTGGTATCAGGGTAATGCAGGCCTCCATTAAATGAGTTTGGAAATGTTCTCTCCAGTTTAATTTTTTGGAATAGTGTAACACTGGGGCAGGGCAAGCAGCCTTAGCAAGGTAGAGAGAGACTATCAATAAATGGCACCTGCCAGCCTCAAGCTAGCAGAGTAGGAGATTGAAAAAAAATGGCACCTGCAAGCAATTACATCCCCAGAAAGAGTTTCAAGAGACATCTGTCTCTCTGACAGACACTTTAGGTTAGTTAATGAATCTTCTTCATGTATGGTCTAGGTGATTTCCAAATTGCTGCTTTTGAGTTGGATCCCAGGGTGAGTCTGTGAAGAGCCCTTTAAAAGTGGAGTCTCAGTTTCCTATAGCCTTTTGAGTCTCCTGGACATAAGCCCCATTGTTTTTCAAAGCCAATTATTTTGGGGGTTCATCTTTCCAGCGCAGTTCACAAGGGTTGGGGTACCTGATGTGAGACTCAAACGCCTCATTCTTCAGGAAGAAGCTCCTTTTTTGTGATATTTTCTGATATCCCTCCTGCTTGTGGGTCACTACTCTACTGGTAGGGGCCCTGTGGAGACTGCCTCTCTGCCTCTCCTACCTTACTCAATGTGGCCTTTTTATAGTTTGTTGTGGAAGAGCTGTTCTGCTGGTCCTCTGATTATCTTCAGAGAGAATTATTCCACAGGTAGCTGTAACTTTGGTGTGTCCCTGGGAATAGGTGAGACCTGTGTCTTCCTAAGTCCCATCTTCAACCAATTCCCCAAATTACTCTTCCCTTTAGCATTTTTAGACAGTCAAAATATCCCTCATCCAGTGTTTTCAGGATGAACTTATTGAACATTTTAATAAAATAGCTAATGTAATTAAAGAAAAAGTGACACTGTGACATTTCCACATATATTAAACAATGAGGAACATAAGTTAGTTCTCAAAAATTATCCATCAGTCTTGTGTCATTAATGGTCTCCCCAGAACCATAGTAAATCTATATTGTAATACAATAGCATTGTTCAAGATAGCATGGTTTAAAATTCTATGTCTATAGTATATATCAATTATCATCAGTAGTTATCTTTCATTCCAAGAAGATATTCTCTTTTCACTCCAAGTAACTGATAAATTGATATATAAATTATCTATGGACCACAGACGTACTGATTTTGGTTTGAAATTGACACTGTAACATACTGACCATTACCTAAAGGAGAAAATTCAAATACATCAGAAAACTTGCAGGCATTGTGTAGAAAATATGCAGGCATTGACAAAAGATTGTGATTTACTTTAATAAAATGTTGCATAGAGTTGTGTTTTTAATTTTACTGAACATATGTAAATATGAACAATCTACCTTAAGTCATTTCAAGTATGTAACAAAAAAAAAATTATGCAAGACTGGTTCAATGCAACAGCAGGCATCAAGGCCATAAATAATTCTATGAGTAATATTTAAATAAAAATTAAAATGTTATTTATTAATTATAATATACATATACAGTGTGTGTAAAGAGAGAGAGAAAGAGGATTGCAATGTTGAGCCAGACCACTAACTTATAATTTATTACCTTTGGAAAATTTAATATATAGAATTTGGAAAAAAATATGTAGAATTTTTTAAATATAAGAAACAAAATATTAGGAAAAATAAGATCAATAAATCCAAAATGAATCAAAATATTGATGTTAAATTATACAAACAGGGAAGTTTAAAAATTCAGAGTTATTTTTCAAATTTCCAAATAAATCATCTATATATTAGAATACAACTTTTCTTCCAGCTGCCCAAGATACCAAAGGGATAGAAGGCCACGGGGAAGAAAGTGGCCCTGGTGCCTGCTGTCGTGAAGAAGCAGGAGGCCAAGAAGGTGGTAAATCCCCTGTTTGAGAAAAGACCCGATAATTTGGCATTTGACAGGACATCTAGCTCCAAAGGGCCCTCACCTGCTTTGTAAAATGCCCCTGCTCCATCCAGTTGTGGTGGCAAAGGGCTATCCACCATAAGCAGCTAAAAGTGCCTCCCATGATTAACCAGTTCACCCAGGCCTTGTGCCACCAAATAGCTTCTCAACTGCTTGGGCTGGCCGATAAATACATATCAGAGATAAAGCAAGAGAAGGAGCAGAGACTGTTTGTCAAGGCTGAGAAGAAAACTGCAAGCAAAGGGAATTTCCCCTCTCAGTGGCCACCTGTTTTTCGAGCAGAGGTTAACAGTGCTACCATTTTGGTGGAGAACAAGAAGACTCAGAAGGTACTGATTGCACATGACATGGATCCCATGGAGCTGGCTGTCTACCTGCCTTCCATGTGTCATAGGATAGAGTTACTGACTGCATTATCAAGGGGAAGGCCAGTTGGGAAGTCTAGTCCACAGGAATACCTATACCACTATCACCTTCACACAGGTAGGTACAAAAAGTTAATTTGCAGTTTTAAATTTCTTACCAGAAATCATCTATACCAAATTCACAAGTTTGTCAGGTATTGACACATTCTATATCTCTTCTAACTGCTCCACCAATTCATAATATTTTCCTCTTTCTTCAACGTCCAAAATAATTTCCTCTCTGCCTAACTAGTTTTGACTGAAAGTCTCCTGCCTGTAGTTCTGGCCACCAGCAAAGGTAACAAAACTAATGGTACATAATAGGCCTAGTCTTGAGAGGTCCAGATTATCCCTTCAGCACTGCACTTCAAAGGAAGTCACAAGGCCAACCAAGGTTTAAGAGGAGGAGAGAGACTACCTTTTGGTGTGAACAGTGGCATGCATATAGAGAAAAAATGAATTATTGGAAACCTTACTTAGAGACTATCACATGGGAATAGAAACAGTTTTTATGAGAATGTTTTCAAAGAAAGAAACCATAATGTAATATATAAGTAATTTTAAGAAGACTAGCATTTTAATGATCTGATATATTTAATAACACCATAAAGCAAAACATGAGGCAGATAAAAATTAGAGAAAGGTTTTTTTTAGTGTAAGATAAAGAAATAATATTCAACCTAAGTAATACACTATAACAAATAAATGCTATGAAATATACATTAAATTGTGCAAATGACATGATTATGATTGGACAATTCACAAAGAAGAAATATGTATAAAATAATGTTTATCCTATTTAAATGATTATCTGATATTAAATTGTTTTGGGACATATAAATCATCATAATTGTAGAAAATCCTAAAGATTACACACACACACACACACACACACACAAACACTATTAGAATTAGTAAGTGAATTCAGTAAAGTTGCAGTACACAACATCAACATACAAAAATCAGTTGCACTTCTATACACTGAAAACAAATGATCCAAAAAGGAAATTGAGAAGACAATCCTATTTACAAATCATAGATGAAAGAAATTAAAGAAGAAGCAAATAATTGGAAAAACATCTCATGTTCATGGGTTAGAAGACTTAATATTGTTAAAATGTCCATACTACCCAAATGATCTACAGATTTAATGCAATACTTATTAAAATCCCAGTGGTACTTTTTACAGAAGTAAAAGAAAATAATCCTAAAATTCATATGGAACCCCAAAAGACTTCTCTTAGCCAAAGCAACCCTGAGAAAGAAGAACAAAACTGAGAGGGATCACCATTCCTGATTTCAAATTATATTACAAAGATACAGTAATTGAAAAGTATGATACTGGCATAAAGACAGACGTATAGACCAATGTAACATAATAAAGACCTCAGATATAATCACATGCATATACAGTCAAGTGATCTTCAACAAGGGTGCCAAAAATACACAATGGAGAAAGTACAGTCTCTTCAATAAATGATGCTGGGAAAACTGGATATCTACAGGCAAAAAATGAAATTGGAACCTGATCTTACACCATACACAAAAATCAACTCCAAATGTTTTAAAGATTTAAACATAGAACCTGAAACTCTAAAACCCCTAGAAGACAATTAGGGAAAATCTTCATGATGTTGGTTGTGGCAATGATTTCTTGGATATGACACCAAAATCAAAGGCAACAACAGCGACAACAAAAATTAGACAAGTAAGACTATACTAAACTGAAAAGATTCTGCAGAGCAAAGGAAACAATCAACAGACTGAAAAGGCAACCAAAGGAATGGAAGAAAACATTTGCAAAATATATATCTGATAAGGGGCTAATATACAAAATATGTAAGGAACTCCTACAACTCAATTGCAAAATAAGAAATAATCCAATTAAAAAATGAACAAAGGACTTGAATAAACATTTCTGCAAAAAAGATATACAAATGGCCAACAGGTATATGAAAAGATATTTAACATTACTAATCATCACAGGAACACATATCAAAACCACAGTGAGATATCATTTCACACTTGTTAGGATAGCTATTATCAAAAAAACAAGAGATAAATGTTGGTGAGCATGTGGAGAAATGAGAATCCTGTGCGTTGTTGGTAGGAATGTAAAATGTTGTGGCTACTATGGAAAACAGTATGGAAGTTCCTAAAATAATTAAAAATACAATTGCCATATAATCCAGCAATCCCATTTCTGGGTATACATTTAAAAGAACTGAAATCAGGGACTTGAAGAGATATATGCACTCCTATGTTTACTGCAGCATTTTCACATGATTCAACATATGGAAACATGTCTGTAGATGGATAAATGGATAAAGAAACTGTAGTATATAGAAAAAAATAAAATATTATTCAGGCTTAAAATGGAAAGAAATCCTGCCATATGCAACAGCATCGATGAACTGGTAGGACATTATGCTAAGTGAAATAAACTAGTCACAGGAGGACAAATATTGCATGATTTCAATTATATGAGGTATCTAAAATAGTCATACTAATAGAAACAGAGAGTAAGATGGTGGTTGCCTGGCATTGGGGGAAGGCGGAAACAAGAAATTGCTGTTCAATAAGTTTCAGTTGTGCAAGGTGAATAACTTCTAGAGATCTGCTGTACAATGAATACAGGATTATAGGTACATTGTGACTACAGATAACAATACTGTTTGATACACTTAAAAAATAAGAGGGCAGATCTTATGTTACGTGTTTTTAACCACAAAAGCAAACAAAATAGAGGTACATAAAAAGAAAACCCCACATCATATACTCACATAAAGTTTGAGAAATAACATGTAATGAAGATACTGGACATACTCTTGCCTCACAAGATTGTTTCAACAAATTAAAAATAAATGCACTGCAACCATAAAATTTGGAAGAAAAAACTTTTTCCCCTAATAATCTATGTTCTTAAAAAATTATGAACTTCTGATAATTTTGCTCAATGGGAAATTTAAATTTTATATGGTATACCAACTTTGGCACTTGCATATTTTTCCAGTCACAGAAGTACGAACTGAAAATATACAACACATTCATGTACTGGATAAGATGAAAAAAAAGTAAAAAAAAAAAAAAGGTATATAAATAATTGACACATTTGCAAGTAAACAGATAGCGCTGATGTCCATAACTTTACTCAGATTTAAAATAATCTGTGTTTTCAACCCTAAGTTACATTCATTCATTTTTCAGACCTCTGTTCCACCTTTGAAAGAACATTCAGCTTAAAGTTTTGGAGTTCTCCTAATCTTGAATTTAATTTAAAAAAAAATCACATTTGTAATTATATTAGTATATATGCTAGGCATTCACTGGAGTCCTTTCCTCCACTGCAAGGTCTATTAGATTAAAAACTTTACTACATAAGCTATGTATTTTTTATTATATTGCAGATAATGAATGTAATGGCAGTCAGGTAGAGAAGATTTAAAGATATAAGCATGGATTTACAAAAAAGTTGCAGAGATAGGTAAAATATAAACCATTGATTTGAGAGGAGACAGAAAATATTTAAAAGAATTTTCTAAATTCTTAAATACTATACATGATATAAAATGTTAGTATAGTACATTTTGATAACATATTCATTTGACTATTTCTTTTCACTGCAATGTAATGAAACATTATGCTACAGTTATGTGGATCATGGAATAAAAGAAAAAAAAAGATGAAAATATTACATGCATGCACTTATACATATACACATACTTAAAGTGAACATCATGTAAAACTTGAAAAATAATAATCACATTGTATTTGGAAGAGTGTTCAAGAAATAACAGAAAATAAAATAAAATATTTTATCTAAATATTATCTGAAGTAATTTCTAACCATTTTATAGCAGAATTTGTTTTATTACTTGTATGTGGAAATTTAATATTTGCAAAATGATAAAAGAGAATGCTCTTCAGAAATTAATTAGATTAATTAACTATAGCTACACATAAGACAATTCATCTTTTGTGTTTTTTCCTATTGTAAATTTAATGCAGTTTCTTACAAACAAAACAGTAAATGTTTTAGAAAATATAATTCCTTTACATTATTACCACACTACAATCCCAAAGGGATATAACCACCTCATTAGTTGTGTGTCCATCCCACCAGATAACTCCCATATAACTATGTTGATAATAATGATGGTAATAATACTTATTTTATATAGATATCTGATCACACTTGGCTTATTCTTTAACAGTACTCTCTTACAGAAAGGAAAACACATGGGTCATCTTCCCTATCAGTCATATTTTGATTTAATCATTATGCATGCATATGTAGTTTTTCTCTTTTTTTTTCAGGAAGAAGTAGGTGAACAAAATAAGTCTTAATATAATTTACAGCTTTGGGATATTTTTGTTTAATTTATCATCTACTTTAGTAAGAGGCTTTAAGTCAAATGGTTGCATTATAGAGACATAAAAATAATGAAAAATTCACACAGTTGAAAAAAGCAGTTTTCTTTGAATAATATAGATTTTAAAAGTAATATTATACAAGTAGAAAATGTCTTGATTTGTATTTTTATTAAACAAATATGTGGTATATTTAAATTTATTTCATCAATTTTGCTCTGTAACAAACTACACAACAATGATCTAATAATGTTCTGGATACATTATGAAAGTAACTTAATCCAATTTTGCATAACTTTATATTCTGTATATTTGGGTTGTATATTATTTCTAAGCTGGAATTTCATTTTTAAATTAAATTTTGAATACATGAAGAAATATCATATTGCTCTACAGATGACTATCTTGAAAACTAAATTCTTACTATTGGTTGAAAGACAATATTTTGGTCATAATTGTCAAATATTATCTGGTATTGACATTATTTTTGGGAAGGAGGGGAAATTACATATTTTGAGGCAAAACATAAACTTCTAGTTTTTAAGAAAATATGTATGAGTGACCTAATAGACATTAAGGATTCTTTTTTTCCACATGTTTAAAAACTTTATTTGGTAGTGTCATATTGAATTTTATTTACTACTAGTAGTTTAGTAACCAGACAGGAACAATTAAACCTAGTTATTTTATACATTATATTAAAGTTTCTGAGAAAAAGAATGTTTGTACACACACAAAAAGTAGAGGTGGACCATGAAAAATATGGATTAAAGAAGGCAAGGAATATTAGAGGCAGAGATAATATGTTGAATGCACACTTAGAGTATTTTCTTACTTTTCCCAAAACTGGTGTGTCACTGTGGATCAATCTTCCAGTTTTATCACACCAGGTCATAGTATTCCTACAATAAAATATAGCGTAATGAACTAGTTTGGAATTAAGGAATTGTGTGAGTGGTATTAGGCAGAAGTATTTCATGTCTTCTGGGTTTTTAACTTCTGTTTTCTTTCATTGATTTACAGCATCAATTCCCTGTATGATCTGATCATTTCGAATTCTGAAGGGTTTGAAAACAGCAAGAAACCTTGTAAGAGTGATTAAAAACCTTCAAAAGTTCCTACTTTTATTTCTCATAAACGTCAAAACTTCACACGCTACATGTGGTCTTCACAAAGGGAACAATCCTACATCTTTATTTTGCTCTAATGGCAAACATTTCTCATCTCTGTCAGATTTGAGTGCATAACTGTATCAGAAAACTATGTCTATTGGTCATAGGCATATTTATCACTTGACATATGAATCACAATGTCTGTAGCAAAGTTGAAGATCATCAGTGACAATTCACTTTAGGTCCCTGAAGGGCAACAGTCTTGGTGTTAGAAGTCTACAGTAAGTTCAGAAGACAGGGAAATAATTATATTTGAATATTACCATGGGTATGAATGAAAATTAAACAAGTCACATATAAAACACTGAACCTTTGTTTCTTAAAAAAAAAACTAAGTTAAGGTCACACCTCAGCAGTATTTTCTAATTAAATACAGTTTCTCTTTTAATATTTATTTATTTATTTGGCTGCACCAGGTCTTAGTTTTGGCATGCAGGATCTTTAGTTGTGGCATATGGGATATAGTTCCCTGACCAGGGATCGAACCCAGGCTCCCTGCATTGGGAGTGCGGAGTCTTAGCCACTGGACCATCAGGGAAGCCCCAGTTTCTCTTTTGATGTAATATTTTTTCTTTCTATGGTAAATAGAACATTACACAGAAAAGACAATGAGTAAAACAGGGACAAGAGATACACTGATATACTGTAATGATTTATTGGCAACTAGAAGTCTAAAGAAAAGTGAGATGAATTTTAGTATTCATAAATTTCTTGAAACATCATTTAGTGATTTAGAAAAGGCAAATAAGAACTTTTATTATCTCTTTTTATTCCTTAAAAATATTTTCCTATGGAAAAGTTGGTTATAGGCAGAAAATATTTGCTCAAAGTGTTTTATTTTTTCCTGTTGCATAAGAAATATTTTAAACAAAGTTTAGCTTCTTTACAATTTTATTTGCTAAGATACTACAAATCATACCTTTATAAATTTAAGCTCACAACTGAGCAATTTTTAATTGGGGGATTATTTCACCTATAAAGGAAAATCTGCTTATGTAATTAATTTTCAGAATACAGGCTGAAATGAATGTGTACAAAATGATTTATTATAATTTAGTTTTAAACTTTAAGACATCAGATTTTATAGATCAATATAGGAAAGCACAAGATGAGACTGACTTGCCAATAATTCTGCCATGATACTAACATTTTTGTAACATCATTAATTCAGAAATTGCCAAAATTCTACCATTCATTTAGTCAGCAGCAGGTTTTAAAACTTGTTTGATTAAAGCATATACATTTTTAATTTTTATTTTATTTACTTTAATTTTTTTTTTTTGCGGTACGTGGACCTCTCACTGTTGTGGCCTCTCCCGTTGCGGAGCACAGGCTCCGGATGCGCAGGCTCAGCGGCCATGGCTCACGGGCCCAGCCGCTCCGTGGCATGTGGGATCTTCCCGGACTGGGGCACGAACCCGTGTCCCCTGCATCGGCAGGCGGACTCTCAACCACTGCGCCACCAGGGATTCCCCATATACATTTTTTAAATTTATAATTTAAAAAAATATTGATATTTGGACAACTGCCTTTCTCTCTTAGGAATTTGGGCTTGTGAACAAGAAAGGCAATCTTTGGCAAATCTTTTTCACTTTATGTTTTTTATGGAAAAATATAATTCCATTTAAAACAAGAAGAAGATATTAGCGTATTGCTGACCAAGCTAAAGAAACTAAAAGAATGTTGACATATCCTGATTTGTAAACTAATGAGACAGAGAAAGGGAAGAGATCTTGACAGAGAGGAAGACATGCATCCGAATCACTTGGAAAGCCCATTAAAATACAGATTGCTTGACCCAACTTAGAGTTTCTGATTCCATAGGTCTGGGGTGAGACATTACTAAACAGTTCTTAGTAGACGGCGATGTTGCTAACAGTTCTTAGTTGATGGCATGTTGCTAACTAACCACACTTTGAGAACCACTTCATCAGGGCTATATATATTATTCCACTATTGCTTTGATAATTATGAAGATGCTTTTCCTAGATCAATTTGTGCTAAAAATTGCAAACTTTATTCTTGATTGAAAAGAAAATATGCATCTGAAAATTGTGTATTGACCTTCAACACATTAAGACAATATCATATTATAAATTGAGGAAGTTCAGTTTAAAAAATAAAAGAGAAGTTTGATCCATGCTGGGAGGAAAACTTTGCCTCTACCCCATTAGATTTGACTGATTAGGGGCCTGGGAGTTAACAAACAAAAGTCTGATTAAAGGCGATTAAAGGAGTTAAGTGTATTCATATGCAGGTGTATTTGAAGGTGCACAAAAGAACTGGCTCTCTGAGTAACTAGAGAAATGGGTTTATATCCCCACTTAGCTAGGAGAAAGGGAGAGGGGAGAAAAGACTTACATGGGAAGAACAAATGGGCTTATTGTGTGGTGCAGGGGAAGCCAATGAGCTTTTGGGTAAACAAATGTAAGTTACGAAGTTTGTGATAATGTTTGCTCATGCAATATCTCCTCAGATCTTTCTTCTTTCTAGTGGTGAAACTTCCCCAGAAAGGGGATTTACAGAGTGAAGCTGCCTTGAAGGGGAGATATAGTTGCCTCCCCTCAGAAGGTTCTGCCTTTAATCAAGTAAGGGAAGCTTGCAAAAGACTTCTTTCTACATCTTTTGAATCTCAAATGTCTCAGCTTAAAATAATCTTCATGCCAAAACTGCTGTTCACTCACCAATGAAAAATTCTATATAAACAATTAAATCCTCATACACTGGAAGACATTCTCAATTTTAAAAGGAAATTTAGTCAAAATGACTATAACTAGTTTTAAGAACATATTTACAATTTATTGCTTAATTTGTTCTTATTTTTCATAGTAAGGCTGAAAATCATAATCTACTAAAATTTAATAAAATAACTAATTTGATATAAGAAAGTTTGAACCTCAGAATTTTTGAAACAAAATAATTGACCCATTCTATACCCTAACTGTACATTAGCTATTGTATAAACATTATTTTCAGTTATCTTTTTCTAAATATTTTCCACCCAGTCAGTAGAAAGTTTTCTCTTTAACAATATTTGTCAACAATTGTCTTTAATTTTTTCTCTTGTCCTTATGTTAATAGACAGTAAGTCAGCATTTCAGACATTTAATGGCTGATCTATTTTTGTAGCAAGAAGAGAGTCTTAATGGATTGAGAAAAGCAGTCATTGAACAAGGATGCCATTTACTTAAACTGTACTTAAATATAAATTTATAATCTTCAGTTATATACACTTGTTTCTTTTCGTGCTTCTTCTATTCTACTAATAAAGGGCTTTACTGAATTCATATTCATCAGATTTTCTAGACTGTACAGAAGTTGACCTTTTAAATTTTGAGCAACTGAAAAACTCTAAATTTTATTTCTAATGTGGCACACATATCTTCCACTTTAAGGTTTACTATGTGGGAGTCCATTAAATGGAAATTTGGTCAGTTGAAAGTAATGATCAATTACATAAAAAAGATTCAGTTATCTAATTGCAGCTCTTACAGTGTTGACTATACAAGAGATATAACAATAAAACAAAGAAAATATTTAGAACAAGTAAGACTTTTCTTACTATCAAAGCACAAGTCAAAAATAAAAAGGAGAGGTACTGCAATGTGTCAGAGGGTTGATAGAGAGGATATTGATGGAGAAAGAAATCAGCCTGACTTCCAGGTGCCATGGTAAATTTTCAGAAGAAAAACTGACATCTTCTGAAGATTTAGTTCTTCAATAAACAGAAAAACTATTTTATTACATTATAGATGCTTTAGGATCAGGGATCACATTTCATTCATCTGTTTGTCTGCATTGTTTATAACATTTCATACCACCACATACACTAACCAAACTGGTTTTTCCAACAAATACTGGATTATTTTGTAATGAGCTTATTGAAGCTATCAAGCTAGACCAACCCTCAGCGATTGGTAGGTTTTTCGTTACTGGATATGTATGACTCTAATAACAACTAACCAAAAAAATGTGTTCATAAACCTATGGCAAGGAATGAACTTCAACCCCCCCATGGATTAAAGTATAATCAGCTTCCTCCTATTCTGGAACCAGAAATGTTTGGGTCCATATTGAAAGTTGTAAAAGGGCTGTAAAATCACAGTGAAGATGTGATGTAACAACAGCTATATATTTGGTCTCTGTCCCAGGGTCCTGACATGAGATCCAGAAACCCTTAGAATCTCAAGTCATAAGAATGCCTTTTGCATGCTAATGAATGACTGGTGGCTCTGGGCCCCTAGATAGCATCAGGATGGGTGCGGGTCACCAGAAAGACTAAGCCATGATTCAAGGCGTGGAACTTCACTCCCATACACATTCTCCCAACTCCAAGGAAAGGAGAGAGGCTGGGAAAAGAGTTCAATCACCAATGGACAAGGATTTAATGAAGCAAGCATAAGTAAGGAAACTTCCATAAAAACCTCTAAACAATGAAGTTCGGAGAGCTTCCAGGTTGGTGAATACAAGGGTGTGCTTGGAGGGTATTGTGCCCTGGAGAGAGCATGGCAGCTCTGTGCCTCTCCCTCCAGAACTTGTGCTATGTATCTCTTCCACTTAGCTGTTCTGGGTTGCATCCTTTATGATAAACCAGGAATAGTAAGTAAAGCACTTTCCCAAATTCTGTGAGTCTTTCTAGTCAATTATTGGACCTGAGAAGTGGGTTGTGGGAACCCTGAATTTGTAGCCAAGTCAGACAGAAGTGCAGGTAGCCTGGGCACCCCATTGCTGCTGGCATCTGAAGTAGGGGCAGTCTTGTGGGTCTGAGCCCTTACCTGTGGAGATGATGTTAATGCTAGGTAGTTAGTGTCAGAACTGATTTAATTACTGGACACCCAGTTGGTGTTGGCATTGGAGAATTGGTGTTGGAAAAGATACAGCCACATATTTGGTGTTAGGACGGGAAAAAACACATGGTGGTGGTGGGAGAGATAAATTATTACCCTTGATCACAAGAAGCAAAGTGATGGAAGGGGGAACTTAGATGCAAGAGAATTCTAACTTCTCTAAAATGCTGTGAACAGTCATAATTAATCATCTAAAATTATAAATCCTTGTTTGCATTTCAGTTAAAATTTATAAGATACATTTTTGCAAAATTAATTAGATTGACATATAAAAGACCTTCAAGGGACATCTGTTAAGAATTTGTACAGGTAGATATGTATATAACCTCAAAAAACCTGAAATTTCTGCACCTAAATACTGTACTAGACATTTTAAATTAATAAACCTATATATTTCAAAATATACATTATAGAAACTTTTAAATGATAAATTATTGTAATAATAAAATATTACATTCATTACAAAGAAAATATGAATAATTCATGAGAGGAGAAACAGTGGGGAAATTAAACTGGGAGTCAGGATATGCCAAAAAGTTCCATTTAATTGCATGCATTTCTCTGTAACATTTAATGAATTTCACAACTGTGACTAATTATCTAATACTAAGTTATTGTCCTGCCTTGTATGATAATTGATTAAATCAATGCTCCTTTTTTTTCTCCATAGGATTTATTTGTAATATTAGCTCTTATTTCATTAAAAGAGTACTTTGACAAAGTCATGTCTGGCACCATAGTCTCTTTTAAATGAGCAACAATGTGATATAAACAGTGTAAACATTCCCTAATAGAATACTTATGCATGTTCTAGATCAGATGTGCAACACAAGATGGGAGCAAGTTACTTGAATGCTCATCTTTACGGAGTCAAAGTAAAATTTTTAGTCTCTTATAGATCCAATGTGCTATGAAACAAACACAAAAATTATCTGAAAACAAACAACTATTTTTTTTCTTTTACAACGATTATTAAATATAATATCTACAGACATATGCCCTCTCTCCCAAACAAGAGCTACATATCGTGCCTTACCACTTTTTAATGAAATGAAGAGAGGAATAATCCATTAGCTTTCTATTGTTCCTGTAACAAATTACCTCAAATTTAGTGACTTAAACAACACAAATGTATTGTCTTATAGTTCTGGAGGTCAGAAGGTCTGACATGGCTCTCACTGGGCTAACATCAAGGTGTTGCCAGATCTGTGTTCCTTTCTGGAGGCACAGCAGGAGCTTCTGGAGACCCTCATGCATTCCTTGGCTCTTGTCCCTCTTACTCAATTTTCAAAGTCAACAATGTTGCATCTTTCTGACTCTCTTCCTTCATCACATCTCTCTCTCTCTGACCTCAGCGAGCAAAGCGCCTCAGCTTTAATGTCTCATATGATTTGACTGGGTTTACTTGAGTAAAGGAGAATAATCTCCCCACCTCAAGATGTGTAATCATCTCTGCACATACTTTTTACCTTATGTTGGTCAGGTAACATAGTCACGGGTTCATGAACATTAGAATATGGGTATCTTGTGTTGTGAGGGATTATTATGCCAGAGAGAGAGAGAGAGAGAGAGAGAGAGAGAGAGAGAGAGAAGGAGGAGGAAGAAGGGAAGGGAAAGTGTTTCCATAAAAATAAATGTAACTAAAAGTCATGTTTGAAATGACAGAATTCACAATAAATTGCTTAAAATGGAACAGTTTAATTAGCTTTTCTTCAGATTCTATTCAGTGGCCAATGGCATCTATAAGGGACTGAAAATAGTTGAGGCATAATCTGTTAAATACATGAAACACGTTTGTGCTAATTTAGTAATATTTTCTTGAGACATACATACATACAAATAATAGTTGAAATACTTTTTCTAGATATTTAATGCACGTAATCATTTGATTAAAATGACTTATTTTACTTTGTGTCTTACATCACTTAAAAAGCTCAATATTTGGTTAATTTATAAACTGAAATCAAAACATAATACAAACATTCTTCAAGAAACTCCTTAATTGAAAAGTGCTATAAATGGCTTTTTTTAAACCTACACTGGACAGCATGATTATTATCCTTCACAATGAAATGCTTGGAACAGAGCAAGCAATTAGTAAATGATTTTGTAATAAATGTAAGGCTAAATAAGGAATACTTCCCCAATTTACTTATCTGCCAAAATATAATCCTAGATTTTCCAACATATGCTTTCCTTTTACCAAAACGTATTGATCCTACAATACATGACCATTAAAGATCTGTATCACTCTACATGTTTTAAATCAAGGTTTAAGGAAATAATTACAAATGTTGGTAATTTACTTTTTTTTATCAATTTTTAATTCCTAAGTCCAGTCTGTTTCAGAAATATTGCAATCAGAATCCTTAAATATGTCCTTCTTGTTTCACCATCACTATTAAATAGATACTCCTGCATCATTTATTATACTATTTGGCCACTGGCAAAGTCTAGTATTACTATCTACTACCACATAAATTGCCTACCATCATTCCCATTTTTAAGCTGAACTGGCATTTTTCCATTGCTTGAATGATAACACTTTTGCAAAATATTCTTTATTTCCTGACAGACAGTGCTCCATCTCAGTCCGAACCAAAATTAAGAGCTTATTTTTGTCAAATTTTTAGAGCATAGGTTGCAAGCTCAAATATCTAGAGAGAGTCATCTACAGCATTAAAGAGAAGAGATCTCACTTTATTTTGATTTGCAAGACAGTGTAGGACATTCTGTTTATCTTTTGAATAGAATAATTCACTATAAATACTTCTTAGAAACACCTCCAGCAGGGCTCTGCTGCTATCTACAACAAGTATAGCGTTCACCTGCCCAGTCAGATAGAGTTTCTATGGACTGATATTCCCTTTCCATACACAGTGCTTGAGGTGCCTGGTGTAGTGGCAGACTTATTGCTAAAGTGACACTCTTAGCTTCTAAAGCTCTCTATGAATGAGCTTTCAGCAACATTTTTTTTTCTTTTTCTTACTTAATGGAATACATTTAGGCTTTCATTTTGTTTTCTTCCTGCTAGCTGCTCTTATATATTTTAATTAAACATAAATATATATAAATAAATGTGCCATTGGCTTTAGTTAATTTATAATGTTTCAGAAATACGACAAAGTGATTCAGTTATACCTATATGTATGTGTATATATATATATACTTCTTCATATTCTTTTCCATTATAGGTTATTATAAGATATTGAATATAGTTCCCTGTGCTATACAGTAGGTCCTTGTTGTTTATCTATTTTATATATAGTGGTACGTCTCTGTTAATCCCAAATTCCTAATTTGTCCCTTCCCCGCAATTAAACATATATTTTAAAAAAAATTTTCAACTATATCTTGATTCACATTTTTCGAACTAAATAACTCTAACATTATTTTCTATGCTTTGCTTCCCACATGTCAGTGACACACTAGAATATATCATACCAAAATATTGATATGACATATACAAAAACGAAACCGTTGAATTCTGTATCTTCTTGTATTGGACTCTTATTGAAATGTTCAATGAATAATAATTCTAATTCTCAACATGTGTTTTCTGCTATTTTAATGTGAAGTCAGCAAGATATGTTTCGTAACATGGCCTTTCAACTAGCACATGGAATCTTCATAGAAATAATTTGAGTCATGCTTAAAAAACATATATTCCTTCATGTTTAATAATTACATATTCTCTAAGAGAGGAATGAAGAAATTCCTATTTTCAGTACAGTGAATCCTTTAGCAAACTGTGTCTTTGTGAATTCTTAGCAAACTTTTGTTCTCTCTTTGTGTATGTCCCAAGGATTGAGCTCACATTCAGCAACAGGAGAGAACCAATATCCTTTAACCAGTGTCCTGCAATTGCCATCACTTTTGTGCCATTATCTTTCATTTCTTGCACAATTGGCTACTATCTCTGACATTGCTATGCCCTGAAACTAATTTCCAGTTGCATAGCTATTCACACATCTGAAAATGCAAAAACACATGCATATGGTGTAATGCAGAGGATTTTTGCTTTGGAAATAAAAGACCTAAGTTTCCAAGCCACATTTAATCACATAAAATCTACGTATTTTAAACCTATTTTTTCTCATTTAACATCATGTGAGCTAGCTAATAAACAGAGAAAAACTTAGTTCTGATAATTAGGAGTTATATGACCTTGAGTAATTAATTAACATATTCAAATATTCAGTTTTTTTGTCTATAAAGTGGAAATACAAGTACATATCTAATAAGACTTTTGAAAGTATGTTTTTATAATTGTGTATATGCATGACCCTGGAACAGTTCATGATATAATTTCATATCATAGTACATTAGCTCAATAAATGATAGCTTCCCTCTGCAATTGGAAGAAGATAAATATATCACAATCTATATTTTGTTATTGGAATAATCACATTTATGATAATATAATATTTGATGAAATAAAAGGATATATTAAAGTATGTACCAGGGTGCAGAAGGAAGAATTTTTAGTTATCCTAGAAAGTCACGTAAGATAAAGTCTCAAAGCCAAGCAAAATAAATTAAAAAACACCATCATAGTCTCAATATTGATGCAAGTAGCACCCTTAGACTCCTTAGTATAGGACTGGTCACACAGCTATTTGACAGTAGATACTCATTACACTCACCAGTTGCATATAAACCGCCTAGAGATTTATATGAAAAAATATTTTTAGGGAAAATTGTGGTATTGAGAATACTGCATTAATGTCCTCCATTTTCTATGGGAAACCTCATACTCCCCCCTAACCAAATGAAAGTATTCTTGTGTCCCCAGAAGTCGGAGGTACAGAGGCATTTTCATGATTCTTGCCTTGAGAGTCTTAAGGCATAACTCTTAGAACCTCTCTTCTGTACAAAAGGACCTCTAACATTATAAAAACAAGACAAAAAAATTTAAGATCTTAGTATTTTCACAGAACACCTTGTTTGTCACCTCAATGAACAGAATAACTGTCTCAGAAAGGATTGCAGGTGTGGCTTTTGACTACTGAAATAAAGTATAATTTAAGGAAGAGGAAGCTATGACATTTTTAAAGGTATTATAACATCTTGAACCAAAAGACAGAAAGGCAGCACAATATAAAAAGAAGCCTTTGGCCCTATCATGTACTGCAAGCAGAAGCAGATCCAAATATACTCACCTGTAAACATAAGCTATTTCTCATGGAAAAATAAAGGATGACTCATGAGGCAGAAACAAGGTTCAGAGGGTGGAGGCAAGATCTGCAGAGAATCTTTTTCTGGGAAGAGAAGTAAGCCTTAAACAAGGAATTGACAACACATGCCCAGCTGGATTTCAGCATTGCAATCCACCAACGAGTACTATTTGCCTAAACTCCCTCAGCCCCGATGACTTGCTAATAGAAGTGTCTATTACAATTATCCTATGACTGACTCACCATTGTATGTTGGGTATGCAAAAGATAAATAACTTGTTTCTTGATTGAATTCACAAGTTTTTAGATTGAGAGAAACTATACATGTGGAACTACACTGAAGGAACCTCATCCACACTTGGATTTGATTTAGATGTAATGTCCTGAAATAGGAGAATATAATAATACTAAGAGGAGACTTCATAGGTCATGAAAGGGGGGTGAAACATGTAAAGCATTTGTGACCTGCCAGCAGGCTATAGTTAGATTTAAAATGACCACAAGTTCTTCAACATTCTCGTATTGAACTGTTGTCTAATCCACCCCTCCCCTTCCATCTCTGCTGGCCTGTGAGTTGTTCTACCGTTAGTATGGAGAAGTGATATTATGACAGTTTCTGGCTGTGTCTCTAGGAAAGATGCCGACTTCCGCATTAGTCGTTTTTGGAGCTTTTAGTTGCTGTGTAAGAATCCCACCCACCCACCTGGAGAAGCCACAATGAGAAACTCGGACTACATGGAGGGAGAGAAAGGACCAGCCATTTCCAGCCTTTCAACCTTCTTGGCACAGTCCATGCGTGTGAGTGAAGCCATTAAGAATACTTCAAGCCAGCTCAGCTTTCAGCTGAATATCACCAATTTACAACTGTCCAGCTGAGCTTTGCCTGGACTCCAGCCTTGCCCTATCTACTGATCCACAAAATTGTGAGATATTATCAAATGCGTGTTGTTTTAAGTCACTAAATTTGGGAGAAGTTCACTATGCAACAATATATAACTGGATATCTGTTAAATATCTTAAGGAGGTAAAGTACCAATCATCTTTTAGGCTCTCAAGAAATCTTTTTTGAATGAATACAATTTAATCCTTATAACTTCATTTTCAATTCACACTTGAAGAATTTGAAGCTTTGAGACAGAGGTCAGCAAACTAAAGCCTCCGAATCAATATTCTATCCCTTCATTTTCTCCACACGAGAATACTTCCTCTGAAGTATGAAATGAATGGTTATATCCAGTTTAAATGTATGACAACTTATCAGAGGTTTTTGGGTGTAAATTGCCTAAAGCTTAACCTAATTATTCAGAAAATATGGTCAATGTGATATTCCTTAGTGGCAATATGACTTAAATTTTAGGCCTTTGGAAAAGAGGAGTAAATAGAATAAGATAGAATCTAAAGTGCTAAAGACAAAGTATCAAGAAAGGTCATAGTAGTTGTGTTCAAGTTTAAAAGTAAAAAAAAAAAAAAAAACACTTTATGAACCTAAAAATTGCTTCTTATAGATTTTCTGGCTTTGTAAGAAGTTACAAGTCATCTGTATTGCAATGTCATAGGAATTAGAATAATAGTAGTGAATGTTTTAAAGTCCAAATAATTAGAAATGGACTTAGGTCTTTCAGATCAAATTACATGAAATATACCATTTTCCATGCTTACTGTTCAAAACTAAAACATAGAGCACCTTTTTTATACCTTATTATGTATACCCTAATAATTAATGCTATTTCATTGAATTATTCCCTTATTCTTTCCTGCTCTCTCCTCAGTTGCTAAACCAGATGTTCTACCTCTAACAGCCAAAATATTTCATTCTTCATAATCTCTCTTTATAAACTGCTTCTATGGTTAGTGATGGTGTAAATTTAGAATCTGTAATCACCCTGCAGGGTCATCACCAAGTGATTTATACATATATAACATATATACCTCATATATATGATATATATATGATTTATATATAATATATAAATACAATACATAACTGATATCTATATCTCCTATATATGTATTTGTCATGGAACCTATTGGTTCTGTTTCTCTGTTCTCTCTCTCTATAAATACACATGCACACATATATAAATGTTTAAAAACAGAGATGACCCTCCATAATATGGGTAGGATTCATCGAATCAGTTGAAGTCTTTAAGAGCAAAAACTGCATTTTCCTTTAGAAGAAAGAAATTCTGCCTCAAGACTATAAAAATCCTGCCTGAATTTCCATACTGCTGCTTTGACCTACAAGAGTTCAGACAATCATGTGAGTCAATTCCTCAACATAAATCTCTTGCTAATATATATATTAGAAATCTCTCTAATATACTATATATAATATATATATAACATCTATAGATTATAAATATTAATCACACCTACAAAATACCTTCACAGCAACATCTAGACTACTGTTTGACCAAATAACTGGGTACCATAACCTAGCCAAGCTGAAACATAAAATTAACCATTGACAAGAATCAAGATTATTACTTATCAACCTCTTTAAGAATATGTACCTGAATACAATCCTATGCAGAACAAATTTTCCTGTATTTTGTACCTTATAGTTGTATTATAACTAAATTTATGTCCTTATCATCTGCACTCTACAAAAATACCAACTCCTTGATAGTAGGTGCTTAATATTTTCATTTTTATATCCACAGTGCATAACATAGGACCAAATACCTACTTAATCCACAAAAATTCATTTAGCAAATGATACAATTTTTAAGACATGATATGTTGGTACTGAAAGTGCATTAGTTTCTTATAAATGGAATCCGTGAAAGAACAAAATTATACAAGATTTAAAGAGAAAAGATGCTAATATTAAACATAATTTTTAACTGAAATATTTATAATGTTCAATAGTGAAATTTCCAAGATTTAAGAGCCATCCTGCATATGTGTTTAGTATGTCAGTAATAATGACCTACTACTTAGAGTATTGCTTACTATAAGCATCTCCTAGTTGTAATTTTATATGACAGTGGCAGATTCTACCACATTAATACTAACAGATGGTAATTACAAAATGAATGAAACAGATTGTTAGTACACCACCATGTAGATTGCACATAACTGTTATAAAAATTAATCATCTAATGACTCAGATGAATTGCATCTACATTAGCAATTAGATATTTGAATCAACATTTTGGAACAAAAACAATTGTACAGTTGGAAATGCTTGATTAGTTAGACATGGACTCACTTCAGTAGTTTCAGACACAAAATATTTACCACAGCAAGCTAACATCTGGTAAGGGAAACTAGGCAAATCTTACCCAGGTCAAAAACAGAGTAACCACAAGTTTTATTATAAGCCAGACTGAAAAGTGGTCAGTTTGTCATTGTGTGTGTGTGTGTGTGTGTGTGTGTGTGTGTGTGTGTGTGTATGTATGAGTGTAATTCTTACACCAATTTGTTATAATGGTTCAATTCATAAAACCAAATTATTCATAATTTTGTGTTAACTATTATGGAAAAATGTATATATTTAAAAAATCACCAGATTTTATTTCACATCATTCATAAATATTAAAGATCAGATGAGAAAATTAACTCCTTTGCATTCTGTTTTACTACCCTCTTTTATTACTAAAGTTAAAGGGGTATAAAAATATTTGTCATGGGCTTACCTGGTGGCGCAGTGGTTGAGAATCCGCCTGCCAATGCAGGGGACACAGGTTCGAGCCCTGGTCCGGGAAGATCCCACATGCCGTAGAGCAACTAAGCCTGTGTGCTACAACTACTGAAGTCCGCGTGCCGAGAGCCCGTGCTCTGCAACAAGAGAAGCCACTGCAGTGAGAAGCCTGCACATCGCAACTAAGACACAACTCAGCCAAAAATAAATAAATAAATTTATTAAAAAAAAGAAAAAATATATATTTGTCATGTTGTGTTTGAGACATAGCATTTTAAAATCAAATCCTTTATATACCTAGTGGTTTTCTTTCAGGTGGACATATTCAGTGTGAATGCACTTTCAAAAATAAGAATTTACAAATGTGGGAGATATAAAAATATATGTGATTTGGATGTAGAAAAGCCTATGGATGAGTAATGCGTATGAACTGTACCAAAGTTTTACAGTCCCTTATATCACATTCACTGTTCATCTTTTAATAGCTCCGTTCTTCTCCTGCGATGTTATTAGTGAGTAAGAAATAAACAATGGGCGGGCTATAATTTAGTGGAACATATGTCTGTTTATTGATACAAGTGAGACAGTTTCAAACCCCTAAGATCAGCCCCTGTTCCTATTTCTATGCACAATTGTATATTACCACATTTAGCTACATATTAAAAGCTAGAACATTTAATTTTTGCTTTTTAGGTATACTTTCTTAATACATGAGACTTTTTTTTTAAGCTCCATAATAATTACATTGTGTTTTATTGCAGTAAGTATTTCCCAAAATCTAGCAACAAGTTTAATACAATAGAAGAATTGATATTTTCTCAAATAAATGCCTTTTAAATTAAGTTCAAACAAACTGAAATCTAGACATGTGCTTGCAGAATATCAATGATCCAAAATTATTGATCAGGTAACATTACTGAATGTCTCATACTTTAATTTTTGAAAAATAGAGTCTGTCCTAATTATTTTCTGATTGATCTTGAAATCTTATTTATAAAATTGTATAATTTGCAATACTTGTAAACATAGAACCCCTGAGCTCAATATTCCTTTATTTTAAAATTTGCGAAAACTCAGCTCTCTGTGAGTACATGCAGCATTTAAACTTGAACAAACAAACCCTATTTTCTGATATGTGATAACTGTGCCTTTTCAACATCATAATCATTAGTTTCAACACTCTCCAGAGCATGAAGAATTTGATCACAGTACTAAACTTTTCATCTCATCTCAAATAGAGATATCCATTTGAAGTGAAGATGTTAATTCAGAATAGTAAAACAACATCTTCACCTGCAGTTAAAGAAAATGTTTAGTTACATCAACAATTCTTATGAATTTCTGGAGCCAAATTTCTCTATTAGTCTCATCTATCGTATGTTTCTTTACAGTAAAGCTAAAACTCCTTTCTACTGAAACAGTTTAGCAGAAAAAGTCAAGCTTAAAATGCAGTTTCAATAGTGCAAGAATGCCAAGACTAATTGTCTGATAAAGAAAGCAACCATAATTGTGGGTCTGAAAATTAATAATGGTTGCAAACAAGAAATATACAGGTCCTTTAAAAGTGCCATCACAATCACACGAAGGGGAATCAGGAATAGGAGAAAACAGAATCAAGTCTGTTTCAGCAAGATTAGGAATCTGACATATCCATGGGGTAGGGTAGAGCTTTATCATTCACATTGGCTGGAGAAGAAAAAAGCCCACAGATTAAACCACCCCCTCTGAGGAGATGAACTGAAGGTCCTGTATACTTAAATGGCTCTGCCATGGTCCTCTGCGATCCCTTGTGTCACTAGCTTTCAGAATAACCCCTGGATTATCAGACTACTTCCTTTCCCTATAGTCAGCTCACATGGGCACTATGATTACATAATGCACACATCAGGAAATGCTCTCTCTCTCTTCCTGTCAATATCCTGACAACTTCTGGAGTCTTCAGATAAAGAGCAAAAATGTAATTGCTTGAATAAAGCAGAGTGTTCAGTGCTTCACTATGACTAAGCTTGAATTTTTATGTTGTATCTGGCATCTTCCTTTCAAAATAGTTATGTATATAAATAGGAGGATGAATACTTCTAAAATATATATAAAATACTTATACACAAACTTTACATGAGATACTTTTTAATAGATATAGTAATAAATGCATTTAGTAAAAACAAGTACGGGTCATTAATAGAGTGCTATGGAAAATACTAGGTGATTATTCATCAATAATAAGAACCACATCTTCCCTAGAACACTATTAGACTGTATTTTCTCACCCTATTGCATCTATTTGGAGTCATGTACCTGGTTTTCACCAGGGGAAAACGAGTACAAATGATGCATGTTCCCCCCACTGACTGAAATGGTTAACAGTGTGTGTGCCTTCTTCACAGGTTCTCTCTTGCTGTCAGATACAGCTCCCAAATCTCCAATATTTAAGCACTAGAATTGATAGAAAATTTTCCCTCTGAAACACAGTTTGGAGCAAAGATCCTTAGTTCCTTTTCCATTTGCCCCACCTGGAAGGCGATTTGAGGGAAAAATAATCATTATTCTGTAAAAGCCCCTAAGATTTTGAATTTGATTGTTACAGCATTTACCTTAACAAATATAATACATAAAACTGGGTGTTACCAAAAAAACCCCAAAATACCCCAAAATATATACTGTTCACTTAGTAGTTGTTTAGCATTTGGAGAGGAAGCTGACATCAGAGGCTGGAAAGCAGCAGCTTTGTGTTATTGAGAGAGCTGCTTTTGTTGTGCTGCTGGCAATGTTTCCTTCCAGCCAGTGAGAAAGTCCACGATAGCCTGCTGGGTGATGGGACACATTTAGACATTGCTCCAATTGACACAGCTATTCAGAGGATACTGCAATAATGTTTTCCACCTACACCACCAGCCTGCTAGCCCCCAGAGAGTGGAGTGAGACCACTTGAGACTGGCCAGACCCAGATGAGACTGCCCAAATCAGAAAATCTGTCTTGTCAACCCATAGCACTGTAAGAATTAATACCAAATTCTTGTCTTAAGCCAGTACATTTTGAGATGATTTGCCATTCAGCAAGAAAAAACTGGCACAAAATTTGATGTGAAGAGAGAGGTTCTGCCTTAACAAAAATATAAACTATTTGGCATTGGCTAGAACTGTGTCGAGGCTGGAAATATGGAAAGAAAACAGAAAAGGGTGGAAACATGATGCTCTAATTTTTAATAGTCCTGGATAAACAGTGATTTTTTTGGCCAGGTTGGAGAAACTAGAACTACTGGAGTAGTGGCAGAACAATTAGCAAAATGGTGGTCTGCAGTAATGTCGAAAATAGAAAATACATTTAAAGTACTTGAGCATCTGACTAATGTAATCAGGCAAGATGTTATAAATGTCAGTTGGTTGGACCTAGAGTCTGTGATAAGAGAGATGACATAATGAAAAAAAAAAATTAGTTTGTAAGTAGCCTTTAAAGGAATTAGAGAAGATCCAGCTCTTGCTAAATACTGTTCTCATCTTTAGTCTCCTCTGCTGATGAAGATTCATAAAGTGAAATGAGATCTGGTATCAAAAATCAAATCAGTGCTTTAGCTCTAAGAATCCCTATTAAGACCTCTGAAGGATTTAAAGAAGTCCCTAGTAGTCATTCTCAGCTTGATAAAAAGGGCTTCTAAGAATTTTAAGGTTGTTGTCTCTCAGTAGCCTGACATAAAGACCAAAGTAGAGAGATATATTATGGATGTGGCTTTTGACACATGGAGTGGACTCACATCAGATGTACAAGAAACCCATAAACTTTTAATAAAGTTGTACTGACAAAAGTACTACTGGCTTCGAGCTAAAAGAAGACAATTAAACATTAAAAAAAAAAAACAAAAGGAAAAACAAGAAAAAAGAACTTTGCATTTCTAACTTTCTATTGTTCAGAAGCAGACTGAGAAATCAAATATGGGCAAGTTCTTATTAAAAAAAGGAATTGTATCTCAGTGGAAAGAACTTGGATCAAGGAAAACTTAAAGTACAATATATAATGATGAACTTGGGAGCCACTTTCATGAAACAAAACTAAGTGCTCATCAAGGAATATTTTCTCTCCTAAGAGGAGGAAGAACTGACAACAATTTGTTTGCCTGAGATTCAGAATTACCATGGACCGCTGATTTTCATGTTCTTTCTGTTCTTCCAAACCCTTCTGAATGGCATTGTCATTGCAATAACCCTATTCCTATTTCAATGTTGTTGGTTGTGTAACTTTGTGGGATGAATTACTTGATTATATAGTCCACCATTATCTGTCAAGAGAAAGCCACATTTGCCAGTATTGGTAAGCTTATTGAGCAATTTCCATTTACTTCCTATGTATACACTGCTGCAAAATCTCCAAGTTTCTTTTGCCACCAATTTATTTCAAGATTCTTCTAGTCAGAAAGAAATTCAACTTTTTTTTAAAATGGTGTGAAGAGAGTGAATTTGAGTCAATGTCTGGAAATAGTGGTTCAGTCCCCTTTGGTTTAAACTAACAAGTGACACTTCAATATCTGTAACTTTCCCAAACTGAATGGTGTTGTCTTATCATGTAATAAGATCTTCATTCCTGGAAGTGTTCAAGCAGAATCAGGATGATGTCCTCAGAGGTATATGGGACAGAGAAAGAACTGGATGAAATATAGAATGAAAAATAGAGTTCATCTTAACTTCTAAGCACGATTCGTTGAGAGTGCTGCACACTGGGAAGCCAAGACCATGACGTTCACAGCAGGAATGCTATGACCCGTAGCCAATAATTTTCTTGGGAAAGAAAAAAGTAGTGAGTGACAGCACATTTAAATGGCCTTTAGATCTAATTCAAATTCTACAATTATAGTAAGTAATCTCTTATATACAACTTAAAAATATTCAAAATGCTGATTCATCACGGGAATGAGTTATTACAAGTTATTTGTAATATTATTGCTCATTGAATATATCACTATTTAAATAAGAGCAATATACCTGAACACAGACTTGAAAAGCTGTCAGGAGTTACTGCAAAAGTAATTAAACTTTCTTGTTGACTCTAAATTGATATACATACTATATTTCAAAACTGGTTATTACACCAAGATGAAAACATAGAGATTATATTTAAAGCATGCAATGTTGTATTTGAAACAAAGAATGATAACTTTAGTGCTAAATCACATTTTTAGGTATATAAGTGTATCTGAATTGATAGCATTATTTTAGAAGTTCTTCACTATGATTTACAAATATGTTTGACTTTCTCTTTTAAGTAGTAAATTTCATTTGGAATGTGGAGCTTTTCAAGAGAAAGTAAAAAACTTGCTAATAGGAATGTTCTTCAGGCAATAAATACCCTTGGGACTTCCTTAATGGGAAAAGGCTGCTGAAAAACTCTATTGACTTTCAAGAGAAGTTGATAATTAACCTCTTGGCAGTTTCCTCCAAGCTATTCTGTTAGTCTCAGCACAACGATAGTAACATAATTCTACAGAGATTAAATAGGCTTTGGACCAAGATACTTTGAAATAATAAACTTAGTATTCCATGTTTATTAAATGTAGCTATTAGGACTGACATAAAATGAGATTTTATTCTCCTGTTCTTATATTTTACAGTACTGGATTTGTTGGTTGAAAAATTTGGAAAACAATGCTTTCATCTTATATACTGAATGTACTATATAAGAATTATTGAAAGACAAAAGTTCTTGTAGACTCCCCTTGACATTTAATATATTACAAATAACCTACTGTTCATATCATAATATTAAATTGAAAATCAGATTACAGAACACTAGATAGTATGATCCAAAATTATAAAACACATATTATAGATTGTACTTAGACAATTTAATTAAGACATAATTTTGAGAAAGACATTGCACTAAGAATAAAAATTATCAATATTAATCCTATGAGGTAAAAAATATTATTTAAATTATGCAAACAAAATGAAGCACAGAGCAGCTGAGTAAACTTCCCAACCTCACAATTTAGGTAGAGAAAGAGACTAAGACTGAAGGATAGTCAGGTTAGCTCCAGAACTTATGCTAATATCTACTTTAGGCAGTTGGCTGTTTATACATGGAAACCTGCAGAGCATTGTAGTTTTTTGGAAGCTTTCCTTACTTTCTGGCACTGAAAGATTTTTCAGGTTCATCTTGTATATTTCCCACCACTGTTCTAGAATAAGTCATATCTTCAAGAAGTCCTTGCTTCTTAGCTATCTATTTATATTAAAAGTTAGTTTCTCATACACAACACACAGTGGGTCTTGGTTTTGTATCCACTCTTACAATTTCTATGTTTAATTAGTATATTTAGACCATTCACATTTAAGGTGATTACTTACATAGTTGCATTAGTGTCACCACAATTGCAACTGTTTTTTATTTGTTACATTTGATTATCTTCCACTTTTCCTGCCTTCTCTGGTTTTAATTGTTTTATATGCTTCAATTTTGTATTCTCTCTTGACATACGCATTACAATTTTCTTTTTAGTTGTGCACGTGTGTGTGTGGTTGCCCTAGGATTATAACCTAATAACATAGTATTCTCAATTCCTTCCTCCAGCCCCTTTGATGTTGCTCTAATTCATTTCAATTATTCATAAGCTATAATCACTCAATGCATTGTTACTCTTCTTATTCTAAAAAAGATTTAACCTTTAAATCAATTAAGAATAAGAAAGATAAAAGATTTATCTTAATTTCTTTTATTCTTTTTTTTATCCTCTTTCTTTTTGTATGTTAGAACCAGGTGTCTGACTTATATCATTGGTCTGCTATAGGATGGATTTATTTTAATATTTCTTCCAGCACAGGTCTGCCGGCAGTGTCTTGAATGTGTTTCTTTCTCTTTTTTTTTTTTTTAATTTAAAAAAAAAATTATTTTTGGCTGCATTTGGTCTTCTTTGCTGCATGCAGGCTTTCTCTACTTGTGGTGAGCGGGGGCTACTCTTCGTTGCGGTGCACGGGCTTCTCATTGCGGTGTCTTCTCTTGTGGAGCTTGGGCTCTAGGCGTGTGGGCTTCAGTAGTTGTGGCATGCAGTCTTAGTAGTTGTGGCTCGCAGGCTCAGTAGTTGTGGCTTGCTGGCTCTAGAGCGCAGGCTCAGTAGTTGTGGTGCACAGGCTTCATGGGCTCTAGAGTGCAGGCTCAGTAGCTGTGGCACACAGGCTTAGCTGTTCCACGGCGTGTGGGATCTTCCCGGACCAGGGCTTGAACCCGTGTCCCCTGCATTGGCAGGCAGATTCTTAACCACTGTGCCACCAGGGAAGGCCCCTCTCCTTTGTTCATGAATGGAACTTCTGCTGGATATAGAATTCTAGTTTGGTGTTCTTTTTTCTTTCAACTCTTTAAATACTCCACTACATATTCCACTACACTTCTTTTTACGTACATGGTTTGTGATTAAATGTTTCCTGTGATTCATACCCTTGTTCTTCTATTGTCAAGGTGTTTTGCCTTCGTGTTTTTTCTCTAGTTTCTTTCAAGATTTTCTCTTTGTCATTGTTTTTATGCAGTTTGACTATAATATTCTTAGATGTAGTTTTTAGTATTTATCCTCAAAAATGTTCTTTCATTTTTTCTAAATCTCTGGTTGGTGTTTGTCCTTAATTTGGAAAAGTTCTTGGCCATTGTTACTTCAAACATTCCTTCCAGTCCATTCCATCTTTCTTCTCCTTCTGATATTCCAATCATGCCCATGTTGCACCATTTGAAATCGGATAACAGTTTTGGATATTCTGATATTTTCTTATCATATTTTTTTTCTCTTTGCAATTTAGTTTGGAAATTTTTATTGGCCTATTTTCAACTTCATTGATTTTTTTTCCTGGCTGTGTCTAACCCATTAATGAGTCCACTGATAGCATTCTTCATTTATATTACTGAGTATTCCATTTTTATCATAACATTTTGATTCTTAATTTTTTTTTTTTGCTTACTTTACCCATCTATTCTTGCATGTTGTCCACTTCATCCACTAGAGCCCTTAGCATATTATTTATAGTAATTTTAAATTCCCTGTCTGATAATTGCATATGGGTCAAATATGAGTCTGGTTCTAATGCTTGCTTTGTCTCTTCAGACAGCATTTTACTTGTATTTTAGCATGCTTTGCAATTTTTAATTGAAGCCAAACATGAAGTATCTGATAATAGAAACAATGGTAAATAGGTCTTTAACAATAGGTTTCCTGTTAATCTAGCTAGGAGTTGGGTTGTGTTTAAGGTCTGCTGCAACAATGAGTGCCAAAGTGCCAAACAATGAGTGTCAAATTCCTCTAATGTCATTGTTTTTGTCTCTTCTTTTCCTTTGTTCTTCTGTAAAAACTCTTCAAATATTATACTCCAATATAATTAAAAAGCAAGCAAACAAACAAAAAACTCCTCTTCAGATAGTGTCTGTCTTGAAATTCTCTCACCTTCAATGCACTGTTACTCTATTGGAGCAGTGTTGCTGTGGTGGTAAGGTGTGGGAAGGGGAAGCAGTCTGTAATCTTATGATTAAATCTCAGTTTTTTATTGGGCCTGTCTCCCTGGGCTGTGACATTCATAGTGCTTCTAAGCTTTTTCCCCCTCCTTAAGTAAAACAGAAAAGTGTAACAGAGAATGATTTGGGAATATTTGTCAATGATTACTCTTTATGCACCCTGTTAGAACCATGGGAGAATCTTTCTTGGCTCTTCACCTGTGGAACTTGGTGATGCTCTTGGATACACATCCCATGAGACTATGCTCCCGTAACACTGCAGCGCCCAGGTCCTCCTCACTCTTGTGGTAGTCCATACTCATCTTCCAGCAATTCATCAAAATTACTGTTTAGTGTGGCTGCAAGTTTATGACTCTAGGAGCTTTGTTTCATATAAGCGTATCTTAGCTGTGACTCTCTGGATTCACCTGTATCTCCAGATTTCATGGTAGTGGTTGACACTCTGACCTTACTTCCCTGATGGATCCAAGGAAAATCATTCATTTTCAGTTTGTTCAAAACCTTTTTTCTTGCTGTAGTAGGGGCATGAGTGACAACTTTCCTTTATATGTCAGAGCTGAAACCTGAGAGATTTTTTTTTAAATTTAGAGAAAAATGAAAATCAATAAAACACAATAAATATTTAATTAAATATTCTCTGTTTCCATGGGTGAGAAGTATTAATATTTATCAAGTCAAGTTGAGGTATAGGATGTCTAAGGATTTTGTGATGACCTAGTCACAAATCTTACTAATTTCTTTCCCCTTTCTACTATATCACAAATTCTTAAATTCCTATGAACATAAACCTCCCATAGATATGTAAAAAATATAAATACACTTACTCCTTGTGTACTTGGACTCACTGTCTTCAACTTTATTCGATAGCAAATGAATAGATGAAGATCTGACTTCCACTTTGGAAATAATGCTGAATCCAGTTTCTCTACATCGTGTTCTCAAACCACATATAATCTGTTCAGATTGCAGCATTGCTGACTTTAAAACAGCAGTCTTTTACAAACAAGAGTAAATAGTTGTACCTTCCAAAATAAGATACGTATATATACACATATCTACATTTATTTGCCTTCTTAACTCTGAATATTTAAGACTATGATGATATGATGATCAGGTCCCTAAGCATATTATAGTTTATAAAGCTTCCTTTCTCCCAGCATGGAGAAGAAGCATTTTTATTTTCTGAAAAAGAAAACCTCATTTTCACTGGTATAAATTTTAATTTTTTACCACTGACCCTCCAAATACAGCACTGCTAGATGAGTATGAAATGTTTGGACTCTTTTATAGGAAAAAAAAAATTGGAGAGAACATTGAGTCAGTAATGAAAATAACAACATAGGAAAATGGCTAATGACTATTAGGAATACAGATAAAGTGATGATTTCTCCTACCTCAATTGACCCCTCACCCCAATCCATTCAAAATACTAAATCTTCCTTTGAACGCTTAACAATATATGAAAGCAACTGACAAAATTACTAACTACTTAGATATATTAATTTGTTTCAAGGCCTTACAATGTATTAAAATTAAACAATGAAACATAATTATGATTTTTTTATGTACCCTGTAGACAATTATAGGAACATAGTCTCTGTACTGATATTTTCATAATGTGAAACATCAGCTGATTCTCTAAATGAAGAAGAAAACATTTTTTTTAGTTTCTTCTAAGATTTTGAGGCAAATAACTTGGTAAAGTGTAGGAAAGTCAGAGAGAAAAACATTTATGTTGAATGTGGTTTAAATCAAATTTTAAAGAGTGGATAAATTTGAGATTAATTAAAAAGAACAAGTCTTTAGTCTAGTCTCTATTTTTTTCTGTTAGACTTGAAAAGGCATAATTTAGGGACTTCCCTGGTGGCACAGTGGTTAAGAATCTTCCTGCCAATGCAGGGGACACAGGTTCGATCCCTGGTCCGTGAAGATCCCACATGCCTTGGAGCAACTAAGCCCGTGAGCCACAAATACTGAGCCTGCACTCTAAAGCCTGCGCGCCACAACTACTGAAGCCCATGTGCCACAACTACTGAAGCCCGGGTGCCTAGAGCCTGTGGTCCGCAACAAGAGAAGCCACTGCAAGAGAAGCATGCTCACCGCACCAAGAGTAGACCCAGCTCGCCGCAACTAGAGAAAGCCTGCATCCAGCGATGAAGACCCAATACAGCCAAAATAAATAAATAAAATAAATTTTAAAAAAGAAAAGGCATAATTTATTCCAAATGAGTGACTGTGCTGGTGTGATGTTCTAGCTCGAATGACAGGAAGATGGCATAGAGGCCCTTCTCTTTAATTTTTATAAATCTTTAAGAGTTTAAGGCCAACATTTCTGTCCTTGTTATATCAAACAGCTATTCAACTTATAACATTATCCCACATTACAACACTTTGAAAAGAAATACTATTCAAATAGTTGAATAAAATATTTACTTAAAATAGATGTGGACTCTGTGGATTTTGAGAAGTTAGATGTAGCTAAATTTTACAGAAGCTCTTCCTGGAATATCTGGTGAAGCATAAAGAGTAATCCACTCTGAGATCGAAAAGTTGCGCACAGTTAAATTAGGCTGGACTTGAAAAAAATGCTCTTTTGTTTCTCTTTCACTTTGATACCATTTCTGTTCCTATGTTATTTTTTATAAATATGTGGAAATTGTATGTAAAAGTAACAGTAGGAACTTGGCATTTCATAGTAATAAGAAGACAAAAGTTGTATTATATTCACACTATGTTATTTTTTTCAATCTTTTCAGCAGAGTTCCATTTTCAGTCATAACTGGAATATAAGTATGTTTGAGTAAAGCTATTATCCTTCTTTTCAGTGCCACTTCCATTCGCCCACGACTTGACATTCAACTGTGGATAAAACAGAGTCGGCATAAGACCACATTAAAGATGACATTTTGCACTGCAAAACATTTCCACAGGTCTAAGAGTCAAAAGTAAATTTATTTACTAGGTTTCTTTCCTTGTTTCTTTCTTTCTTTGCTTCTTTCTTTCTTTCTTTCCTTCTCTTTCTTTTTGACAACTTCAATATAGGTATTCCAAGTCTATGTATATAGGATATTCACACACAGGCTGTGCAACTTCATTTACCTTCTTATTGAGTTCAGAAAGAAAATACCAGATGTGCACCAAAATGTACTTAAAACTTTCTATTTTACTGTCAGCACAAAGATTTATAAATCTTTATAAATTTATAAATTTATAAAGATTTATAAATCTTTATAAATTTATAAATTTATAAAGATTTATAAATCTTTAATAAGGATTTTAGTGGGAAAATATTCAACTACACATAAGAAGATACAACTAACTGACCCAGTTAGGAAAAGTTGTCTTCTTTGTTATAAAGAATATATTGAACTTCACTGGAGAGAAATAAAGAAAGGGAGGGGTGGGATTTCCAGAATGGCAGAGTGAAGGACTATAAACATGTGCTTCCTCATAAAAACAACAAAGGCATTGGCAACAAATTGTCAAAGTCAAGACTTTCAGAACTCTGGAAATTAACAAAAGTATTGAAACAAACAGGCATGTTTCTTTGAGAACATCTGCTGAACTTTATTAAGAACAATAGGATTTGTGGCAATATAGCTTGGCCTAATCCCATTGCCATTTCTCCAGCTCTGCAGCAGCCTTGAAAACTTTCAAGGAGCATAACCATAGTAACTGAGAAAATAAGCAGCCTTGTAACCACAGGTAGGGGCAGATCAGATTTGGGGTTCCTCAAAAAGTTCCTTACCTGGAGCAAATCCACTATCTGACTTGTCTGGCAGCTCCCTAGAAAAGTCTCAGTTGCAGAATGATGTCATGATTTGACCTATTTAGGAGTTTACATCAAGGGAGTAGCCCTATCTCCAGGGTCTTTGTTGAAAATAATGATTGAAAAACATTTTAAAAACACAGCTCCCTAAAGCTGTGATACATGTTGGGGCAAATAAGAGGCTGGTCAAAACTTTTAAAGGAATATCTAGGGAATGAGATATCCATAAGGGGCTTTGAAAAGCTCTGAAATATCCCAGGACACCTAAAGACAGTGTAAGGGTAAAGATGTATCCAGACCCCTACAGATGGGAGATAGCCCAAATTCTCACTTGTGGTTGACCTTGAGGTCCTATGTGAGCAGGAAGCAGAATTATAAACTGCATGAGCATTAAAGTCATGCCCAAACATAGACACAGGCCCTCTGGCAATAAGCAGAAGATTTATGGTTCAAGACATTAAAAACTAATCATTAGTAGCCCTGCAAGCTAACTGAACAGAGACATCAGTGGCCATATGTGACAACGAATGCAGAATTTAAAGAATTAGTCCCCAAAGGCAAAACTATAGAGACAATAAATAAAAAGATCAGTGGTTGCCAAAGGTGCGGAGGTGGGGAGAGATGGATAGGCAGAGCACAGAGGATTTTTAGGGTAGTGAAAATACTCTGTATGATATTACAGTGATGAACACATCATTATGTTTTGTCCAAACCCAATGTAAAGTACCAAGAGTCAATGTACAATATCAGTAGCGAAACCTGAGATAAATTTTGGATGTTGGGTGATTATGACTTGTCAATGTACGTTCATCCCTGGTAAAAACCTGTACCATTCTGATGAGTGATGTTGATAACGGGGAAGGCTATGTATATTGTAGGGCAGGGGATACACAGGAAATCTCTGTACCTTCTACTCAGTTTTACTGAAAACCGAAAACTGCTCTTTTAAATAAAAGTCTTTAAAAGAAAGGAATTAGTCCTGAAAATTCATTAAGCAAACAAATAGCAGCAAAAATGACACTACAACAAGAAGAACGAAAAGCAGCAATAACAGAGGCACTCAACATATCATGCTGTAGTCTCTCAGAACAGAAACTGTGGCATACCTGTTTAACCCAAAAGAAGAGGGTGATTTCTTCAGGAGAAAGGCAGGATATTAGATAATAGACTAAAGTGACGTGAAAAGGAAAGTGGGATTTTGAGGGATAGGATAAACAAATATGCATTTTAAAAAAATCATGGTTTTTGAAATAATGTCATTTGCACCAACATGGATGGACCTAGAGATTATCATACTAAGTGAAGTAAAGTCAGAGAAAGACAAATACCATATGATATCACTTATATGTGGAATCTTAAAAAATTATACAAAGGAACTTGTTTACAAAACAGGAATAGAGTCACAGATGTCGAAAACTAACTTATGGTTACCGGGGGGAAAAGAGTGGATGGAAAAATTGGGAGATTGGGATTGACATATATACACTATTATACATAAAATAGATAGCTATATATAAAATAGATAATATATAATAAGGACCTACTGTATAGAACAAGGAACTCTACTCAATACTTTGTTATGACCTATATGGGAAAAGAATCTAAAAAAGAGTCGATATATGTATAACTGGTTCACTTTGCTGTACAGCAAAAACTAACACAACATTGTAAATCAACGGTTCTCCAATAAAAATTTTTTAAAATTTTAAAAAATCATGTCTTAACTGTTCTTACAGAGGACATTAGAAAACAACTAGGTATTTTATTTGTTATTAGATCTAAAAGTGTGACAGAGGCACAAAGAAACCTAACAGGAAAAAAGGACATTAGAAATTATTGAATGAACACATGTATGTATGGGCCAGAAAGTGAATGAGAAAGGGAAGGAATATATTAACTCAAATCCAGCAAACAGTGGTAGACTTCATGATATAGATAATGAAAAGTTTCTACTTAAGCTACAGGTTGAACTAACACAAATTGAGGCTCTTGAAAGGAGTAACAGCAAGTGAAAATGAAACACTAAGCATATCTCACTAGAAATCTAAGACTCAGAAATATTAGCATAAGTCTTGGTTCAGAAATGTCCTGAGGATGATTCTTCTGATAAATAAATAAATAGTAAATAAAATTGGGAGGAGGGAGGAAGCTTCTTTAAGAGATACATTTCTTTATATATAATAGTGTTATACATTTATGAGTTTTCACAGCAAAGGGCAGTGGAAAAAGACAAATGGCCAAGTATTGAAGGCCTGCTTACAAGAGTTGATGGTTTGGATGTCACTAAATAGTACTAATTCAGAACTCCAACACTAGGGACAAGTCACTCAAGGCTAAACCTAAGTTGAAAGGAATTAAATATGCTGAATATGAAAAACAAATTCTAATTTTAGTACAAGTGCCACTCCTTGGGAAAACAGACAGTATTCACAGTTGAAATTTCCCCCTGCATAATAAACAGAATATCTTAATTAGCTGCACACTGGAAGATTTCTTTCAATATCATTTAAAGTCTCAGATTGTATACTATGCTCTTAGAATGACTGGTAAAGCTGAACTCGGTATTCATGGATCTTCTCAAATGTAACTGAGTTTTCTACAACCTTATGTTCTGTGGACATAATTTTTCTTGGTATAACTGTCCTAGGGGCAAGGCATTTCTGTATTTTCTAATTTTTGTGAGTGTACGCATGTATGTGAATGTGTATGTCTGTGTGTTGGAGTAAGAAGGTGTGTTGTAAAAATCTTTTGTGTGTCTTTTCTTTATTTGGACTCTTTAAATGTGATACACAGAAAAAACAAATTCTCTTGTTGAGATCCTGAGGACACTGCTTCCATCATAGTGTGAAATAGCACCCCCTAGCAGTCAAAAGAATTCCCACCTTTATCAAGGCACTGGAAAAAACATTTGCCTTATAATGATCAGAAAAAAAAAATCAGGATATCTGAATTTTAGGTTTTCATTTCTTTGAATTTTTATTTATTAATGCAGTAAAAATTGATTTTGATTGTAATTTCTAGGGTTTTAATTCTTAGGAACTTGAAAACAAATTTAATATTTAAACTTCAATATCTAGTAAGAATTTTAATATATGAAAAACATTATATTCACATTTATGGCTTCTGTACGTTATCACAGTTTTATTATTGGCGTTCGTTTACAATGTTATTTAAATTTGTTGAAACACTTCTGATGGGTTTTATGGGATAAAATGATTAGAAAAATTTTTTTTATAATGTAAAATAGCAAGTTAATTTTCTGTCTTAGATACAGAATGGCTAAGTTAGTTTAATTAATTAATTGTTATGGCCCACTTTGTAGTATTGTTGGGGCAGAAGGAAAATGATCCATTGGTGGTCCTATAAAAGCATCCAGGAAGCTTTGAGAATTGAAGGCTATGAGAGGAGACTTAAGAAAGTAAAAGTAGAAATGTTCCCATGCATTGATAATCTTCTCATAGATTTAAGGTTTAAAGTCAAACACAACAGGAGAAAAAAAGGTGGAGAATGGTGAAAAAGAGCACTTAAATTCCTCTCCTCAGGCTGCTATGTGTAAGAACATCCTTGAAGAGGCTCTTCTTTTTTTTTTTTTTAACATCTTTATTGGAGTATAATTGCTTTACAATGGTGTGTTAGTTTCTGCTGTATGACAAAGTGAATCAGCTATACATATACATATATCCCCATATCTCCTCCCTCTTGCATCTCCCTCCCACCCTTCCTATCCCACCTGAAGAGGCTCTTCTGATATAATCTACACCCTGGAGGCGTGAGTTATCCAATTGGTGAGAAGGGGAGAGGGAGCTGAAGATGTTAGCCTTTGGCAGTGGTCCTCTTGGCTTGAGGTTATATATGCTTGACTCTGTGGCCATAGGAGAGACATGAGGTTTTGGGGTAAATAGTTATATTCAGGGGGGTTACTAGCAAACTCACTTGGGCACAGAGTAAGGCCACCTTCTCCAAATAGCTTTATCAAAAATATGAATGATGCGTTCAGATGCATCCTCTTGACTCTTGCCCCTCTCTCTCACCTGTTCAATTCAGGGGTGGAAAGAGGGTTATTATTTATTGATTTCCTATAATCCAGACAGCTGGCATAGGTCTTTATCTAACAAGGAATAGAATTTGTTGAATGAATGAAATAATTATGTTTAGATGATGCCACCATAAAATTTGAAGTGTTCATTCATTTGATGGTCTTAGAGCTATGGTTTTAAAATTTTTGGACCACTGACACCATTGAAGGACTGGTAAATATTTTGGAGTTTTTCCTCAGAAAATACATACTTCTGAATAAAATTAGTCATACGACTACAGAGGTTCACGGGCTCCAGTTTAATAATCGCTCGTTAGAAAAGATTTAAATTGAAGTTCAAGTCAACCTACAAATTAATTTCTATATAACATTGAGCATTCACTATACCTTTTACATTTAAAACTGCATTAAGTCTCATGAGTTACTTTATAATTCAGTAGAAGGTAAGTGACTGAAAAAATTAAATATTAAGCAAATGTTATAGCTGAGTAAAACTGGCATATTAAGACCCAATGGTAAGCAAATGACTCATTTTCACTATTATTCCATATGTATTATTTTAATTTATAAAGAGTCAAGGACTGAAAAAAACACCAATGCTTTAGCATACTATACATTTCCCATTACTGGAATATCTATGTTTTAAATACAATGATGAAACGTATATATGATGCAGTGTCTCAACATTTTTAGTTATTTTCAAAGTTCATATCCTAAACTCATGCATATGTTATATCACCTTGTGCTAATTCTCCAAAAAATGCTTTTAAAGGTAGTGTTATACAAAATTTGATATACAATATAGTGAAAAATATTAACTAAGGGCAAGTAAATTTCTTAACGATGGTAGGCTGATATCAGCTCCCAAAGTTGTATTTATGTTCTAATCCCTAGAATATGTAAATATTACCTTATTTGAAAAAATGGTCTGTGCAGATTTGATTAAGATAAGGACCTTAAAATGAGTATATCATCCTGGATTATTTGGGTGAACTCTAAATGTCATCACAACTATCCTTACAAGAAAGAGGCAGAGGGAGATAAACACCATACATCCAGAGGAGAAGCAATATGGAGACCAGCAGAAAGAGATGTGGCCAGGTGCCAAGGCATGCTAACAGCCACCAGAAGCTGAAAGAGGCAAAGAACAGATTATCCCCTAAATCTCCACAGAGAGAGTGGCCCTGCTAAAACTTGTTTTCAGACTTTGGGAGTCTAGAACTGTGAGATAATAAATTTCTGGTATTATAAGCCACAAATTTGTGGTCTTTTTTTTTTTTTTACCACAGCTAATAGGAACTAATACAATAGGTAATAACAATTAAGCATTGATTTTTTTTTTGTAGGTATAGATAAGAGCTTTCTTTACTTTCCTTTAGTCTTCCAATCTTTATAAGATTAAGGAATAGTCTACATGATTTATCTAAAGTGGGTATTGTTCTAAGCATTTCACATGAATAAACTCACATAACCTTCGAAATAAGTGTATGCGCTAATTAATACTATTATTCTCCTTTTACAAAGGTGAAAACTGATGCAGAGAAAGTTAATTACTTTTTCCCCAAAGCTAAACAACTAGTAAATTGCAGAATTGAGACTTGAATCCAAATTATCTGGCTCCAAACTCTATACTCTTAACTATGATACCATGTTGGCCTTCTGAGATTTTAGACTCAAAACCACGGAAATAAATCCTCCTCTTTCTTCCATATTTTAGATAATGAAAGGGAAGCAAAAAGAAGATTAAGAAAATCCCCTACTGTCAAATAGTTACTGATGAAAGCAGGATTTGAATCCATGCAGCTTGACAAGACAGTCTGGGTTTTCAATCATTATGCTATCCTATCTCCAAAACAGTTCATTAAATTGAGTCTATTTTCCTATGATATGCCCTCCTGAGGAGCAAATTATCTGGGATATATATGAAGTATGGTCACATTAAAAAATTGCATAGGTACTCAGTAAACATTGACAGAAAATGTCTTAAAAGGTTGCGTTATAATTTGCAAATATAACTCACAATCATGGATTTTACTCAATATAAATGGATAATTTTACAACCTCTATGCAAATTTGAATTTCATAATCAATTTTGAGCCTTTCTATAATGAGAAATGACAAAATACTCTTAATAATGAGATGACACATTAATTCCAGATACCCTCCTCTCCAAATAAAATCTATTGTATTTAGACATCTCTTTTCAGTAGCAAACAAAATTGAAGAAATTATTAGAGAATTCCCTATCAATTAAATATCTGGTAAATTTTAGAATATATGTGCTATTATAGAATAAGATGTTTGGAATTCACTGCATAAATAATTAAGTTTTCTGTTACTATTTTTTCACAATGATTCAGCAAGTAGCTGAGACCTATTTTCCATGTTATTTTTCTCTATATATTGTTAACATACCCCCTCATTAACATCCTACATACATGCCACTCACACCTACACATACTCACACACATTATAATTTTAGATATACACTTTTCCAATGCTGAAATAATCCTAGTAAAAGGACTGTAACAACAACAGTAACATAATATGAAAGCATTAATCATACATATATGTAATGTATATACATATGCTTTTAATTCAAAGATTCACATGGTGACTTCCCCTATAATCAATTTTTAGTGTTTTTAGGTCTGTAGGCAGTGGTGTAAACAATTAGTCATATAAGGACAGCTAAAATAAGTTATTATTTGAGTAGACTACAGAAACAGTTAAATTTTTATCTTTTGGGAGGTTGTGTATTTGTTAAATACTTTAGAAATAAAATAATATATCTGTGTCACTTCATGTTATAAAATTGGAATTACATGCATTTAATTTTGTTATCAGTAGTGGTTTATAATAACTAGGAGTGCTAAGATGGAAACTATATCTTCCTTAACTATAGCATTTGACTCTTCTATATATTTTATTTTATTTTATTTTATTTGATGTTGGGGGTAGGAGTTTTATTAATTAATTTATTTATTTTTGGCTTATTTATTTATTTATTTATTTATTATGAGTCTTCGTTTCTGTGTGAGGGCTTTCTCTAGTTGTGGCAAGCGAGGGCCACTCTTGATCGCCGTGCGCGGGCCTCTCACTATCGTGGCCTCTCTTGTTGCGGAGCACAGGCTCCAGACGTGCAGGTTCAGTAGTTGTGGCTCATGGGCCTAGTTGCTCCACGGCATGTGGGATCTTCCCAGACCAGGGCTCGAACCCGTGTCCCCTGCATTAGCAGGCAGACTCTCAACCACTGCGCCACCAGGGAAGCCCCTCTTCTATATATTTTTAACTTGGGACAGCAGTTGCTTCTTGTTCTACAACCTATAGTGAAGAAGACCTTTCTGAGGTTAATTTTCACTTCCATATTTGCAGTGAAGCTGTTGAACACCCTTTATGCCTTGGCATGCTCTCCCTTTTTGATATCTATTTTTTCTAACTAACTAACTAACTAACTCTGTTTCCTCTTCCAACTTTATAAATTCCTCCATTTATTTTTTTAAAGGTTGAGTTCTTTATTTGAATGGGCTTAATTTTTTTCAGTTTTTGTTTATATGCCTTGTCGTTTTGTGTTGCTAAAGTGTAACTAGTATAATGCGATGAATTTGTGCCCAAATGTTCCCAGCATGTTGGTCCTTGAGGCCTTCCCATCCTCATTCCCCACAGGAACTAACACACCCACACACACCAGTGAGGTGGGCACAGCTGCCCATTCTGTCTCATTCCAATGCTTTAAACCTCGTTGGTGCTTTATATTTATGGGTATCCTTGTTTTTCAAATATCTTTATGGGAAATTTCAGTTCATTTGAATGCTCTTTTAATATACCTACTGAAGTAAAGGAATTCTGTTGACTGAAAGAAAGTTGCTTTGGACCAATTGTGCTGAAGCACAGAAGCCTGCCAACATCCTCAGGGTTGCCAGATAACGTAAGGGACGCCCAATTATATTTGAATTTCAGATAAAAAATGTACGTTTTAGTATATATGCCAACTATTGCACAGGACATACTCATACTAAAAAAAATATTCCTGGTGAATCTGAAATTCTAAATTAACTTGTCCTGTATTTTTATTTGCTAAATCTGGCAGTCTCAGGGTGTACAAAGAAATATTGTCCTTTGTAGTATCTAATTTACAAAGTGAAACTTCGGCTGTGTTATTCCAGTGCTGCAGGACACAAAAGTGAATTGAAAGATATACATGAACTAATCCTATGAAATATATCCCAGGAAAATAAAGGCAAAAAAATGTAAAAGACAGTGAGAGACTGAAAAATGGAATGAGAACATCTAAATACATCTAACGTGAGAGGCAATGTTGAAAGAGATAATGACTAGGAGCACGATAGGAATGTTTAAGAAAGGCATCCTTAGATTCAGGAAACACAATTTACTCAAGAATAATATATATCTATATCTATACCTATATCTATCTATCTATCTATCTATCTATCTATCTATCTATCTATCTATCTATCTATCTATCTATCTGTCTATGTGTAAAACAGATGCCACAGGGATGAAGGAGGAGAGATTTAAAATAAATGAAAGGAAAAGTTGAAGACCTACATGATGATGAGTTCAATCATAGGGTCTTCATATGTTAACAGAATTGGTAAGACAATGAAATATTGTGTTTAAAAAGGTTTAAAAAATCATACTGGCCTTGAATTGTACTCTTAGTTAGCTATCAATCTAGAATGGGACACAAATAGAAAATTGGGAGGAATTTCTAAAACAAATACTAAACATAGTATTTAGGAAGAAGAAAATCTCAGAAGGAAGGTCTGAAGTCCAAGAAGGAATCTTTAAAAATAGAATTAGTAAAATTATGATTAAAGATGAGTTCAATTTGACTTTATAAAAATACATAAAATCTGGGAATGAATATACAAGCTACCTAAGATTTTCAAGAATTCATAAGGAAAAGAATGATTGAATTTAGACTGCTTAAATTCATTGAAGAGATAACTTACATCTAGAGTTTAAGTACAAATTGAGGACACATGCTATATGGTTTAAAGTCTAAAATATTAAATGATTCAATACTTTAGAGCCTTGAAAAATGGAGAATTAACAACTACTTTGCCCCTGGTGGGAGAGGCAAGAGAGGGGTAGAAGATTAAGAGGCACAAACTATTATGTATAAAATATATAACCTACAAGGATGTATTGTACAACATGGAGACTATAGTCAGTATTTTGCGGTAACTGTAAATGGAATACAACCTTTAAAAATTGTGAATCACTATGTTGTACACCTGTAAGTTATGTAATACTGTACATCAACTATATTTCAATAAAAAATGAAAAAAAAATCTTTCCACCCATAAAAACTACTGTATTTAATTCAGAATTATGCAAGAAAAGAGAAATGAAAAAGTCATAAATGAGGACACAGAGCATAAGATAAAAGGTAAGAGAGTACATTACTATAAGAGAGACAGAGGAAGGAAGAAAGGAAGGAAGGAAGGAAGGAAGGGAGGAAGGAAGGAAGGAAGGAAGGAAGGAAGATTAGTAGAAGCAAAATCCAGAGAATTAATGGGACTGTGTTCTTCTCATAGACGGAAGTATTAATGTTGGAAAGTAGCAGCTAAATGTATTAATCTGCAACAAGACTCAAAGGGGAAAATAAAGTTGTCAAGGAAAACATGGAGAAGGTTAATGAACAAAAGGCATTTTTCTTTGCTTTTCTTGTGTGTATTTTTCCCCTCTACTCCTGTGCTTATGAGGCTCACACTATAGTGTTAAATAAACGCATTTAAAAAATAAAATAGAAGACAACTTCAACAGTTTTTGAGGGGGACAAATGGTAGCTTAGCTACAAGAGCTCTGGCTGTTACAATCCTGGTGCAGATCACTGCCTCTAAACTGATCTTGTCTGTCTTTATTGGAGAATCATGCTGTAAAAAGTCAATTACTGGATTTATTTTTCTAAAATGATGAAAGGATTTTGTTCTCCAGGACCCTGTTATATTATTAACATGAGAAGCAATTAACAAACCACTCCACAGTTCAGCAACTTATGTTATCAAATCATAATGATAAAAGCATGTATGTAGCATCATTTATTATCTATTCACCTTTGGATTTGTCTTCAGATTTTTAAGACCTATAATGTACAGTGGGATATACTATAATAAATAATGGGAAATGAATTTATCTTTATTACTGTTTACTATCCAAAGCATTATAAAGTCTAGTCAATGTTACAAATTCCTGAGGAATATGAATTATTTATCACTTTTAATTTTTTTAAGATTTTTCACTTGGGGATTATAGCTTGAAATGATGCTTTAATGATTTTCAAACTGGCAAAGCCCAAAGCACTTCCATTACTGTTTCTCATGCTTACTATTTCATTCTAATAGCAAGTATTGTCTACATTAGGGATCTGGGTTTGCAAGCCATTAGAAATCCAACAAAGCATTCATTTATAGTCAGAAATAAATCTTGAAATTATTGATATCCCCTATTTGGGATACTAAAATATTTTTTTAAAAATCAGAGATGAAAAAGAAAACACCAGGAAAGAATAAAGGAAGAAGACATCTTGGAATACCAGGATCAAATACCTCATCATATGTTACTATAATTTACCCTTGTGCCAGAGTATTAACTTCTAATTTAATTTCATAAAATTGAACACAAGTGCATAAAACACTTAAATCTTTGCTTATTAACAATCAAGGGACTTCCCTGGTGGCTTAGTGGATAAGAATCCACCTGCCAATGCAGGGGACACGGGTTCGATCCCTGGCCCGGGAAGATCCCACATGCTGCGGAGCAACTAAACCCCTGCGCCACAACTACTGAGCCCGCGCACCTAGAGCCCATGTTCCGCAACAAGAGAAGCCACTGCAAGGAGAAGCCCGTGCACTTCAACAAAGAGTAGCCCCCGCTCACCACAAGCAGAGAAAGCCCGCGTGCAGCAACAAAGACCCAACACAGCCAAAAATAAATAAAATTAAATCTTAAAAAAAAAAAAATCAAAGTTACTTTTTTGTTTCTAACTTTTGTTTTTCACAAACATTAATGTTTAAATATCTAAATAGGCTTTGCATAGTTACTCTAAAATCCATATCTATGTTAAAATACACATTTATTTGCTATTCTGTGATTTTTTTTTTTTGCGGTACACGGGCCTCTCACTGTTGTGGCCTCTCCCGTTGCGGAGCACAGGCTCCAGATGCGCAGGCTCAGCGGCCATGGCTCACAGGCCCAGCTGCTCTGCGGCATGTGGGATCTTCCTGGACCAGGGCACGAACCCGTGTGCTCCGCATCAGCAGGCGGACTCTCAACCACTGCGCCACCAGGGAAGCCCTATTCTGTCAATTTTTTAAAGTTCATTTTCCTTTTTAGTAAAAAGTCTTAGGATTAATATATTTTCTATGATGTTCTGACATTATAAGGATTATGGAGAAAGATTTAGATTAATTCTGGGGATCCACTGAATCTTTGAGTGTGTTATTAAAAGATACTATTCCTTAAGTCTGAAGATTAAGTGAAGAATTGGGGTACTTAAATGTTCACTGTATATTTATAGACATTCCCAAATATCAAAAACCAGAATTTAAATGTGAATCAGTGTTAGAATTATAATGCCTTAAACTCCCTGGAGTGTGGGAGGGAAATAACCATTGTCTCAAAAATCATAATTGTTCATGGGGCAAGTGCTTCCTAGCCCCACAATTGCACATGCTTCTTTAAATGTTGGCTTTTAGTTTAGTTTAGTTTAATTCCTTTTGTTCCTTTTGCTTTTTTGGCATGAATTAATGTTGGCTCTTTTTTGCTCCAGCTCTAAAAGCTCTTCTTAGCCTTAGCAAACCCTTTCCCATCATATGCCATATTATTATCTGTAATGATCTAATTAATAGTTAAAGTGCCATTTCCTTTTTGATTTCTCTAATTTGTTCCAAATACTCCACTGTGGCTTGATATTTTTTGCTTTTTAAATTAAAAATGTAATCCAGAGAACTGGTATGATGAATTATATTTGGGTAAGTACCAGTCATCAGTCATCCAAGGTATTGTTTTAGTAATAATAACAATAGGAAAATAGTAATAGTAATCTTTGAATTTAATATAAATTATGCCGTTTTTCTTCATGAAAACTCTGTGAGATATTACTAACTCTGTTTTGAAAATGTGACGACTAAGACATGGAAAGTTTGTGACTTTTTCACAGATCACACATCTAAAAATCGGCAGAGTTTAGATTGAATCCAGCCCTTCTGGCTCAGTTTTCTTTCTACAAAACCTCAGCTGCTAGCCAAGAAAACACTCCAAGGAAAGCAGCCTTTAAAAACCGAGCCTTTAAATCCATTTTTAATTGGATTGTTTTTGTTGTTGTTCTTATTGACTTGTATAAGTGCCTTATATATTTTGGATATTAACCCCTTATCATATATGTGGTTTGCAAATATTTTCTCTCATTCTGTAGGTTGCCTTTTTGATTTGTTGATTATTTTATTGTCTGTGTAAAAGCTTTTTAGTTTGATGTAGTCCTGCTTGTTTTTATTGGCTTATGTTGCTTGTACTTTGGGTGTCATAACCATAAACTTATTAAGACCAATGTCAAGAAGCTTTTTCCCTATGTTTTCTTCTAGGAATTTTATGGTTTGTTTAATCCATTTTGAGTTAATTTTTGTTAGTGGTGTAAAATAGGGTTACAGTTTCATTCTTATGCATGTGAATATCCAATTTTCCTAGGAACATTCATCGAAAGAGATTATACGCAATGGTGAAAGTTTGAAAGCTTTTCCTGTAAGATCAGGAAAAAGACAAAGATGCCCAGTCTCACCACTCTTATTCAACATAATACTGGATATCCTAGCCAAAACAACCAGGAAAACTAACTAAATAAATAAATGTCATACAGATCAGAAAGGAAGAAGTAAAATTTATGTGTGCAGATGACATGCTCTTACATACAGAAAATCCTAATATTCCACCTAAAACCATTTAGAACTAATAAATGGAAACAGTAAAGATGCAGGATACAAAATCAGTAAAAAAAAAATCAATTGCTTTTCTATACACAAACAACAACGAACTTAACAGAAAGAGAAATAAAACAATTCCATGTGCTATAGTATCAAAAACACTAAAATACTTAGGAATAAATTTAGCCAATAAGGTGAAAGATCTGTACACTGAAAGATCTATAAAACATGGATAAAAGCCTTTCACTTGTTAGGACAGAGTGGCAACTTCTAAGCTTCTCGCATGCAGACCAGAAGATGGAAGTCCTTGAATTATATTTGGAGCTAGAATTAAGTATAGATTCTACTCGTTTAATGATAGCAATCTTTTAATTTCATGACTTCAATACACTTTTATTAAGAATGTAACAACTTTTGAAGCATTATGTTGGAATGCTGGCCAACATATAAGTAAATTAGTATTGTTTGCTTACTCTATTTTTTTGTGTACAATTTTAGCCAAAATTTTTTTCACTTAATTGTTGATCTATATCCTTCAGTAATAATTATAGGTGGTATTTTTTAAAAGTCATTGCTTCAAACAGCATTTAATAATAATGGTGGCCAGCATTATTGAAGAATATTGGTAACGACATAGATTTATCATGATTCCTTATTTTTCCTAATAACTCCATTTTCACTATTTTGTCTTTACTTTATTCAAAGCATAAGTTCACTTGTACCAACAAGTATTTATTTCAATTTAAATTGCCATGACATCCATATAATTGTTCCCTACATATATTACTTGTTTTCAAAAAATACATACACACACATGCACACACACACACACATACACCAGCCCTTATCGTTAACAAATGTTTAATGAAACAACCAAATCCAAACTTATTAACCCAATCAGGTATTTTAAAAAATAGTATTTAAAAGTATAATCATTGTTATTAGTCTCTGTATACAGTAGTTTATATCACCAAGAACAGTTTATATAATGAAGAATAAAAAGTTTTCTGAGTTTTAAGTCTATGACTCAAAATGAAGAAATATTTTCTATATTAGTAAATTAAACTTTAAAAATAAGATTAACCTTAGAAGCTCCTTTGTGACCCTAATTTATTTTATAATTTTATGATATCAATGTAATCATAAAATGTTTCAATATTACACATGTTCTCCAAAAATCGTTCTTTTCTTTAAGGAGTAGTAACTTTCAATATAAAATTAATTAGGTCATAGCCTTTTATTTCTAACTTCTAATTCCTCCCATCTTATACCATTTATCATTTATTTTCCTAAATAAACTTTTTTTTGGTAATGAGTTATGCATACTAGAACTTAGAACGGGTTTTGTATACCAATATCTCTATGAGGCTCTTCTTACACAGAATATAGCTCTATTAGAAAATAACTGAAAAAGGACCTTGCTATAAAGATAAAAACAATCCTAAAATAATAAAGTGGACTACAGAAGTCATCTATTTAATTGAGTAGTCAAACCACTGAAGCCTACAATGAAAACACCTTCTAGTACATTTGATAAATAGTTTTAAAGGGAAAAAGTAAAACGTAATGCATTTTGTGCTATTTTATCTAGACTTCATTGGGTAGATATATTTATATTACTAAAATGACTGTAAATATAAAGAGAGATGGTTGAGGAATTTTTTTAATAAAATTGACGTTTTAAAAAATAAATTCATTTAAAAATGAATAAAAAATAATTAGAAATTCACAGTGTTTGCTACCTGGTTAAAGCTTATGTCTATACAACCAACATCATAATCAAACTTTTGCACAAACACAGTTTTAATAATCTGTACATATTATTCTAATTACCTTAAGATTTTTAGCTTTAATAGATATTTAAACATTTATATAAATGTATATATGTGAATATGCACATATGTATTTGTATGTACAAGTATCACTTACAAATATATCTGGTATAGACCTTCTTCACTTTTCCCTTTTCTCATTTTTGCCTTTAAAATTTTTTTTTTATAAATTTATTTATTTTTTATTTTGGCTGCATTGGGTCTTCGTTGCTGCTCGTAGGCTTTCTCTAGTTGCGGCGAGTACGGGCTACTCTTTGTTGCAGTGCGCAGGCTTCTCATTGCGGTGGCTTCTTTTGTTGCGGAGCACGGGCTCTAGGAGTGTGGGCTTCAGTAGTTGTGGTGCTCGGGCTCAGTAGTTGTGGCTCATGGATTCTAGAGCGCAGGCTCAGTAGTTGTGGTGCACGGGCTTAGTTGCTCCATGGTATGTGGGATCTTCCCAGACCAGGGATTGAACCCATGTGCCCTGCCTTGGCAGGTGGATTCTTAACCACTGAGCAACCAGGGAAGTCCTTGATATACATACAGATCCCAGAATTTATCACTTTATAAATGATATTCTGTATCCTTTGACCATCACCTGCCTACTTCCCCCATTCCCTGTCCCTGGCAATGACCATTCTACTCTCTATATCTGAGTTCAACTATTATTATTACTATTAATAATAATTCCACACTAGGATGTGGAATCTTCCACCTATAAAAATGAGACCAGATTTAATAAATCACTGAGGAATGACCCAAAGTCATCCTCATAAAATATATATTGACAATTGAACTAAGTGGAGATGACTCTGGCAGAATTATCCTTAATTCTCTTAATTACAGGGCAAAGAGTGGCAATTAAAGGCATCTATGCAAACCATGTTATAGAAAACTATTCGACTCAACATATGGTTATACAAGACTAAAGCCCAACAAGAAAACAGGTACTTGCCAATTGGCAGAAAATATATCTGGAATAGTCAATTGCATCTACCTACATGGAAGACAGTTCAAACAGCAACCAAAGTACAAAACGTATACATCATAGTAAAAGTTTTGCCTACAAAAATTGAAGTAAAAAAATGAAATAAAAATACTATAAAAATTGAGGCTTTAAAAGCCCAGATATTCCATTGTATATATACAATGGAATACTACTCAGCCATAAAAAGGAACGAAACTGAGTTATTTGTAGTGAGGTGGATGGACCTAGAGACTGTTATACAGAGTGAAGTAAGTCAGAAAGAGAAAAACAAATAACGTATGCTAACACATATGTATGGAATCTAAAAAAAAAAAAAAAGAAAAAAATGGTCAGAAGAACCTGGGGCAAGACGGGAATAAAGATGCAGACCTACTAGAGAATGGACGGATACGGGGAAGGGGAAGGGGAAGCTGGGACAAAGTGAGAGAGTGGCATGGACATAAAACACCACCAAATGTAAAATAGATAGCTAGTGGGAAGCAGCCACAAAGCACAGGGAGATCAGCTCCCTGCTTTGTGACCACCTAGAGGGGTGGGATATGGAGGGCGGGAGGGAGATGCAAGACGGAAGAGATATGGGGACATATGTATATGTCTAACTGATTCACTTTGTTATAAAGCAGAAACTAACACACCATTGTAAAGCAATTATACTCCAATAAAGATGTTAAAAAAAAAAAATCCCAGATAACTCTAAACTTTTCATTCATTTCTGGGGAAAATGTTGGGATAAAATAATTCTATAAATCCTAAGCAGGTGTCTAATTATTTTGTAATACTTCTCCACCAAGGTCACCTACTCCTAGTAACAGTCTAGCAATTGTAATCACACAAACTATTTCATATTCAGATATTTCACTCTTTATTTACATATCTTCAACATTTCATTTACATCAATTTATTATGATTATGCTTATTAGTCTTCATAAAGATGCCTCAGATACAATTATTGTTTTACTTGATATTTATCTTTCAACTTCCTGCAGGCTTTACATATGTCTACCTAGTTTATATCCATGCTCAGTAAGTTGATGTTTTCCATGGCAATGATATTAATCCTCATGCTTGCTCACTGACATTTAGGTTCATCTCAAATTATTTCAATTAATCTTCTCTCTGCCTCTACTAATTGCTGGAAATAATTTCACAAATTTATAGAATGAGATTACAATAAATTCATGGTCCTTACTTCATTTGCACTTTAATGCTTAACTGAAAATCACAATGTTTTTCCAAATTGGCGGCTCTTCATCTCTCTACAGTTTCTTTTCTAAACCTTCGTGTTCCTCAAAACTTCCTTAGACCATCTCATTTCCCACTCTACAGAAGAAATAGAAGATATCAGAGGGATTCTTCTTTCTTCACATCTAACTACATTTTTGTTTATTATATCACTTAAACAAAATCTAGTATTTCCTATTCCTTTTAAGACCTTTCCTATACCCTATCCTATTTCTGTTTCGTTTTCCGTTTACTTTCTTCACATAGTGGAGAGGGTGTTGTTCCTTCTTTTTCTCTTTCAAATACTTGAAATACTGAGACCATACACAGAAACTAGAAGATAATTAGGTAATATACTATTGTTAGTATTTGTACAGTTTGAATGGACAAGTTGGTGGAGCTTCTTACCATATTAATAGATGAAGTCTCTGACTGACCTTCTTTGCAACAGTTGTGCAATGAGCCTCATATACTAGAATAAAAATTGCCCAAATTATATAGTCTTCTTAAAACAGAAAGATCCAAATTGGAAAAAAAAAAAAAAAGGCAATAGCATGTGTACATCCAGCTATTAAATTTCCAGAGAAAAAAATATATGTCAATTGACTTTTCAATGGGAAATTTAAAAATACACATTAATTACTAACCTTCAACTTAGACCTCTCCTGCTGGAAACTGTATTGCTGCAGTATAATCACCACAGTTGAACTGAAACCAAGTCATTTTTCAAATGTGACTAGAGTTGCCAGATTTAGCAAACAGAGGTACGAAAGCCCAGTTAACCTTAAATTTCAGATAAACAACAAAATTACTTTTAGTCTAAAAATTGCAATTGTGTGAGACATAATTATACTAAAAATTATTTGTTGTTTATCTGATATTCAAATTTAATTGGATTTTTAAAATAATTTTACCTGGAATACAACCACATATGTGTCTTATTTTTAAAAAATAACACTTCACAGAAGCACATCTTACCAGACAGGCCAGAAAAAATAAAATCACAGAACCAGCATCCTACCTACATATGTATCACAAGCAGATTCACAGCCTCTATAGTAGTGATCCCAAGTAAAATGTTCTCAGAAGCAAAGAGATGGTACAATATAGACCCATATTGCTGCTAAAAGCAGACAAAAAAAAACCAAAAAAAAAAAAGAAAACATGGCAGAGATGGCAGCATTTGGTGTTGAGTAAGGGGTGGAAATGGAATAAATTTCAAAAAAGGAGATGGAAAAGAAAATTTGTCTTAATTTTATATACATAGGGAACATCTGGATTTTGTTAATTTTACATACATAGGGAACATCTGGATTTTGCTGAGGTTTATGTTTTGTAACATAAGCTCAAGAAAGAGCAATATCTCATCAAGGGGTATCTTAATCTATTTAAGCTGCTATAACAAAATACTACAGACTGGGTAGCTTATAAACAACAGAAATTTATTTCTCATATTCTGGAGACTGGAAGTCCAAGATCAAAGTGCCAGCATGGGCCGGTTCTGGAGAAGGCCTTCTTCTGGGTTGCAGACTGCTGACTTCTTACTGTGACCTCACATGGTGGGAGGTGTAAGAGAGCTCTCTCCTCTTTTGTAAGAACATTATTCTTATTCATGAGGGCGCTGCTCTCATGACCTAATCACCTCTGAAAGGATTTCAATACATGAATTTTGGAAGGACACAAACATTCAACCGTAGCAAGTGAGGAATTGTGGCAACGTAATTACATATTTTGAAGGGAAAATATGCCTATGGATGCTAGTAATCTTTGTGTGAAATGAGCCTGACATCTTGAAAACTGCAGAAAATTTCAATATTGGCAATCCTAGCTTCCAGGTTTTCTTTGAGAGTTCTTTCTTCAACTGTCTTCAATACACATTTTCATACCTTTAATTGTATTTCCATTTTGAGTCCCTTACATATTGAATATAGTGAGGGCTCTACTTAGTTGAAAGAAAACTGAGCTCCAAATTTCAGAGTAAATATTTGGGGTAAAATTCATGGGACACCTTTTCGGAAATCCTAATCTGTGTTTCCATTTGGTTTCTCTATCCCCAGCAAAGCTCCAAGCAATAACAGTTTATTATCCTCGCCATTCACTGTAGTCCCTTGCTCTGGTATTCTTTAGCATTTAATACTCTGACTCTAGTAACTGTCTTTTCTCATGCCCTAACATTTGCATTACTTGGAAAATTCCCCTCAAGATTCTTGTACTGAATTAATTGATGATGTTTCCAAACCTGGCCACTAAGGACACTTTGAGAGTAAATTTATCACTTTTCATACTAGCCTCTAAACCCTCAACTTTTCTCAGTCATTGAATCATGCTATTTCAGTGGCAGCAGAAAAAAATATCATTTCTGACATTTTCTTATTGAATCAGATATATTTGATAACATTGTTCTATGTAATCCTATTTAAATTATAAATACATTTAGAATATTTTAAAATTTAAATTTAAATAGTTATAAAGAGGAAATTTACACAGTGATAAAGGGGAAATTTCAGATGTGACCAAAAAATGCCAAAACAAAAATACATACAGGAAATATGAACTGGAGTCAAGGGTTCATGGGAGTGACTTAGTTGAAGGTAGATTTGGGTACCACAATGAGAGGATTCTCAAATGATAGAAGAAAGTAATGTTTTCAAATTTTAAGGTACCTCAATACATGGGAGCTTAGTTTAAAACAAAGATCACCAGGTGCCAACCTCAAAGACTTTGATTCATTACAACTGTGTTTCGGGCCACAAAATGGTATTTTAATCTGTTGCTGAGGTTATTTTGATGCAATTTGTCCATAGCTCTCACATTTGAAACAGTACTAAGTTTTTGAATTTAAACTTGAAAAGTCGTGAGAATATTTTGGTTAAGAACAAAGCCTCTGCAGTAGAACTATGTGGTTTCACTACTTTCTGTTGTTTCCTTGCCTGTACACTAGAGTGGTAAAAACAGTACGTACTCCACAGAGTTTTGTGAGACATGAATGAATTAATGTTCCTAATTCACTTTGAACAGTGCTTAACCACCACCATCAGTAAACCTTCAATAAACGTTAGCTATTATTACTTCATGGTTAATACTATTATTTAATATACCATATATGAACTAGAAATGGCTTATCATCACAGATACATGTGACAAGCAGAAAATTATTTTAAAAATCTGATAGTGTTTTCAAAACAGCTTAGAAGGACTCTACTTAAAAAAATCTTTATAATGATCTAATGTGACAGGAGAGTATAAAATTGGAAAGTTAGGATTTATTTTAACATCAAATATTTTTGTAGTGTATGTATACTAGACTCTGTTGCAATGCCTCATGTCAAAATTCACATTGGATATATCATATTAAATACTATACAGTATATATTTTTACTATTCCATCATATTATTATATGTTCTTACCTATTATAGACTCTAATAGCATAATAGTCTCAGTATGCATCAAAAAATATTCTTATATGGAAATTCTTTTTCAGTTACACAGTGCCTTTTCAATAAAGAGATCTCAAATTATATTACTAAAATTAAAAAAATGTCCAATGAATTCTCTGTGGATAGATGATAGCTAGATGAAAGAGAAAGAAAGAAAGGAAGGAAGGAAGAAATAAAGAAAGAAAGGAAGAAAAAAGAAATTTTACATTCTTATATCCTACTTCTCAATTTACCTTTATAAATATTATATTAAGGGCAGAAGAAAAACAAAGTATCTGATATTTTCCTGATTCCTTCTGAAATCAGTAATAATATTGGTTTCTATCATATGACATATCTGAAATTTTAAATTTGAGTGTAAGCAATTAGGTGAATTATCAGTGTAGAACATTTTAAAATGCATTGAAAGACCAAGAACACAAGACTACTGTATTTAAAGATGAGGTCGCCAGTTTTTAAAGAAAGAAATAATACTTATAAAAATGGTATCATATATGGGCATTGTTAATCACACTAAAGGTATTAAAGTGTTCAAGTCACTCATCCAAGAGGGCTATATCACCACTGAAGTGATAATTGTGTCCTTTAGAATTTTCTTCAACTTATCTTGCATTTCTATAATAACAATGAGGAGAATGATCTAGTTAAGTATAAATATATCTGCTCAAATCAGGAATTGCATGAAACAATATGGAAAATCCCCAAATCAAGTATTTTTAATAATGTAAACTATGCTTATACTGTATCTTTGTCACTTAAGATGGTTAAAGATCATTATATCTTAAAATATATGCATTTAAACCTGCAATAATAGAGATAGAATTGAAATTATTTATGAAAATACTTAGCATTATTTAGAAGCTAGAAGTCAAAAAGAATTCCCTTAATTACATTTCAAGTATAGGTTGATGTTTGGTGATATTATTTATTAACAAACATCTATTCAAATAAATAACTATACCACACATTTGTAGGATGAATACAAATGTGATCTTTGTTCAGATCTTTCTGAACAGAATTCACAGAAGCCTTTCAATATCAAAATTCCCTAACTGTTCAGCAAAACAGGATATCAAGTAAAAAAGGTTTTATTACTAGAATATGAAAAGATCTTTAAAGTTTGTTTTTGAGAGGAGTTATTATTTTGTATGTTTTATATGCTGTATATTGGTTTACTTATTTTATTTTCATTTTCCCACAATAAAAAGATCAGGCAATGAAATTATGTAGTTTTATGAGGCTCACCTATTATGCATTACAGTTTTCTAACCAGTATGCTATGCATCTTGATTCATTGAAGATGCTAAAGAATCTCTTTAAGCACAGGTTTAATGAGCACCACATGATGTTTCATTTGTGATTTCTCACCGGGAAATTCCAGAAATAATTAGTGCCACTGAAACACTGTGGAACAGAATCAGACCTCTAGTTATATCATGAATTAGAAATGAGAGTTATTACATTAATCAAAAAGAGAATAAAACATTGACATATCCTTAGGACATTTTTACTTATCTCCAATTATTCTCTTTAGAACATTCCTTGATACTCAGGTATAAACAGAGCCACTGCCTGTAGCAGTGCAGGCTCTCTCTCCTTGTGCCCACTGCTCTTACAATCTCTTTATTCCTTTAATTACAGTAAATGTCTATTCTGCCTATAAGATTTTTGTTGCCATTTTCTCCAGGTTTTGGCCACTAGTGCTCCTCTCTTTCAGACACTAGTAGGAAACTGTTTATGTTTCTTAGGGCCAGCAATCTGGGGGGAGAAATTATAACAAAGATTTTGTCCTAAAACCATGTTTTGGGGCTTCCCTGGTGGTGCAGTGGTTGAGAGTCTGCCTGCCGATTCAGGGGACACAGGTTCGTGCCCCGGTCCGGGAGGATCCCACATGCTGCGGAGCGGCTGGGCCCGTGAGCCATGGCCGCTGAGCCTGCGCGTCCGGAGCCTGTGCTCCGCAACGGGAGAGGCCGCAGCAGTGAGAGGCCCGCGTACCGCAAACAAACAAATAAACAAAAAAAAAATATTCTGTTTTGTTCTCTTTTCTTTTCTTTCTTCATTTATTCTTGAGGAGGGGGAAGTGGGAAAGAAGTTGGAAGACATTCAGCTGTGTTAAAAGTAGGCTAGCATGTTCATGTTATTATGAATTGTCCCAGTGGCTAATTAACAGCTATCATTTCTTCCATCTCTCTAGCTCAACTATATATTAATAGGGATCTCCTCAAACCCTTTAAATGTCATTAAGTACAAAAGGAAGATTAAAAGTAGCTGGCGTAAAACGAAATTGAGTTATTTGTAATAAGATGGATGGACCTAGAGTCTGTCATACAGAGTGAAGTAAGTCAGAAAGAGAAAAACAAATACTGTATGCCAACACATATATATGGAATCTAAGGAAAAGAAAAAAAAAAAAAGGTCATTAAGAACCTAGGGGCGAAGAACCTAGGGGCAAGACAGGAGTAAAGACACAGACCTACTAGAGAATGGACTTGAGGATATGGGGAGGGGGAAGGGTAAGCTGTGACAAAGAGAGTGGCATGGACATATATACACTACCAAACGTAAAATAGGTAGCTAGTGGGAAGAGACACATAGCACAGGGAGATCAGCTGGGTGCTTTGTGACCACCTAGAGGGGTGGGATAGGGAGGGTGGGAGGGAGGGAGACACAAGAGGGAAGAGATATGGGAACATATGTATATGTATAACTGATTCACTTTGTTATAAAGCAGAAACTAACACACCATTGTAAAGCAATTATACTCCAATAAAGATGTTAAAAAAAAAAAAAACATAAATCTAGTAGCCCTATCAGTTTCACGCTTTAATACCCTTTAGGAGAAAAAAAAAAAAAAAAGTAGCTGGCGCTTTCAACGTAGAGTACACCAACTGTATTTTTCCTGGTGTAATTATAAGGCCTATACCAAAAAAACTTGTCCTGGCTTTCTTTTTGTTAAAGTGGATCTTAATCTCCCAAGCCTAAAATTTAATATTTGGTAGAATCTATAAAGTTATGGTTCCATTTGGTGGGAAATAATCACATACTCCGAAATAAAAGTTAACTGCAATAATTCCTCTGATTACAAAGTCTCAGAATGTTTCCCCTCGTTTGAGCAAATTGAAGCAATAAACCCATGGTTGATAAAACTCAGGCAACTGTGATTGTGTGTGTGTGTGTATGTGTGCATGCCTGCCACAATAGGATATGTCTGATTATAATGCCTTACTTAATTGATTATTACAGTATCTGATTTCTGGTTCTAAGGATAATAGTTTATGGAAAGCAACGGACCATAAATCTCTTAGAAGACCACCAAGAAAACCTACTAATCAAGGAAAGCTAAGTTTATTGGGTCTGCTGCAATAAGGGAAAACAAATCTTAACATATTCTTATAGTATCTCAAAATGTGGAAACTGAAGGAAGATATTTATAGGGTTTTATGGCTCAGGATGTTTATTAAATAATAGCTTGGGATTGGAGAGCAGAGTGAGTTTTGCAAGCCTTGATGAGTATCCTGTGATTGTGATAGAAAAGCAACTTAATTAACTCACAGACCTATTTTCCAGAAGCAAGTATTTTTGTTACATATAATTAAATTATTGTTCATTCTTGGTATTATGTAACATAGAGGCCAATATAAATTCTTGGCCCAGAAATGATGTTTTAACAAAATAACAGAGAAGTCTATGTCTTCATAATATTTTTTGTTCCAGAGAAAGGACAAACAGCCATTTTAGGCAAAAATAAAAACAACACAACAACAACCAAAACAAAACAAAACTACCACTATCACTATGGGAAAAAAGCAAACAAGCCCTATAAATTCTAATATATGTGTGTGTGTGTGTTTAGCTCTTAAAAAGCTTTTCTTCAAAAATGATTGACTATTCTGGTTGTTTTTTCATTGTGGTTAAAAACAGAAAATTTACCATCTTTCTAATGTGTTGTTTTTTGTTTTAAATTCTTTAATTTTCCTATGTTACAGTTAAATATCTTAATAAACGTAGGGAAAAATAAAGTTTTCTATTACCACTGAATCAGGAATTGCAATACCTGTCAGCAGCTACTAGTGGACCATTAGCATCTGAGAATAGAAACAAAACATATCTCACTCAACCCTGAATCCCCAGTAAACAGCAGAATGCCACATACATAGAAGGAATACAACAGTTTTTAAGTGAATATATCAGTACTTAAGTACTATGTCTTCTGGTCCTGGATTTATACATGATTCAACTCAGAAGTAATACTTCTGAGTCATATCATATACTGATTTTCACAACCCTATATGCCGGAAGATGTGGACAACAGCTTTAACACAGCAGAATTGTCATTTCTCAAATTTAACATATGCTCTGTATTTCCTATACAGGTTAAGACCTTGAGGAACCTTTATAATTTCTCCTAAATTATTTTAATAAAATTATGCAGTTTATAGTAACAGAAATCCCAGATAATTTATATTATTATTGCCCTTTTTTGGGCAATGTGCACCATCTAAATATCCAGCAAGCTCATAGTAAAATAGAAATCAAACCAATTATCAGAGTAGTGATAGAATAACTGAACTACTGAATTTTTTAAAAAGTCAGCACATTATTTGCCTTTGGGAATAACCTCTGAATATACCACACCACTAATGAACAGGTAAATCAGATTTTTGGTTCAAAATGTACAAAAATATTTCTTTGTCATACATTAACTTTTCACATTGTTGTAATGTTTTCATTGCTTTCATGTTCAAATGATTAACAATCTATTATCTGATAGTTCCTTATGAAGTCTTATCCAATACAAGCCTCAAGAGTAGCTTAACTTTGAAGCCTGATGATCTAATTTTTAAAATTAAGTCTTTGCAAGGTCCAATAAATATCTCCTGAGTTTCAGTCAGTCACATGCCATCACATTTATATAGCTTTTATCTAGGCCCATATGACTTTTATTTAGGTCCTCTAGCCATTATTCTATCTTTCCAAATATTTTTTCCTAGATATGAAATGTGAAGACATTCATGGCCATCACCTAGTATCACAGTCTTATAATGAGGTAACAACAGAAAAGTACAGCTTGAACTTCCGATGTTCAACGTATAGGACTAATGGTTTTAAGTCCAGGTGACAACCTCATGTTTGGATTTTATTTATTTTTTGCATTGAATATAAATCAATAATTATACTATTACAACAGTTAAAAATATCTCCATGAATAACAGACTTTCACCTTTGTTTATCTATCTATATTGCAACTGGAGTGAACTTGCATCCCCAAATTCATAAAGTGATTAGAACTGTCTTTTGCAGACTCCATCTATAATTGCCAGATTTCTGCTTTATTATTATTATTATTATAAGTATTTCTTTTCTACACTGTCCTTCCAATCAAACCAGTTACCAAAACATTTCTGTGTCAAATTTAGGATCTGATACCTAGATGCATATTAATCACTTTTACTTTGTTATTATGAAAAATTACTGATGAATACAGTCTCACTTTTATTGTCTCAGTAATTAGACTGTTGGACTTATAAGTCCAGGTGCTGCTTAACTGGGTGGACAAGTTAGAGCTGATCAGAAATGAGACTGTGGGAACTGTTATTGGAAGTACAGGAAGAAAACAGTAATGTGACAAATGATGTTTATTTTCTAATAAAATGTGATTGTTCAGTAAAGTAATTGAAAACAACCTACTGTGAATAGGACACCAAGGTAGTCTATGACAATAGTGATCAGTTTGCTAGAATTCCTCCTTTCAGTTTAGTTCCCTACCACTATCAGTTAATGTAGAAAACTTACATTTGAAGTCCTTTGTAGGAAGCACAGAACAGTCCTCCTGAGGTGCTAGCTTCACATAGTAAATGTGAATCCAGTTTTGATTTTTTTCACTTTGCTTGCCAGATAGATAATCAGCAACACTTGAAAGGGTTCCTAGGAATGAGAGAAGCTTTTTTGAAGTATATAATATAAGAGGATTCAGTTAAATCAGGTACAGGACATGGTCTCAGACCCAAATTTATAGGTCTGCCTAACAGGAATTTCAAGGGAGAAACTCCATGCTTGCTTGCAGGTACCACTCTAAATTTTAACAAGGCCAGTGGTAAAGCTCTAAGACATCTTAGTATAGTAGTTGCAGAATCTTAGCTGATGTGTTTTTAGAATTGGATTCATTTGCTATACTAAACTTTTCCAGAGCACTGAGTTGTCTAGCAATCTGCAAACATTTGTGTAATCCTTGACAGCAGTAGAAATAAAGTGACTTTCTCAGTCCTATGCAGGGTGCTCTGGTATCCCCAAAGTAGGAACTATGTGTATTAAGAGAGACTTCAACACTGACTGAATATCACTTTTTGAAGAAGGAAAGACTTCAGGCCATCAAGACATCATATATACCATATGTATGTATGTCTAGAGACAAAAATCTTTTACTTTTACAAGCATTAGTTCTATGAAATCCAACTGCTAGCAAGTTCCTGGTAACATTGGTCAGGAAAAACCTCCTGTGCTTACCTTGAGAGTGGCTTGCAAAAAACTATGCTGACAAATAGCACATCTTTAATATGTTTTGAATGCTTTTATCTTCTTGGTAGGCATAGTAAGAGTCTGGCGTCTTTAAAATTTATCTTTTATTCAGATGATTTTGTTGATGACACAACACTAACCAAGAAAATAGGTGGTATAGGAAATATTTTGTTAGCTAATTCCCATCATCCAGTCAAATTTTTATGTCTCTTTTATAATCCATGTGCCCATTTTCTTTTGTTAAGCATATTTTTGAAAATGAATAAATGTTTTTTATTGTATTAAAAGTGAAGCCTCTATATTTGTAGTCTGTCAGGCTCTGACAGCAGCTTTTGCAATTCTATCAGTAAAATTATTGCATTTAGAAACTTCATCCTTCTGCTCTATGTGAGCTCTACAACGAATTACTAAAATCTGAGCAGGCAGTTGTAAAGCCTTTGAAAAATCAGCTATCTATTTTTTATGAGATTGTTTCATTCTCACTGAAATAAAAAATTCTCTATTTTTAAAAAATGCTCTGTTACATAAGAAACATCAAGCATATATTGCTTATTATTACTGATTATTATTACTAAAAAGAGAGAGAGAGGCAGAAGAAAGAGAAAGATGGGGAGAGAGAGAAAAGTCTACATATCTAACCCTCCAAAATCAATATATAACATCATACCCAAGAAAAAAGGAAAATATTTTCATTTATATCTGCCTCTTGATGTTTCTTTTTGATTGAGTTCAAAGAATTTTGAATTTTTTTCACTCTAATCTCAATATCAGTTCCAATTATTACTAACATTTTTATTATACTTATTTTATATTTTGCTATTAAAAGTAGCTGCATAACAATTCTCAAATATTACTACATGATTGAATTATATATTCATTAGGTAAACTTATTGAAAAAGAAAGAAATATTTGTTATACTTTGTTAAAATGTGATCATTCAAACTGTGTTGAGTGCCCACTAAATGCAGGTTACTTTAATAGACAAAGGGCACATGGGAAAATGACTTGATACTAAGAACAAAACAAAACACTCTGGATTTTGCCATTAAATTGGTCATTTATTACCTGATTGGTTCTACACAAGTTATATAATCTTTTGAACTTCTTAATTCTCATCTTCAAAACAAAAAATGATATCTATTTACCTTTTCTGAGTTGTAGTAAGATAGTAAAGAAGATGGAAGAGAAAGTCTAGAGCCCATTAATCAGACTTGTGCACCAAAGGGCAGGTAGCTACATGGTAAAGTGAATTTATTACTACAGGCCTTATCCTCCTGATTAGGATCTTATAACATGCTTGTGATAAATAAGTGTACAAAATAGTAATGATTCTCCCAAACATTTATATTTTTTTATTTTTTCCTATTAACATTTTAACCACTTCTTACTCTAATTTTCATTTCATGCAAGGAATCTGAAAGAAATCTCAGTATTAAATTATATTAACTTTAACATTTAGAGTTTTCTTAATCTGTGTGATTTATTCTAATTAGGCCAAACACATTTATTTTTGGATCTTAATCAACCTCTAGTATGATCTACTTTTCATTAACAATTTTGTCATTTTCTTTATTAAGCCTTTCCAAATTACTGTTCCTTGTCAGTTTCTACAACCTGCCTCCAGAGAAGACAATAAAAACAGTATTCTATACAGATTCCATTAAAATAGGCCAGTGTTCTTCAACTATTTCATCTCTGGCATCATTTCATATATAACCATGCAATCATTAAACATAGATAACTGACATACATTTTTACATATATGATTACATCACTCTAATATATTTTAATTGTAGACAATTGTATGATTATATTATACAGTACCTTATTATAAAATAGGATACTAAACCCATTACACCATTACACCATTAAATATTATAAATTGAGAAAGTCACATACAGAGAGAATTCACTACTAGCTGAAATATCATATACTTGTTCTAAATTTTCTTGATCTAAGCCACAGAAGCATTTTGTGGTTACCATCCTCTAGGTGAAATTTTCTGCTATAGTGAATTAACTTGATCCAGGGCAAATACGAGAATCTGCCAGAAACATAGGACTCTATTTATTGCTACTGTTCACATGGGCATTGTATTTAAATGTATAATGGAAAGAAAAAAATTACCAGAGATTATATGTAAATTTCATAATTTAAGGGCCTTAAAATAAATTCTTGAAAGCCTAGTTATTGACATCCTTCTTGAAAAAAATTTTGTAAATCAAGACTTTTAAGTAAATGAGATGATATTAAGTATATTATACTGTCAGCATAAAAATGTAAATCATATAGGTAAGCCCCTTACCACTTCTCAGCTTATTTATGACAATTCCCTAAACAACAATAACAGATATTGGATATGTAGCTACTGAGCCATTTTTATCCTAGAACACAATTCCTGACTCACTCTAAACTTTACTTATCAAGACATAAAAAAATACACTCTCTGAGTAATAAAAAGTGTTGGTTACTGCTGCTATTTTTTAAAAAATTGTTTTTATTTCATGTAATATTACCAAGAGAAAATATAGCACCTAAAGTGCACGTGTTTAGAGCAACTTTTTTACTTAGTATTTGTTCATGAGGAACTATTAACAGTTGGGAAAAGTGTTTCTTATTTGTTTGAATTCAAGTTGTATTCAATACATCATGAACCATATTTTAATCACAATGAGTAATGCAATCATGGTGAAATTCTCTGCCATATCATATAGGCAATATTCTAAGAAATAGTTTCTAATTTACATATATGGTTATTATTAAAATATAATTTTTCAAAAGTAAAAACTTTGACTTTCATGCAAATACAGACAGGACATGTGTCAAAGACTTCATTAAATTCATGAGTTAATGAGGATCCCAAAAATACATTAAAACTGGTTTAAGAGAAATTGACCATATAAAGATGTATATTTTCTATAGGAAAAAATCATGTGCATTGTTATGAAGAATGATTCTTTGCATTGTAATGGTCAGAAAACATTTGTATATCTTCCATTTTCTATAATTTTATTTCTCCCTCTAAAGAATTGAAAATAGCCTAGTTAATAACAAAGGCAAACAGTTGTACACTTCTATACAAAACTAGATAATTGTGAGGAGTCTGCTAGACAATACCCAGACCTCCACTGAAAGAATACCCAGTAATCTCTTTTTTTTTACACCAATTTCCAAACCTTGGACAATTTTTCTGTATAATTTTCATTTTTGGATACTATAGATTCACAGTTTAAATTTGTTTCCTATTGAATTTTATGAAATGCATAAAGGCATAAAATGTTACATATATACACACAAAAACTGTATATACATAACTAATATAATAAATTTTATCAGTGCTACTGAATGATGAAAAGAAATAGAACATTTTCTAAGTATTAAATTATTTTTAAACTAAAAATATTATTTTTAGCCAATCTAACTTTCAATTGTGTTTTACAACATACCATTCAGACATATAAGAGCTGAGATTTCTTGAGAACTTATTCAAATAAAACAAGGTATTAATTAAACAAAAAGGAAAACATGTGAATTTAGAAACAATGGCTCCAATGCATTTGTAAGAAATAAGGGTAAGCCTGTCACAGCTTGGTTTGGCAGTGAAATTTATAAACCCATAATTATTTAAATCATCTTTATTGTTTTACAAAATTTTCAACCTTCACATGAAAACTACATGGAAGAATTGTCTGTGATTAAAAAAGAAAAACAAATTAAATAACCTCAGCAAGTCCAAACTGATCTATGGCTGCAACTGAAATCAGAGAATAAAAAGAAAAGTTTAAAATGTGAAGGAAAAGGTAGGAACATTTCTCAAAAGTTGAAATAATTATATTGAGTGGGGTTTAATATAACAATGTTTTAAGTTAATTCTCATAATTAGAGAAACCCACATTAAAATTACACTGAAATATCATTTTTCAGATTGGTAAAAATCTAATGGTTTAATAACATATTCTGTTACATAGCTGAGGGGAAACAGATAATTCAGTTATTATTGATGGAAATGTAACCTTCATGGAAGAGGATATGGCAAAATCTATAAAATTCATGTAGCAATCCCAATTTTAAGAATCTATTCCCAAAACTCATTGAAAAATATATAAAACTAAATGCATAAGAACTTTAATTGAACTATTACTTGTAGTAGCAAAAACAAAACATAATAACAAATAACTGGACACATGAAATGCCCATCAAGGGCATACTGATTAAATAAACTATGATAAATCAACAAAACAGACAACACCCAGTTCTCAACAAAATGGAAAAATAAACTGCTGTAAAGAGAAAGGAAGGGCTTCCCTAGTGGCGCAGTGGTTGAGAGTCCGCCTGCCGATGCAGGTTTGTGTCCCGGTCTGGGAGGATCCACGACGGGAGAGGCCACAGCAGTAAGAGGCCCGCGTACCGCAAAAAAAAAAAAAAAAAAAAAAGAGGAAGTAAAATTTTGTATATTACTAATGAGTAATCTCTAGAAAACGCGTATAGTAGTTTTAGTTTAACCTAAGAAAATGGGGGTACACACATACCTACTATACATATACATCTATATGTATTTATGTATGTGTGTAGTGTTTAAAAGGTTATCTCTGAAGAGAGAACAGGGTAAAAAAGCCATGGATTCAATCTAGTCTTCTTTTCTTGTTTTGATTCTAAATCCATAAAAATAATTTGTCAGATTAACATAAAATTAAAACGATCCTTAATAATATAAAATAGTACATTATATATGAACTATTCCAAGTGATTTTTTAAATAATTAATTTATTCATTTATTTATTTATTTATTTATGGCTGCGTTGGGTCTTCATTGCTGTGCGCAGGCTTTCTCTAGCTGCGGCAAGAAGGGCTACTCTTAGTTGCGGGGCTCGGGCTTCTCATTTCGGTAGCTTCTCTTATTGTGGAGCAAGGGCTCTAGGTGTGCGGGCTTCAATAGTTGTGGCTCGCGGGCTCTAGATCACAGGCTCAGTAGTTGTGGCGCATGGGCTTAGTTGCTCTGCGGCATGTGGGATCTTCCCGGACCAGGGCTCAAACCCGTATCCCCTGCACTGGCAGGCAGATTCTTAACCACTGTGCCACCAGGGAAGTCCCCCAAGTGATTTTAACACACAGTAATTTGACTATCCATCTCAAGCAAGATATAATCTATAGACAAAAACACACAACTATAGCCATGTACATATATGTGCATAAATGGTTTAGTAATAGTATCGTTAAGGGGAGTTTTGGCAGAATTGATATTGTTTTATTTGTCTGTTTTAATTGTAAGCACATGGTGAAGAATACAATGATAATTCATTCAGCGCTTTGATCCACCACTGTGGTTTGTACCAAGATGCAAGAATTTTACTTCAAAAAGAAATTTACACCATTTGTGTAAATAACAACCCAAGATAAAAGGGCAAATAATGCCCTACTGTTGTATAGATATGTTTTTGATCTTTTTGTCAGGAACTATAACAGGTTGAGATTTTATTTATACTTAAAAACTAAAATATTGCCTGCCAAACTAAAAACTTCAGATGTTTGCAGAAAACACAAAGACCCTGGGTGGGTGTTCCAGCTACTGATATCACTCATGGCAATAGCAGTAGCTGGAACATTATCACTTTTATTCTGGTTCCCTCAGACCCAATCCCACAGGATGATGCAAGGAGGGTTAGCTAAAGTATCGTAAATCATCAATAACTTTCTCTCCCTGCAGAATTTTAGCCTAGTCAGTAACAAGTGATCAATTGTACTCACCTATACAAAATCAGGTCATCGCAAAGGATCTGCTAGATAGCACCCAGCACCCCACAAAGTAGGTTGTATTGAAGGAGAAGGGTCTTGGCTTTAGGGAGCCAGAAACACTTACAGTGGGAAGTAAACCTGCCTGACTTTTGCCCCAGAGGAGACTGTTTTTATTCTACTGCAGAGTAAGCAAATCTGTCTCTCGCAGCAGAACCTAACTCTAAACAAAGGGAGGAGATGGAGGTGATGCAGGCTAGGGTCTCCATTTTTTAGAGGACAGAGCAGAAAGTAGCAGAGAAGATATGGGGGATTGGTAGAGAGTAGTCAGCATGTTTTTCATTTTATTATTTTTCCTTTTCATTGATTGAAATAATATGCATTTAATTTTCTCTGCGCATTCTGGATCCCCGGGCAAAATTCATCAGCAGGTACAACCATGGAACAAAGATAATGCAAGCACACAAGATTGTACTTCTGCAGATTTTTTTTTTAAACATCTTTATTGGAGTATAATCTGCAGATGTTTTTAAGGAAGTACAGGGGACAGAGTTGATGGAGATCGATCTAGTGTTATACTCTCTGTATTTCCCCTGATGATATATATTCTTTTAAAGAACTGTCTCCCTTAGTTTTGATCACTTAGTTCTCAGGGAGTGACACACTAAAAGGCTGTCTGTGACCATTATTAATTGTTAATGCCCTACCTACTCCTTACCAAAACTAATTACGGCTATATTCTCATCTAAACCAATCTTCCTAAAACTGAATTGGACTGGCTGTTTTCATGATTAAAAGTATAAAACAGCAAGCTATGGTGTAAATCACAATTTTCAGTAACAGAAAGTGGCAGACATAAGTCTTTCCTGCTGCTTTTAATATCCTATCTCTAGAGAATTCTTTTGTGCAATTCCCCCTGTACAGTGGTTTCTTGCAATCTTCCTTGTTTTGAGAAGACTTGACATACACTCTGTGGTTACATGGCAATCTTTCCTCTTTTACCGAGCCTGTGCATGACAATGAGTTGGAAGAGAAAGTACAAGTAAAGCTTGGAGTACTTGTACTTGAAGGACAAGTAAAGGCTTCTTTTACTGTGCTTGGGTTCTAGAACCCAGAGCACCTTTTATAACATTTTTCATGAAATAAATAAGCTGCTTCCCATCTGGCAGAGGACAAAGGGCAATTCCTATTTTCAGCAGTTCACCAGTTTTTGGCTACGTGCATCATTCTAAATTTATCTAAATTCTGAGAATCCCAAGGACTATATGAAGCAGTGATTGCTATTCTCATTAATATTTTGTGTTACATAAAATAACGCTCCCTCTTCAATTTTCTGCATCCAAAATGTCTTTTTAAAGCTCTCCTCTGGTGATGTCTCCCCCATGTTGTCTTTTGTCTTTGTTTTGATTATTTTACTTCATTTCAGTAAGGGGGGGAAAGAAGAAGATAAATTAGCATGGACAAGCCTGCATACCTAAATAGAAATACGTACTTCCAAGCCTTAATTCTTTGCCACCAGATCAGAGACATTGAGATTCTAATGCACAGCCAGTACATTAAACCTCTTTTGCAGAGGTTTTACCAATTTTTAAAGTTCTTTCTCTTAGGATAGTTACAGAGCTCATATTTTGTTTTCTGTAATATTATCCTTTTAACCTAAAAGTAATAAGACTAATTCTTCTATTTGCAGCTGCAAGTATATCTAATTTACTCATTTAAAGAAAACTATGACCTGGAAAATTTCCATGTGATGCATTGTACAGAGCAAAGAAAATTAGGATAATATTTTAAGTATTTTAGATTCTAATTTTATGTTTATTCTGAATTGTATTATGTGAATATATATAGACACACATAAAATAAAACTATACACACACAAATATATGAAACTTTACTCTCATAGCACATTGAACATATATTTTCTGTTGGATGTTTTCCCTATCATTCCATTTTCATGAAAAGAATATGGCAAAAGAGGCTTTTAGAAAATGAGAAAGCTCTTCAATGTCAAACCAAAGGTCAGAAGAATTTTTCATGAGAATATCAGATAAGATTTCCAAATTCTTTACTCAGTAACTTAGTTTCTTTGAAAAGATTTGACTTTTGACATGCAGTTTTAATCATAATTTTAGAAATAAGAGTATTATGTCATAAAAGATTTTCAGTACATATAATAGGAAGCTCTTTTGTTTCATTCTTCTTTAAAATGTCAAAGTGAATTTAATATATTTTATATAGTATCGGTATCAGAATAGTATCTCAATATAACTTCTCAGTTCTAAGGATTCCTTCAGTAATTCTGCAATACATTAGATCAGAAGTACCTTGTCTTCAAGAAATGTTCTTTAATTAGTTCTCTTTCCCAAAGGCTCCACCATTGCCATGAATATTACTAAATGATACATTGGTGGTCACAAAGAATCAATGTGAATCTTTATTGACCTAACTGAGAGATTAAACTTTACTATAAAATGATACAGAATTTGGTTATCACAATGTAGTTAAATGAGCAAATTATAAGTGTATATAAGCAATTTACAGTTTAGCATATACTCTTATATATCTTCTATATAGTGTTTTGAACTTGGTATAATGTCAGTTAGTAAAGTGCAAAAAGCCCTTCAAATAATCTTCAACAAAACAGTGACTTAGAAGTTTCAATAAGATGATGCAGAATATTTTGTTTCTTTAAATGGTAAGACCATCATAGGATTTACTGTCATTTGTCATGTATGCATTCAATTAGGCTGACTTATTTAAGTCAGTAATCAGGAAAGAACTAGGTTGCAACTATAAACCACTAAGGTATATCCAGGGAATAAATAAGTTAATCTTAAATTAAAACTTAATTCTCCATTTCTGATAATGAATGCTAATAATATCTTTAGATATTATAACATTTATTTATCTAAATCCTGACTGAAAAATTATTTTATCTAGACATTACTTTTAGAATACTTAGGAATCATTAACCTTTTTTTTTTAATTGTAGACTTTGTTTATTGACTTCCTTTAATGGAAGATGAGGATTTAGTTCTCAAACCTTACCATCCCCTCTGCTCTCCCTTCCCCATACACTCAATATTACAATTTTTGTTAAATCAAAGATCTGTATTTAGGTTATATGCCTATTCCATACCTGAGCATTTCAATCTAGTGAAATTATGTTTCCTTTACTTTTTTGTTTATCCTAAAGCTAATAACTGCACAATTTGGGGAAACATTGTCTTTATTGTTGTATTTTCAGGAATACTTGAAGAGACAACAGAAACTCTTATCGGCAATCATTATTAATACTTACTACTAGGGTCCAGTAAGTAACACAGACACATTAGTTATTAGAAAAGAGAATATGTGGTATAAATAATTGGTTACACAAGAGTTGAAACAAGCAAAAAGGGAAATATGAAGGACTAAGAAACTACTATGGGAAGAAACTACAACCCTTATGGTTGGTAGAAAGAATGAAAAAGAAGAAATGGGAATTAAAAGTATCAGGAATGTCAGGGAAAAAAAAAAAACCATGGAGCTAGGATTTGGGCTTTGCTGTAGCCTGAATGCTTGTGTCCCCTCAAAATTCATGTTGAAACCTAACCCCCAATATGATGGTATTTGGAGGTGGTGCCTTTGGGAGGTGATTAGGTCATGAGAGCAGAGCCCTCATAATGTGATTAGTGCCCTTATAAAAGAAACACAAGAGAGCTCCCTTGCTCCTTCCAACACGTGAGAACACCACAAGAAAATCCTGTCTATGAACCAAAGAGTGGGCCCTCACCAGACACAGAATCTGCCTGCATTTTGCTCTTGGCCTTTCCAACCTTCAGAACTGTGAGAAATAAATTTCTGTTGTTTATGATTCACACAGTCTATGATCACAGTCACTCTGTCACAGCAGCCCTAAATGGACTGAGACAGGCTTTGAGAAGCATGTGTGGCCCTTTTGCTTTAGGAACCTCAAAGCAGGTGTAAAAGGGTTGGTTTTAGGAGTAATGGAAAGAGTTGGAGGCCGGAACCACTGCTAGTATGAAGTGCTGATGCTGGGGAGAAGCTCACAGGAATGACAAGAAAGAAGTATTCCCTTCTGACTTCCAATATTTCTCTAGTATCTGCTATGGATAAAATCTAAAAAGAAGCAAGCTGACAAGAAGAATCTATAACACATACTTTGTAGAATTCCAGTCCTAGTTTCAGAAATCTGATTACAGATGGGTAGAGCCCATCTATAATTTCAAAGAAATTATATTTTTGAAAGTTATCAATTTCTATTGTGATATAACTAACTCCTTCAAATTCTGAGAGTTAAATTTGTGGTTGGGTAACTTCAAATAAATTTATCTATGTCTCAAGAATAATATTAATATTTAACATTTAAATATTAATAATGAAATTAATTTTAAGATTTTTTGATAAAATGAGATTTTATTTTTCTCACATATGCTATATCTGCCCCACAACTCCACTAGCTCTCCATTCACCAAATTATCGTGAGAGTTTTAAAGTTATACAAAACTACTAACACATTATTCTGTTTTGAAATGCTCTTTCTCCATGTTGTTGATGACACCATTTGGTACAGGTACTCTTTCTGTCTCTCTGACATCTGTCTTATTCATTCTCTCACCTCATCTCAATTCCTTCTCTTAGCAGGGAATAGCAATGGCCAAGAACAGCACAGACTGAGGACTTAAATGTCCGAGTCAGAATCCATGCACCATATCTTAGCCTTTCTTGATTCTGCTCTTATTTATTAAATGGGAATAAGAATGACACCTACTTCATGTGATAGCTGTAAGATTAAACAAGACAATATGTGTTAAGTAGTTAGAATGCTGGAACATAATAATGCTAATGCCAATACATTTTAGCTTTCATCAGCCCTTAAACGTTGGTGTGTTGTAAGACTCTTCCGTAGACTCCTTTTTCTTTCCATTTCTATGTACTCCTCCAAAACCATCTCTTATGCTCCCATGGTTTCAATTATTCTCTGTATGCTGAGAACTCCTTAAATCTACATTTATTTTCATTTCCAACTAATCTGTGTTCCAGCCCAAAACATTGTTTCTTACTCAAAATCTTTACCTAAAACACAGCATTTAAGTCACTGACCCATAATTTTTCCTTTAAATATACTCCTACTCTTCTGCCTGTTTATATGGTACCAAGATTCATCAAGTTGGTTACGCCAGAAATCTGCTTGTTATTTTGACTCCATTTTTTTCCTAACTCCTCACAGCCAATTAACCACATATCCTTCCCATTTTAAATGTTAAAAGTATGTTTTATCTATTTTTTCCTCAGCACTCTGATTTTGTCTTAACCTCTACAAGTTTTTCAAATACACTCCTACAATATTCTGAATAGTTAAACTTGTTCCATTCTTACAAAGTAATCATCCAAAGAGATCTTTGCAACATATTAATCTGATGAAAAATTTCTCCTACATGAAAGTCATTAGTATCTTTCCATAACCCTTAGAATAAAGTCAATATGTTTCCACGTATCTCATAAAGCATTCCCTTCCTCTTACACACCGTGCTTCAGCAATTCTAAACATGTTAAATTGCTCAAGTGGACTATGGAAGAATGCATTGTCTGAGATGACTGTTATACACATGACTGGCAATCCTCCCATTAAGACACAGCATTTATGTTATCTCCATTTGCATCTAAGTGGGAGCCTGCAACTCCTTTAGCCAGTAGAGTATAGTGGAAACAATCCTAGATGTCTTCCAAGGCTTAGCCTTGAAAAGAATACGGCTTTCACCTTTCTCTCTATATATCTCCCTCTAGTTCTCACTCTCTCTCTCTCTCTCTCTGAGTCTGTCTCTCTTAGGCTACTCACCTTAAGGATCTAGCCACCATGCTGTAAGAAGACCCAAAAGTGTCCATATAGAGAAACCACATGGAATGTCCCACATAGAGAGAAACTGGAGTCCAAAGCCAACAGCCAGCATCAAAGGTCGTACATGTAAGTCAAATTTTCCTGACCCACAAAATCTGAGCGCAATAAATGCTTGTTTATGCCACTAAATTTTCCAGTAATTTGTCATGCAGCCATATTATCAGGAATATGTGTCATGTTATATCTTTTCTCTAGGGATTAACTTCCTTCTCCTGGAACATTTTCAATTTCCTAACATCTCAAATCAGACACAACAACATCAGCTTTTCTTATCAACACCTATTCAAGTTGTCAATTACAATTGAAATATTACTTCCTCTGGTCTTTTTTCATCCTTCAGACTATAGTGTTTCTTACTATTGCTTACTCCTATATACTCCATTCTTCCTTTATCAAAGCGCTCTTCAAACTTAATATGAATAACTGTCAGCCTTCATTGGAATTTAAGATCAGTGAGGGTACAATATCTGTTTTGTCCATCATTATCCCCTCATGTGCATAGTGCATTATGCAAACTTGTGTTATGTGCTGAATCAGTACCTTTCGTCTGAATATATAAGTAACATAAGGCAAAAAATGAAAAAAATTATTAAACTTAAATAGCTTAATTAAATCTATGACTTCCCCAATTCAATGGATTTATAAACTGACTTGGAAAAGAAACCTTGAAGTTAAAAATATTTATGAATTTTCCAGCCCAAGCCTTCAAGTGAAGTTGGTCTCTTAGAATTTGTTAAATTGGGATAATACGTAGAGTTAAAAATTGTGAAAATAGAAAATGGGTGCGGTTGTTTTACATAAGAATCTTGATGCATATGCCTGTAATTAGACCTGTGGTTTTGTGAAAATTAAATGCTAGAGAGAGTAGAGATATTAGGGACCTACTCTAAGTATAAATGGAAATGTTTTGAGGTTGGTGTTAGTATTTGTTGTGTACAATATGCAATATAGTTCCTACTTACATTTTCCTGCAAATAAAGCTCCCAGCATGTTTGGCCATTTAAGCAGAATTTTTGCTTTGTGGTGTATTTGTTTTGTTTGTTTATGTGACGTGATAACATGCAAAAAAGAGCTACATAATATATATTGATTGAGATCAGAATCACATGCTGGAAGCTTCGTTAAGCTTGGTTTAATTTCTCTAAAATATTTCTTGGTATCTTGTATGTTGTTGTTGTTGGTAGACTTACAAAATTCTTATCAAAAATAATAGATTCAAGCCTTAAAAACCAAGGAAAAGTGTAGCCATCACCATTCATGTTGTTTTCTAGATAAGACACTGTATGTTAAATATAGCTGGCTATAAATCTACAAAAAGAACAATGTTTAAATCAGAGTCAAAAAATTGAAAAAAAAAATTTAACCAGTCTAGAAATCAGTAGAACTTGGGTAACTTTTATTTCTACTTCTAAATGGTTTTATGAGGATAGATTTGCTGAATAAAATGTCTGGTCCTTATATTTTATCAGGGAAGATGCACTGAAAAATGTATCCGTCAACTATGGCTTCAAATAGTCCTTGAGATGTTTTCTCTTCCCCAAATTTTTCTGGAGGACTGATCTTAGGCAAATTTCCGACTTTCACCTATGCCCATTCTCTACCCATATTAAATCATTTAATTACTCAGTTTTCAGTCATTTTCATTCATCTAGGAGCACTTAATTTGAATCTTATATGTAATCATGGATTTCAAAGTTATCAGCAAAACATTGGGTGATCTATCTGACATAAGGAGAGAAGGTAATTATCTCTTGCACCATTGGAATTACATATGTTCTATTTACACAAAATGTTGTGTAAATAAAACCTGAACAGAAGTACAATTTCAAACAAATAAAAGTAGAGATGTAGATTTGGATATAGATGTAGATAGAGAGAGATATAAACTAGAGAATATATACATGTACTTTTCCCCTATAGTCTACTAAAAGTAATCACTACAAAAACCTCAAATTTAGCGTTTCTAAAGATAATTGTTGTTTTCCTTCCCTACAAACCCGTTTCAACTCAAAACCATTTCTCGATCAATGGCACCAGAGTGCCATGAAAACCCTGTTGCCCAAGTGCAAAACATGTATCTAATCTTGATTTAATCTCCCTTTCTTTCCCTTCATTATCTATCTGTCAGAATATACAGATGGTTAATCATGTCTCAATTCTGGCTGCTTCACGTTGTTCCAAAAGGTGTCATGTTAATTCGACCCACATAATTCTGGTTTCTGTACTATTGTAAAGATAATCTTCCTGCAGTCTGCCAACTAAAGAATGTCACTAGCCATCAGGCTCTACGAGGACTGAGTCATTAGCCACTATAGTTGCTGACTTTTAAAACCATCCCGAAAGAGTTCATGGCAGAGATCGGCAATGAGGCACTCTGTGCTCTGGGAAAACTGGCAGAACAAGCCTTCAGATAGTGAGATATGTTCAGGAGAAATTTTTTATGAACTTGGATTCTTGCATTGTCCCATACTTAGAAGAGCACTAAAAGCACTAAAATCACTAAAATTAACTAAGATATCTGTTCCTCCTGACTAGCAGCAACCTTTTACCAAGATTTGTGCACAAGTGAAAAAGAGTGTTTTATAACTGTAATTAAACACTGAAAAAGTGAAATTTTTTCCTTGTTTCTTGGCGTATTAGAAAAGTTGTGGCTAACTAATGGGCTTTTTGGAATTCATCCAATAGTAACCTCACTTGATAAAGTTTCATTCCATTTTTAATTTATTGCTATGCTGTCTATTGTCTATTTATTAATGATCATGGCCTATTGTGTCTGGATATGTAGAGTTAAGATTATGGGAACAGATACAATGGGAATCTGAAACATTCTACATAAGTAGAATATAAGTAGAATAAGTCAGTAGAATATAAGTAGAATAAGTAGAATATAATTTATACTACTTCATCACACGTATTAACTTATTTGCCAGTAAAGATAAGTACAATATAATGACAGCACCTTTATTTAGTTATTTCCAAATTCTGCCACAAAGGATTCAGTGTAGAGTGTATAATATCACACTTAAAAAAAACATTAGAATAGCAGGGCCAGGTAAAAGAATGTGAAACAACAGCAGTATTATTTTCTTATTCTAGGTATTTTCTAGTCTCTACAGTATACTGATTCACACAGCTGTAACTCATTGAGTGCAATCTGCAGGTTTAATTCCATCTTTGTCTTTAGAACACATTTTTGCATTGGTTACTGGGAAATTTAAGGAAATTTAACTTATCACTCTGTTATTCACTACTATACAATTCTGTTAGTACCCTGGTTTGGATTTTGTGTACTAGTTTGGATAACTGATATTCTGATTATCCCCATGAGGCTGGGAGTTTGTCTTGGTAATAATTGAACTGAGGTAATGGCTCTGCTTTGCTTCTGTTAATCTCCTTTCTAGCATGTCACCTCCTCTCAAACTTGAAGGTGCAATAGCCTGATTGTGAGTATTTCCTCATCTGCTATTCCATTTGAATCACTTCAGAATCTATTATCCCATTCAAAATACATTGCAGCAGTTGCTCTATTAGATTACCACGCTTTCTGCAAAATGAACTTCCTTGTGGCATGTGAATCTGGGTCTGTTTTGATCTACCATCACCCAGATTCTGTAAGACAACTATATCTGACTACATATAATAACTCTCCAGCTGCTTAAATGCTCACAGCTAACTGGTTCTTGGTATTTCTTCCGACTCAAATTTTTGTTTCTAGTTTGACACATACCTCTTTCTCTGATGCTCTAAAACAGGGGTCCCTAACCCCGGGTCTGCGGCCTGCTAGGAACCAGGCTGCACAGCAGGAGGTGAGAGGCAGGCAGGTGAGCGAAGCTTACCACCTGAACCCTCCCCCCCACCCCCCATCTGCCACATTACTGCCTGAACCACTCACCTCCACTTCCCAGTCCACAGAAAAATTGTCTTCCACGAAACCGGTCCCTGGTGCCAGAAAGGTTGGGGACCACTGCTCTAAAATCCTTGAATATAATTTTATCAACTTGGAATTTTTCAACCATCTTTCCAGAATTTGAATCTTATTGCCTCTAACTTGCCTGCTTCTTTTGGCTAACTGAGGCAAGCAATCACAAATCTATTCAGGACTTTCAAAATACAAGCTCCTAGAAGCAGCAAGTTGACTAGCATCTGGCCCAGTCAATTTGATTTAGCTTTGAAGAATCAGACATTTACCAGATTATCATTTTGTTCATCTCTATCTACCCCATTTTGCTTAAATTAATTAGCCCACACTTGGTCTAATTGGTTCAATTCATCTAAGTTACCAAATCTGTAGACAGAGTCATTTGTAGTATTCATTATCCATTTAATGTCCATGAGATCATTACTAATGAACCTGCTTTCATTTTTTATACCGGCAATTTGCTTCTTCCCTACTTTTCTTGATTAATTATATAGAGTTTTATTGATCTTTTCAAAACACAAGCATTTGAGTTCATTGTTTTCCATATTGTCTTCTGTTTCCAATTTCATTGAGTTTTGCTCTAATTTATTTTTGCTCTAATTTTCTTCTGCTTGTTTTAGACCTGAATTGTTATTCTTTATCTAGTTTCCTAAGGTAAAGGCTTAGGTTATTGATTTTAGAAATTTCTTATTTTATAACATATGCACTTAATGCCATAAATTTTAGTCTTACCATTGCTGTCACAGGACCTAGCAAATTTGACTAGGTTTATATTATTTTTTTTAAGTTATAAATAGTTTAAATTCCTCTTGGGCTTATTGGTGCTAAATTACCAATGTGTTATTTAGAAATTTGTTGTGTAATTTTTGAATATTTGACACTTTTCCAGCTATCTTTCTGGTATTGATTTCTAGTTAAATTCCATTGTGATCTGAGGATATACTTTGTATAATCTCTATTCCTTTTAAGTTGTGTTTTATATCTTAGAATATGGTTTAACTTGGTAAATGTTCCATTTGACCTTGAGAAGTATCTGTAATCTGCTGGTTGGTGATTGTAATATTCCTTACATGTCAAGTAGATCAATTTCACTGACAGTGCTATTTGGGTCAACTATATCTTTGCTGATTTTCTCCCTGCTTGATTTGTCAATTACTGAAAAAGGAGTATTAAAGTCCTTAACTATGATAGTAGAATTGTTTATTTCTCTTTCCAGTTCTATTAGTCTTTGACTAAAGCTTTTTGACAGTCTCTTGTTAGGTGCATACACATTTAGGAGGATTTTTTTTTGAGATTTGATGTATTTATCTTCTATAATATCTCTGTCCCTGATAATTATACCTGATAATTTTCCTTGTTCTGAATTTGGCTTTGTCTGAAGTAATATAACTACTCTAGCTTTCTTTTGATTAATGTGAGAATGGTATGTATTTCTTTATTCATTTACTTTTAATTTTCCTTTCTCTGTATATTTAATGTTTATTTCTTGTAGAAAATATAGTTGAATATGTTTTATCCTTTTCGACAAGCTGATTTTTAGTTGGTTTATTTACTCCATTCTCATTTAAAGAGGTTATTTATGTAGTTGGATTAGTATCTGCCATGTTTGTAACTGTTTTCTATAGATTCCATTTCTTCTCCTCCACCACCAACATTTTCTTGCCTTGTCTGGTTTTAATGGATTATTTTTTATGATTCAATTCTATCTCCTCCATTAGCATGTCAATTGTGTTTCTATAAAAAAATTTAGTGATTGCCTTAGAGTTTCTAATACATAATTTTAACTATTCTAAAACTACATTAAAATAACACGATATTGCTTCATATATTGTGCACATACATTATAATAGAGTATTCAAATGCCTCCATTCCATCCCTTCTAAAATTTTGGTCATTCATTTCAACTATATATATAGTATAATCTTCTAAGGCATTGTTACTAGCTTTGTCAGTTCAGGCTGCTACAGTAGAATACTATAGATTGATTAGCTTTAGCAACAAACATTTATTGCTCACATTTCTGGAGGGTGGGAAGTTCAAGATCAAAGCGCCAGCAGATCAGATGTCTGATGAGAGCCCTCTTCCCGGTTTGTAACCATCTTCTTGCCATAGCTTCACATGGCTGAGAGATCTCTTGTCTCCTCTTTTTATAAGGGCAATAATCCCATCAAGAAGGCCCTACTGGGCTTCCCTGGTGGCGCAGTGGTTGAGAGTCCGCCTGCCGATGCAGGGGACGCGGGTTCATGTCCCAGTCCGGGAAGATCCCACGTGCTGCGGAGCGGCTGGGCCCGTGGGCCATGGCTGCTGAGCCTGTGCGTCCGGAGCCTGTGCTCCGCAACGGGAGAGACCACAACAGTGAGAGGCCCACATACTGCAAAAAAAAAAAAAAAAAAAGGCCCTACTCTCCTGACCTAATCTAAGCCTGATTACCTTGAAAAAGCCCCACCTCGAAATGGGGACTACAGCTTCAGCGTATTAATTTGAGGAGAACATAAGCATTCAGAAAATAGCAGTTACTATTTTTTAATTTAAACAGTTATATTTTAGACCAATTTAGAGTAAGAATAATGAAAGATTTTATTTTGCTTTCATTTTTTCCTTCTCTGACACTTTTCCTTTGTTTATGTAGATCATGTTTCTGACCTGAATCTTTCCTCTGCCTGAAGAATTTCATTCTTCTAAAGGATATCTGCATTCCTTGGCTCACAGCCCCTTCCTCTATCTCTAATGACAGCAAGGTTGACTCTCTCTGCCTCTTCTGTAATCATATCTTCCCCTTAGTCTCACCTCAGCAGGGAGAGGTTCTCTGCTTTTACAGACTTATGTGTTTAGTGAAGGCACACATTGATAATCTCCCTATCTCAAGGTCCTTAACCTTAGTCACATCTTCAACATCCTTGTTTTCCCTGTAAGGTAACATATTCACAAGTTCCAGTGTTTGTAGACATCTTTGGAGGGCCATTACTAAAATATTTTGTAAAAAATTAAGATAAAGACATAGTGAAATTGTGGTGATAATCTTGTTGCTGAAAATTTTATCAGTGAAAGACAATGTAATAACTCTCAAAGCAAACAGAAAAGTGAGAAAAAATATTTTTCATGAAACATAAAATGCTATTTATCCAAGATCAACTTAAGAGCTTTTACCCATACATACCAGTAAAAAGTGTTTTACAAATAACTTCTAAACTATATAAGATTAAATAAAGAACCCACTGGAGGGCTTCCCTGGTGGTGCAGTGGTTGAGAGTCCGCCTGCCGATGCAGGGGACACGGGTTCGTGCCCCGGTCCGGGAAGATTCCACATGCCACGGAGCGGCTGGGCCCGTGAGCCATGGCCACTGAGCCTGCGCGTCCGGAGCCTGTGCTCCGCAACAGGAGAGGCCACAACAGTGAGAGGCCTGCGTACTGGGAAAAAAAAAAAAAAAAAAAAAGAAGCCACTGGAGTTTTAAAAACACATTTTATTACGCTCAGTAATTATTGGTCAAAATATATCATAGCAACATAAAAATGTACTATGTAGCAAATAAAAATTTTTAAATGCAAGATTATTTCTAATTTTGCTTAGAGTAGCCACAGCGAAGCAAAATAAATGGAAAAATAAAATTTTATGTATGACGTAGTTAGTGTATTCATGACACCAATTCGGGACTTCCAGGCAGTCCAGTGGTTAAGACTCCACGCTTTCACTGCAGGGGACATGGGTTCAATCCCTGGTTGGGGAACTAAGATCCCATAAGCAGTACAGTGCGGCCAAAAAAAAAAAAATGATGCCAATTCTATCCAAATTTTGGTATAGAATCAGTGCAACTTTTTCCAATATCACTATGTAAAATGGATGGGGAGTGTGGGGGAAAATGCCTTCCTTACAGATGAATACCATAAGTGTAATAAGCAATCACGTAGAAGCAATGATGGAATTACAAAATCATCACTTTGCTGCCATCGAGGTTGACTGAGCAAAGAATCATCAGTGAATGCTAAAGATGGGGGTAAAAGCTTTATGCTGAACAAGACAGTTTTATAGTTCAAAATATATCTTAAAAATTACTTATTATAATAATAAATTTACAGAAGAGAAATCTGGCTGAGGCCATAATAACCAAGGGATCAAAGATTACGTCATTAATAATGGAACAAACTAACATCATGTATCATCTGATATAATGCACTGGGAATGTCACAACATAACTTCTGTCAGGGGATGAAGAAGTACAAACTTACTATTTGCTTGTAAGGCAAAGTTCAGACGTATTTAGTGAAAGTGTTAATGATAGCAAATAAAAGAGTACTCTTTACTATGGTTTGTGCTAATAATAAAGAAGGATGAGTGAGATTAAAGCGGAATACAGTACATGGTCTAGGTTAAATTCAGCACATCTCCCTGAGAAATATTAGACATCAAGGATGTGTGGCTTGGTTCACTAAAGGATGTGAGGAATTAATGAGGTGACAGACTGTTCCTTATCTGGCAGAATATTTTTGTCTCAAACTTGTAGATCAAAAAGAGTTTAATTTCATAAGAGAATTATTAACCTAGCTGATTATTTAGCAGCCAATATTTTAAGAACAAAAACTCTTCAAAAATTATGTCAAAAGAAGTTGTTTTCATTAAAAAAGAGATAATAGATACTTGTTTGGCCCTTAGAGTATATTATTTTTATACATTTTATATTTATTTACAAAATTAGACATAGATGTTGAATTAAATTCCTTATATGTGGCAACAGAACAAAATAATAGTAGAAATTCTTTGAACTGTACAGAATAAAGACAGAAAGGGTTTATCTGTTTTGTTCATAAGATATAATTCCATCATTAGCTAGTAAAATACTATGGTCTCATATTTTACTCTCAACAAGACCAGTATTGCTCAGATAAACAGGATTGGTCAGATAAACCTAATATAATTGTAATATCAACCATATTAATAGGTAGAATGGTGTCAGGGTTTAGCACTGGAAATTCAACTGTGAACCACCATGGATAATGCCCCTGCCAACAAAGAGAAAGGAAAATGACTTTGAAACTTTACTAAGTGTGCTGGTGGGTGGCATGTACCAGTGTGTGTGTGTGTGTGTGTGTGTGTGTGTGTGTGTGTGTGTGTGTGTGTGTGTGTGTGTGTGTGTGTGTGTGTTTCACATGTCCTCTACTATCCCTAGTGACCATATGAATTTAGATGGAAAGACAAAAAGACTGAATAATTTGCCTTATTATTTATTTTTTTGAGATAGAATAAAAAACACTTTTTTCTATAGGAATATTTTAACAGTTAATCTGGGGTGAAGAAAGTTACATCAGGAGTCCACTGGGAGGAGCTGAAGTGTGCACTCTCTCTCTCTGCATCTCTCTCTCTATGTATCTCTTTTTCACACATACATTCACGTAAAATTATAATTCAAATGATACATTTGTCTTACTGAGACAGATCGATCAACAAAAAGCATTAGAGTTCAAGAAAAATGGTATTTCTTTCTGATTTGCTTATGTTGAGAGTAAACATCATGTATCACTGACAAATTATGAATATAGATAAATATACATATGAATCTGTATACATATATATTCATATATTATATATTACTTTCTGAGATAAATTTTACACACACACACTACCATTTATAACTAGATAAAATAAGGATTTTGTTTATGTCTTTCATTCCTTAGTAAAACAAAATTGCCATCCTTTTACATGTAGTCTTTTTTTTTCTTTCTTTTTTTTTTTTTTTTGCAGTACGCGGGCCTCTCACTGTTGTGGCCTCTCCCATTGCGGAGCACAGGCTCCGGACGCGCAGGCTCAGCGGCCATGGCTCACGGGCCCAGCCGCTTCGCGGCATGTGGGATCTTCCCGGACCGGGGCACAAACCCGTGTCCCCTGCATCGGCAGGCGGACTCTCAACCACTACGCCACCAGGGAAGCCCTACATGTAGTCTTTTAAAAAATATTTCTGGCTATTAAAATCCCAATCTTGGGGCCATTGCTATTGATGATAAGATATATTCTCATCCTTCAAGAAACTAAAATTATTAGTTCAGTTATAATTTCATACAACTAATACAAGTTTATAGTTTAAATGTCATTGTGGTAAATTTTATCACAATGCATTTTGAAACAACAATTTTAATAATATGTTTATGTCTACAGTAGTTCCTCTTTATCCATGGTTTCACTTTACATAGTTTCAGTTACCCGTGGTCATCCATGGTCAGAAAATATTGAATGAAAAATTCCAGAAATAAACAATGAGTAAGCTTTAAATTGAGCACCCTTATGAGTAGCATGATCAAATTTGTGCTGCCCTGCTCCATCCTGCCTTGGACATGAATCAGTCCTTTGTTTGGTATATCCATGCTGCATACTCTACCTACCCATTAGTACAGGAAAAAAAAAAGGCATAATATATATAAAGTTTGGTACTATCCTCAGTTTCAGGTGTTCACTGGGGGTCTTGGAATGTGTATTTTCCTATCTGGACCATAATGCACATGTATTTCTTTACCACTGTGCTCTTATTGATGATGATTTAATAAAAGTGATAAAATGAAATGTTAAAGGAATGAATCAGTGTACAAAAAGAACACTACCTTCCCTGATAATTCTTTCAAGGAAAACTGCATTAAATATTATTTTAGTGTAAATTGTGGATCAATTCCTTTACAATAATGATTGATTATCTCCAATATGTCAGCAATTAATTAACAAATAATGGTGAATGATACAGACAAGGACTATAGCATCCGTGAAGGCATTTCAGTTTAAGAAAGCAGGAAAGGCTTTCTGATATAATTAAACTATTAAATATGCATTTAAAAGCCAGAGGAACTCATCTAGTGAGAGTGGTCAGATATGAACAGTGGTTTGGGAGTGGCCCAGGAGCATGGGAGAGGTGAGGGAGGAAGAAAGGTGTTTCTGGCAGAAGGAGCAGAATGCATGAGTGAATAAGAAAAACACTTGGTGCAGTCTACAAAGAAGGTCCATGTAGTATGTGCAAAAGTGGCATGCTAGAGGTCAAATTTGGGAATAAGCCACATAAAGGTCATAATTTCTGTTTTAGGAATAGATTCACTTAGTCACAAATTCATAAACTTGAAAATATATCTGACATTAATTATACAATACTGTCTTAATTAAGATATCAAGCAGTAGTAGGCTTAGAATAATTTCCATAATTTGCTTCAGTTTTCTTTAATGTGACAAATCAATTTTCATGGATTTTTATAATGCAGATGCTGTTGAAGTTACCATTCAGTGAAGAAACAAAAGTTGTCACAGGCAAAATTTTGTATATTTGACTTGGATATTTAGTTGATATGACATGTAGGTCAAACATTTGTTTTTTTGTTAGAAACTCCCATTACAGGCTGATACATATTCAATCTGTTATGTATCTGGAAGGTATGCTATGTTCAGAATTGTGCTGCTGAATAAAATCTACATTACGATAAATAATAGACTACCTGTCATATGTGCATTGCTTTGTTTAGCTTATACTAGAGTTAGGTTTTCTTTGAAAGTTCCATTGTAATATTATAGTGACTATTTGGAAAACTGAACATACTACATTCTACAATCATTTGGCTAAAAGTGGAAGATTATGCTGTATATAAATATTAAATGTTTAATTTCAAATTATAATGTATTCATAATAGCCATAAACTGGCTTATTTTTTATATATGGCATATTTTGTCAAAACTCAATGAACTATATACTAAAGCATTTGTATTTTATCATACAGAACTTATAGCTCAAAAATATGACTAAAGGGCTTCCCTGGTGGTGCAGTGGTTGAGAGTCCGCCTGCCGATGCAGGGTACACGGGTTCACGCCCCGGTCTGGGAAGATCCCACATGCCGCGGAGCGGCTGGGCCCGTGAGCCATGGCCGCTGAGCTTGCGCGTCCGGAGCCTGTGCTCCACAACGGGAGAGGCCACAAGAGTGAGAGGCCTGCGTACCGCAAAAAAAAAAAAAAAAATAAATAAGTGACTAAAATATTATCGTCTAAGGAGAAAAGTCAATGTAAAGTGTCAACAATTTGTTCACTAACCACAAAATGTAACTTGAAAGAAACTGGTTGGCATTTTTATGAAAAAGAAAAAAATATATATATATATATGTAAAAGAACAAATTACAAAAAAAAAAACACTCTTCAAAAAATAGCAACACATTATTAGAGACAGATATGGGTAAGAAATTGATTAAGGTAGGTGATGTGTTCCAAGAATAATTATTTTGTTTACCTGTCTAGGTACACAATATAAAAAGATTTGTTGTTGATATTGCTCTTTAATAAAATGTATATGTTTTTGAAAAAATTTTCTTTATGCAAAAAGGATGATTTCTATGTTCATCAAGTAAAAAAAAAAAAAAACTGTTTTAGTCTAATGTAATTCTAATTATTTTAGAATTTCTTGTCACTTTCTAAGTGCCCAGCCTTGTATAATAAACAATGCTGTCATTCTATCTCTGAGTAGATAACATTAAATCATCCTCATAATCTACTTTGTCCTTCACTTTCTGCAAACCTGTCCTCTCTTCAAAATCCCCTTAGAGGATATGTGACACCACAGCCCTCATATTTACAGTCAGATGCTTGAATCTCAAAGGCTTCTATTTTCCTTAACATTTTGAATCAATACTAATTAATTTCCAAAAAAACCCATGTCCTTTGATCTTTATATTACATACACAATTCTAACAGCAAAGATCCACATTATTTAAATATAGTCTTTACAAGTCTAACTGACCCTAGCCACACATCATCACAGCTTTTAAACTTTGATTTTTCCTTTATCACTCTAAGAATGATATCTAATCACACTTCCACAACATAGAAAAATCTTTATTAGAGCAAATCTACAGCATAATTATTTAGAGGTTTAGCGATATTGCAGACATTCTGAGTCTCTTAGTAGCTATGTAATTTTAATAAAGATTTTAAACTACCTATTTGATTTAAGAATGTGAAAACTATTGCTGAGAACAGTTTCAGTAGAGCGGTTGGAATAAAAGCTTTGGTGGTCCTTGCAATGACTTAATATGTACATGTACCCAATATCTGAGACTTTGAATACTACTGGAAATGTAAACATGACTAACTAAGGATAAAATAAAGTTGAATAAGTAGTCCATTAAAGGAAAAAATGAGAGTGACTTTGTTTCAAAGACTTACTCCTGTTGAGCCTTTATATGTGAAGATCACATGGTAAACCAAAATTTGACGTATTTGTATTCATATTCATTGTAATGTCTTCATCAATATGTAGTGCACTGTTTTTAAGTTTTCTAAGAAAAAATTATTATTAAAACCTGATGTTTACCTCCAAGTCTCAGCAATTAAAAATGAATATTCTCGAAAGAAACGGAAAGATATACTATGCTCTTTTACTGGAATAATTAATATTGTTAAAATGGCCACACTATCCAAAGCAATTTGCGGATTTAATGTGATCCCTATCAAATTACCCATGACATTTTTCACAGAACTAGAACAAACAATCCTAAATTTTATATGGAACCCTAAAAGACTCAGAATTGCCAAAGCAATTCTGAGGAAAAAGAACAAAGCATGAGGCATAACCACTCCACCCCACCAGGCTTCAGATAATACTACAAAGTTACAGTAATCAAAACAGAGTGGAAATGGCACAAAAACAGACATACGGACCAATGGAACAGAATAGAAACCCCAGAAATAAACCCACACACTGATGGCCAATTAATCTTCAACAAAGGAGGCAAGAATATACAATGGAGAAAAGACAGTCTCTTCAGCAAGCAGTGCTGGGAAAGCTGGACAGCCACACATAAATCAATGAACTTAGAACACACCCTCACATCATACACAAAAATTAACTCAACATGACTTAAAGACTCAAGTATAAGACATGACACCATAAAACTCCTAGAAGAGAACATAGGCAAAACATTCTCTGACATAAATTGTACCAATGTTTTTCTTAGGTCAGTCTCCCAAAGCAACAGAAATAAAAACTAAAATAAACAAATGGGATCCAATCAAACTTACAAGCTTTTGTACAGCAAAGGAAACGATAAACAAAATGAGAAGACAACCTACAGACTGGGAGAAAATATTTGCAAATGATGTGACCAACAAGGGCTTAATTTCTAAAGTATACAAACAGTTCACACAACTCAACAACAAAAAAACAAACAACCCAATCAAAAAATGGACAGAAGACCTAAATAGACATTTCTGCAAAGAAGAAATACAGATGGCCAAAAGGCACATGAAAAGGTGCTCAACATCTCTAAATTATTACAGAAATGCAAATCAAAACTGCAACAAGGTACCACCTCACACCAGTCAGAATGGCCATCGTTAAAAAGTGCAGTTAAGTCCCCTGGAGTGGAAAACAGGACCAAACACTTTATATCTGTAATTATGGCTCTGAAACTTATTTTCTGTGTGAAATTTGTTTGAGGCTTTGGTAGAATCATATCCAGTTTTAGCATTCAAGTAGACCAAAGATCTTGGATGAGATAATAGGACTATATGCCACATAAAAATAAGACTGTCAATTTTGATATCTCAAAATTGATACCTCAATGAAAGAAGAGTTTTCAGGAAAACTAGTCAGAATTCTTCTGTGACTGCTCAATGTAAATTCATGTTTTAATCTCATTCTACCTTTCTTATTTCTTAATACATTCTCTCAATTTATTGGTAAATGAGATAGAGGCATATAAGCAGTGAAGAATTGTCTCACCATTCCTAAGATTAATACAATAATAAGTAGAAATCAAAACGTGAAAAAAAACCACATTGAGATGGTAAGTTAATAACCCAATGACTGCCTGATGTGAGGAGAGGCTGGTGTTTATAAGAATTAAAATAAAATAAATTAGCAATTCTTGAGGATTTACCATATGACAGGCACTTTGCTGGGTACTTAGGCACTGCACATGCATAATCTAATAAATCTTTAAAATTCTATGAACTAGGCACTATTTTATAATCCTTTTATGAAAACAGAGAAGTTGTTTAAATTGTCTGTTATCACCATAGTTAATACATTATAGAAACTATGCTCTCCGACAAGATTTACTACAAGATACATGTATTATAAACAAGGGAAGGATTTGCATGTATCATTACAACACTGATAGGGGTGTCTTTTTTTTTTAATCCATTGGGACTACTAAGAAAAAAGTGTCCAATGAACACACACATTTATTCCACAAATAAATGTTCAATATAGAATCAATTCTAATATAAAACTGAAATTTGGGGGCTTTGATATATACTTATTATTAGTTATTAATATCTAAACTTAAATTTTTTCCTAGAATATTACATTGAGTACCTACAAGAGGAGAGAACTGTTTAGTAAAACAATGATATTCCAAAAAGTATTACCAAAAAAATAAACTATAATAGTTGCATGCTAAAATTTGTGACCTGAGGCTCTCACAAATCCAAAATGAATTCTACATGAATAATCAAAGACCTTGATGTTTGAGTTAAATTAGGATAACATCAAGTCTCTGAATAGAGATTTTGTGTTTTCTACCTTCTTTCTGTCTTTGTCTCTGTTTCTCTCTCTGTCTCTCTCTTTCTTTCTTTCTTCCTGGAACACCCACTATTAATACGTATCCTTCTATCTTTTACAATTTTCTTGTTTGTTATTCTACTGATAACAGCATGTGCTCTGACTTATCCAAGGTTAATATCACCCAATACTTCCATATCCTTCATAAAAAATCAAAGAGATTAGAAAATATTAACTTTATTCATTCCTCCTGATTTATGTGACTTTGACCTATATTTTAATTCTGTTATATTGTGATTTTACACAGGCAATTTTCTATTAGATTTACTCTTTTCAATAGTCTCCTTCTTCTCAGTATCTCCAAATTTCCATACTGTCTAATTCTTCTGTTTGAAAAATCATCTTATTAGTTTTAAAAACCAGGCCTACTAGAAACAAGTTCTCTCATATTTTATTTATTTGACAATGTCTTTATCTTTTTTTTTTTTTTTTAAAAGAAGATGTTGGGGGTAGGAGTTTATTAATTAATTAATTAATTTTTTTTTGCTGTGTTGGGTCTTCGTTTCTGTGCGAGGGCTTTCTCTAGTTGTGGCAAGCGGGGGCCATTCTTCATCGCAGTGCACGGGCCTCTCACTATCGCGGCCTCTCTTGTTGCGGAGCACAGGCTCCAGACGCGCAGGCTCAGTAGTCGTGGCTCACGGGCCTAGTTGCTCCACGGAATGTGGGATCCTCCCAGACCAGGGCTCGAACCCGTGTCCCCTGCATTAGCAGGCAGATTCTCAACCACTGCGCCACCAGGGAAGCCCGATCTTATCTTATCTTTGATGAATATTTTCACTTGATAGAGAATGTAAGGTTGGAATTATTTCCATGTAGGATTACAAATATACTATTTCATTGATTTCTAGCAACAATTTTTTGGAGAAATATGAGATCAAAGTAAGTAACCTGTAGTATTTCTCTAGATTCCTTAAGATTTTCTCATCTATGCTTTCCAGCAATTTTAAAATGATGAATCTGAGTAGCTGTGCTTTCATTTTGAATTTTTTTGCTCAATGTTTATGACTTTTTCTTTTAATTTGTGAAGTTATATCTTCATCAGTTCAGGAGTATTATTAGCTATTATGTCTTCAGACATTCTGCCTCATTTTCACCTCCCTTTCTGGCAATTTAAATGCTAATGGATCTTAAAGGAGTTTATTCCATAAAATGTGTCTTATAATTTATTTGGTCTGTCATATGATTCAGGACAAAATAATAATATAAAAATCTCTTATTCAAGACTTCTTCATGTTAAAATCATTTTTAAGTTAATATTTCTCATGACTATATTTTAGAAAAAATTTTCCCCAGCAGTTAGTCTTCTAACCAAGCAAGATTTTTATTTAATTATTATTCTCTGTAAACTAAGAACATGGTATATGTGCCCATTAAATGATAACTTGAATAGACATTTCTCCAAAGAAGACAGACAAATGGCCAACAGGCACATGAAAAGATGCTCAACATCAATAAACCTCAGGGCAATGTAAGTCAAACCACCATGAGATATCACCTCACACCTGTTAGGATGGCTATTATAAAAAAACAAAAAACAACAAGTGTATGGAGAAAAGGGAACCCTTGTGCACTGTTGGTGGGAATGTGAATCGGTGGAAAATAGTACGACGTTTCACCAAAAATTTTCAAAAGAAACTACCATATAATCCAGTAATTCCATATCGGGTATATATCCAAAGGAATTGAAATCAGGTTCTCAGAAAGCTATCTGTACTCTCATGTTCATTGCACCAAGACATGGAAAAAACCTAAATTTCCATCAATAAATGACTGGATAAAAACATCTCTCTCTCTCTCTCTCTCTCTCTCTCTCTCTCTCTCTCTCTCACACACACACACACACACACACACACACACACACACACAGAGGAATATTATTTAGCAATAAAGTGGAAGGAAATCTTGCCATTTTTGATAACGTGGATGGACCTCGAAGGCATTATGCTGACTGACATTAAGTCAGAGAAAGACAAACACTGTATGATTTCACTTACATGTGGTATCTAAATAAGCTGAACTCATAGAAACAGAATAGACTGGCATTGCCAGAGATGAGGGTCGGGAAAGGGAATCAAGGTTGTCAAAGGTACTAATTTCCAATCATAAGTTCTGAGATGTAATGTACAGCACAGTGACTATAACTTAAAATACTATACTGTACATTTGAACGCTGCTTAGAGAGTAAATCTTGAAAGTTGTCATCACAAGAAAAAAAATTAACTATATGAGCTGCTGGGATGTAAACCAAACTTACTCTGGTAATCATTTCGCAGTTTATACCTATATTAAATCATTATGTTGTACACCTTGAACTAATACAATGTTATATGTCAATTATATCTCAACAAAACTATAAAGAAAATGTGATGGAATATTGCTCAGGCTTAAAAAAGAAGAAAATTCTGCCATATACAATAATATGGATTAACACAGAGGACATTATACTAAGTAAATCAAGCCAATCACAGAAGCACAAACACTGTGTGATTTCACTTATATGAGTAGTCAAATTCATAGAAACAGAGAGTTGAATGGTGGTTGCCAGAGGCTGGGAGGAGGGGAAAATGGGGAGATGCTATTCAACTTAAAGTTCCAATTATGCAAGATGAATAAATTCTAGAGATCTGCTGTATGACACTGTGCCTCTAGTTAACACCATATTTTGCACTGAAAAATTTAAGAGGGTAATCTCATGCTAAGTGCTCTTACTGCAATTTAAAAAAAAAGATATAATATATTTTAAGATTTATACTTTTCCATGTTATCCTGTTGGGTCATAACCATATTTCTAAGATATATTACCAGATGTAAGTTAACATTTTTTTGAATTTTTGGTAAAATGCTAGCTTTTTTGTGGAAAATTGAATAAAGATGAGTAGTCTAAGTATTAAGCAGTATGTTTTTGGCAGCACTAAAGAAGCAAAACACTTCACTTGACTAAGCCAAAGCTAAGGTAATGCATAATTTTTATCCATTTAGTGTTTAGAGGTTTGAAAAAGAGAACCTAATTGGTAAGAATTTATGCAAAGGATACATATCTAGAATATTTGTCAAAATATGAAAGGGAAGTTTTATGGGACATTAAGCTAAGCATTGTCAGTAGAGTTATAGCTGTTATTTTTATAGCTTAAGAATAATGGGATGCATACTAATCAAAATAGTCCACCTTATATTTTGCATATTCTATTCAGAATTCTTTTGAAAGGATCCACTGGAACATTTCTCTGACCATTTAATGTGTATTTTTCTAATAATTTATAAAATAAAATAAAATAATTACCATATATTACCATGGTAATTTGAATAGCTTTGGTAGCTGAAAAGGTAATTCAAGAAATAGAAACTGCAAAAGATAATGCTGAGTCAGAGAACTGAAAGAATTTTCTTTCTTATTCCTCCTCTATTTTTCAAAATTAACGTAATTTTATAACACAATATAAATATTCAATCAATCTCATTTCTCCATATGCCTAAGAGTTTTCTCTATTCTACTCAAAATTGTTTAAGCGCCCTATCCATAATCTTAGCATATCTTGTAGCCCCTGCCAAGATTTCAGATGAGAGAAGCTCCAACCAAATTCTTCACTGAGTCTTCATAAGGACATAGCCAGAGTTACACAAACAGCTCCTTAATTCCTAATCCACAGAAACTGAGATGATAAATCTTTGTTCTGAGAGACAGTTTGTTATGCAACAATAGATAACTAATATACTCTACTTAAGCTATGATATGTTTGGGGCATATTATGTTTTTCTCCAGCTACTTATGGCTGTTAAAACTAATTCTAAGACAGTATAAATCTCCAACTATATAGCACATTTAAAGTTTTGCTTTTTTCCAATGCAGATTAAATTCAGGCTCAAGGAATTTGGGATTCCTCCTTCTCTGATCTTCTTGACACTAGTTCCTCTGGACACACATCTTTTTAATTATCAGGCTTGTGAATATGCAGTTTCCCTCTTGGTGGTGGTTACTGCTTTTCTGACTTACGTTGACTGGCTGTCAATATTTTCTGAATGATAAACATCCCACTTTTGTCCTTCTTGTAGGGTGCATGTATAGGTTCATGATGGGTACCTGCAAAGCTACCCAACCACCCAATTAGCTGATGTGGAAGACTTGGTGTTGACCCAGCATCTTCTCCCTCTCCTCCTTTCCAACCTCAGCTCCCATCACCAGTGGTTCTCAGTCCTAGCCTTTTTTTTTTGCTACAAACTCTCACCTGTTGAGACGATCCTTTGTTAAGATACTACAGCGCTAATCAACTACAGCTTCTTTCCACAGTGTCCATTTGATCCATCAAAAAATCATGTACTCTCTCACAATATGATAGGAGTGGTGGCAACTCTTGGGTCAACCGTTCTTTCTGATCTTCCCTCTCTCTGCAATTTCCTATCACCCTGCTCTAAAATGAACAAGAGTAGATTTTTAAATCTTGTACCCACACTGATATAAAATGGGGTAGGAAATGCCTGTTTATGGTTCTTATAGGCATGCTTAATTTTCCCAAATTTTTTTTCCTGGAGGATCCCAGGATCTATGTTTACAGGAACATAATTACAAAGAGGGAGAGAGTAACCTTTCAGCAAATATAGTGTCCCTAAAATACTGTTAACAAGGCCTCTTCCCCCTTCCCCTTCTGAAGTTGGTAGGGACTTAGTGGCTTTATTATAAAGACCTGTTCCGCTCTATTTTCAAAAGCCCTACTAAAGGTATCTTGGTGGACTGCTGGTTATCATAAGAACATGAGGAGTGTTTGGTATCTTTTTGTAAATATTGGACCTTAACTGCAATTCACTTTCTGTGTGTTCAGCAGTAATATAGAGACTAAATTGGCTTTTTTTTTTTTGCATTTTCACTGATTGTGAGCGTTTTAGGAAGTCTCTGGGACTCAGTTTCCTCAACTGAGAAGTGTGTGTGAGACTAGGCGATTATCACCTGTAATACTGCATGGCTATTTTTAACAGCACTTGTATGTAACTGTATTCATTTGGGTATATTCCTAAGAGTAGCATCATTGAGTCACATGATGATTCTATGTTTAACTTTTTGAGGAAATGCCAAAATGTTTCTACAGTGACTGAAACATTTTACATTCCTACTAGCAATGCAGGAGGGTTCCAATTTCTCCATGTCCTCACTAACACATTGCTTTCCTGTTGTCTTCTTTTTTTTTATTATACCATCCTAGTGGGTGTGAAGTGGTATCTCAATTTACATTTGCTTAATTATTCATGAGATTGAGCTTCTTCCCATTTCTAGTTCAACATTTGTATATCTTCTTTGGAGAAGTGTTTTTTCAACTCTTCCCTCATTTTTCACTTGAGTTGTTTAGCTCTTTCATCGTTGACTTGTGAAAGTTTGTTATATATTCTGGATACTAAAGTCTTATCAGATATATAGTTTGTAATATTTTCTCCCATTCTGTAGGTTTTTTTTTTTTAATTTCTTGATAATGTCCTTGATGCACAAAAGCTTTTCATTTTGATCCAGCCAAAATTTTCTTTTTCTCTTGTTTCCTTTGTTTTTTGTATTATATGTAAAATTACATTGGCAAATGCAAAGTCATGAAGATTTACTCCTATGTTTTCTCTAAGAATTTTTGAATTTTAGTACTTCCAGTACAATTTGAATAGCAGTGGTGAAATATTATTCGTGTCTTTTTCTTAACCTTTGTGGGAAAGTTTACAGTCATTTGCCTGAATATGTTGTTAGCTTTGGGTTTTTCAAATACCCTTTACCATGTTGAAGACGTTACCTCTATTCCTAGTTTTCTGATTGTTTTTAATCATGAAAGGGTGTTGGATTTTGTCAAATGCTTCTTTTCTGTGTTAATTGAGATAATTATGTGTTTTTCTTTTTCCCATCATTTCAGTAATGTGGTATATTATATTGATTGATTGATTGATTGATTTTTAACCATCCTTACATTCCTGAAATGAATCTAACCTGTTCATAGTGTATAATATTTTTAATATGCTGTTGGATTGGGTTTGCTAATATTTTGTTCAGGAGTTTTGTATCTATATTCATAAGCTATTAATCTGTAGTTTTCTTTTTCACTGGTGTCTTTGTCCAGCTTTGATAGGGTAATGCTGGCCACATAGAATTAGTTAGGAAGTGTTCTCTTCTGCCTGCTTGGGACATAACATATCTTATGCACTAGAGTTCTCTTACCAGTTTCAACTCTCTTCTACTGTAATATGAGTGAAAAATAAAATTTTACCTCATTGAAATTATTTTATTTTGGGGTCTCTTTGTTAAGGTGTCTTATGCTGTACACTAAATAATTCAAGATTCATAAAGATTCATCAGTATGTAATTGTAACTCAAAATGTGCTAGAGTGAAGTTAAATAAAGACAGTGTTTAGATGGAGAAAAACAGAAGGATCACAACAGGGCCCTTGGTTTTTACATTATTCAGAGTTAGATAATAAAAGAAAGAATAAACATAATTTCCTAAAAGATTAAAAAATACTGATGAGAGATCAAGAACTATAAGAATAGAGAAGTAAAGCATACATTTATCTGGATCAGTAGTTCTCAACTGAAGGCCACAGTCCCCAGGGAGCACTTGAATATATAAGAAGGCATTTATTCCTTTGCTGTTGTTTTTCTTGGCCTAATAACTAGGGTTGCCATTTGACAAAAATGTTCACATTGAAATATACTGTGTTAAATATGGTTGTCTTCTCTTATTCTCTATTTTGAAATAAAGTTATCCCAAGACTTTTTAATGAAGTAAAAAAAAAAAATCTTATGATGAATTTATATCAAAACCAGATTTCATATAAGCAATTAGGTCAATTTATATAAAAATGAGATTACATATCAGTGATTAGAACAATTTATATGAAAAACATGGCTTCGTATCAGTAAATATTCTATCTCATAGCTATAAATTACATCTGAAATCTATAGCAAAATTTCCATCAATTTGGTGACATGGACACATTAGTTCTGTTTATTTTTGCTTGTGTACATTGAATAAAAGGTGTTGACTAAAAAAGTACCTGTGTTAATTTGCTTGTGTCCATATATAATTAGTTTAATGTCAAAACATTTCTTAATTTAAAAGTCACCTATGAGACATTTGCTTCTATTCTAGGAAGCAATGAATATTTAATTTGCTTAACTTTAAAAATAATGTCATCATCATCATGCTCAACATCATCATCATCATCTTCAGCATCATCTTGCATAATCCATGGATTTAATCTGTAGTTATGATAGTGGGCAGAGACTCCTGTCTAGGAGTCTAGGCTAGCGACCATGCTTAGCCATGGGTTTGTTCTCAGTGAAGTCAATCACAATATGTAAAAGGGTGTGACAAATTCATATTCGGTATGGATAACTATAATATACTAAGGGATTCTATGTAATCATCCTGGAGATAAAGAAAAGAACAGATGTATCTAAAGAGTGCTGATGTCATGGATTGTGGTTGTTTCTTTTGAAACATGGCTTTCTTGGTGGCCATGCAACAGACCTCTCACTAAATATAATCTATCCTCATTGTTTATAAATTCCACTTTTGTGTATTTACCTGCTCACTATAATATATACCTGTGACCCCAAAATCAATATTCGTTATACTTTGGTAATCATTGCAGACATGCACAGAGCATGAAAAATTTGAATCACTTGATTCATATGTTCCTAGCTGAGGTCAAACAGGATTAAACTCTGCCTTCTTGTTTCAGCTTTCATATACAGATGACCAAAAAAACGGAGACGGTATGGGGCAGTGCAGTGTAGTTAGTGCAAGAAGCTCTGGCTCTCAGGCAGTTGGACAGGGTGTGAAAAACAGCTCTGGTGCCTATTAGTGGGATGGTCTCAAGCAAGTCACTTACTTCTGAACCTTATTTCCCTGTTTTAAAATAAAGAAAATAGACTCTACAAGGATGAGTTGTTTTTATGATTTAAGATTATAATCTATATGAGATATGCAGATTACATACATATACATATTTCCCAGTAGCAATAGATCAGTGTCCATGATAATTTTATAGAACATAATTGCTGCAAATAACAAGAATCACCTGTCTTTGTTTGATACATGAGTAGTGAATGTATGACTGCTGCATACGTTATCCCTTGTAGAAGAGGTCTGAGATTCCATAAAGCTTGAAGAAACATTTACCATTAATGGATTCAGTTGCTATATTTAGGGTAGAGAACAAATGACATTGTTGAGATAAGAAAATTGAAAAAAATCAAACATAAATCCTAGTTTGGGGGAATAATGGACATGTACATTACCTTGATTGTGGAGATAATTTTGCAGTTGTATACATATGTCAAACCATATAAAACTGTATACTTTATAGTTCATTAACACTTTATAAAAAGTAATCATAAGTCAAAGAGGAAAGTAGAAGAACAAGTGGCAAGATTTGGGAGGTATCAGAAGCAAGATGAAATTAATTTCAAGTAGCTGGTTGACAATGGCAATTCAAAACTAAGATGATTTATAATGATGAATCATACTACCTTGTTCTCATGTTCACATATGACCTTCCACTTTACTACCTAGGATGGAATAATACCCTCGTAATGTTTTTTGGTACGACTCACCAATTTGTTCACTCACAGAGTCTTCACAAAAGGGAAGTGATAGATCTGATGGATATCAATTTGTCCATATTTCTAAAACAAGTTATTTTTTTTTAAGACAAAGAATATTTCTTATGCGTTGCTCTTCTTCTTAACACCAATAGCTTCTCTTACCTGCATGATATAATCACTAATAGTACTTGATGATGATGAAAGTAAAGGATTTTTCTATTCATTTTCTGCCCCAAGTAGCGAGATAACTTCAACAAGGCTCTCACCTTTGCAGAAGACCCTTCACTTTTCGAACTTTTCAAACATGAACAGCTGGGAGGTGAATGTGATTATGATCAGATTCTTACCTTACCTTTCCTTACCTTACTTCACCTTACCTTGCCTTACTCTTCCTAGGTTTGATAAAAACGTTGGAAGATATGCCATTTATTCCAATTTAGAACTAAATAGGCACAAAGATGTGAAAAATTGGGCAACAAATGTCACACTGAACCTCCATGAACAGTAATTGGAAAAAGTCTCCTGCACTGTAAAATAAGTTAACTGCGATACTGCCAAACTGAGATCACACAAACCAAAATAGTTCCCTTAAAAATATATATATATAAAATTTATTTTTTAATGACCCAGTGCAGTTGCTTTCCTATTCTATCCCTCCATTCTCTCTTTGACGACATAGCTCCAATTTCTCTCTTTGATGACATAGCTCCAATTTTGTCTGAAAGTTCATCATCAGTGGCAATGTGTTCAGGGAATGAGACCCTCTCTAGCTTCAAGAGTACAAAATAATTTGTTCAGGACAACAGTGATTATCTTATTCCCTTGCTATTATTTGTTTATTCCTGCAGAAGTGACCCAATTCTAGTTAATGAGAACTGAAAGTCTTTGGGGAAGTTTCTAGAAAATTATTTATTTCCTTGCTAATAAAAAGTGTTAAACAGGAATATCCCTCTCTCGCTCTTGGATATTTTCATATTTTTACTGTTTATGCCCATAATAGACATGCTACAATCCTAAAACCAGAATCTATCAACATGCTGAGGACTGCACAGCAAAATGATGAAGAAATGAGTTCCAAATATGTTGATATGCCTCTAAATTATCCCACCTTGAACTGACCCTATTTCCATACAACTTGTTATTTGAGATAATGACCGTTTTATTGGGTAAGCTACTTTTTAGTTGGTTTTAAGTAGTTTTTACTCTTTACAATTGTATCTGATATAACTATGTGTGGCTGAATGAGCCTACTGCTGTGGTGGTGTTTAAGTATCTAATCTGTATCCAGGCATGCATGGCTTATACTGAGAAATAAAAAAGGCAAATAGCTATAAATGAGCAATGTATAACTGAATCAGCATACAAAACATACAATGTATAAAAACTAAAGAAATAGAAAATTTAAATAAACATCTTTGAAACTTCTCAATGATAAATTATCCATAAAATGTTATAGACTACTAGATAAAAAATCATAAGTTAATTTCTTGAGGAATTACTAAACCTATGAAGTAGAATTGGGGAAACAATGATTTGAGGCCCCTTATTTAGAAAGACTTTAATTTGCAAGAATCATGTGACTTACTGAAGAAAAAAGGGGACTGTTAAATTAATAGTTGTAGATATGGAGCAATCATATTTTCTAAACCAAATTCAAATTTGTTCACTATTGTATTTATCCATTAAATATGTATGTGTTGTATACCCAATGTCTAATTCATCTTTAATTTTTCCAGGGGCATAAAAAATAACACAATTAGAACACAAATTTGATTTTGTACACATTTTGAGGATTAAAATTGGAAGGGCCTGGCAATTCTTGAATGTACTATGGACATGGGGCAAAAAAACTCAGAAAATAAAGCTGAATATATAAATAAAAGCCCCAAATTTATATTCTAAAAAGGAACATGGAGAAAGGATAAGAAAGGAAGACATATTTCTGCCTCAATGAACTTAATTTTTAAGTTATGTTTCTGGACATATTTGACTAAGGAACTGCATCTACCCTTTCCTCAATAAGCCCTAACTCTTGTTTCTTTTAAAAAAATCTCTGAATTTGCTTCAAGTTGAATATTGTTACTATTAAAAAGGTAAACCAGTTTTCCTCCTACTTTTTTATTATAAAAGATATATAAAGATAATAGTTAATATTTATAACCCACATCACATACTTCCTGTGTTGGATCATTTTGATATTAAAAACATTTGGCACATTATAAAATTTATTCTACAGTGATATTTCTTAATTAGTTAATTGACTTGTGTGACCTCTAATCTTAATCTGTATGCCTTTTGAATCTGATTCATAAATATTTTATCAAATTCATTAACATTTAAGCCTTTTTGCAATTACAGGTCTTAATGATTAATTTTCAGAGAGGATTTTTTGTAATCTTTCCTTGCTCAGTTTGTGTAAGGAAAGAGATGGGCTACTAGTTAATATTCCTTTTAAAATTTAATTTAGAAAATTAAATTGGTAGAACTTTGATCTTCACATTTTTCTGGTTCTATCACATTACTTGTTAGAGCCAGAGAGGTTAATAATTTGTCCAAACATGCAGAGAATCACACACATTACACACAAACACACACATATATGCTCTTTTCACCATTCTCCCACAAATAGCTCCAGACAACCCTTCACCCCAGGCCATGTTCCCAATTTCATAATTTGAATGCATTATGGTGCTTCTTCTTAGAGGATAATTACATTATTCCCATCAGGTATGACATCTCTGTTTATTTCAGGCACCTTAAAAACCCAATTCGCTCAAAGATGACACCAAAAGCACAGGCAACAAAAGCAAAAATAGGTAAGTGGGACTATATCAAAGCAAAGGTTCCACACAGCAAAGGAAACAACACAGAAAAAGGCAATTTATGGAATGAGAGAAAATATTTGCAAATCATATATCCGATAAGAGCTAATATTCAAAATATATAAAGAACATCTTCAACTTAATAGCAAAGACACAAATAACCCAATTTTTAAAATGTGAAAAGGACTCAAAAATACATTTCTCCAAAGAAGACATACAAATGGCCAACAGGTATAAAAAAGGATGCTCAACATCATTAATCATTAGGGAAATGAAAGTCAAAACCATAATGATATATTAACTCACACCTGTTAGGATGGTTCTTATCAAAAAAGCAAAAGATGACAAGTGCTGGCAAGGATGTGGAGAAACTGGAACTTTGGGAAACTGTTGGTGGGAATGCAAAATGGTGCATTTCCTATGGAAAACAGTATGGAGGTTCCTTAAAAATCTTAAAAAAAAAAAAAAGCTTCAATATGATTCAGCAATCATACTTCTGGATATGTAGTAAAAAAAAAAAAACGAAGTCAGGATCTCAAAGAATAATGTTCCATGTTCACTGCAACATTGTTCACAATAGCTAGAATGTGGAAACTGACTAAACATCCATCAGATGAATGGATAAAGAAAATATGATAAGTACATACAATTGAATATTATTTAGCCTTAAAAAAGAAGAAAATCCTGCCACATATGACAACATATTGATAGATTAACATGGAGGACTTTATACTAAGGGAAATAAGCCAGTCACAGAAGGACAAAACTGTGTGACTTCATTTATATGAGGTGTCTAAAATAGTCAAACTCATAGAAAGAGAGTAGAATAGTGGATGGGGGGAGGGGGAAATGGGAGATGATATTCAACTTAAAGTTTCAGTTATGCAAAATAAATAAGTTCTAGATTTCTGATGTACAATATTGTGCCTAGAATTAACAACACTGTTTTGTACACTTAAAAACAAAAAATCCAATCTTCCCCTACCACCTCTTATGACTAAGATATTCATGCTAATAGTAGTGTGTAATTCCTAATCCAACCGAATTCCCCCATCCCTCTCAGCTCTGTAATAACACCATAGTTATTATTAACAGTATTCCTTATGTCTTAAACTATTTCCCTAATGTCCCTTCAACTTCTGCTTTATCTTTAACCATGCTGTCCATGAAAACACTGTATCACCTATAACTTACAAAGCAGAGTATATTTTTCTTTCCCACTCCCCATACCTGAAGTCCAAGAAGTGGGACTCTCTCGCTCTCCTTTGCTGCAAGCAGAACACTAGACCTCCTTCTTAGTTCACAAACTTGAGTTCCATTAAAGGATACCATTTGGCTATACTAACTTCTACCATTCCTCCCTGCTTTCATTACTGACTTTTCAATCATATTCCTTACCTTACTGAAGTCTTCACCACCTGGCTTAATGTCTTTTATCATGTTTTCTTGTGATGTATTTTATCACGGTGTCTGTTACCACCATTTCAGATGACCCCAGTCAAAAAACCTTTTCCTACCACTTCCTATCTTTCTTCCTCACTTGCTCTAAAAAAATTATTTTTAACCACATGGAATTTCCAGTTCACTGATGCCACTACCCTTAAATTTTTTCTACTTTACAGAAAGTCTCTCTTTTCTCTAAATTAGATCACATAATTTGGCAATAACAATACCCTATAGTCACTGTAAAAAATACACATCTTTCTCATTTCTATTATATACACCTGAGGGGGGAGGGGAAACAGCATCTCACTAGAAAAGATGACTACTGTCTACTAACATAACAAAACAAAACTAAATAAATAGCTCACCTGAATAGCTCAATATTGCTGGAGAAAAATCACCCCAAATTAATTTACTTTACCAAAAAATTATGACCTCAAGCCTCATATGTGCATTTAAAGCTTCCCAGCAAAAATTCTATATTACTTCCCTTGCAAATCAGGGCATCATACCAAAATTTACTATTGTACATCCACATTGACCTTAATAGTGCCTGTGTGATACCACTCTTCAGCTTTTAAATATTTGGAAAATACAGTAGATAATAGAGGAAACTGCCCTCAGTTTTCCAATTTCCAATTTAATTTAAAATTTACATTCAATTTACAACTTTTAATTTATAAGATTTGAATGTGTCTTCCTTTTCTCTCAGTTCTCTAAATAGATAAATGCAACTGAGCAGGACCCTATGGGGCCTTCCCAGAATAGATGTCCTGTACTCTGCCTGCCTCTTGTCCATAGAAAAACTTTAGCCTACGAGGCTTTCCCCGAGTTCCAAAGAGTAAATTTAATCAGTGAAGTGAGAATACAGAAAGAAAGGAGAACAGTCAAGCAAGACAAAATAATAAGTTAGCCATTAAACAAAGTCAAGGACCTTTAGTTCCTCCTCAAGGGCCATAGATAATATTCTGAGCCATATCCTTTGCACTGTTTTGCAGATGCTGAAATCTCCACGAGGTGGATGAGGTTAACTCTATGCTGCCCACAAGCACGTAGACCTCAGACAGGTTGGAACCAGAAGGTTGATGATGTTGACTCCCAATTACTGTACAACCAACCAATCAGAACAATGTCCATGAGCTGATCATATACCCTACAAACCCCCTCCCTCACCCTATCTTTAAAAACCTTTCCCTGAAAGCCTTCAGGAGTTGGGGGGCCTTGTAAGCATTAGCTACTTGGACTCCTTGCTTCGTGCCCTGCAATAAACTCTGCACTTTCCTTCTCCACAACCCAGTGTCAGTAGGTTGGCTTTACTGTGCATGGACAAGTGGACCCAAGTTTGGTTTGGTGTGGTGACATAAATAGTTCCTGCCTTTATCAAAGTACAGTCTGTTCTCTTTATGCTCTGGGAATCGGCTCCCATGTCATCTTCTCAAGGATTAATTCCTTAAATATTATGTCTATACCTTATATTAAACAACTCATCTAAACTATTATATAATTCATACCCATATACACAAATCTTCCCACCTCTCATCTTTGAAAATACCTTCTCCTGGTCCCATTCAACCACTACAGCCACCACCTAAATTTTGTTTCTTTTAATGGAAAATATGATCAAAAAATATTTCCATAGTTTTATCGTCCACCCTCTCATCCCCTGATTATCTCATCAATCTTCTGTCATCCTCAAATAAAACAGATCTTTTCAAATTCTTAATGAGAATGGACTTTTTGGTAAGCTATTTGAAGGTTCCTTTCTTAAAACATACTTTTCTAATTTAACTTACGTCTCAACTGGCTCTTAATCTGCCCTATTGTTTGTCTCCTTATCTTACCGGTTTCCATAATTTTGTAATAACTCTAAGTTCTGTTCTGTTCCTTGCTCTGTCTTTACTTTCTCTTTGAGTGATAACAAGGCAACATGTGAACCCAGAACTTTAACAAACAACTGGGTACACACACACACACACACACACACACACACACACACTCTCACACACACACACACCCCTTCCCTGATAACCAAATTAACCTAATTGACTCTCTACTGGACATCTACAATTGTATGTCACAAGGTTTTGAGAATAAGTATTATTTTATATTCTAAAGTCTGATGATTCTATTATCTGAAGACAACAGTGGCAGGTCATTAAATATCAGATGCCTAGAGAGCCATTAATTTTAAGGTCTGCTTAATAGTCAGGTTCTTAGCTTCATCTCTTTTTGGCTGCTGGTAATTTCTTTTATTCTCCTGTGAGTATAGTCATGCTCTTCCATTGTTTGTTATAGGAAGGCTTCATTTTAGGCACTTGCACCTGTTATTTGCTTTTAGATGCAAGCTTTTCCCCAAGAACTTCACAACCTACATATTTCAGGTAAAATATCTGCTCTAAAGAAAATCCTCTACTGATAATTCTAACTATAGTTATTATTTTTCATCCTATTCACTTTCTATATAGCATTTATTTATATGTTTACTTAAATTATTCATTTTTAAAATTGTTTATTACTTATTTCCATCCTTATATGTTTAATGGGAACATTTCTTATGAGACAGCTTTATAAAGTAAAAAGGAGATAATCCTAAAATCATTTCATTTTCTTTATGAAACTATCATTCTTATTTTACATACCCCTTTACCTTCTGCATCTTTTAGCTAAGCTGTTCCAAACTCTTTGCCGTTGGCCCTGATCTCTCCCTGAGCTTCTGATAACTCTTTGAAGACCAAACCAAATTTTCGTAAGTATTTGGGCAGGTATTCTGCAATAAGCATGTTCAGATCATTACTCATTATATTACTGCAAACTTCAAATATAATTTCTGTCCATTGCTGTTGTCACAGAATGTGTCAAGCAGAGTACCATGCACCAATTATCAATGCCAATGGAGTAAAGTACTGTGCACTGGTTATCAATCACAAGGGAGGAAACACTTTCGTCCATTGCATCTTGGTATTGAAGTTGCCAAAAACAAAAACAAAAACAAAAACCACAGAGCAGTCAAGCTCTGGATGGAGCAATATTTTACTTACATGGACAAGAGACACAGCAAGATCCGCTTCAGTTGTGTCAATCCTCCATGGACAGCAGGTCTCTCCTGGATGACAACAGTAGGGCAATTTGCCTAGTGCACCTTCTCGTGCAGTAATGGAAGAAACCAGCAGTGGGGTTCGTCAGGTGTCATGTGATGCGCATGCTGCAGAGACAAAAGAACACTCATTACCCCTGGAAAAGGAAAAGATATTCCCATATAAGGCAATAAGGCAATAAGGCAATAAGGCAATAAGCCTGACACAGTCTGTTTGGGTTCTTCATCTCTTGGTAAGGATGTGTTACAGGCTCAAGGCCCATTCCTACATGGCAAAGTGGAGGCTGAAAGACTACAGTCGTGGACTGCTTTTTCCAATAGAATGGAATTAACATTTTACCTGGAAGTCATATTTAAAATTTTTCTCTTCCTTTTGAACTAACTGGAAACCATGCTCTGCTATTTATTTATTTATTTATTTTTGGCTGCGTTGGGTCTTTTTTGCCGCACACAGGCTTTCTCTAGTTGCGGTGAGCAGGGGCTACTCTTTGCTGCAGAGCACGGGCTCTAGGCGCACGGGCTTCAGTAGTTGTGGCATGTGGGGTTAGTTGCTCCATGGCATGTGGGATCTTCCTGGACCAGGGCTCGAAACCGTGTCCCCTGCATTGGCAGGTGGATTCTTAACCACTGTACCACCAAGGAAGTCCCTGCTCTGCTATTTTAACATCAAAATATTTGCCATTTCCTTATTACAGTAACTAAGTGTATTGTGAAAGGTAAATTATTCACTATCATTCAATTGTACAATTATAATAGTCTTATAATTGGTCATTTATATCCCTTTCATGTCTCCAAAATTGTACACATTTTAATTAGAATTGTGCTTATAAAATAAAACTTGCATATTATAATTTTCTTACCCAAACATTTTCTAGTTTACTCATTAAATTAAAAAAAAAAAAGTTCCCAGTCATTATTCAAAGTCAACTAACCCATTTATCCACTATCGATCCCCTTTTACCCAACACTGGGGATGTTACTCAGTAGAGCTGACTTAGTGCCAAGTGATTTTCATAATCTGAGTTTTGGAATTGGCTGTTTTAGACAAGATCAGTTGCTGAAATCCTTCTGAACTCTCCTGGTTCCTGCACACACAATGCCTTTCTTATATAAATACACATATTTTTCAAAACAGGTCAAATCTTAACTTATTCAAAATGCTTTTAAAATAAAGCCGTCACCTAAAATCGGTCTTTAGCTTTTCCATATTTCCATTATATATTGTTTATAATTATATCTTAGAGCTTATTAGTTTGTCAAGTAATAGACATGATTTATAGATACGTATACTTTTACATAATCATCTACATGGTAGTATCCATTTTATCTCATTGTCAGAGAGGAAAGCAGATCTATGTCTTTTGGATTTTTTTCATTATAACTTCTTACATTTATTTTACACTTAATATTAGTTTAAAACACATTAACCAACATATAAAAAATCTGTTTGCATTGATACGGTTTTCCACTTTGTACCTCATATACAGTGTACAACAAATGTATAATAAGACTCAGGAATGTGTTTCAGATTTGTCTACTAATACGGTTCTTTGGAATAATCACAATGTTTTTATTGTTTCAGTGATTCATTATATAATTTACCAACTAACGAGTGGTATCAATTTGCATTTGAGTGTTTGAGGTAGATGATCTCGATAATTTCCTAGTCTATTTCTGTAGAAGATCCAAGAATTATAGGGTTTCAAATGATAGGGAACAAAAAAAAATCTAATACCATTATGAAATGAATTTCCTTTTTCATATTACTTATATTTATGGCATGAGAACATTAAGTCTGGTAGTAATTACATAATTCTGAATATTAACAAAACACCTAAATCAACAAAACTGTTGCTCTGCAAAACCAGCTTATTATAAAAGATAAATATTACTGATATTTGCTATATTCAACTACTGTTGGTTATTAATTGAAGCCATGCTATTTAGTAAAACTGAAATGATATTTTAAATACTTACGTATTTACAGGCATTGAATAGAAAGTTGATTCAAATATTCCAGAAAGCAAATTTTATACAAATTAAGATAGATTTGATTATCTGCCAAACCACATTTGCCTTATAGACCAGATAAGAGCTGAACAATTATTGTGTGCTTTCCTGGTGCCAGATATTAATCTGGTAGAATCTTGAAACCAAAGTATCCAGCTTTGCTTACTTATCAAATGCACTCCAGAGAATAATGTTATTTTATTCATTTACTTAGTAGAGCTGCTATATCAGCACTTCCAAGTTAATTTTCATTTTACTCCTAGGGATGGCATGCAGGAAGAGGGGTGGAGATATCAATGTCAATTCCAAATATTATACATTATTTATTATATATAATGAGAGTTTGTAACTAAAATAAAGCAAAACAATGAAAACAACTAAATAAAAAATAACTATAATGTTATTAACACTTTCAATGCTATACTATTTTTTAACTAGATATTACTTTATGCTATATTTATTTATAGGTATATTCTAGTATATACTGAGCATACAGCTACAAATAAGAACCAGTATTTCTTAACCATAAAATTCATCACCCTGCACCCCAAACCAACTTGCTTCTCTATCCTAGTGCCCAAGCAACTGGACTCAAAATTCAAAATCATCTTTATCACTCTTTATATCCAAGTCCCCTTCTTTTGCACATATTCATTAGTAAGTAGCCAAATACTATGAATTCTGGCCTGCTCTTCTTTTCGTACATCTGTCTTTTCTTCATTTCCTCTTCCACTGCCCTAGTTCAACTCTAAAACAGGTCTCACCTAAATGACTCTGCACCATCTTTTGTCCACTTGTCATGGATTTCTGAAGTTGTTGCTCAAATATGTTTTCTTTACTTGAGATTTGATCATACAAGTCAGTTGCACTGTACTGTCACTAATTCCTGTTCACTTATTGAATTTAGGTCAAGTGTGGGTATAGAATGCAAGACCCTTCTGGATCTAAGCTCTTTTTATAGAAATATCTGTACTTCCCTGTGTTCGATTCTGATTTTTATTTGCTCCTCCCTCATTTCTAACATTTGAAACCCTAGACTTAATTCAAAGACTAATTCAAGTGCTTTTTCATCCTGTAAAATATTTCTGGTTGCCTTCCCCAGGACAGACTGACTCATAAAAAGATCAGTATTAATAAGCTTTTAATTCCCAAATCACTGGAACTTGTTTTATGTTTATACTTGGACACCAATTCTCATCTTCCTTTGCTATTTTGTTTGTGCAATATTTTCTGCTTTGTTGTCTGGATTTAGGCTTCGTTTACTTTAAGCCAGTTTGATTATGCTTTGGAATAATAAAATGTATGTGTTAACTAGAGTCAGCTGATTTCTTCTCTAATGGAAATTATTAAGTCCAATCCTTGAAGTACAAAGCAAATCATCCTCCACTCTCCCTAACCCAGGCATTTTAAAAAATCTGTGCAAAGCAGAACTTCTTAGAATCAAGTCTCTATTGGTTTTCTTAGAAGGAGAAAAGGCAAATGCCCTTTGCTTACGAAGACCAAGATGTACCTGTAAAGTATTTCACAGGCTACATCGATTAAGAGGTAAAAGGACTGTTTTTTAATCAGTGTTGCTTGGAAGACTCTGCCCCATTTCCCAAAAGCCCTACCTTATAAAGTTGCTTTCTTTTTTCTTACCTTCAATGTCAACTCTCTGATGTGCAGGTGGGGGGGTTAAAAAAAAAATCATCCTCTTAAACACAGTGCTGCTTCCTTGGAGTACCTGAGTCATTCAACTAATCACATTACTCTGAATGCTATCAGAATCATATTTTCAAATCTCAGCAGATCTTGTGAAGTAAAATATTTATTTTTATTTTTAAGTAATCTTTAGTTGCTAACCAGTTATTACTAGGCAAGAAACTAAGATTCAGGTCACTGACTTAGTGGCAATCATTCTAGTTTAGTTACTTTATTAATCACCTGGTGATTGTGTTATTAATTTAACTCACATCCAGCCTTGAAGTCTACCTCAAGTCAACCATTAAGTTGCAACCACTTGTTTTACTTAAGGTTCACTCTGTAAAATTTAAAAAATTGCTATTATATTACATCAAATGGCCTTTGTCCTTTGATAGTTTATATGTTTGTATATAAATACTATGAATACGGCTTTCTTATAATCTTATTACATTTATATTGTTGTATTTAAGCCTAGTTTTGCATTCTAAAATATTACTAACTTTTACCCAAACCTCTCAAAGCATAATAATATTCCATTCTACAGAATAACTGACTCCCTTACATATGAATTTGGTAAAAAAAATCCAGTTTACTAGAAATCATTCATATTCTGCCAGAAATGTAGGGTGATATTACTGGCATGGCACCATTAAGAAACCCTTGATAACTATTTAGCTTTCATTTAACTGAATAGAAAATTTAATCAAACACATAGTAATTCAGTGTTTTAGGAAAGAACATCATAATGTTTTTTTCAATACAAAGGGAGAAAATGCATTAGCAGTCAAGCCACTTTACGTGCAGGTTGATTTAATTTTGATAGCAATTTGAAAAACATTTGATGTATGGCCAAACTGTCTTCTATTAAACTTGTGTATTTCTTCATTCAGTGTTTAGGAAATACTTGGTACCAACGATTACAATTGAAAAAGAAGAGTCCTGTACTATAGATTTACATTTTAAAAAGGCCTCATTTTAGATATTTTATTTTTACTTGATTTAAGTAAAATGGAATATTTTCCTTGTTTAGGTCCTTTAAATAGCATGTCTTTAGTTAGTACTTAGAACCTGAAATCCATCTATAGTTACTAAGCTCACTGTTAAAATCAATATTTCAAACATGACTAAGAATGTTTTCTTTCAGAATTTCATAGTATGTTAGAACTAAAATCAAATCAATAATTATAGTAGCATCTTACAAGTGACCTTTTACATTTGTCCAAAAGGGAAAGTGAAATAAATTTTATCTGGGAGCAATATTTAAGCAATCAGTCAAATTAGAGTGGATAGGAAGATTGAAAAAATCCAGGAAAACCCGTGAAAAGAAAAAGGATTTAAAAAATTCATAAGAGATAGTAGGAGGGCTATTGAATTATTTTACATGGCTGTAATGGAGGGATGGTGTACACATGTATATACATGCATAATATGTGTATGTACATAAATATATGTGGGTATATATTACTTATATTTATATTTTTCTGGGAGTTAAACAGAAAAGATGAAAGATAAATAGGCAACCTTTGTCACTGACTTAATTGCCTGCTCAAAGAAGAATGGATTTTGCCGTGTAAAATGGTAATCTATTTGAGAGTTCTGTGCAGGGAGGCATTTTGATCAGATGACTATTTAAAAACGATCATTTACCACAGTGTGGAAACTGGCTTAGAGAAGGACAGATTAAGAAAGGGAAGCAAGAAGATGGATGTTATTATGGGAGTCTAAGTGAGAAAGGATTAGATGATGATGTTCTGAAAACCTGTTTTAATTTTACTACAACAGAGTAACAGAGTGGCAGGTATATTAAGCTGGTATAATCAACTGACTTACTCACATGAATTTGTTATTTAAAATTCACACTCAATAGGCACTTCTTAGATATTGAACTAAAATGCCATATAAATTCAATAACAATGCACTTTCCAATAAACTTTGCAGCAATGACATTTGCAGTAAATTAGTTTCCAATAAAATAAAAAAGAATTGTTTACTATTCTTTAAAAGTATTCTTCTAATACTTTTTTTTTTTTTTTTTTTTTTTTGCAGTACGCGGTCCTCTCACTGTTGTGGCCTCTCCCGCTGCGGAGCACAGGCTCCGGACGTGCAGGCTCAGCGGCCATGGCTCACAGGCCCAGCTTCTCTGCAGCATATGGGATCTCCCCCGACCGGGGCACAAACCCGTGTCCCCTGCACCGGCAGGTGGACTTTCAACCACTGCGCCACCAGGGAAGCCCTCTTCTAATACTTTGACTTCAATTAAAAGTAGGAATCTAGATAATTTAAATTATACATGAAATCTCTTCCATTTTATACCTGATTTTCCTCTATCTGTATTGCAAAACCTAAAGGATATATTTTAAATTCTATTTTTGGTACATGTCTTAGTTGGCTTGGCTACTGTATCAAAATACTGTGGACTAGGGCTTCCCTGGTGGTGCAGTGGTTGAGCGTCCGCCTGCTCATGCAGGCGACACGGGTTCGTACCCCGGTCCGGGAGGATCCCACATGCCGCGGAGCGGCTGGGCCCGTGAGCCATGGCCGCTGGGCCTGCGCATCCGGAGCCTGCGCTCCGCAACGGGAGAGGCCACAACAGTGAGGGGCCTGCGTACCGGAAAAAAAAAAAAAATACTGTGGACTAGCAGGAAGTCTGAGATCAGAGTACCAGCATGGTTGAGTTCTGGTGAGGGCTTGGTTTGTAGACAGGACAGTTTCACATGTGTATCATCACATGGCCTAGAGAGAACCCTGGTCTCTTCATTTCCTTATATGGGTACCAGTGATATCATGGGAAATCCACCCAACATGACCTCATCCAAACTCAGTTTCCTCCTAAAGGTCCCACCTCCAAACACCACCACACTGGGGATTAGGGCTTCGACATATGAATGGAGGGGGGTATACAATCATTCAGTTCATAAAACTAGAAGTAATTATGAGTTGAAACACATAGATTTATTAAAATACTGTCAATCTCAAATTACTATTTACTTAACAAAAATAAAGAAATTATATAAAGGAAAATAATTCCCTCTTCTACTCTCCCAATTATATTTTGCTATTTTAACTCATCAATTTGCTCTGCATCTTTTCATACAATTCTCAGTGTTCTTACAAACAAAATCTTATATAAGATAAATTAATATGTAGTTTTCATCCTTACACATAGTATTACTATATGATGGCATGTTCTATATTGAGTTGAAATACATAAAACAGTGGAGAAAATAGTCAAATAATGTAAGCCACTCATTCTTGCTATTTCTGTTTATATTTCATGATCATGTCTGTGCAACAATTTTTACTTTTCTTATAGTTTGTATCTGATGCTATTTACACAGCTGCCCATCTTCCTTACTACAGAAAGGAAAATTTATTTGATGAAATGTGAACACATTAATGCTGATGTCACACAAATTAGTTGAAGTGTCAGTTGACCATACTCTAATCACACTCTTGAGCTTTCTCTCTAGTCCTCAAATATGTTCAGGGCCTTTACCCATTAATAATGACTTCTTTTTTCTTTACGTAAGCTTCATGAGATTCTGGACCTCATTTTGATTTCTTACCCTTGTATCTCTACTGCCAAGCTCAGTGCCTGATCATTATAGGTTCTTATATATATTTATAAATGCATGGCTATTAAGTACCCATTGGTGCAGATTGATTTGGTTTACCACTCAACAAAATCCTCTTCATCTTCTAAAGCGATGTAGAATCTCCTCAGGTGCTCAATTCTTAGAAATCTGGGTCTCATAGGAATTTGGTTTCCTGTCTACAGGGAAGTTAGACATTCGCGAAGGGACTATTAAAAAATCAAAGCATTGCCTATGGCTATTCTGTGTTCACTTTTTGTCTTTGATCTGCCAGTCATCCCATGTGATGTATTTCTTTTCCCTCAAGCTAGTCTTGAATTATTTTTCTTTCTTTTTTTTTTTGGAACATTTATTGCTGATTACATCATTTGCCAAGATGGGGCATGTATGTCTTGGCAGGGGTCAAATACCAAACTCAGCTATTTTAAGAACAGAGTAGCATCACTGTAATTGGTAAAAGACTGTTGATTTTAAGGATGTACATATCATTTCCCTGAAGTTTTCCTTAGAAACTAACCTTGGGGAAGGGGAAGGAGATATAGAAATAGTCAATGTATACATACATTAAGTTCTTCAACATAAATTTTGTTTATACATTTATACATGTACACAGACACACAAAGATATACACACACGCATATATAAACATATATTTACATAAATGTACATGTATGTGAATGGGCATTCATATACACACCCACAACTGGCAAGGGTTCATGCTTTCTATATTTATCATTTTTAAATAATAATTTATTTTACCTGGCACCCTTTTGGTATATCGAAATACCAAAGCTTGGGACTACTTGCTTAAAGCTATAGCAATATATTTCTAACAGATTATTCAAATATTTTTATTCATCCTGAAAGACGCATCTGCAGGGAAAAACTCTTATCTTTTCAATACCACACATGTTTAAGCTTCTAAATTTTGTAACTGCCAGCAGAGATTTTCTGTCAAGCACATTAATTTGATGTTTGATCTCAATCTGTTAATGACTTACATCACACTTAGGGCGCATTAGGCAAACTGAGCTCCACGTATTTAAATTTGGGGACTTGTGTTTGGAATGTTTAAGGGAATGATGGTTCTGATCATGTTTAAGTATTTTTTTAAAGATGATGTCAATAGTATATTGGTACAGAGTTTAATTTTAATCAACACTCATATGCATTTCAATTTATATGGGAACACTTTTTCTGATTATTTGTAAGTTCACTAATAGATATTTTACAAAACAAAATTTTTTTTTTTTTTTTTTGCGGTACACAGGCCTCTCACTGTTGTGGCCTCTCCCATTGCGGAGCACAGGCTCCGGACGCGCAGGCTCAGCGGCCATGGCTCACGGGCCCAGCCGCTCCGTGGCATGTGGGATCTTCCCAGACCGGGGCACAAACCCGTGTCCCCTGCATCAGCAGGCAGACTCTCAACCACTGCGCCACCAGGGAAGCCCAAAAACAAAATTATTTTTCAAACATTAAAAGAGAGTAGCTCTCATGAACATTTATTTTGAGTTATTTGAGGGGAAATTGAGTAAAGACAGAATTTTTCAATTTCTTTTAAATTTCATCTTTATATTTAAACAATTATTTTTAAAGTGCATCAGCTGTCATGCAGATTATTTGGGTTATCTTAAACAATAATGTTAAGAAGGCAAACAACATTACTTTCATGCTTGTGATACATTAATCCTTATCTGGGATCTTGCTAAACAATCTTATTAGATAATTTGTAGTTAATTTTTTTTTCCTATTTAGGGAATTATGTCTTTTGTGAATTACAAAAGACTGCTTATTTAATTTCAAGTCTTTAATCTTATGTCTTATTTGCTCCACCCGCAAACCGCCCCCCCCCCCCCCACCCGCCGCCTTATTCAGTGGTTAGTTCTAATCACCCGGGCCTGCCCTCAGCAAGAATACTGTTTGGTCAGTCTGGCAAGAATTTCCCTTCCCCTTAATGTCTCATCTTAGCAACTTCCATTCAGCAGCAAATTATTGATTAGTGCCTTTATGAGCTGTAAGAGTAGCTCAAAGTTATATGATTCACTGTAATACATGCAAGTCAGTGTATATAAAAGTGTTAGAAAAATGAGAAATAACAGCTAGATATAGGCTAGATAAATTCTCTTGATACTGATGAGTATCTGAAAAAAAGTGACACATTTATGTGATTATCACCAGCTGAAACAGCCATATCTTTGGAAATTACAGGCAAAAACTAAATAATTGGCCCACGGAAACCAATATTGTGCAGACATTGTAGAAATAGCTATCCGCATTTTTAAGTGAAACGCATATTGTTATAAAACTCTTTTTGGGGGGAGGGGGAAACAGGCATCATTTGTTCAGAAAGAAAAGTACTTCAATTAAGCATAGTTTATATGTATTTTATTTATATATTTTAAAACATTTTTTAAAGGAATTTTTTCCTTTTTAAAAAAAACTTAAATTAATTAATTAATTAACTTTTGGCTGCATTGGGTCTTTGCTGCTGCAAGCAGGCTCTCTCCAGCTGTGGCGAGCAGGGGCCACTCCTCGTTGCAGCATGTAGGCCTCTCACTGCGGTGGCCTCTCCCACTGAGGAGCAAGGGCTCCAGGCGTGTGAGCTCTGTAGTCATGGCTCTTGGGCTCCAGAGTGCAGGCTCAGCAGTTGTGGCGCACGGGCTTAGTTGCCCTGCGGCATGTAGGATCCTCCCGGACCAGGGATCGAACCCGTGTCCCCTGCATTGGCAGGTGGACTCCTAACCACTGTGTCACCAGGGAAGCCCTATACATATTTTATACAGCTGCTTTAAATTAGTGTTTCTAGGATGTTGACTTTATAAACAGTAGATATCAATAGGGAAGCAGCTGATAGAAATACTCCATGCCTTACGAAGCAAGTGCTTGAGGATGAAAAGGTGGGGTGACCACGAATGAGAGAAAGCTGACATGTGACCTCACAAGTCAAAAGAAGGAACATGACTATAAATATTTCATGGGTCAAAAAAAGAAAAAGTTTTTTACCTTCTTAAAATAAAAATATTTAAACCACATTTTCCAAAAAAGGAAGCAAAAAGGCAACCTTTATTTTCCAATATGTGAAAAGCACCACTTCACATTTTTTCTATAGAGACTTTATTTTTAGAGCAGTTTTAGAGTCACATTAAAATTAAGGGGGTGGAGAGATTTCCCAGGTACACCTGTCCTCACACATGAATAGCCTCTCACATTATCAACATCACTCACCAGAATGGTACATTTTTTTCCACGGATGAACCTTCATTGACACATCATAATCAGACAAAGTCCATAGTTTACCTAAGGGCTCATTCCTGGTGGTGTACATTCTATGGGTTTCGACAAAAGTATAATATATATATACATTATTGCAATTTCATACAGAGTATTTTCACTGCCTTTAAAACCCTCTGTGCTGGGACCTAATGAAACTTAAAAGCTTTTGCACAGCAAAGGAAACTATAAACAAGACAAAAAGACAACCCTCAGAATGGCAGAAAATATTTGCAAACGAATCAACGGACAAGGGATTAATCTCCAAAATATATAAACAGCTCATGCAGCTCAATATTAAAAAAACAAACAACCCAATCCAAAAATGGGCAGAAGACCTAAATAGACCTTTCTCCAAAGAAGACATACAGATGGCCAAGAGGCACATGAAAAGATGTTCAACATCACTAATTATTAGAGAAATGCAAGTCAAAACTACAGTGAGGTACCACCTCACACCAGTTTGAATGGGCAACATCAGAAAATCTACAAACAGCAAATGCTGGAGAGGGTAAGGAGAAAGGGAACCCTGTTGCACTGTTGGTGGGAATGTAAATTGATACAGCCACTCTGGAGAACAGTATGGAGGTTCCTTAGAAGACTAAAAACAGAATTACCATATGACCCAGCAGTCCCACTCCTGGGCATATACCGTGAGAAAACCATAATTCAAAAAGACACATGCACCCCAATGTTCATTGCAGCACTATTTACAATAGCCAGGTCATGGAAGCAACCTAAATGCCCATCAACAGATGAATGGATAAAGAAGATGTGGCACGTATATACAATGGAATATTACTCAGTCATAAAAAGGAACAAAATTGGGTCATTTGTAGAGATGTGGATGGACCTAGAGACTGTCATACAGAGTGGAGTAAGTCAGAAAGAGGAAAACAAATATCATATATTAACACATATATGTGGAATCTAGAAAAAATGGTACAGATGAACTGGTTTGCAAGGCAGAAATAGAGACAGAGATGTAGAGAACAAATGTATGGACACCAAGGGGAGAAAGTGGGGGGAGGGTGGGGGTGTTGGTGGGATGAACTGGGAGACTGGGATTGACATATATACACTAATATGTATAAAATAGATAACTAATAAGAACATGCTGTATAAAAAAATATTTTAAAAAAAACCCTCTGTGCTCTGCCTAGTCATCTCTCTCTGCCCTCACCACTGGAAACCAATGATCTTTTATTGTCTCCATACCTTCTCCAGAATGTCATATAGTTGAAATTATATATAATGTAGACTTTTCACTTTGTAATGTGCATTTAAGGTTTCTCCATGTCTTCGTGGCTTGATAGCTCATTTCTTTTCAGCACTAAATAATATTCCATTGTCTGGATAGACCATAGTTTATTTATCTGTTTACCTACTAAAGCATATGTTGGTTGCTCCAAAGTTTTGACAGTTATAAATAACCTGCTATAAACATCTGTGTGCAGGTGCATTGTGGACTTAAGTTTTCAACTCCTTTGGGTAAATATTAAGTAGTGCAATTGCTGGATTGTATGATAAAGAGTATGTTTAGTTTTGTATAAAAAAAAAATACACCAAACTTTTCCAAAGTATCTGTAGCATTTTGCATTCCCAGCAGCAGTGAATGAGAGTTCTGATTGCATCATATCCTTACCAGCATTTAGTGTTGTCAGTGTTCCAGATTTTGGCCATTCTATCAGGTGCATAGTGGTATCTCATTATTGCTTTAATTTGCATTCTCTGATGACATATAATGAAGAACATCTTCTCATATGCCATCTGTGTATCTTCTTTGGTGAGGTATCTGTTAAGGTTTTTGGCCCACTTTTTAATTGGGTTGTTTGTTTTCTTATTGTTGAGTATTTTGAGTTCTTTGTGTATTTTGGGTAACAGTCCTTTATCAGATTTGTCCTTTGGAAATCTTTTTTCCCAGTCTGTGGTTTGTCTTCCTATTCTCTTGACACTGTATCTTATGAGCAGAAGTTTTTAATTTTAATAAAGTCTAGCTTATTTATTTCATGATTTTTACTTTTGGTGCCATATCTAAAAAGGCTTCACCATACCCAAAGTCACCAAGGTCTTCTCCAATGTTATCTTCTAGGAGTTTTATAGTTTTCTGTTTTATGTTTAGGTCAGTGATCCATTCTGAGTTAATTTTTGTGAAGGTTGTAAGGCCTGTGCTTAAATACATTTTTTTTGAATGTGGATGTCTATTTGTTCCAGCACCATGTCTTGAAGATATTTTTGCTCCACTGCATTGCATTTCTTCCTCTGTCAAAGATCAGTTGATTATATTTATTTCAGTCAATTTCTGGGCTCTCTATTCTGTTCCATTGATATATTCCTAGCCAATACCAATACTACATTGTCTTGATTACTGTAGCTTCAGAGTAAGTTGTGAAGCCAAGTACAGGCATACCTATTTTTATTGCACTTTGCTTTATTGTGGTTCGCAATTTTATAATTGAATATTTGTGGCAACCCTGTGTCCAGCAAGTCTTTAAGCTTTAGAATCAATTTGCTGATATCCAAAAAATAACTTGATGGAATCTTGATTAGGATTGCATTGAATCTATCGATAAATTTGGGAAGAACTGACGTTCAACAATATTGAGTTTTCCTATCCATGAACATGGATATCTCTCCAGTTATTTGATTCTTTTTGACTTTTATTTTACGAGCCACTTCTGGTAATGATCTGGTGACCAATATCTATTTCTAGCATTTTATGATTTTCCCCATAAGAGACTGTCTGAAAGTGTCAGTTCCAGTTGTGTGAGTGATACTGTTCTCAATTACACATAAATAAAGATTAATGAGGGAGTGTAGGAGTGAGATGCAAAGATGGCATGCAACAGTCCACTTCAGTTCATTGGAGTGTGGAAATTTTCATGGTGTTTTATTATTATTCTGTTTGACATATTTTCTAATTTCCCTTTTAATTTTTGTTTAAATGCATGATTTATTTAAAGGTGTATTGTATTAATTTTCATTATTTAGTAATAGTTTTGGGTAAACTTTTTTATCTTCAATTTAATTAACTTTTGTCCAAATAATATATTCAGCATGATCCTAGTTTGCTTTTTTTTTAGTTTTTAAGATTTAGTTAATGGTCTAGCTACGTGCACTTGAAAATAACGTGTATTCCACAGATGTTTGATAGAGTATCCTAGAAACATCAATGAGCTCAAGTTGGTTGATAGAATTATTCAAGTCATCTATATCCATACTAATTTTTTTTTAATTGGAGTATAATTGCTTTAAAATGTTGTGTTAGTTTCTGCTGTACAATGAAATGAATCAGCTATATGTGTACATATACCCCCTCCCTCTTGGACCTCCCTCCCACCCCCACATTCCACCCATCTAGGTCATCACAGAGCACCAAGCTGAGCTTCCTGTGCTTTATAGCAGGTTCCCACTAGCTATTTATTTCACACATGGTAGTGCATATATGTTGATCCTAATCTCCCCATTCATCCCACCCTCCCCTTCCCCCTGCCATGTCCACATGTCTGTTCTCTACATCTGTGTCTCTATTCCTGCCCTGGACATAAGTTCATCTGTACCATTTTTCTAGATTCCACATATATGCATTAATATACGATATTTTTCTCTGACTTACTTCACTCTATATGACAGACTATAGGTGCATCCACATTTCTACAAATGACCCAATTTTGTTCCTTTTTATGACTGAGTAATATTCCATTGTATATATATACCACATCTTCTTTATCCATTCATCTGTCTATGGGCACTTAGGTTGCTTCCATGTCCTGGCTATTGTAAATAGAGCTGCAATGAACATTGTGGTACATGACTCTTTTTGAATTATGGTTTTCTCAGGTTATACGCCCAGGAGTGGGACTGCTGGGTCATTTGGTAGTTCTATTTTTTAGTTTTTTAAGGAACCTCCATACTGTTCTCCACAGTGGCTGTATCAATTTACATTCCCACCAACAGTGCAAGAGGGGTCCCTTTTCTTCACATCCTCTCCAACATTTATTGTTTGTAGATTTTTTTGATGATGGCCATTCTGACTGGTGTGAGGTGATACCTCATTGTAGTTTTTTTTGTGTGCGTGTGTTTTTGTTTGTTTGCTTTTTATTTATTTTTATTTACATCTTTATTGGAGTATAATTGCTTTACAATGGTGTGTTAGTTTCTGCTTTATAACAAAGTGAATCAGTTATACATATACATATGTTCCCATATTTCTTCCCTCTTGCATCTCCCTCCCTCCCACCCCCTCTATCCCACCCCCCTAGGTGGTCACAAAGCACCGAGCTGATCTCCCTGTGCTATGCGGCTGCTTCCCACTAGCTATCTACCTTACGTTTGGCAGTGTAGTTTTGATTTGCATTTCTCTAATAATTAGTGATGTTGAGCATCTTTTCATGTGCCTCTTGGGCATCTGTATGTCTTCTTTGGAGAGATGTCTATTCAGGTCTTCTGCCCATTTTTTGACTGGGTTGTTTGTTCTTTTGATATTGAGCTGCATGTCCGTTGCTTCATTTGCAAATATTTTTTCCCATTCTGAGGGTTGTCTTTTTGTCTTGTTTATAGTTTCCTTTGCTATGCAAAAGCTTTTTAAGTTTAATTAGGTCCCATTTGTTTATTTTTGTTTTTATTTTCATTAGTTTAGGAGGTGGATCAAAAAGGGTCTTGCTATACTAATTTTTAAAAATTTATTGCTGCTTATCATTAACTGAGAGATGGGTATTCATTTCCCTACCTATGACTGTGGATTTTTAAAATCTGTACATAAAGTTTTGTTTACTATGTTCTCCTGATGAAATTACGCTTTTATTATGAATAATTATTTTTTCTATGTTAATACTCTGTATCCTAAGATTTACATTATTTGTTTTTGGTATTGCCACATTGGCTTTCTTGTGCTTAGAGTTAGCAGGTTAGGCCATTTTCTACTCTTTAACTTTCAACCCGTCTTTATATTTATAGTGCGTCTGTTATAAAAAGAATATAGCTGTTTCCCTCTAGAGGAGACTAGAGAGTGCCTTCATATAAACATGAGTCTTATCCAGTGCATCTTTAAATGCTATACATCCTCCAGTTTCTAGATGTTTTGGTTTTCTCTCCAGTGTCTTCAAACAAGATTTCCCTCAGCAAAGTTTGTAACCTTTTTATGTAAAATGTTAAGTCTTACACAAGTTACTTTGCCATTAACAGATCAAAAACTTTCTAAATTTCTGTCTTTTAGTAGTGAAATACTCCACTTGGAATATTACTTATTACTGTTTCTAATGTCATCATTAAATAACAAAATTGAACAGAGTAAAATTTAAAGATCTTATTGACTTTATTCAACCATTCATGAATTAGGCAGCATCCCATCTAGCAGAAAAAAAGAGCTCTGAGGAGCTGTACAAAAGGGAAGACTTTTATAGGGCAGAGGAGGTGGGACAGGGAAGTTATTAGCAAAGAGTAGATTGCTCAGGCAAAGTCGCCTTCCTTTGAGGGATGGCAGGAGTCTATCAGGTGGATTACCTCACTAGTGCTGACCTGGTAATTCCAGACTGACTGGTTACATTACTGGGAGAGGCTGAAACTGCAACTAGATTAGGTGTTGCATCTCCGTTTGGTGATGAGGGTTTAGCACAGATGAATTCTTTTGGGCCTGTTGTCTTTTAACATCACACATATGCAATACAGAGACTCCCTTAAAGATATCCCAGGTGTAGGTTGAGTACATATGCAAACTTTCTCCTTTAGTTTTATATTCCTTTCAAATAAAGTTAATTATTAAAATTTTATCAAGTTTTCTACAGAAACATAATACATTATTTGTAAAATGCATCTCTTAGTTCTATAAAATTAGATTTGATATTCTCTCAAATAATTAGCAATATATTATATTTAATTTTATCAGAAACCACTGCAGAAAAATTCATACTTCAAGATAATATTAACATAATTATTTTAACTCAAGTTGATAAATTATGTTAGTATGTAAATATATATTACAGGTCACTTTAGAAAACAATTTGGTAGTTTCTCAAAAAGATAAAAATAAAACTAGTATATGACCTAGAAATTCCACTTATAGGTAAGTATCCAAGAGAAATGAAAACATAGGCCCATACAAAGAAACATATGTGAATATTCACAGCATCATTATTCATAATAGCCCAAATTAAACAATCCAAGTATCTATCAACTGGTAAACAGATATACACAATGTGGTATATTAATAAAATGGCATACTATTTAGCATTGAAAAGGAACAAGCTACTGACACGGGCTACATCCTGGATGAATGTCACTCTATATTGTTAATTTAAAGAAACCAGACCCAAGAGACAATGTATTGCATGATTCCATTTATATTACACAATCAGGAAAGGCAAATTTATAGAGACAGAATGCAGATTAGTGGGTGCCTAGGGCGGGGATAAGATTGGATATTTACAGTAAATGGGCATATGAGATCTTATTGTAGGGATAAGATTGTTTTAAAATTGATTTATGTTAATAGTTGCCCCACTCAGGATAGCTACTAAAAATCATATGAAATGACTCAATGTAAATTGGCAGATTTTATGATGTGTGAACGACTTCTCAATAAAACGATTTAATGAAAAAATGAAATAAAAACAATAAAATACACTAATCAAAATTAATTGGAAAATCAATAAACCTACTGTATCACTGAAATTTGCAAACATTTCGAAAAGGCAGATTTTGCAGTATTTTCAAATAAGTTCACGTGGATTTACACATGCCTACTTTCCAATGGACAAAAAGGATAATGCTTAAATATGGTATATGACCTTCTGGATGAGTAGGTGAGCTTACCTACACTACATCATACTCCCCTGAAGGAATATTTAAAAATTGCTAAGCCTATTGGGAAATTCAAATAGCCTCATTTAGTTTTCATCTTTTTTCTCTTTTCATGCCAAGTCTCTAATGGAAGTGCTAAAGAGCAATGAAATGGCCATAGACAGGAAGCCAAAGAAAAAGAGAGAATAAAGAGCCAAATAAGCAGCCTTTAAATATGTGAGCTGATTGATTAATTCAACCCATTTAGACAACTATCTTAATAGCTCTGTTTGTTAAAATCTCCTGGTGGTCTTGCCAGATACTCTAAAATAGCTGTGATTCAGAAACAATATGAATTGTGTTTAAGCACAAAAGACGAGGAGTCAGACAATTTTGATTTAAATAGAGGCTCCGTTAAGTTCTGATCTCCCAGGTTCAGGTCCAATTCATACTGATTTATGGACTTAATGAGGTCACACACATAAAACACTTACCATAGTATCTGGTACAGTGTATTTACTCAAAATACAATCGTGGAATTAATTAATTAATATACAACAGCTGTCATTAATATTTTAGAAAGTCATTCAGGAGGAAATCATCAGAGTAGACCACCTACATTGAAGGTAATAGAATGCTAGAAAGCAGTTAAGTTGATCTATTCAAGAAGCTTCAGTTTGGCAGGGAAAAGGCTGTGATTGACTGCTTGGTCCATATAACTGAGCAATACAGCCCAAATAATTAAGTTATTTTACAAACCTAAGTTTTTCATGATTTTTTTCTGTTTAAAATAATAAGATATATTAAATAGTATAGAGTTACAGGATTAATGAACCCAGTTAAGAATTGAGCAATGATTGGGGAAAACATTTTTATCTGTTAGTTTTTAAGAAAAACATACAATTTTGACATGTCTCCTATTCACCTACCTCTCCTTTCTTTTTGCAGATAAAAAGTAGATACATCTTAATGACATTCTATGTCACCTTTACAATTATATCTGGTCCTAATTCTTATCTTTTACTATCCTCCAGCAATAGGGAATTAGAAGTTCTTTATATGTTCCCAAAAGACTATCTTGCTTCATGATTATCCTTAAATTTCAAATGATGTTTCTGCATCATCTTCAGAAAAGAAATAGGAGATGTACTTTAAGTGGGATGAACTACACCATTACACAGAAGAAGAAGTAAAAGTGTAAATCATTAGGACCATAAGAATATTATTTTGCTCTCAGCAACAAATGCGTATGCAAAGATGAACTCCAGGATATATGAACTAACCAGACAACCTACAAAGAATAGATAGATATATATAGAACACACAGATGGATATATATCTATTCTATAGATATATACCTATATATTCTATATATATCTATATATCTATATATATTTATAATGTATTTATAATGTATTTAGAAATAATGCATTTATAATGTATTTAGAAATAACTATTTAGAAACTATTAACTATTTAGAAACTATATAGAACTATTACTAAACTAGAACTAAAACTATTTAGAAACTAATAGTTTAGAAACTATTAACTATTTAGAAAAAACTTTGATGCACAATTGAGAATTTGCCTTAATATATATATCTATATATTCTAGATATATATAGAATAGATATATACAGATATGTAGTACATTTGGATGGATCCGAATGTACTACATCATGCTTTTCAACAAGAGAATGCATGTAAAACAATAAGTCACATTGATCTGTAGAGAAAGTGTAATCCTAGTATTATGTGATTTTAAAGTGAAAATATACTCATATACATTTTACTGAATATTTGCTAATTATTTTTCAATGATTGGAATAGACTTGTGGACAAAGCTTGGATATAACTGATATTTTAATTAATGTTACTAAGCTAAAATTAAAATATTGCCAGCTTGGTAATGTAAAATTATAGTTAAATTTGACGTAATTTGAGAGCGGTAACAAAGAAGGAAAAAAGGTGGTGATGGGGATGGGTGCTTAATACATTTATTCTATGTAGTGGGAATCCATGAAGCATAGTTTAAAGTGGATGAAATAGAAATTGATGTTTATATAATTTTTATTTAAAACAACTAACGAAATTAGAGAAATGACAATGTTGAAAGGACAGATGAGGATTGTATCAATTAAAAAAATCCTCACTTTTGATAGCAAGCAATTCATTGATTATATAAAATAGTAAACAGCAAATTAAAAGTTCACTGTATAAAGATATCATTTAGTTAAATAGAGGAAACGGACGTATCTTAAAACACAATGTTAAGAATTATTACTTCTTGAAAATGAAACTGAAGATGGCAATACTGTTTTTCTGTAATAAACTATTTGTACTATTTTATTTTTTACAATGTTTAGGCATTATTAAATACAAGGGAAAGGATTTTAACACCAGCAAAATTATAAAGATTTCTACAAACTTTGATGCACAATTGAGAATTTGCCTTAAGGAAAGTATCCAGCATAATAAAAAAGCTATATGCATGAAAATTTTTATTGCAGAGTATGCACAATGTTCAACATTGTGTGTGGAAACCCTGAAGTATGGAAAAAACCAATAATAAAGGGATAATATATGCAAGTATTAAACTATTAAAAAGACTGAAGGAATTTGAATCTGTGGCTAAACTGAAGAAAAATATAATTGCATATATTCTACTGCATTTATAATGTATTTAGAAATAATTAGTCTAAAAAAAAAAACAGCTGCTAAGATGAGATAGAGGTTACTATGGGTTTTTTGTTGTTGTTGTTGTCCTTCTGTTTTGTATTGTTTTTTGGCTTTCTAAACTTTCAAGGAATAAGGGCCCCAAAGGGAGGAGACTATAGTGACAGAATCAGGTGATGAAATATGAGGATGGGAATCCAAAGATCAAGAAGCGGAGGCATGCTTGGGACAGAGAATCAGAATTACACAGAGTGAATAGGTGGAAAGACTAGCTCAAGTGTTGCAGAATTTGGTCATAATGAAGGACAATCAAGCCACTGTGCTTCCTCAAGGTTGTGTCAATTGCCAAGAAAAGAAACAGTGAACACCCTCAGCTCTGAGACAAGAAACAACCCTGTGTCAAAGCAGTGGGCCCACTAAGAGGCTATCCATGCTAGGCAGGGCCATAAATTCCTGAAAGTGACAGTAACTTCTATAATACTTCTACCTGCAAATTAGCGGCATTGCCTTAAGGTCTTTGAGGGCCAGGTGAAATATCCGTTGAGCTAACCTGTATCAACTGCAAAGGAAGTTCACTGATCAACTGATCCTCTAGTTTAGTACTTCCTTTTGACCATGACTTGTGCTACACCTATTATTTTCTTACTTTTGCATTGATTATGTAGATGAATAACTTTGAAAAGCACAATAAAAATAATAAAGACAAAATACACAGTTGCATACATGCATCTAGCAGAGACAACAGATTTCAAATCATCGCATAAGAGGGACAACGGCTGGTGGTAGAATATGGTGAACAGAACTACCCACTTCCCTCCTCTAACTGAAAAAAAAAAAAAAGGCAGGAACTTGATCTATTTCTCACACAGATTAGAAGAATAAGACAGTTGCTTGCATATTACCCAGTAAAGCCAACATTTTCCCCTCACTTCCGCCACTTTACAGAAATAAATCTCTCATCCACCCAAAAAAAAAAAAAAAAAAGAAAGAAAAAAGAAAAGAGAAGCACTCACTTAAACACTTTTCTTTTACTTACTTTTCTCATAATTTTGCCTATCTATGATGAGATGAGGACTGACCCAGCACACTTAGCTTCAGAGGTATTTCTGAGATTTAATTTCATTTTGTTAAACTTAGTTCTTTGTAACACCCTACCTGATCAAACTAAAACAGTTTGCTTGGTTTTGAAGAAAGGGAGAGAAATTATAGGATTTAGCTGAAAACAAGGTTGCATTTTTATTAAGCCAAAAGATGATAATTATAACTTTAGTGGGCAACACATTAGCACGGAAATACAAATAACCTTGAGGATGAGTAGAAAGGCATAATATTTCCATGTCTTGTAAAGTCTGTGTTTCTGAGATAGCACTAGGAAGGCTTTAAAATTCTCAAATGATTTGCTCCACCTCTGGGGACTGCCTCCTGGTTGGTGATAAAGGTGGCTGTATTCAAGAAGGGTTGCAGTACTAAAGTTTTTTACCAAATGAATTAACTTACAGTCAAAACCTAAAAGAGTAATTTTACTTGCTCTTTTTAAAAAAAATAAAATCCATAATCTATAGCGCAAATTTTCAAAGAAAGAAACTTATGGCTCATAATGAATATCACTATCAATTTAAAGCCTTGATTTCTCTTTCTCTAAACATTATTTTTATTAATTATCACCTGCAAACTACTCCAGGTATTTTTCACAGATCCTTGCTCTCCATCTATCTGTTGGAGAGTTGATAGATGCAAAACACCCTACCACTACACTTTTACTAATTATTGAATTAGTAAAATTTCAATTCTATCAAACAATGAGGAATCACTCCCTATATAAATTTATCTTCCAAATACATATTCTGGTCTTCTTTCCCTTTTCCCATGCCAAAATGAAATTTAAATGAGAGATCTCTCATGATTTTGTGTTTTTACAATGTTTGCTGTGACAATTCTTAACCTAAAACCAGAAAGAATAACAAAGTCATATTATGCACAATATGAACAAAATAAAATGTGGACTTCAAGAGTTAAAAAAATTATTTACAAATAGCCTACAACCCTGAAAATGATTATTTCAAGTCACTAGAGTTAGGGACTCATAGTCATAATTTATAACACCAAAAAGTAAAAGTACAGCCTAACAAAAGATCACCTGAAGAGCATGAATCTAGAAGATTATGAGCATCTTTCTATTTAGAAACACACAGTAAACTGTTCACCTAAAATTGCATGAAACATGTTCCTGGGCCCATTCAGGCAGAATTTAAAAGAAGAAATCCTGTCAAATAGTCTCTTTTCCCTAGGACAGGGTGACAGATATGAGTGATCAAGAAATGCAGTACACATAATCTATCTCAACTTTAGAAAGGCTCCTGATTCTGTCCTGCAAACCATAACATTAAACACTCTGGGAAAATATGACCTTGACTACAAAATTATTGACGAAGCTGAACAACTGGTTGTTGGTTTTTAGTGGATTCTGTCGACTGAGTTGGGGGGATAAAAGATGCCTTTAGTGATTGCATCTTGACTCAGTGATATTTATTACCACCATCCATAACCTAGATTGATACTTTCAGAAAAAAATGTCCTTGTTACTTGGGAATCTGGGGACAGGTATTATCCAATCTGCCATTCACCATTTCATCTTCGCTGTCCATACCTCATTCAAACTGCACATATATCATTCTCTTTCCTTTTACAGCCATTCTTAACTCCATTATTTACTCCCTTTTAAATCATAAGTGAAGAACATAAGGAAATATTGTTATTCATTAATTTATTTGAAGTGCTACAATGTCATATTTTTCAGTTTGCAGGTAATGAATGAGATAATGCAATTGATTTCCAAAAATCTCTGTTCTGAAGACTTACGTGGGTTATATTTACAATTCAGCTTTCAAGACTCCTTTCCAGGAGTTACTGATTCATTGAGTTTGAATTGGAACCTGGGATTCCATACTTTCCACTAGTGTCCTAAACTAGGTATGTTTGGCAAACACTTATTTAAATATAATCGAACATGCCCTTCAAGTTTTCAAATCAAGAAGCAAATAGAGATAGGATATAGGATTAGCATTTGATGCTTTACTGATTCCTTTCACTAAAGTAGTTAAAATTCTATTTAAAAATGATCTGCATCTGAGATACGATGAGTAAAACAGAACTTTCAAGGAATATTTACATAAGAGCACTACATTATCATCAAAGTTACACATTAAAAAAACAAAACAAAACAAACTCTTAATATAGCTTCAAAGGGTTGGCATTAATTACATTCTGATATAAAGTGAGAGCCTCAGTCCTAGGTGTTATCTATCACGGAGTTTTCTGGCAAATGATTTAAAGGCTGTTTCAAAGTTACTAACAAAGTGTACTCAATTCTGGGTAGAATATTCATGTTTAGTGTCTTTGTCTTTAGAGAATCCTAAAAAGCATGCAAAACCATTCATTTATATAAGTTCTTCCACTTTTGATCTGAAAATGTAGTTTCTGTCAAGTGTAAGAAATAGAGCAAAAATAGGTCATAGGTTGTCCATATACCCTAGATATGGAGAGTTAATAGAAAACAGCACCCTGGACTGACCACATGCTAAGAGATGGTATCCAAGTTCCCCAATAGCAAGAGTCTAAGGTTGACTTTGAAGAAAGATTGTAACCTTGTGCTAATCTTCAAATGACACTCGGCTGGCTGCGGTCATTCTCTGCACTAGAGATCCGTTCCTCCTTCCTACTTCTCTTACTTCCTACACAGCCTTCTGCTAGCAAAAATTGAAAATGAAAAATCTAATTATATCCCAAACCTCCTCAAAAACTTCAATAGCTATATACAGCTGATATAATACAAATTAAACTCCTTTTCACTGAATGTTCATGGGCTGCCCTCTGCTCACGTTAAAACCCTTCTCAGCTCTTCCTGACTCAAACTTTATGTTCTAGGAACTCTAAACTATACACTTGTAGTTCTCAAACATACCAGACCCTCATACCCTTATGTCTACATAAATACTGCCTGGGATGCTTTTACCTTGTTGGTCTTCAAGCATATGTTTGGCTATCACTCAAGTCTCACCTCTATTTTAATTTCTAAATCTTCTATCATGAACAGCTCATACATAAATCACCAACTATATTAAATTTAATTTAGTACATAATAGTATCAGTATTTCCTTGTATTTGTTCCCCAAATAGCTATAAATGCATCATGATTCTTCATTAAAACAATTTTATAATTGGTAATTAAGATCTTAGATTCATCATAGAATGCTACAGCTAAACATGTCCTTAGATTCATTTTAACATAGCTTCTTTCTGTTAAACACAGTGAGTATGAATACACTGCATGAGGTCATTTGGGAGTGAATCTCAGAGCTGAACTCTCCCAGATGTTTAAATGTCTTGATTCAGTTTTCTTCTAAGATCACTGCTGTTTCCAAATGTTAGGAAAATAGAATGATTAAATCTTAATTTGAAGTCATCTGTGAGAAGCTTCACCTTAACCTCCTGACATAAAATAGATAAAAGTTAAAATATTCTGCTCTTATTTATGTTTTATCTGACTTTAATGAAAAGCTATTAAATGTTAAAAAAAGAAGTCCTGTTCTAAGGTAAGACTTGTTTGTATCTACTTAAAAAATTCCTGGTTGTCCCAAATTTCCAAAAACAAAAAAAGCCTCAAATTCAAATGGAACATGAAAGTCAGTGAGAAATGTAGGTAGAACCTAATGTCACAATTGTATGCACTGAATAATTATCAGCTTGGTCAACGGACTTGTAAAAATATACAAAAAGCAATGTCTAAATTCATGTGGCTGAGAATATACTGATTATTTCATACCCTGCCAGGAATAAGGAGGAGAAGTCTCTGGAATTCAAAATGTCAAACAAGAACCATTCACTCCAAGCTGGGTAATTCTGTATATACGTTATTAATACATTTCAAATTCCTTTTCACATCATTTGTTAATAAAGTCTGTGATGGATCACATCTATTTGGAAGATCTCACTAAACAACAGAATCTGATCATCGAAGTTCTAAAGTATCTCAAGACATTATGTTTACTCTATATTGTCTTTAATTAAATCTGTTTCTGTAGATGTGGTCTTAGCATAATTTCTGCATCTCTGTTCACTTATCTTTGCTAGATAAGATATATGTATATTTCTGGGGAGGTTTCTTGTGAAGAACTGTGATGGATATGATATTTTACCTTGTTTCATTTTTTAGTTATTACCTCATGGTGTAAAGAGGTTCTAAAGAAGCTTAATATTATAGAAAACATAGGGAAATATTCCCATAAGTATCTTTATTTTATAGATGCTGGCAGAATACAAGAAACTCCCTGGTCAGAGATACAAGATTTTATTACTTGTAGCACAATGGCACCACAGGCTACATGGTTGCACTGCTTTCCCTCAGCACCCCCTCCCCTGTCCCATAGAGTGATACAGAGCAGCCCTGATGGATGCTGCACATGCGGAGGGTTTGCATCACAGGTAAGGAAACCAAAAGTTTAGGGAATCCCAATTATATAAGGAAGCTGCTAGCGAACCTACCCATCTTTGTCCCAGATGGAGATACTATATTTATTATCTTGGACAGTAAACAAATCAGCACTCTGGCATGGAGACAGCCATTAATGTTATCATTACAGTTGTCCCCTATACAAACCTCCTTGGAAAGATTACTCCAGCATGAATACTTTCTAAAAACAGAGAGCACCAACCCCAGATGGGTTCACTGGTAAATTGTACCACTTAACGAAGGTATTCTACCAATTCTCTCTAACCTCTTTCAGAGGATAGAAGTGGAGAGAACACTTCTTAACTCATTCTATGAGACCAGCATTACCCTAAAATCACACCAGAAAAACACATTACAAGAAAAGAAAACTACAGATCAATATCTCTCATGAAAATATATGTAAAAATCCTTACCAATATATTATCAAATAGAATCCAACAGTGTATAAAAAGAATTATATACCACAACCAAGTGGGGTTTATTGCAAACATAAAAAGGTGGTTCAACATTTGAAAATCAATTAATGTAATCCATGACATCAATAAGCTAAAAAAAGAAAACTCACATGATCATATCAATAGGTACAGAAAAAGCATTTGGCAAAATCCAACATCTATTAATGATAGAAATTCTTAGTAAATAGGAATAGAGGAGAACTTCCTCAGCTTGATAATGAATATCTACAAGAAGTCTACAGCTAACATACTTAATGCTGAGAAACTTGAAGTTTTCCTACTCAGATCAGGTACAAGGCAAGAAAGTTTACTCTCATCACTCCCTCTCAACATCCTACTTGAAGTTCTAGTTAATGGGACAAGATAAGAAAAGGGAATAAATTTATACATGTAGGAAAGGAACACATAAAACTCTCTTTATTCATAGGTGACATGATTATCTGTAGAAAATCCAAAAGTATCAACAAATAAACTCCTGGAAGTAATAAACAATTATAGCAAGGTTAAAGAATACAAGGTTAATATATGTCAATCATTTTTCTATATACCAGTAATGAACACGTGGAATTTGAAATAAAAAACACAATCCCATTTATATATTAGTCTCTGATAAATTACTTAAGTATACATCTAATAAAATGTGTAAAAGATCTATATGAGGAAAGCTACAAAATTCTGATAAATGAAATCAACTAAAGAAATGAAGAGATAGTTCATGTCATGGATAGGAATACACAATACTGTCAAGATGTCAGTTCTTCCCAACTTGATATATAGATTCAGTCACAATCAAAATCCTAGAAAGTTATTTATAGATAGCAACAAACTGCTTCTAAAGTTTAAATAGAGAGGCAAAAGCCTGACAATAGCCAAAATGATACTGAAGGTAAAGAACAAAGTTGAAAAACAAATATTACCCAATTTCAAGACTCACTATAAGGCTACACTAATTAAGAAAGTAGGGTGTTGGCAAAAGAACAAATAAATAGATCAACTGAACAGAACGGAAGCCCCAAAACAGAACTACATAAATATAGTCAACCAATCTTTGACAAAGGAGCAAAGGCAATGCAATGGTACAAAGACAGTCTCTTCAAGAAATGGCGCTAGAACAACTGGATACCGATATGCAAAAAAAAAAACACAAAAAAATCTAGGTACAGACTTATATCCTTCACAAAAATTAACAAAATGTAACACAGACTTAAATGTAAAATGCAGAACTATAAAATTCCTAAAAAATAACATAGGCGAAAACCTACATGACCTTGGGTATGGTGATGACTTTTTAGGTACAACACAAAAAGCAAGATCCATGAAATAAATTGATAAGCTGGACTTAATTAAAATTAAAAACTGCTTTATGAAAGTCAATGTTCAGAGAATGAGAAGACAAACCAGAAACTGGGAAAAAAATATTTGAAAAGACACATCAGATAAAGACTGTTACCCAAAATATTAACAAAAGAACTCTTAAAACTCTACAATAAGAAAACAACCCAATTAAAAACTAGGCAAGGGCTTCCCTGGTGGCGCAGTGGTTGAGAGTCCGCCTGCCGATGCAGGAGACACAGGTTCGTGCCCCGGTCCGGGAAGATCCCACATGCAGCGGAGCGGCTAGGCCATGGCCGCTGAGCCTGCACGTCCGGAGCCTGTGCCCCGCAACAGGAGAGGCCACAACAGTGAGAGGCCCGTGTACCGCAAAAAAAAACAACCAACCAAACAAACAAAAAAACTAGGCCAAGGACCCTTACTGACACCTCACCAAAGAAGATATACAAACGGTAAGTAAGCATTAGAAAAGGTGTTCCACATCATAAATCATCAGAGACATGCATATGAAGATGAGACACTACTACACACCTAGTAGAATGGGCAAAATCCAGAACGCTGACAACACCAACTTCTGAAGAAAATGTGGAGCAACAGGAACTCTCAGTCATTTCTGGAGTGAGTGCAAAATGGTACAGCCACTTCGGAAGATAGTTTGGCAATTTCTCACAAAACTAGACATATTCTTTCTATATGATCCAACACTCATGCTCCTTGGTATCTACCTGTTGACTTGAAACAAAGAGACTACCAGATATTTCTCCAGCAAAGATAGTTTTATTTGGGGTCAGCAGGGAATTGCAATTCAGGGTCTGCAACCATGGCAAGTCATATGCAAATCCTGCATAGCAAAGGAAGGAGAATGCTTTTATAGAGATGAAAAGGAGGTTGGGTAGGCTCTAGTAAACAAAAATTCCATGGCTTTTCATTGGCAGAGTCCTTGCCAGGAAAGAAATGGAGTCTTTCTTCATCCTGTTGGGCTCTGTTATCATCACAGGGTGTGAGAGCTCCCCACTTTGGTCTTCCTACTCTATTTAACTGAGATTTCTATTTATTATTATTATTATTTTATATAACCAAAGGATTCAAACATTTATATCCACAGAAATCCTGCAAACAGATGTTCATGGCAGTTTTATTCATAACTGCCTCAGCATGGGAGCAACCAAGATATCTTTCAGTAGGTAAATGGATAAACTGTGGTACATCCAGACAATAGAATATTATTCAACACCAAAAACAATGAACTATCAAGTTATGAAAAGATACAGAGGGACCTTAAATGCATCTTACTAAGTGAAAGAAGCCAGTCTGAAAAGGCTCCATATTGTATGATTCCAGTGGGGGATACTGATAATGGGGGAGGCTGTTTGGGTATAGGAAGTATATGGGAAATCTCTGTATCTTCCTCTCAATTCTGCTGTGAACCTAAAACTGTTCTAAAAATAAGTCAATAATAATAACAAAAACATTCCAGAACAAAAGTGGATTCAAGATGTGCAGAAACATGAGAGATCTATGGGAAATGTTCTCCCAAGTTTTCTAGAATCTTAAGGTTCATTAGGACCTATTCAAACCATTAGGTAATAACTAAATAGAACTGTGCAAATGACTTCTCAAAACATCCAATTTTGGCTGTAACCTCATTGTACACAAGAATCCAGTGGTAGCTGGATTCTTGTTTTCAGGTTCGGATTCCCTAGGAGCAGAGACTAAAAGAAGGATTATTGTGCAAATGATATAGTAATGAAATTCTGTCATTAAAACCTATGAAAGTGTGAGGAAGCAAGATTAAGCATGAAAAAAAAAAGCTAGATAAAGATTTGATTTCAGCTGATCTCTAGCTTCAGCCTGAACCAACAGAGAGCATAAATGGCAGTACAAAGTTGTCAACCTTGAGGGAAGGTTGCTAGTTTTCTGTACTCCCGTATCTGTTAGTCTTTGGCTTTACCCATGCCTAGGGTGAGTGCAAAACTGTGAGCTACTTCTGGTTGTTTCAGAAAACTCAATTTTGCCAAGACCATTTTTCAGGATAAGGGAACAGAGTTCAACTACTGTCAGACAACAGCCATAGTAGCTGAAACATGGGCACTCCAGCCCAATAAAGGTGATATGGGCAGGGTACCAAACCGCGTTTACTACATAGTATAATGGCTTTATATAACATAATTAGGCTTCAAATAAAGTAATCTTAAGTTGCCTTAGAAATTTATTATATAAGTAGCCTTAACAAACACACGTGTCAAATTCACCCATAAGCACACACATGTACTCATGTACACACAAACATGTATATATAGTTCCACTGTAACAGATATGGAATATGAAACATACATATTTAATTGACATAAATTTTTATACTTTATAATTTGTAAAGCATTTCTAATTAGAAAGGTGACTGATTCATCTTTATTATTTGCCTAGAGATTCTAGATAATGCCTGATTATATTTTTTCCTCACACATTCCCTGCAGTAAGTTCTAGCAATGAAAACATTTCAGATACATTAGCATTGCACCCAAGGTTGTGATAATTATTATTCAAAAGAATCTTGTAGTATATAAATATTTAAATTTCATACTAAGTATTTCAGTTTTGTGGCTTTTAGCACTCTCTTTAAATTGGTGCTTAATATAGCCTTCTTTGACTTTTCTTCCACTTTAAAAACAAAATAACCAACAATAGTAACCATAAGAGAATTCTGCTTTTCAAGCTTTCTTTAAAAGTTTGGCACCCTAGCAGGTGTTGGTGAGTCTTTATAAAGAAACAGAAACAGAAATTAAGGAATAATAACTGACTCCCTCTTTAAGGTACAATAATTCTGTTTCATTAAAAGTTATTTCCTTTTTTAAGAACTTAGGCAATCTTTTGTCCAAATTAAATATTCTTTTATATTTTCTTATACTAGGACACCTGCTGGCACATAAATTCAAAATGCCAATACACTGCTTTAATTATGTTTGTCATAGGGAACAGTCCTTTAGTGTTTTTCAGGGTGCTGAAGATTATAAGACGCAAAACATTCTATGGGCAAAAAATTAATGGATGTCCAGCAGACAAATTCCTTAAACAGTGGTGAAGGTCACTGAAGATGCCCTTCACTTATGCTGAAGTTGTCAGACTTCCTTTTCATTCAAAGATTTTGTCTTAGTGTGTGGAGATTTTAATTTGGGATGTGAGTTTGAATTACTAAATGAGAAAACTCTATTTGTTGTGACCTAAATGAGATATGTGTGAGAAATTCATTGCTGTTTAACATTCGGGGTAACAGAATCTTACACATTTCCTCGTGCTACTCTGGTTTGTTTTCACTACACCCAGTGACAAAGAGAGATGTCAAATATTGTTACTTTTTCAAGACAAGTAATACTTTACAAGTGTGATTTTGTGCAATCCTCATAATAATCCCTGGAGAAAGGTTATTTTTATCTCTGTTATTTAAAACAAGGGCATCCTTTAAGAGAAACATACATTACAAAATAGAAAAATTACTATTCTTGTCCTATGATTTGTATGAGAGCATGGGCACTATGGGCTGATATGAAGATGAATCTTTCAAGCTAGGTAAGTAAGGATAAGTCATCTCTTTCACCTCTTTGAAAGCAATTGCAAGAGATCTAAAAACCATGCAGAAGTACGATAAAGGTATAAAAAGAAACATAAATTCTGTTTCAAATACTGTATACTGTAAAGTATGAAAAAACTACAGAAACGAGAAGGAAAAAATGTTACAATTGTCTTGATGAAATAAATTATTGATCTACTGGCATTTCAAAGTAGAAAGCCAATAGCTGTTTATCTATACAATTACAAAAACACACACATTAATATTTAAGTAATGATATAGGGATACTGAAAAACGTTTAATTTTTCACCAATCTAATATAATACAGTGGTTAAATATGTTTAATATTGGGCCTTTATGACATTTCATTTTGATGAAAACTGATGATTCATGAAGTTGCAACATGTATAACAGAAGGGTATTTGACAGAAAGTCAAAACATCTGGCTTCTATTTGTAAATATCTCATGACCTTTCTGAATATCAGTTTCTTCACCTGTTAAATAAAGAGGCTGGATCAAATTATCTGTAAATTCTTTTTTGGATGAATATATTATGATTCTATGTATGAAAACACTCTGGAACCAAAATATATCTTTAAACAAATGTACTGAAATACTTATAAGGCCTGTATATTGAAATGTAAATTTTCATTAGTATTTTAAATTATATTTTATATTTAGAAAATCTAAGTAATTTTATTTTATTAAAATATATACACAGGGGCTTCCCTGGTGGTGCAGTGGTTAAGAATCTGCCTGACAATGCAGGGGACACGGGTTCGAACCCTGGTCCAGGAAGATCCCACATGCGGCACAACAACTAAGCCCACAAGCCACAACTACTGGACCCGCATGCCACAACTATTGAAGCCCGTGTGCCTAGACCCTGTGCTCCACAACAAGAGAAGCCACCACAATGAGAAGCCTGCACACCTCAACGAAGAGTAGCCCCTGCTCGCTCCAACTAGAGAAAGCCCGCGCGCAGCAATGAAGACTCAACACAGCCGAAAATAAATAAATAAAATAAATAAATTAGAAAAATATATATATATACAGGTAGTATAATTTTCTTATAAAATACATTTCTCTAATATATAATTAAATATTGATCCCAGAATACATCTAATTTAGACAACTGTTTTATAAAACATTACTCTATATCTAAAGGACTATTGAGATTTCACACATTCAAAATGAGAATAATTATTAAATAACAAATTCTTACTTTTTTATAATTTAGCCCATGATTATTGGATTATAAGGATTTTTAATAAGCACTGAAAATTAAGATCACATTATTTTTAACTATAATTACTGAGCAATTTAATGTCTTTTTAAAGGGATATGTGGCTATTTAAATAAAAAGTAAAACTTTTGTTCACAGTTTTATATTATCATAATATTTTACCTCTTATTCACAGTGTATTGTAGCTGTTTGCAAGAGTGACTGAGTGAGTTGTATGCTTTCTTCTTCACAATATGAGTTTGTACCAAGAAACTGTAAAAAATTAGAAATTGTTATAAATATGAGGTAAGTAATTTTGGAGCCTGATCCTCAAACCAGAGTTTCACATTTCGCATTCTCTGGTATATCTATCTGGCTATCAATAGATAGATAGGTAGATGATAGATAGATAGATAGATAGAGATGTGCCTGGAATGTAATGGTAGTAACTTTGAAATCTGATCATCTTCCAGGGAGGAATACTTTATTTAAATATATGTGTATAATGGGATGTTATTTTAAAAGGAGTTATTTTCATTGAAAAGTGCAGTAGTTTAGAAATATGATCAACAGATTCACTCTTCTTGGAATCACTCTGATTGGAAGGATACACAGAAAACAATTGACTACTTCTCTTTTTTATTCCTGAGACCACCAATCTCTTGTCTCTGGGCTCAGGTCCTACTCTAACATTAGTTACTGCCACCAACTATCAACATAATCAGTGTTCAAGCTTCACAACAGAGCTGTCAAATTTCATACTGTTAATCTCTTTGATCATGAAAATCCTTACATTTATCAGTCAAATATATTCCAATGTGCTGACAATGAAAATAATACACAGGCACACCTTGGAGATATTGAAGGTTCAGTACTAAACCATTGCCATAAGGCAAATATTGCAATATAGCAAGTTGCACGAATTTGGGGGTTCCCAGTGCATATAGAAATTATGTTTACACTATACTGTAGTCTATTAAGTGTGCAATAGCATTATATTTAAAAAACAATGTACATACTTCAATTAAAAAATACTTTATTGCTAAAAAAATGGTAATCATCATCTGAACCTTCAGCAAGGCATAATCTCTTTGCTGGTGGAGGGTCTTGCCTTGATGTTGATGGCAGCTGACTGATCAGGGTGGTGGCTGCTGAAGGCTGGGGTGGCTGTGGCAGTTTCTTAAAATAAGACAACAATTAAGTCTGCTACACTGATTGACTCTTCTGTTCAAGAACAATTTCTCTGTAGCATGCTGTACGGCTTGGTCACATTTTACCTACAGTAGAAATTCTTTAAAAATTGAAGTCAGTCCTCTCAGAACTTGCTGCAGCAATTCAGTAACAACTTCAGGTTTCACTTCTAATTCAAGTTCTCCTGCTATTTCCACTACATCTGTACATCTGCAGTTACTTCCTATACTGAAGTCTTGAACTCCTCCAAGTCATCCCTGAGGGTTAGAAACAGCTTCTCCCAAACTTCTGTTAATGTTGATATTTTGACCTCTGCCCATGAGTTACAAATGTTCTTAATGGCATCTAAGATGGTGAATACTTTCCAGGAGGTTTTTGATTGACTTTGCCCAAATCCATCAGAGGAATCACTATTCCTGGCAGTTATACCCTTAGGAAATGTATTACTTCAATAATATGACTTGAAAGTCAAAATTTTCACTTGATCCATGGGCTGAAGAATGGATGTCGTGTTTGCAGGCACAAAAACCAACATTATCCTCATTGTTCATCTCCATTACAGCCCTTGGGTGACCGGTTGCCATTGTCAATGAGCAGTAATATTTTGAAAGGCATCTTTTTTCTGAGCAGTAGGTCAGATGATTAAAAGATTCAAGAAACCATGTTGTAAACAGATGTGCTGTCATCCATGTACCCTAATGTTGGCTTTAAAAACCCTTCTCTAAAAGCCATCAAGGAGTTCAGGTCTTTTGAGCATTAGATGCATAGTTTCCTTGCTTGGTGCCCTGCAAATGCCATAATTTCCTTCACCATAACCAGGTATCAGCAGACTGGCTTTGCTGCATGTTGGGCAAGCAAACCTGAGTTCGACTGGTATCTTACACAGTAAAGACAAAAAACCTCAAAGTTACCTAGGGGTCCTTTCAGCTGAGCATGTGACGCAAAAAACATATGATGAGATACATGATAGGGAGAGTGTTTTTACATTTTGTAGATTAAAATCTATTTTGAATGTTTCAAATACTTTCTTTTTCATAGAATATTGTTTGGAATTCAGAAAATTACTAGCTTTTCTTCAGACCAGTGTACACTGGGACAGTCATATTTAAAAGTTAACTCACTTAAGTCACTTAGAAAAATAAATGGAAATGAAGATGTACACTTTTATATAGTCCATCACATTTCAAATTACAAGCTCTTATGCATCAGAAAACAATGACTGTTCATTAAACCATTATTATCCTCAAGATTTCCTTCTCTGTACTCTCCTACCAACATCCTCACCCTCATATGCTATCTCAGCCAAGAAAGAAGGGACTACCTGGATAAAATGAATTTACAGCTTTTCATTATAGATATCTGATTGTATTACTGGAGTTGCTCTATGAATCTGAGAACACAACGTGACTTTAGTTGTAAGTCTACTGGAACAGAGAAGAAAGTTCATGCTCATAAATCGAGCAATTCTATCAACAAGAATCAAATAGCAACAGACAGTTTTTTTGGACTATATCTATGACAGGTAATTATCAAAGGAAACTGGGAACCTAACAGCATATAAGAATATGGAGGAAGATAGCAGTTAGAAGACTCTAAAGTTTTAGAAGTACACTTAAGCCCTTTCCAGCAGTGGGGGAAGGTGGGGGCGATGAAGTGGGAGGGTGGGGCCACCCGGGGACCCTAGATACCTTTCTAGAGCATGAGCTTGGGCATGAGCACCAGCTGCAACTGCTTTTCTTTGGGGCGGGGGGTACCAGCAAGTACAAACAGTACCCTCGTCTAACTGTTCCAGGGATGAAGAGGACACAGCATGTCCCCACCCCCATCAGCACCCTCCCTGCCACTCAGATGCTGCTTGACTCCTCCATCTCCATCTGCTTCCTCCACTCTGAGCCCAGCGTGTCCCTGTTCCCTACGTTCTCCCTGTCCTATGGGGAGAAGGAGCCAAAGACACAGGGGTTTGCCTAGCAGCCCTCAGAAAGCTCTGCTTCCAGCTTTGCTGCCGTTTGTTCAAGGACCTTGAGATCACCATGTGTACACATACATTCTGTCAAAGATGCTCCGTGAAGTCAGAGAAGGGTCCTGTGGACAATGCCAAGCTGATGGTGGTAGAGAACACCAGTGCGGTGGCTGAGCAGATCTGGGAGCTCTTCATTCACTGAAAGCGTGTCTGCACCATGGCAGGGATCAGAAGCCATCTTCTTGGATGTGGACCTCCATGGTGCCTTTTACCATCAAGCTTAGTGCTTAGAAGGACCAAAAGGGGAGCTGTGACTACAGCCCCAATGTGCCCCCAACAACCCCAGCTACCTGCTCTTCCTCAAGATGAACCTGGAGGCTCATCTCCAAGAGTGTGAACACATCAAGTATCCTCATTCCAAGTACTGGCACATGTTCAATGGGAACCAGGACATGTATGAGACACACCTGGGGACATGCCACTTCAAGAGCTTAAATGGATTCCTGCAGTCAAGGGACAAATGCTTCCATGAGATACACATAGTGCTGGCCTGGAAGGCCCAGGAAAATCACTCTCTTTCTTCCATGCTGGGCAAAGTCTCAGAGAATACTGACAAGCTGATGAAGAGCCTTGAGCTCAAGTTTGATGTCATGGACAAAAAATAGAGCCAGCTCAGCTACGACCTCATGGAGTTCCAGAGGGAGGTATCTAATGTTGAAAGACAAGCTGTCCCACGTCAGTGCATGGCTGAACACGGGCATCCTAGGATCCTAAGACCCTCACCAGGTTTTCAAGTTCAAAGGAAACTTTCTGGTCCATCAGTGCCCCATCTGCTGTCTCTGTTCTATTCCATGGATGACCTGCCCTTAGGGGCTCCTCTGACCAGACCACCAATACATGGGACACATGTACCACCTTGCATTCAGGGGTACAATCTCTACAGTGCTCAGAAGACTGCACCATCACCAGGTAGGGTGTCCAGAACCTGCAGAAGACCAACATAATCCAGGCCCACAACAGCCCAATGTACATGCTGGTCTGTTTGCATAACATGCTCTTGAGTGGTCTCCTGAAGGCCATAAAGACCTGGGACATTATGGGTACCAAACTGCAGTTGAAGAAGGATCTCACAGGCCTCAACAAGTGGGTGTGGGCAGTGGTGGCTGTTCAAGCAGCTTCTACCAGACAAGCAAGATCTGGGACATTTGGAAGTTCAACTGCATCCATGTCCTGCAGACATCTGGTGGCAGTATCTACTCTATTAACGTGATGAATCACTTCATCGTGTGTGGCACCTATGAGAATCTCATGCATGTGTGGGATATTGAGTCCAAGAAGCATGTATGGACCTTGACTGGCAGGCCACATGGGCACCGTGTATGCCCTGGTGGTTATCTTGATGTCAGACCAGATCAAGGTCTTCAGCACATGCTACTACCAGTCCCTCAAGGTTTGGAATAGGGACAACATCATCTACATGCAGATCCTGCTGTAACAACAGGGCAGGGTGACTGTACTGGTTGTGTCCCGGGACCAACTTTTAGGGGCTGTGGGTAGTACTGTGAAGGTTTGGATTTGCTAACAGAGAATCCAGGCTGGGTCTTGGCTTTCTCTCCTGGCTGGCCACTCAGGTGGTCTCAGGGTCTCTGCCTGCCCTGTGAGCACAGGCAAACAACTCAGTCAGCCAGGAAATGCTTGGCCCCATCCTGGTTGCTGCCAGAACAATGTGAGTTCTCTCTCTCTGGGTGCCCAGTCCACTCTCTATCTCTACCCCAAATGGACTGCTGGCCATTTTACTCATGTTTTCTACTGTTTTTAGACTGTATGTAGATTTGATTAGTTCCCGATTAAAATAAAAGCTGCACAGAATGTGAAAAAAAAAGTAAACTAATCTGGACAAAGATATGGAGTTGGCTTTAGTTAGACAAAGAGTCTATCAAGGCTGGTCAAATTACAAGTTCCTGTTTATAAAAATTCTCTCAAGCTGTTTATCCTAAAGATGGCATTTGAGCAACTGATAAGTTTCCTGCTCTAGTTGGTGATGTCCATAACCTGATCTAATTAGCACTTTAAAGTAATATCCAGCTAAATCCATCAACATAGGCATTTGTGCTAGCTTAAGCAGTATTTGTGGAATTATTTCTGGGTTATATTTTCTTATGCATGGTTTAAATCTAAGAGCTATCATACAAGTAGTCTCTACACAAAAGTAATTCTGATCAACTCTCTGCACTTATAAATCCCACACAGTTGAGAAAGAAAATGGATGTTGTACAAAAGATTCAAATGACAACAGCTGCAAACAAACTGTGCCCCTGGCACATTCCGACTCTTGTTATCACCACACAGTGCAAGTGACGATTGGTTTCCTTAATCCTGTGATTGTGTTCTGTACAATTTGAATCATTTTCCCATAACTTTTGGACCTCCTACAGGCATCTATGTCCCAAATTTCATCTTTCATTGCGTTACATCTTAGTATTGTAGCAGTATAGCATGGCACTGTAAATTGATATTTTACATGCTGCCTCCGTATGCATTTAATACTGATAAAAAGAAAAATATTCATAACAGTAATGGATAGGACAGGCAAATAAGAATTATTTGGAAGCACAGCTGCCACACTCAGTGTTATAAGTGGCAATATTTTTTCTGGTTAGTTTCAATTTGATAAATATTTATCACAGCCTGCATTGTGGGCAAAAGCAAAAATGTAATCCCTGTATTCAAGGAGACAAAAATTACACATGAAACATTTAAATATAATTCAGACAGTAATTCTGTGCTAAGATGTTTGGTGCAAACTTTAACTTTTATATATGTTCTAAAATGATGTAACTAAGGATATTTATAAGGTAAATTCCCCCGCCCTTATGGTGGCATTCTCTTAGCCAATCACAATAGCTACAATTATTAAGCACTTACCATCTACCATCGCTAACATTAACTAATGTAATTGTCCTAACTACTGTGTGAGCCATTTTGTATTTTAGACCATAAGGTCACAGATGAAAATATAGATTTGGGGGAGGTTAAATATGTCTCATTATTCCCTTCACAAAGTGCAGACAGGATTCAACTGCAGGATTCTATGATTCTGGAGTTCATTTTCTTAAGCCTTTCACCATCCTGCCTAATTAGGTCCTAGTATGCACAGTATTTTTCCCCAGCTTTATTGAGATATAATTGATATTCAACATTGTGTAACTTTAAGGTGTACAACGTGATGATCTGATACACATATATTGCAGTATGATTACTTAGTGTTAGCTAACACGTCCATCAAGTCACATAATTATCGTTTGTTTTCTGTATTGAGAACATTTAAGACCTACTCTCTCAGCAACTTTCAATTATACAGTACAGTATTGCTATCTAAGCTCACAATGCTGTGTATTAGGTCCCCAGAACTTACAACTGGACGTCTGTACCCTTTCACCCGCATCAGTCCCTGGTAATCACCACTTTAGTCTCTGTTTCTGTGAGTTCATCTTTTTCACAGTATTTTAAAAAATATTTCTCAAAATTAGTAGACAAATTTTGCAAGTGAGGGGACATCTGCGATGACTGGAGGCGATGCCATTACTGGCTTCTGGTGGGTAGAGGCCAGAGATGCTGCCGATCATCGTACACTGTCCAGGATGGCTCCCTACAACCAAAAATTATCCTGCCCAAAATATCAAGAGTGCCAAGGAGATTTTAGCTAGATAATTCTTTGTTGCAGAAGGCTGTCTTGTATGTAATTTGGTTAGCCACACCCAGGCCTTTATACAGTAGAATGCACTGACATTCCCTCCCCCAGTTATGACAATAAAAATGTCTGCAGACATGAACAAATATCCCCTGATGGATGAGCAGCTAACACCCCTGCTTGAGAGCCATGCCCTGGAGTAATTAGCTCATAGTCAAGTGAGGAAGACAGAAATAGCCTTTCCAGATGGTCATGATAGTTCATATAGCTAAAACAGAGGGAGAGAGGGCAGCAGGAAATTAATGTTGCCTAGGTCAATTCACAGGGTCTTCACTATGATGTGACTATGAAGGGGGTTTTAAGGATAAAAAAAAACACCAGTCATAGAGAAAAAGAGAAGTCATTTGATTCAATGGGAGAAGACTGTACAAAGTCATAGCAGAGGACGGAAAAATGTATGTAGCAAATGCAGGAAGTGAGGACATGTTCATGTGGCTCCTCAATGGGGTGAGAGCAGGTGTGATGGTTAATTTTATGTGTCAAGTTGACTGGACCACAAGGTACTCAGACATTTGGCCAAATATTATTCTTGGTGTGTCGCTGAGGATGTTTCTGGATAAGATTAACATTTGAATCGGCAGACTGAGTAAAGTCCCACTCCCTAATGGGGGTGGGCCTCAACCAATCAACTGAAGACCTGAATAGAACAAAAATGCTGAGTCAAAGGAAACTTCTACCTGATTGCTTGAGATAGGATATTGTTCTTTCCTGGCCTTCAAACTCCTACTGAAACATTGGCTTTTCTTGTATCTTAAGCTTGTTGGCTTTTGGGTTGGAATTTATATCATCAGCTCTCTTGGTTCTCAGACATTCAGATTCAGACTGGTACTATGTACACAGGCTCGCCTGGGTCTCCGGTCATAATCACACAATCATGCGAGCCAATTCCTTGTAATAAACTTTTAAAATCTCTCTCCCTCTCCGGAGAATCATGGCTAATAAAGCAAGTGATAGGTGATGTAGGATAAAGAAGAGGCTGGAGAGTAAGGCTGGTGTCAGACTACTCAAGGCCTTGTATAATGAACTGAGACATTTCAACTTAACCCAGAAGGAAAAATGAGCTAACGAGATTATTACATGGTTGCCATTTTTCATGTGCTGTTTGTCAAAATGGGGGATGCTGGTATCAGATTATATATGTTTGTTCATGAGTTTATTGGTTTGAAGAAAAGGGTTTTTTTTTTTTTTTTTTTGATAGTATGGAGTATAACCAGACAGAGAGAGGCTGGAGACTGAATGAAAAGTCCTATTGCTGTAGACTAGGCAAGAGATGATAACAATGGGTACAGGTTGCTAATTGTAGAATTAAGAAAGGACAGTTTAGGCAGAAGGAACAACACACAAGGGGATACGATAAAGAGAAATACTGGGGGCACAGCAACTCTTCCTTATTCAACAATATATCATGTAATTTATTCCTTGTATTCCAACATGGTTTCTGGATTCAAAGAGGCCATATTTATATTCTGTTTCACTTCCTCAAAAGCAGGGATAAATTCAGAAAGTTAACAATATATGTAATTGTCTTCACTGATATCCTTCCAGACAGTTTCTAAACCACGCAAGTAACATACTGTTGACCTAAAACAAATAAACTGCCAGTTACTTCTCTAGCAAAAGATGGGTTTATTTGAGATGAACAAAGAATTGCAATTTGCGGATTTTCAACCACGGCAAACCATATGCAGATCCCTACACAGCGAAAGGCGAACGTTTTTAAAGAGAAGAAAAAGACATTGGGAGGGTTATGGTAAACAGAATCCATTGGAGGAACTGAGAGTTTGAAGAATAGCAGCTTTTTCACTGGCCAAGTTGTGACAGGCTCTCATTGGCTGAGCTTTTGCCAGGCAAGGAGAGAAAGTCTTCTTCCTGTTTGGCTCGACTATTAGTGGTAAAGTGTGAAATCTTCCCCTTCTGGCTTCCCCACTCTATTTTAATTGAAGTTTCTGTTTATTAATTTTTACAATATAATGTAAATACATAAAATAAAACATTCCTTCCCTGTTTTTTCTAAGTAGTGCAAAATATGAGTTTGAATGAGCTCTCCTACACCCCAAATGAATACACAGGTTACTTGTTTCTTACACAGAGCAACCAGCTACAGTTAATTATTAAAAAGAGCCCTTACCTAGAGGGCCAGATTTCTCTCCCCTGAAAAAAAATAATAAATTATGGAACTTTGATAATTAGACAAATTATAAGGCTATTTTTTTAACGTTTTTATTGGAGTATACTTGCTTTACAATGGTGTGTTAGTTTCTGCTTTATAACAAAGTGAATCAGTTATACATATGCATATATCCCCATATCTCTTCTCTCTTGCATCTCCCTCCCTCCCACCTTCCCTATCCCACCCTTCTAGCTGGTCACAAAGCACCAAGCTGATCTCCCTGTGCTATGCGACTTAATATATATTTCTCTCTATTAACTGCATAACACATATCTAGGCAGAAAACAAACACAAGAGCTGAAAGTCAGAACGCCAGCAAGATTTTCTTTTTCTCTGTATTTTATCTGAGTTAACTGAGTGAGTCCAATAAAACCTCTGAGGCAATCATTCCTGAATTATTATATGCTCCCGACTGCACCCTGGAGACACATACACTGACAGAATACAGGTGGCTGTGGAGTACTTCACTTAATTGGACCAATGTTACGAGCCAACATTAAGCTTTAGCATGACAGAGATGATTTTGGCAATTCAGAAAATCTAAGATTTTCACTAATGGGTAAGTAAATAACTGTCTGATTCACATTCCTTGTGGTCTTTAGGATGGCTCCAGGCAGAAATGCACATTAAAAGTCTGTTTTAGCAGTTCTCACCTAGCCACCTATCAAATTCCTCTTGGTAGAAAAGCTTTGAAATGCTCTGTTTACAAATGTGCACAATTGGAAATCACTGTGTTAGTTCTCTAAGTATAACGGTTTTTAACCTTATTTGTAGTTATAAAATAAAAGGTTCTGTTTAGTTGAAAAGACTTAGGCTTTAGAAGCTGGTAGGTTAAACACTGACTTAGGCTGTAGAAGCAGGTAGGTTAAACACTGAGCCGGCATCAGTATCTGTCTTTCAGCCTCCCGTCACTCTTGCTTCTGCCCCTGACCTCAGGCATAGCATAGGATAAAGCAGTTTATCATGTATGGCAAAGGTGGGAAGTGATAGAATGCTGAAGAGGTGTTAAAGAAAAGAGACGGGGAAGAAAGAAAAGGAGGTTAACTAGACATTACAGAGCTGTTCCTGTTCCCGGGAAGCTAGGTAAAAACCATAGCTCTGGCCCTCCCGCATTCATTTCACGTGGGGAATGTTGCTGACGTTGAGATTTGTGCTGTGTTCCTGGATTGATGTATGAACCCTACTTCATTCCAGAGCAGACACAGTATGTTACTGAAATATGTACTTTCTATTTTACACTTTCTTCTGAATTACAAATTCTCATAAATCACATTTAGAAAGGCAGGTTGCTTATGAAAAAAACAAAAGAATATATATTTCTTTCTTCCTGAAATCATGTGAGAGTATAAATGTTTAATGAGTTTTGTAACAACATTAATAATTCATTCTAATATATAGTAGAACCTGCCAAAAAAAAAAAAAAAGTTATTTGAGGCTGGATTTGAGAACCAAATATTAAAGCATTTAAGGCTGATCCATGGTCTATCTCTGATCAAGGAAGAAAAGATATCCTCCTACAATGCACCAAAGTTTTATATTTTTCATCCTTTTTAAAAACTGAAATAGCAAATAAAGTTCAATCAGCAAATGCAAAAAGAATGAATTCTTTTTACTTTTATAGGGAATCTGAGATTCCTTCAATACTCCCCCCATCCCCTAGGCTAAACTATTTTAAATGTTTAGCTAACAAATGTTAATACTATTATCCAATAAAAGGAACCAGGCTCCTTTGAGAAAGAGGTGAATCTAGAACAGGGCAAGAAATATTAAAGACGAGCCATGAACATTATCTGGTGCTGGAAACAAGGGAAGTATTAAACAAATGATGGGATTATGTCAAAGGGACACAGAAGTTAACTGAAAAAGATTCCAATGTCCAAAGTCAGAAAAAAAATTAGCAACAAATAAGTAAAGTATTACTGGATTATAACCCAGAGTATAAAATAAATGTCCATCGGTCCATACTGATGTAAATAAATGATTGAATAAATATATTAATGGAGAGTAATAGACAAATTGACTATGCAGAAAAATTCCAAATAATTTATGTAGATACTTCACCTTCACAGACATCGAGTATAAATCCACACTCTAAACGAAGGTTGCGCATCGTGATGTCCTTCCAAAGAGGATGGTACTGACACAGGGAGGAAAAGAGTAACTTTACAGTTACTCTTTGACAAGCACTATCTCAGCCAGGTGATCAAGTTTAACATGAAGAGTGATAAAGTTATGTTGATGTATGTACCCCTGGTATGATGTGATCGGAATGGTGCTTTACCTCAGTGGTTTTTTTCCCCATACTTCCAGCCCCAGTCGAATCATGAGTGAAACATCAGACAAATCCTAATTAGAGGTTGTCCTACAAAATACCTGACTAGTACTCTGCAAACTGTCCAGGTTACCAAAAACAAGAAAAGTCTGAGAAACTGTCACAGCCAACTGAAACCTAAGGGGACATGATGATACAGTGTGGTACCCTGTGTGGAATCCTGGACCTGGAAAAGGACATTAGGTAAAGATTAAGGAAATCTGGATAAATTGCAAACTTCACTTAATGCATCAATATTAGTTCATTAATTATAACAAATGTACCTTACTGATATAAGATGTTAATACTAAGGAAAATGGGTGAGGTATATGGAAACTCTGGACCATCTTTGCATTTTTTTCTGAAAATCTAAAATTATTCTGAAATTAAAAGTTTATTTTAAATTAAAATGCAATTAATATTTCAGTTCCTCAGTCATAATAACTGTAATTCACATGCTCAGTATCCACATATATTCTATTGGACGGCACAGATAGAGAACACAGCCTTCATTGCACAGTTGTACAAAGTCTTTTGGGCAGTCTTCTTCTGAGCCATTTTTCAGCTTATTTCTTCCCTCTTTTCACTAACCCAGCCTCCACACTAAGGTTTGAAGTTCTAGATCTAGGGGTGAAAATACCAGAAGACATATGCCTGGTGTCTTCTGTTGCTCTCTCCACATTTCAGATATTCACATTTAATAGTCTTATTTAAAAGTTTGAAGCGTCTGGTCTTGTAATTACTGTCCCAAGAGTTTTAAAAAAGTTATTTGATGTACAGCAAATATTATGAAGGAATGATCCCCAAATCCATTTAATTATCTTTCCATTGGTCTCTCAGGAATCTGGTAAATATTGTACTTTTCCAAAGGTTATGAACTCTCTGGGATTTTGCTCATTGGCACAGAACTGCAAATCTTCATCCAGCAGATTCTGTAAAACATTTTTACCTTGACTACAATAGTGTTCACCATGTTTATTATAGAAACACATTTCCTATATCATCTTGAAGTAAAATCTTGAACCATACATAACATAAACACAAATGGCCAGAGGCGTCTTTAATACATACAGTCTGGATATCATATTTCTAGTGTAATTGAAACCCAGAGCTCCCATTTCTTCTGAATATCTATTCTTGGGAGGAAAATCTATTTTCACCATTAAGACAGGAATAAAAACAAAGAAGTAGGGAAAAAAAACACTGCAGAAGTTTATAGATTTATTTACTATACATCTAAATCTGTGTAAATCAGAAGAATCTTTAAATTTAAAATGAATTTAATGAAAAAAGTAATTTTGCTACTCTAGGAAATATAGCATTCCCCATTAAAATATCATTGGTAGTAATAACCTGCTCCTTTAAACTATGACCCATCTGCAATAAAATTTTCTATAAGAATAATTCCTGAAATTTCTTATTTTGTTTCACAGATTTTCACACTGTCACACAACAGCTCCTTAATAATTCCAAGAATACACACTGTTGTAGTATCCATTACCATAGAGCAATTGGGTCTAAAATTAATGTTACCATTATTTCCATATATTTAAGTAAATGGAGTAATTCAGTAGTTTATTAAACTGCTGTAATTCAGTAGTTTATAAAATTTACATCACCAGAACTTCACATGCAGCTATTTTATATTACTTCTGAACCTCCCATTTGCTGAGGGATATAGGATATTTACGTATCTTGGGAACTAATGATTAAGCTTAACCGAGTCATTACTGTGGCACATTCCCACCTGTGCCTGTCTGGTAAAACTACAGGGCTTACCTCACAACATGTGTATGGGATTTACTGACAAGCTTCGTAGGAAAGAAATTATGCTAGAGGAAAGCCTGAACACATACAATTTGATCCAGTAACAATGCTTCAGACCTCACAGAGGACACAAGAGTCTTATGAAGTGTTATCTGTCCCACAGAAATACAACCAGCCTAGCTCCAAAACAAGGGAACAGATCCTAGAGAAAGGACCATTAATTAAATCAGGAACAGCCATTTTCCTAAAGCTCTCAAATACACTGGTTAGATGAGAACTTGTTTCAGTATTTCTATAATTAAAGAATATTAGGCAAAAAGAGTCAGAACAAAGTCATTCTTTGTGGACTTCAAGATTCCAGTTCACGGACGGTGGTAGCCATGGGTGATGATGGAAAACAGTGACACTGGCATGTGTGAGGGTGAAGGACTTGGGAAGAGAGGGAAAACACAGCAGTAGTAGCTAGTGGACATGATACAGTAGCTGGTAATATATATTTTGGGGCTTATATGAAACACACCCTGAGGACATCTCAAAATATTTGGACGAAACTTTGAAATGGGAGGAAGCCCCTATTTCAAATGAATAGCACTCTCATTGTATTATGTGTGTGCCTTTGAGTTAATGAGGAAAACAAAAAACTGGTATATACACATAGGGTAATACAGGATGAATGTCTTGAACCAAAAAATACTGAAGATATCAAACACCTTATGATGTATCAGAGACAATTTTATAGGCTTTTAACATAAAAGTGTTAATTTGTGATTAAACATACATCTTCATTTTCACCATTTATGATTTCTAATATGAGAGATGGGTACAGGGTTTCAACACAGTTTATACGTTCCACAGTGAGTTTGTTTTGCTACTTTTTTTATGCACACTGAGTTAAAGATCACTTGACTACTTTGTTGTCAGTTCAGTGACGTAAAAGATGAAATCAGCAGCAGGGTCCAATCTTCTAAGTTGTCCCACTGTGCCTTTACTTCAAAATGGTCTAATGGGATAAAGTATATTCGACCTTCTCTCTCTTGTTTAGTAAAGATATATGACTTCCCTGTCAGAGCCTTACAAAGGAAATGAAATCATTGACATAACCTAGTGAGTCTCAACTGGATACAACAATGCTTTAAATTATGTTTTTGGTTTTCTCTCTTATTTTGTATGACTTGGAAATTTTCATTTTTAATTTGTCACCTACGTGGGAGGGAGGAAAAATAAAGATTGCTGAAACACTGGGCTTATTTTCATGATCACAATAGACATATTCAGCTGGATCTCCGGTGTCCCTCCTTCCTTTATATCCTTTACTGTCAGGGATCCTTGCCAAGCCCCAGCTTAACATTTTCAGAGAAGGCAATTAAAAAGCAACTAGTGAGCTTTTCTCTTTCCATGGAAAGAGGAATCTATGAGTAGTAGATCAACAGTAGAAAGATACAGACCTATTTTAGTGATGATTTATATGTAACAATTGTTGGGAGTGTGTAAGAAACGGACCCCAAAATGAATGTGACTTTAGTAGCTGTTCCATTAGCCCAAGATTCAAAAAAGTCTAGGAGGGAGCCAGTACTGTTTTTCAAGATATTTTCACATTTGAGTTACTTGTTAGAATGTGCAAAGAAGCTCTGTCATATAAAGTTTATTTTTTCTTTTTTTGAGGTTACAGGATTATACATAAGCCTCCAAAATTTTATTTGTTTTCTTCTTTGGAGGTAGGTAATGTAAAAATAAGAAAATATATTCATTTAATTTTTAATATGAAGACTTAAGGACGTACTCCTGTCATTCACTAGCAGTATGGTTATAAGAAAGTCATTTTACCTGCTGGAACTTACTTTAATTTCATCTAGTGAAAATTAATGCACATATCCGTTTTTATCACTAAAGTGAGCATCAAGTTAACTTTGTAAACAACAGTGCTTATAATATATAAAGATTAATAGCAGAGTTGACACACTGGCTTCAAAGAGAACACCTCCAAATATGTTTTCTTTTGCCTATGCAAGGTTATACAAATTATAAAATTGCTTCCATTTTCAGTTCCAGTATGTAAAGAGCTTGGAAGTCATTATTCCCACATAGGTCACAGAGCAAACTGTCCACTCTGAAATTTGGAGAGACAGATGAATACAGAGAGTCACAGATGAGTTATGCTCAGGTAGAACAGAAGCCACTGGAGCCATAAACTGGTAGAAACACTGAAATGGTAATGTTGATGAACTGCTGGAGGCTGAGTGTGGACTAGTATGAAAACGAGAAAGGTATGAGGACTCGGTCTTGGTGGGGAAGGAGCTCACACTTCCTTGGGCTTTGCCTCTTGCAATTCATAGTGAAGAACTGAGAACGAGCCACTCATGGTTCTGTCTGGCAGGGGAGTAAAAGAGTGATCCTTGTCATGCATGTCCACGTCCTTCTAAATAACAAAAGCCTACTCTTCAGGAGGGAAGCTCTTTACCAGAGACTTTTCCAACAGATGTATAAGGGTATTTCTCCCACTGCAATCCCAGTTAGTCTAGTCTTCATATATCACCAAGAGGTGGGAAAGGGGGAAAGCTATCCAATAAGAAAAATGTGTGAAGCCCAGAGACACATGCCCACCAAAGACTGATTTAATTGGAAGATACTGAAATAATCCTCTTCTTCCAAACACTTACCAATATACCAACAGGACTCCAGGATAATCATAGTGAATTATAGCTGGAAGAGTTCCAGGAGGCAGACTCAAAGTGAGAAGGAGTACTTAGGATAGGCCAAAGTCAAGAGTGGAGACAAAAATGAGGACACTAGAGAAATTTGAAGTCTCTGACACTTATCACTACAGCAAGTACAAAAAGAACAAAACTCAACTCCTAGCCAGATTAACATAAATCCCAACACTAGAGTTCTATTTACCACAGTTCCTATTCCCTGACACAGCATGTCTGGCTTTTAAGAAAAAAAAGTTACAATGCATACTAAAAGGCAATATGAAACACAAACACAGTCTTTAGATGCAAAGCAAGCGTCAGAACCAGCCTCAGATGTGACACAGATGTTGTAATTATCAGACAGGGAATTTAAAATAATTACAATAAATAGCTAAGGTTTCTATAAACCTTATAGAAACCTCTATAAACCTTATAGAAACCTCTATAAACCTCTATAAAGTAGATAATATGCAAATAAGTATTGTAAGCTGAGAAACTGACATTCTAATAAAGATTCAAAAGAATGCATTCAAATTCAAAAATACTGTAATTGAAATGAAAAATGTCTTTGAAGGGCTCATTAGCAGACTTAACAAGGCTGAGGAAAGTATCAGTACACTTCAAGTCAAAGTCAGTAGAAACTTCCCAAACTGAAATGCAAAGAGAAAAAGAATAGTTTTTCAAAAAGAACAGAACAGCAAATAACTTGGAGACAGCTTCAAAACATGTAACAAATGCATAACTGGAATACAAGAAAGGAAAAAAAGAGAAAGGTACAACAGCAACATTGCCATAATATCGACCAGGTGCTTTCCAACATTAATGACAGGTACCAAGCCACAGATCCAGGATGCTCAGTAAACATAAAGAATAAATACCAAAAAACAACAATAACTGTAAGACTACACCTAGACATAGGTTTCAAGCTACAGAAAATCAAATACAAAGGAAATCTTTAAAAAAAAAAATTAGAGGGAAAAAAAATCTTAACTATAGATGAACATGGTAAGACCAATAGCCTACTTCTCATTAGAAGCCATGAAAGCAACAAGAAAATGGAATGAAATATTTAAAGTGTTGACAAAAAGAAAAACACTAATCTAGCATGCCACAACTTTATTCCTCTTTCTTCAAAGTGAAAGAGAAATGAAGACTTTATCAGACAAACAAAAACTGAGTTAATTCATTGCTAGGAGGTCTGCCTTGCCAGAAACAGTAAAATATTATATTCAGGTAGAAGGGTTATAATATAGGTTAGGAATTTGTATCTATATAAGAAAGCAAAGACATCAGAGAATAAATAAATTAAGGTAAAATAAATTCATTTTTTCTTATTCACAAATAATGTAAAATATAACTGTTTAAAGTAATACTAATAGCAATACTGCTTTGGATTCTTACAGCAAATGGTGAAATAAATGACAGAAAATTTCATAGGAGATGAGGGGAAGTAATTGTGAATACTCTGCTATAAGGTATCTGCACTACATTTGAGGCAGAAAACAATTATTAGAAAATGGACTTAGAGTTGTGAGAAATATATATGATATACTCTATGTTAACTACTAAAATGTACTAAAGGAACTAAGGTTGATATGCTAAAAGAGGCGATGAAATTAATATAAAATTCTCAATTAAAGCCAGATAAAACAGAAAAAACACTGCATATGTAGAAAACAGCTACAAATATGGTTGACATTAATCCAAATATATCAATAATCACTTTCACTGTAATCGTCTAAATACACCAATTAAAAGATAGACATTGTCAGACTGAGTAAATATCAAGACCCAACTATATGTTGTTTACAGGAAATCAAATTTAAATAAAATAGGTTGAAAATAAAGGATGGATAAAGGTATACCATGTAAACACTAACCCAAAGGAAGTAAGAGAATTAATTTCTAACAAAGGTGACTTCAGAATAAGGAAGATTGTTAGGAGTAAGGAGAGGCATTACTTCATAATAAAGTTATCTATTCTCTAAAAAGACATAGCAAACCTAGTCGACTAAATACCTATATTAGTCTCTGTCTGTCAAATTACCACAAACTTGGTAAAATAAAACAAGAGAAATTTATTTTATCATAGTTCCAGAGGCCAGAAGTCCAAAATCAAGGTGTCATCAGGGCTGTTCTTCCTCTGGATGCTTTTAGGGGAGAATCCATTCCTTGCCTCTTTCAGTTTTTTATGGCTGCCAGCATTCCTTGACTTGCGGATGCATCACTCAACCTCAGCTTCCAGGGTCACATTTTCTACACTTCTTTTCTGTGTCCTCCTCTTCCGTCTGTCCCAGACCTCCCTTTGCCCTTCTCTTATAAGGAAGTATCATTTAATTTGGGGCTCACATAAATATGCTAGGACTGTCTCCTTATCTCAAGATCCTTAACTGTTTCACATCTACATAAACACCCTTTTTCCAAATAAGATAATATTCACAGGCTCTAAGATTTTAAGATGGATATCTTTTGGAAGATCATTTTAAAAAACTTTAATACTCTTCATTTTTGAAAGCAGTTTTAGGTTAATAAAGTATTGCATAGGAGGTACAGAAGTTTTCATATACCCCTCTCTACCCACACACAGATTCCTCTCCTAGTGTGATGCATCTATCACAATTAATGAACCAATACTGATGTATTATTATTAAGTATACCATTTACATTAGAGTACACTCTGTCCTGTAAAATTCTATGGATTTTGCCAAATACCTAATATCATATATAAAATACATCAATGTCATACAGAATAAATTCAGTGCTCTAAAAATGATCGGTGCTCAACCTCTTCCCTACAAATCCTGGGAACCACGTATCTTTTCACTATCTCTAAAGTTTTGCCTTTTCCAGCATGTCATATAGTTGAAATCATACATTATGTAGCATTTTTATACTGGTTTTCACTCAGCAATATGTATATAAGTTTCACTAAAATATTTTCTAATTATAGATTATTAAACATCTTAGACTATTAAAATATTGTATAATCTAAACCTTTTGCTAAGTCTTACAGACATGATATATCAAGTTTATATTAAAATAATAAGCAATAATCGTTTTATTTGAATAGAAGAATTCCTTTATTGCGTGTAACGTCAATATTTCACACAGGTAGGTATACAGCTAAAACTTTTGAGTTAGTGCTCAATGATTTTCTATTATTTTCCTAAAAATACAATTTTGTCTAGCCTAAGATGTGGATATTAATAATTCTGTGGCTAGAATAATTCTGTTTAATATAATTACATTCTACAGAAGTAGAGTAGCCTATAATGAGAAAAAGTTTAAATCTGAAATGCGATGACCTGACTGCAGACAATTTTTACAGTCTATGGCTTCAAACAAACCTACTGTCAGAAGACTCTCATTTTGTTTAAGTTTTTCCGTTTGATTCGATAACTATCCAGTAAAGCAAATTTATAATACTTTTATCTCTAGGGGCATTATTTCTGCATTGGAAACAGAGTAGCTCTTTATTCAGGAGGAAAATTTTCTTTATTCACAGTTTTTGAAAGAGAACTAAAAGTTGAGTACTTTTCTAATCAATATTCTTTCTGTAACTCACTTTGGAGAAGAGAAATGAATTAGTATTTTGGTTAGGTTCACAATCAAAGTAAATATGTTCATCTTAAAATCATCCGATTAATTACAGTAATGTAGGAACACCTAATCAAATTAATTTATACTGAAAAATGACTGAATGACCTAGCCAACTATTTACAAAACTTGTATGTAACACTGATTAAATGACAGACATCAATTTTACTCTGTATTGTTTACTTGCCTGCTGCTTTACAAATATTCCAGATGTAATAACACCACCAGAAAGATTGATTGTTTTATCAGGTTGGTATTTATTTAAATCAAAGTTCAATAAAATATATGTTTAGAAGAGAAGGGAACTTAAAAAAATTAATTCTATTCCTAAGTATTTTTAACTTTCGTTCTTGTTTCCTGGGATTAAAATCTACTCTAAGCTAACTTTTGCTATGGGCATGTTTTATATTTAATATTTCTGCTCCATTTTCCCTTTTGCTTCAAATGGATTAGATCTCCAGTACTATTATGCTGTGATAAGTAATTCTAAATCTTTAAAGATCTGCCCTATAGTTTTGTTATTTCATAGTACTATTTATCTACCTGACTTCCCATCTTCATTACCAATTCCCCAGTGCAGTTAATGTCATGTTACTATGGGGTGGGGAGGATTAAATATGAGCTACTATTAGCTATTAAGTTCTTCTCAGAGATGTTTGTCTATTTCGAAGTGATTTACTTGTTAATCTATAGGGGTTTCGGATGTTATCAATTTTGCAAATTGAAAAACACAGTGGGAGACCTTCAAGATGGCAGAAGAGTAAGATGTGGAGATCACCTTGCTCCCCACAAATACATCAGAAATACATCTACATGTGGAACAACTCCTACAGAACACCTACTTAACGCTGGCAGAAGACCTCAGACCTCCCAAAAGGCAAGAAACCCCCCGCCCCCACGTACCTGGGTAGGGCAAAAGAAAAAAGAATAAACACAGACAAAAGAATAGGGACTGGACCTGCAGCAGTGGGAGGGAGCTGTGAAGGAGGAAAGGTTTCCACACACTAGAAGCCCCTTCACAGGTGGAGACTGCGGGTGGCGGAGGGGGAAGCTTCGGAGCCGCGGAGGAGAGCACATCAACAGGGGTGCGGGGGGCAAAGTGGAGAGATTCCCGCACAGAGGATCGGGCCAACCGGCACTCACCAGACTGAGAGACTTGTCTGCTCACCTGCCGGGGCAGGCGGGTCTGGGAGCTGAGGCTCGGGCTTCGGAGGTCGGATCCCAGGGAGAGAACTGGGGTTGGCTGCATGAACACAGCCTGAAGGGGCTAGTGCGCCACAGCTAGCCGGGAGGGAGTCTGGGGAAAGGTCTGGAGCTGCCGAAGAGGCGAGAGACCATTGTTTTGGGGTACCCGAAGAGAGGAGATTCAGAGCACTGCCTAAACGAGCTCCAGAGATGGGTGCGAGCCGCGGCTGTCAGAGAGGACACCACAGACGGGCATGAAACGCTAAGGCTGCTGCTGCAGCCACCAAGAAGCCTGTGTGCAAGCACAGGTCACTCTCCACACCTGCCCTCCTGGGAGCCTGTGCAGCCCGCCACTACCAGTGTCCCGTGATCCAGGGACAACTTCCCCAGGAGAACGCACGGCGCTCCTCAGGCTGCTGCAACGTCACGCCGGCCTCTGCCACCGTAGGGTCGCCCCACACTCCATGCCCCTCCCTCCCCCCGGCCTGAGTGGGCCCAAAGCAGCTGATCCTTTAACCCTGTCCTGTCTGAGCGAAGAACAGACGACCTCAGGTGACCTACACACAGAGGTGGGGCCAAATCCAAAGCTGCACCCTAGGAGCTGTGCGAACAAAGAAGAGAAAGGGAAATCTCTCCCAGCAGCCTCAGGAGCAGCAGATTAACTCTCCACCATCAACTCGATGTACCCTGCATCTGTGGAATACCCAAATAGGCAAAGAATCATTTCAAAATTGAGGTGGTGGACTTTGGGAGCAATGATATGTATATATGTTTCCTTTTTGTCTTTTTGTGAGCGTGTATCTGTATGCTTCTTTGTGTGATTTTGTCTGTATTGCTTTGATTTTACCATTTGTCCTAGGGTTCTGTCTGTCGCTTTTCGTTTTTAGTATAGTTTTTAGTGCTTGTTATCATTCGTGGATTTGTTTTTTGGTTTGGATGCTCTCTTCTTTCTTTTTTTTTCTCCTTATTACTTTTTAATATTTTTATATTTAATAATTATTTTTTTACTATTTATTTAATTCTTTCTTTCTTTCTTTTTTTCTCCCTTTACTTCTAAGCCATGTGGTTGACAGGGTCTTGGTGTTCTGGCCAGCTGTCAGGCCTGAGCCTCTGCAGTGGGAGAGCCAAATTCAGGACATTGGTCCACCAGCGACCTCCAGGCCCCACATAGTATCAATCAGCTAGAGCTCTCACAGAGAGCTTCATCTCAATGCTAAGATTCAGCTCCACTCAATGACCAGCAAGTTACAGTGCTGGACACCCTACGCCAAAAAACTAGCAAGACAGGGACACAACCCCACCCATTAGCAGAGAGGCTGCCTAAAATCATAATAAAGTCACTGACACCCCAAAAGACATCACCAGACACGGTCCAGCCCACCAGAAGGACAAAATCCAGCCTCATCCACCAAAACACAGGCACTAGTCCCCTCCACCAGGAAGCCTACACAACCCACTGAAACAACCTTAGCCACTGGGGATAGACACCAAAAACAATGGGAACTACGAATCTGAAGCCTGCAAAAAGGAAACTCCAAACACAGTAAGATAAGCAAAACGACAAGACAGAGAAACACACAGCAGATGAAGGAGCAAAGTAAAAACCCACCAGACCAAACAAATGAAGAGGAAATAGGCAGTCTACCTGAAAAAGAATTCAGAGTAATGAGTAAAGATGATCCAAAATCTTGGAAATAGAATGGAGAAAACAGAAGAAACGTTTCAAAAGGACCTGGAAGAACTAAAGAGCAAATAAACAATGATGAACAAAACAATAAATGAAACTCAAAATTCTTTAGAAGGAATCAATAGCAGAATAACTGAGGCAGAAGGATGGATAGTGACCTGGAAGATAAAATAGTGGAAATAATAACCAAAGAGCAGAATAAAGAAAAAAGAATGAAACGAATTAAGGACAGTCACAGAGACCTCTAGGACAACGTTAAATGCACCAACATTCGAATGACAGGGGTCCCAGAAGAAGAAGAGAAAAAGAAAGGGATTGAGAAAATATTTGAAGAGATTATAGTTGAACACTTCCCTAATATGAGAAAGGATATAGTTTATCAAGTCCAGGAAGTGCAGAGAGTCCCATACAGGTTAAATCCAAGGAGAAACAAGCCAAGACACATATTAATCAAACTATCAAAAATTAAATACTATGAAAAAATATTAAAAGCAGCAAGGGAAAAACAACAAATAACATACAAGGGAATCCCCATAGGTTAACAGCTTAACTTTCAGCAGAAACTCTGCAAGCTATAAGGGATGGCAGGAAATATTTAAAGTGAGGAAAGGGAAAAATTTACAACCAAGATTACTCTACCTAGCAAGGATCTCATTCAGATTCGACAGAGAAATCAAAACCTTTACAGACAAGCAAAACCTAAGAGAATTCATCACCACCAAACAAACTACAAACAATGCTAAAGGAACTTCTCTAGGCAGGAAACACAAGAGAAGGAAAAGACCTACAATAAAAAACCCAAAACAATTAAGAAAATGGTAATAGGAACATACATATTGATAATTACCTTAAATGTAAATGGATTAAATGCTCCAACCAAAGAAACAGACTGGCTGAATGGATACAAAAACAAGACCCGTATATATGCTGTCTACAAGAGACCTACTTCAGACCAAGAGACACATACAGACTGAAAGTGAGGGGATGGAAAAAGATATTCCATGCAAATGGAAATCAAAAGTAAACTGGAGGAGCAATTCTCATATCAGACAACATAGAGTTTAAAATAAAGACTATTACAAGAGACAAGGACATGACAGAATGATCAAGGGAGCAATCCAAGAAGAAGATATAACTGGTAAATATTTATGCACCCAATATAGGAGCACCACAATACATAAGGCAATTGCTAACAGCTATAAAAGTGGAAATGGACAGTAACACAATCATAGTTGGGGATTTTAACACCCCACTTTCACCAATGGACAGATCATCCAAAATGAAAATAAACAAGGAAACATAAGCTTTAAATGATACATTAAACAAAATGGACTTAATTGATATTTATAGGACATTCCATCCAAAACCAACAGAATACAGTTTATTCTCAAGTGCCCATGGCACATTCTCCAGGATAGATCCTATCTTGGGTCACAAATCAAGCCTTGGTAAACTTAACAAAATTGAAATTGTACTTGTATCTCTTCAGACCACAACACTATGAGACTAGATATCAATTACAGGAAAAAAATCTATAAAAATTACAAACACATGGAGGCTAAACAATACACTACTCAATAACTAAGAGATCACTGAAGAAATCAAAGAGGAAATAAAAAAAAAAACATAGAAACAAATGACAATGAAAACATGATGACCCAAAACCTATGGGATGCAGCAAAAGCAGTTCTAAGAGGAAGGTTTATAGCAATACAATCCTACTTCAAGAAACAACAAATATCTCAAATAAACAACTTAACCTTACACCTAAAGCAATTAGAGAAAGAAGAACAAAAAAATCCCAAAGTTAGTAGAAGGAAAGAAATCATAAAGATCTGATCAGAAATAAATGGAAAAGAAATGAAGGAAAGAATAGTAAAGATCAATAAAACTAAAAGCTTGTTCTTTGCGAAGATAAGCAAAATTGATAAACCATTAGCTAGACTCATCAAGAAAAAAAGGGAGAACACTGAAATCAATAGATTTACAAATGAAAAAGAAGTAACAACTGGCACTGCAGAAATACAAAAGATCATGAGAGATTACTACAAACAACTATATGCCAATAAATGGACAACCTGGAAGAAATGGACAATTCTTAGGAAAGCACAACCTTCTGAGACTGAACCAGGAAGAAATAGAAAATATAAACAGACCAATCACAAGCACTGAAATTGAGACTGTGATTAAAAATCTTCCAACAAACAAAAGTCCAGGACCAGATGGCTTCACAGGTGAATTCTATCAAACATTTAGAGAACAGCTAACACCTATCTTTCTCAAACTCTTCCAAAACATGGCAGAGGGAGGAACACTCCCAAACTCATTCTACACGGCCACCATCACCCTGATACCAAAACCAGACAAAGATGACACAAAGAAAGAAAATTACAGAAAGAAAACCATATCACTGATGAACATAGATGCAAAAATCCTCAACAAAATACTAGAAAACAGAATCCAACAGCACATTAAAACGATCATACACCATGATCAAGTGGAGTTTATCCCAGGGATGCAAGGATTCTTCAATATATGCAAATCAATCAATGTGATACACCATATTAACAAACTGAAGTAGAAAAACCATATGATCTTCTCAATAGATCCAGAAAAAGCTTTTGACAAAATTCAGCACCGATTTATGATAAAAACCCTCCAGAAAGTAGGCACAGAGGGAGCTGACCTCAGCATAATAAAGGCCATATATGACAAACGCACAACCAACATAGTTCTCAATGATGAAAAACTGAAACCATTTCCACTAAGATCAGGAACAAGACAAGGCTGCCCCCTCTCACCACTATTATTCAACACAGTTTTGGAAGTTTTACCCACAGCAATCAGAGAAGAAAAGGAAATAAAAGGAATCCAAATCCGAAAAGAAGTAAAGCTGTCACTGTTTGCAGAAGACATGATACTATATACAGAGAATCCTAAAGATGGTACCAGAAAACTATTAGAGCTAATCAATGTATTTGGTAAAGCAGAAGGATACAAAATTAATGCACAGAAATCTCTTGCCTTCCTATACACTAATGATGAAAAAGCTGAAAGAGAAATTAAGGAAACACTCCCATTTACCATTGCAACAAAAAGAATAAAATGCCTAGGAATAAACCTACCTAAGGAGACAAAAGACCTGTATGCAGACACTATAAGACACTGATGAAAGAAATTAAAGATTATACAAACAGATGGAGAGGTATACCATGTTTTTGGATTGGAAGAATCAATATTGTGAAAATGACTATACTACCCAAAGCAATCTACACATTCAATGCAATTCTTATCAAACTACCAGTGGCATTTTTCACAGAACTAGAACAAAAAATTTTACAATTTGTAGGGAGAGACAAAAGACCTTGAATAGCCAAGGCAAACTTGAGAAAGAAAAATGGAGCTGGAGGAATCAGGCTCCCTGACTTCATACTATACTACAAAGCTACAGTAATCAAGACAGTATGGTAGTGGCACAAAAAAAGAAATATAGATCAATGGAACAGGATAGAAGGCCCAGACGTAAACCCATGCACATATGGTCACCTTATCTTTGATAAAGGAGGCAAGAATATACAATGGAGAAAAGATAGCCTCTTTAATAAGTGGTGCTGGGAAAACTGGACCGCTACATGTAAAAGAATGAAATTAGAACACTCCCTAACACCATATACAAAAATAAACTAAAAATGGATTAAAGACCTCAATGTAAGGCCAGACACTATAAAACTCTTAGAGGAAAACATAGACAGAACACTCTATGACATCAATCACAGCAAGATCCTTTTTGACTCAGCTCCTAGAGAAATAGAAATAAAAATTTAAAAAATGGGACCTAATGAAATTTAAAAGCTTTTGCACAGCAAAGGAAACCATACACAAGATGAAAAGACAACCCTCAGAATGGGAGAAAATATTTGCAAATGAAGCAAATGACAAAGCATTAATCTCCAAAATTTACAAGCAGCTCATGGAGCTCAATATCAAAAAAAAAACCCAATCCAAAAATGGGCAGAAGACCTAAATAGACATTTCGCCAAAGAAGACATACAGATTGCCCACAAACACATGAAAGAATGCTCAACATCACTAATTATTAGAGAAATGCAAATCAAAACTACAATGAGGTATCACCTCACACCAGTCAGAATGGCCATCATCTGAAATCTACAAACAATAAATGCTGGAGAGGGTGTGGAGAAAAGGCAACCCTCTTGCACTGTTGGTGGGAATGTAAATTGATAAGCCACTATGGAGAACTGTATGGAGGCTCCTTAAAAAACTAAAAATAGAACTACCATATGACCCAGCAATCCCACTACTGAGCATATACCCTGAGAAACCCATAATTCAAAAAGAGTCATGTACCACAATGTTCACTGCATCTCTATTTACAATAGCCAGGACATGGAAGCAAACCTAAGTGTCCATTGACAGATGAGTGGAGAAAGAAGATGTGGCACATATATACAATGGAATATTACTCAGCCATAAAAAGGAAACGAAATTGAATTATTTATAGTGAAGTGGATGGACGTAGAGTCTGTCATACAGAGTGAATTAAATCTGAAAGAGAAAAATAAATACCATATGCTAACACATATATATGGAATCTAATTTAAAAAATGGTTCTGAAGAACCTAAGGGCAGGACAGGAAAAAAGATGCAGATGTAGAGAATGGACCTGAGGACACAGGGAGGTGTGAGGGTAAGGTGGGATGAAGTGAGAGAGTGGCATGGACTTATATATACTATCAAATGTAAAATAGATAGCTAGTGGGAAGCAGCCGCATAGCACAGGGAGATCAGCTCCGTGCTTTGTGTCCACCTAGAGGGGTGGGATATGGAGGGTGGGAGGCAGATGTAAGAGGGAGGAGATATGGGGATATATGTCTATGTATAGCTTATTCACTTTGTTATAAAGCAGAAACTAACACACCATTGTAAAGCAATTATACTCCAATAAAGATGTTTTAAAAAAAGAAAAGAAAAGGAAATCAAAGTGTAGTGAAATTTTTCAAGCAGTCATTATTTGAGATTTGGAAAATAACGGGTATTGAATGCTGAGTCAGATAATTTTGCCACAGCTTAGTATTGTAGATTCTGTAAAATTTTCCAAGATTTTTACGCAATAAGTCTCTTTTGAGTCTGATTTCCTACTATTCATTACTTGAAATGTTTGTCTGAAAGACAAATAGTTTTTGTCTCAGCTTTTCATCAGTATATCTATGCTCTGGCAGAAGAATAATCAGAATGAACTGCAGCCTTTCTTAAAATATACTTCATTTATAGGACAACATAAAAGTAAATCAAGGACAGATACATTGAAGGTCATAACTATAAATAGTTACAATTTTAAAATGGTTAAATGAGTATATTTAATTTCATTATATACTAAAATAAATTCAAATTTCATATGTATAATATTCATAGTTATAAATAATTTATTAAGGGCAAGAAAATACCTGCTATTTAATATAACAGTCAAGTGGGATTCTATTTCCACCCAGGATGTTGAAATCTGAGAAATGCTGCCCTACTACAACAATGAGCAAAAAATGTAACTTTCACAAACTGTTTTTTTTGTTTTTTTTTTTTGCAAGTAATCAGAGACCTGAGGTTTCAGGGCAATTAGGAGGCCTGATATTCAAGAGGGGACAGATGTCTCCAAGGTGAGACAAAATGTGGTAGAGCACTGAAGCAAAAAAGAGCTGTCAAATAAGCACAATGTAATGGAAAACAGAGACAACATGCATAAATAGATGGAGGATTTCAGCACAGAAATGGAAACTGTAAGAGAGCCAAAACAAAAGACTATAAATTTAAAAATACACGTATCAGATATGAAGAATTCTTTCAATGGACTCATCAATTGAAGAAACACGCATCTAAGGAGAAAATTAGTGAATGATAGGTTAGTAAAAAATTACCAAAATGAAAACTCATAAAGAAAAAAACAAGTGAAACAAAAACAGAACATCTTAGGATTGTGGGACAAAATTAAAAGATTTAATATACATGTAATTGAAGCCTCAGAATAAAAATAAACTGAATAAGGAAAAATATATATTTAAAAAGATGTTGGGTAATCAACAATTTTCTGAAAATATAGGAAGATATTAGCCACAGATCCCTAAAATTTAAAGAATCCCAAATGCATCTAAAAGAAATGCAAAAACAAAGCAAAACATACATGTAAACACACACCTCAACACATCATGTTCAAACCATCACACTAAACTAGTGAAAACTGAGGATAAAGAGAAAATCTTGAAGGTAATAGTGGGGGGGAAATGATACATTATATACAGAGAAAAAGACAGAAATTATAGCACAAACTATGCAAACTAGGCAATAGAGCAATATTTTGAAAGCACTGAAAGGTGAAAAACATCAACTGAGGAATCTATACCCAAGGAATTTATTTTTCAAAAAACTAAAGCAAAGCATTTTTTGACAAATAAGTGTTGAGTAAACTCATTGCCTGAAGAATTGTGCCACAAAAATGATAAAGGTAATTCTTTAGGAAGATTTATGATATCAGAAGCTTGGATTTACACAAAGAAACAAAGAGATCTGAATACAGGTAAAATGAGTTAAATATAATAGCCACTTATTATAGCCACTGTTACTAAGTGAATAAAACTCATTCTTGGCAAATGAGATTAAAACAATGGAAGATAAAATATGAAAATAAGATCTTACTGGGTATAAGTAATTGAATCATATAAGATTTATTTTAGATCTCACATTCAATTTTATTCCTGTGTTGCCTAAATTTTTTTTTATTGTTTCAGATTTTAAAAGTTCATGTGGAATTTCAAAAGGTTAGATTGGTAAGTCTATATTAATGTTACCATACTGCAATTCACTTACATAAAGTTTGAAAACAAAGTTTTACTCAAAGTAAAATTAGAAAATATCAAAATATGTATTCAGCTTATATATGTAAATATTAATAAATAAATAAATAAATATATATATTTTATATATATATATATGGCCTTCTGGAAAAGACAAAACTACGGACACAATAAGAGGATCAGTGTTTGCCAGAAGCTAGAGGGCAGAGAGGGAGGAACAGACAGAGCACAGAGGATTTTTAGGTGAGTATTCAGATGGAACAAAATGCTTTTTATTCTTTGCCATTCAGACAGGTCTATCCACATACCCCATCCTCAGACCTTGTCATCAATTTGCCAATTGAATTCCTTCCAAGTCCTGACCATCTAGACAAACTGGAAGTCAAAGCTCATGAGTCATTGTGGACTTGTACCTCTCCTCTGTCCCTTTCTCCTCCCAAACAACCAAGTGCACTGCCCAAACTTTTGCCTATTGATAGGATTTCCCTTCACCACTTTCTGTCAGAGATGTCACAGAAGCTGTAGTGCTGTGGCTGCGCACTTCTAGGATGGTATCTGTATATCATAGAGAACTGTCTATACATCAGTCCTGAGTTTTCTCTTCCTTAGTCAGTTAGTCATAGGCAGCCTCATGTAGCCATAAGTGTGAGCTGGGAAAGAGATAATAAAGTAGGAATCATGGAGAATCAGACCACTTCATGCAACTTACTTGTGCCTATCGTATTCTGATCACACTGACTACTTGTGCTTGATAATGCTGTACTGCTGTGCATGCTCAGCTTCATGGTGTAGTGAGCCAGAAAACACCCCACCCATGATGGGCAGCTCAGGTCACGTGGTAACTTAGGAGTTCATTGTTAAGTGTTCAGTCTCTAATAAAGACCAATAGCAAGCCAAGAGCTGTTTTGTGCTTTTTTCGTTTTTAAAAGGAGCAGAGTTTTCCTAAAGGTTTGAGCTATGATTCATCTATAAGGAACTGCCAGAAGTTCTAAATAGCATCTCCTCTATCTGCTACTGACACTTCAAGCACAACTAGATCTTTTGGATCATACGGCCCAAATGGCAGAGCATTTTGCACAACCGGCTAGACTTGTTGCAGAGACTCCCTTGTTCTGGTGCTCACTCGAAAGTAGCAGCTTTTCAGATCACTCAGTAATGGGCTGAAATAGCACACCCAAATGAATGATACTTTGCATCCAAATTCCAAGGAGGCACACTGGGCACCATGTCTCCTGTTTCGTGATAGGAGGTCCAGCTGCAACAATTTACCCTTCAGCAATGAGGGGATATCTCGACATGCTCCACACCACCAGACACTTAGAAATATCATTGAAGTGGAAGGTCTCTGATTTTTTGTTGGATTTATTTCCTACCCTCTGGCATGGAAATGTCTTACTGATATATACCGAGTAGTTGATATTTCATGCTCACCAGGCTCAGTCAGCTTAATGTTATCAATGTCACGGACCAGTGTGATGTCTTGTGGAAAGGAAAGGTGACCAAGCTTCCTACGAACTAAATTATGGCATAGGGCTAGAGAGTAGTTATACCTCTGAGGTAGGACAGTGAATGTGTATTGCTGGCCTCGCTAGCTATAGACGTATGGCTTCTGATGATCATTACCAACACGTGTCCAGAGAAAAAAGCATTTGCCAGATCAATAGCTGTGTAGCAAGCACCAGAGGATGTGTTAATTTTCCCACGCAGCATAACCACATCTGGAACAGTAATTGTGATACAAATCAATAAGTGATTAAACTTCCTGTAATCCACTGCCATTCTTCAGGATTGTTTTCTGCATAGGCCAAAATGACAAGTTGAATGGGATGTGGCGGAAATCACTTGGCCTTTCCTGCCATAACAGCCCTCACACCACCTATCAGGAAACCAATGTAAGGATTTTGCCAGTTGCGAAGATTATTTTTTCAAAGTACATATTCTGGAATTGGTGAAATAACTACAGGTTGGGGACAGGGACTCCCTGGGCCCACCATGAGATAGACCTGAGATAAAACTCCAGTGATTGCTTGACTTCCATAAGCCCCTGCTCTGACTAGTGGACCACAGTGATGCTTTGGATGTCCAGGAATTAGAGTCAGTTCAGAATCAGTGTACAGTAATCCCTGAAAAATATGACTGTTTCTCTTTCCTCAATGCAGTCACAATGGTAAATGGCCAGAGGCCCTCATCAACTGACTTTATGTCAATAGAAAAAGAAGAAATTTGGACACAGAACACAGACATACAGGGAAAATGTCATGTGATAATGGAGGTGAGGATTGCTGAGATGTGTCTACAGGTCAAAGAACACTAAGAATTTCCAGCAATCATTAGATACTAGAAAAGGCCAAGAAGTATTCTCACTTGGAGAGGGCCTAGGCCTTGCAAACACTTTGATTCCAGTTTTCTAGCCTCCAGAACTGTTAAAGATATTTCTGCTGTTTCAGCCAACTTGTTCATTGCAGTTTTTTATGGCAGCTCTAGGAAACCAATACACTACCAATCTACTTTTTTCTTTCTAGGGATACCATGATCAATGCATAGGTCTCTGCAAATCAGACTATTCATATTACTACTTTGACTCTACTATCCATTACTGTAACCACATCCACCTTGTCTCTGATAATTACATGTTGCCCTTGGCCCCTGCCACCCTGAGGTCCATTATCTCCATTATCTCCCAGTTCAGTGAGAAGGGTTTGCACTGTAACTTCTGACCTATTGAAAGTGTGAACACAAGGCTCTTCAAGGATACTGGGACTCTCCTCAAAATTTATTTTTCACAGTCTTAATGAAATGTGTGTCCTCTTAACCCATGCTAGATAAGCAGGTCTTACACACCTAATCCACTCTATTATTCCAATCTCCCTAAGTCTTGGGATACCTTCCTCTATAGTATACCAAGGCAGTTATGGCATTTCAACTTCATTTGGGGCAGACCACCTTTGGATCTGTGTATAATCCAACAAACCAAACCAAGCGTTAGGGTCCTTTCGACACCTTGAGCTACAACGTGGAATCTAGAAGCTCTGCTTAGAGGGCACATAGCAATACATTTGGCCTACTCTAACTTTAGTTCGTTTCACCATGATCGCACACCCTTAAGATCCATTTCCACAAATATCCCCATATCTCTGTCGATATAAATTAGAAAAATTGTGCAGTTCTTTTGGTGTACAGTGCACTCACTACCTTTTGGGTCACAATTTGTACTTGGGATCTGAGTCTATTTATAAATCTAGAACAAAAAGGGGTGTTGCCACAGGTCTTGAGGAGAATCACCAGTGACTTGCTACGTAACTGTCTCAGTGGAGGTAATTACATATTCTCCAGAGAGTAGAGAGCTAACATCCTCAAGCAGGGAATGAAGGGCTGTTTCTACTGGCAAAAAGATTTGTCAAAATTAGTGTTTGACATTGTCACCTTGAGCTTCACTTTCTGAAAGTATTTAGTTTGTGGTATCCAATGGCAGCATTTTACATGTTTCTATTGTCAAATCATGGCAAGGACTGCTAGTGCTTTCTTTACCACTCAAAATAGAATGTTTACTTCCTACTCACATTTGAGGAACAATTCCAGAAAACCCAGAACCAATTGAGAGAACACATTCTAAAGATTCTCTTTCTCTCTAGATCTTCTCTAACCAAAATTTGTATTAGCCTATTTGACCAGAGAAGTAGAACCTGTAGAATATTAATTGCAAGGAATTGGGTCAGACAATTTTGAGAGTGGCTAGACAAGTATCAAATCTATAGGGCCCGCCATCAGGAAAGGAAGGCTGGAAGTCTCAGGCACAAGCCACAGTGGACATTTCTTCTCCTCGGAATTTATTCTGCTCTTAGAGTCTTTCAAATGATTTAATCAGGTCCACCCTGAATCAGGCCCTTTCTTAAATGATTATTGACTTTAAGCACAACTAGTTGTTTTTCTTCTTTTTAACATCTGTATTGGAGTATAATTGCTTTACAATGGTGTGTTAGTTTCTGCTTTATAACAAAGTGAATCAGCCATACATATACATATATCCCCATATCCCCTCCCTCTTGCATCTCCCTCCCACCTTCCCTATCCCAACCCTCTATGTGGTCACATAGCATGGAGCTGATCTCCCTGTGCTATGCAGCTGCTTCCCACTAGCTATCTATTTTACATTTGGTAATATATATAAGTCCTTGCCACTCTCTCACTTCGTCCCAGCTTACCCTTTCCCTGCCCGTGTCCTCAAGTCCATTCTCTACATCTGCATATTTATTCCTGTCCTGCCCCTAGGTTCTTCAGAACCTTTTTTTTTTTTTTTTTTTAGATTCCATATATATGTGTTAGCATACGGTATTTGTTTTTCTCTTTCTGACTTACTCTGTATGACAGACTCCAGGACCAACCACCTCACTACAAATAACTCAATTTTGTTTCTTTTTATAGCTGAGTAATATTCCACCGTATATATGTGCCACATCTTCTTTATCCATTCATCAGTCGATGGACACTTAGGTTGCTTCCATGGCATTTTTCACAGAACTAGAACAAAAAATTTCACAATTTGTATGGAAACACAAAAGAGCCTGAATAGCCAAAGCAATCTTGAGAAAGAAAAACGGAGCTGGAGGAATCAGGCTCCCAGACTTCAAACTATACTACAAAGCTATAGTAATCAAGACAGTATGGTACTGGCACAAAAACAGAAATATAGATCAATGGAACAGGATAGAAAGCCCAGAGATAAACCCACACAACTAGTTTTTGATTGAATAACTGTGGACTATAGCCAAGCCAAGTTGACACATAAAATTGACCATCACAGGTAGATTCACAAATACTATGCCTCTGTGTAGGCATCCTTGAAGACATGTTTCAACAAGTGTTTTCTATGGAAACAAGACATTTTCTAATAATATACTTAACATTTCTTGAAATCCTTAGGAGTAGGAGGGATCCTGGGATGGAAGGCAGAATATAACAGAACAAATGAACTGTATTGCAAATACATGATAAAACCTCACTGAAGCTGTGGAAGAATAATATGGTAACCTAAGTAACTTTAGAAAGGAGAATGGTCTGTAAGACTAAGGGAAAAGGAACTGTACACAAGCACTGCACTCTAGTTTTAAAATATCCTATCTGGGTATGGTATAACAATTCTGATATTGCTTTGCAAGCTTCTGAAATTAAACAAATAAATGGATGGCAGATGGTGGGGACCAAGTTCTTCACTGTCAGAGTGAGGGGATATAAATTAGCAAGAGGGTAGACTCTCTGGTAATATTCATGTAGTAATATATTAAAGGTGGATACATCAGTCTAAATTCGTATAACTTAAGAGAGATACAGATGGTTAACTTATGGAGATATTTGCAGATATCTATATATACATAGGTTAGTATATACAAATATATGTAATTGCATTGTCTCTGAGAGGACCTAGAAGCAATAATACCCCAGTAACAAAGAACACACCTAGCATCAGACTTTAATTTCTAACAGTATTCATTAACAAAAGGATCCAGGAGAAATGGCTGTGAAAAGACTCCTTGGACAAATGACTGGTCTAGGACTGAGGAAAAAAAAATATGGAAGATAAGCCTGGAGTATCTGTAGTGACCAGAAAAAAAATGCTCAAAAAACAAACAAAACAGTGAAGAATATCAAAGAGACACAGAGGCCAATTGAAAAAGCCAAATGACCAAGGCTGGAAGAGTTTAAGTAACAAAATACAGTAGTACTTGATAATAACCCAAATTATAAAATAAACATCTGTTAATCCATATTTACTTTAATAAATTATAAAAACAAACAAATTAATGGGAGAAGAGATAAATCTCCATTGTAGAATTCCAATTAATTTTTGTAGATATTTTGCTCTCCAGGTTGAGTGTAAGCTCTCATTTCTTAAGTATGAGCTGCACATAGTGACCTCCTCCCAAAGACTACAGTATGAAAAGGACAGAAGTAGGTGGGGAGAGAGGGAGTAACTTTACATTGGAGAAACATGACAAACACTTCTCAGCCAAGTAGTCAAAGTCAAGTTCAACAGAGGTGAATCATACTGATATAATGTATCTTTAATATAATTTCATGAAAATGACACTTAACCTCTGTGATCTTAATCCTTACACCCCAGAACTCCAGTTTAATCATGCGAAAAAAAACTATCATAGCCAAGAGGAGCTTAAGAAAACAGAAGATTAAGTATAATGTAGTATCCTGGAAAAGATTCTGGTATAGAAAAAAAGGCCCTAGAGAAAAAAATAAGCAAATCTGAATATTATATGAACTTTAGTTAATAATAATGTGTTAATATTGATTAATTAATTATAAGAAGTGTACAATATTACTGTAAGAAATTAATAATAAAGGAAACTGGATGTGGGGCATAGGAAGCTCTTTGTAAAATCTTTATATTTTTTATGTAGATGAAAACTGTTCTCAAAGATAAAGCTTATTAAATTTAAATATATATATTTATATTTTCTATTTCACTAAAACATGATTATAATCCATTCTCCAGTGAGATATTTCTGCAGTCCTGACACAGATACTCATTGCTTTAATCCTCAGGGTTTTTTTAAACACTCCCTTACTTGATGTAATGTGAACTCTAATCCCTGAGAGGAAAAAAAGCCTAAAGGCTTTAACAACTTACAAAAATGAAGGTCCCTGCTTCAGAAATTTCTAAGATTAAATTGGAAAACAAATTGTATAAATCCATTGCTTAAGTTATAATGATATGAGAACTGATAAAATAGACATATGCCCTGGAGAATGTGGTCACTATTATATTAAGCTTTAATAAATACTGCATTCTGGTTGTCATGTTTCTGTTAGTAAAACATACAAAACATGGATGATATTAGATACTGTGAGAAATGAGCTAGGAAATATATTACATAAATAAACAATATCTGAATTTTTTATTAATGTAAGACAAATAGCTTAATAAAAACTATTTTAATACCATATTTGATTTGATTGCCAAGAATCACAATTATTTGTAAATGGAAAATCATGTATAATTCACTACCAGTACTTGAGAAATTAAATATCAAAGATTAGTTTGAGTCTGTGTATAACTTCCATTCCCTGTTCAAGTTTTAGAAGAGCATCAAAATTTTGTATTCTAGTTTAATCTGTAAAAGGTGTTGAGATGAATAATGTTTTGTGTTTTCAAACAAAAATAAAAAATGTTAATTTTTTAAGAAAAAAAATTCATAGAAGTAAAAAAATTATTGATAAAATGATTAGACATGAAAAAGCAGTATAGTAAATAGTGGTTACTTTTTTATGCATTACTGGAGTGATTAATGTTAAATAGCTTTTGTCTATTTTTTAGGCATTGGAATTGTTTCAATAATACACATGTGATATAGAGATAAAATTTCTGCCTATTACTGAAATTGCCAATCAGCATCTTTGTCTAAGTGTACACACACACACACACACACACACACAACTACTTTTCTCTCAGAACACACCATGTTTTTTTTGTTTGTTGTTTTTTTTTTTGGCTGTGCTGGGTCTTCGTTGCTGGGTGCAGGCTTTCTCTAGTTGCGGTGAGCGGGGGCTACTCTTCGTTGTGGTGCACGGTCTTCTCATTGCGGTGGCTCCTCTTGTTGCAGAGCACGGCCTCTAGGCGCACGGGCTTCGATAGTTATGGTTCACGGGCTCCAGAACGCAGGCTCAGTAGTAGTGGCACACGGGCTTAGTTGCTCCGTGGCATGTGGGATCTTCCCGGACCAGGGCTCGAACCCGTGTTCCCTGCATTGGCAGGCAGATTCTTAACCACTGCGGCACCAGGGACATCCAAGATTCTTGTTTAACCTTAAAGAATCAGGTGAATTGAATGTGCCCCAGTCCTGCTGATGTTGGTTGTTTTGAGTGCCCTCCAAAATATGTCTGCCCTAATATAACTGAAAGACTTGAATGAAATGTAACTTTGTGAAGAAATGCAGTTAGTAATCTAGAAAGACCTGTCAGAAAATTCCTTTATTATGTTGAGCCCCAAATTTTCCTGCATTAGGATTAAACATAGGTCTTAATTTGACATTTTGTGAACAAGGGAGACTACTTCCTCCATTTGGCAAGGCTTCTTATTTGAAGAAAACTAGTGCATCTCTCTCTCTGGACCTTCAGTTGACACTTCTTGCTGTAAATTGCTTTAGTTATTCCTTTGAAATAAATGAATCATTTTAATTCTCTCACAATTTTATTATTTATTTTATATATGTGTTTAAAGATTGCTGTGCCCCTAAATATCCATATTTGGTGCTTAGAAGAAAATATATTACAAGTATCTAAAAAAGTCCTATTATGAAAAAATCACCAAATAAATACAACAAACACTTATGGAAATAATAGGATTAGGATCATATGACACGAAGCTTATACAACTAAATTCAACCAATCAATCAATTACTCAACAAACAAACAAGTAAACTGATGTGAATTTTAGCTAAAGCACTTATAAAAGCAATAAATAATCTAAATTTTATATAGCCCAGTTAAATCTCCATTGACAATTGTGTCTGGCATCACTGTCATTCAATCTCCTGAATTTTTAGCTGGGGAGCTACAGCTTCTTTGGATTTGTAGGCCGTTCAGAGGCATTTTCTTTCAATAAAAACCAGTTCCATCAAAATTCAGAATCTGATATTTTGTGTAGTCTTTATCACCAGTCAGTATTTTAACATGGAAGATAATTGGCTTCATAACTTCATCCTCTGCACTGTCAATGACATTTACATAAACGTTTGGGGTAATTATAATCTTGAAGCCCATTACTTACACAAAGACTACAGTTTATGCAGAAATTTCAGTTTTTTCTCTTAAGATTTTCATATATTGCTAATACTTTTTTTTAATTGTATGAAAGTTGTTCTTGAATGTTTCATAATATTAATATATTGTAAAAATTGGTTATGAACTAATGCTACATCTACAGAACACTAGCATTATCGTGCTAGTGAATGACTAGCACTATGTGATAACTTAATACATACGTTATCGTTGTATATCCACTAATTCAATATATAGTACATAAAGAATTGAGAATTGTGGTAGTATAGATTATACCCAATATTTTTACGTGCTTTATAAATTTAGGATAAGGCAATAAAGTAATAAAGCAGGGTTATAATTGTAGTATTTTAATAATACTATTAAATAATATTTAACAGTGTTTGAATAATTTTACTTTTATTGGCTAAATTTGTATGAGATTTTGGAAGCACTCATACCATTGATTTTGCTCAACTCTGTCAACTGAAGCCCTTGCTTTTGTGCCCAATAGCTCTACCCAAGTTGGGTCACTCAATAGCTGTGTTTTTAAAGTTTCATTTTTTAAAAAATCATAGTTCAGGACCTCATGCTTTTCTCTACTACATTTTTACTACATTTAAAGTCATATTTCCAAATATTTTTATGTTTATAGAAAATAAATCTAGTATCTACATAATCTGGTCTTAAATTACTCAGTCTCTTTACATTTTATTTCTTTTGTATTGAGACCTATTTTAAATTTCTTAACCCCCTCCATTACCCTTATTATATCTTCATATCATGCTCAAAGGAGAAAGTAAGTTTGAGAAGTCAGAATAACTTATCTGTAGAATTAGTTTCGATATTAAGTAATAATGGTTTAAACAAATTAATTTTCTCAACTAAACAGGCACAAAGTTGCAGAGAATAGATTAGTGTTTCAGCTCTACTGAGGGAGTGTTGGCCCAAGTTTTTTCTATCAGTCCCAGCCATGTGATTTCCATATTTCAAGTCATTTCATGGTCCAAGGTGGCTGCTGGAGCACCAGCCATTACATGTGCTTGCAGACAGCAGGAAGGAAGAAGGGAGGGAAGGCTAAAGACTTCTCTCTCCTTAAACACACACACACACACACACACACGTATATAATTTCCATGTATGTGCAACTGACTGACACCTCCTTCACTGATACATAGTCATTTGGCCAAGATATGAAGGAGGTTGGAGTAAGATACAGTGTATTTATGTTTTAAATATTTCACTGGATTCTACTTAATAATAATGTAATTTTGGCCACTATAGGCATACATGTGATTTCTATTTGTTTTTATTTTGTGAGGTTTTTTTGTTTTTGCATAAAGTTTACATTTTCTTTTAAAGTAATTGAAAAAGTTTACTGCTTCTTTTATGTTATTGAAGGTTGCAAATTTCAAAATAATCATATATCCTTAAGATTTTAAAGCACTTATTTATGAGGTGAGCCATTTTCTAAAGTTTGGTTTTTGAACAGTTACTAAATTTCTTTTTTCACAAATTGTTAATTTAAATGCTTTACTTTAACTCAATTTGAATTATTCGATTTTTCTAGAAAATCCAACATAGTAATGAAATATTCACATTTATTAACACAGAGCTTGTCTACAATTTTTTTTTTTTTTTTTCCTGTGGTACGCGGGCCTCTCACCATTGTGGCCTCTCCCGTTGCGGAGCACAGGCTCTGGACGTGCAGGCTCAGCAGCCATGGCTTACAGGCCCAGCCGCTCTGCGGCACGTGGGATCCTCCCAGACCGGGGCACGAACCCGCGTCCCCCGCATCGGCAGGCGGACTCCCAACCACTGCGCCACCAGGGAAGCCCCTACAATTTTAATTTTATATCTGTGAATTTATTCCTTCTGTAAATTCTGATTGTAGTATGTGTTTCCTTTTTTATAATTTGACTAACAAGTACTATATCAAGCTTGTTATTCTTTCAAGAACCAAATCTGGATTTGTATCAAATGTACTACTTTTTTCTTTTTAAAATAATGTCTCCGTTTTTGTATTTATTATCTTTATTATTATGTACCATGTTATTTGCAGAAATTTTAGTTGAATGTTTTATTATTCATTTTAAATGTTACTTGCTTATTAACGCAAGTATTTAAAATGATGCATTTTTCTTTCTTCATAAACCTGTTGCATTACAAATCTTCTGAGGGGCTTACTGAATATAACTTTTGAGGCATGAACATTGTATTGTAAATTATCTTGTTTTCAAGGAAACCATGCATAGTTAGTGCAAATACAGGTTTACTGTCTGTGTTGCATCTATATAAGATATATAATTATTATTAATTTACATTTTTACTCCTGTTTTACACATGCAAACATATCCCAAATAATATTCATATGAAAAAAATGTACACTTGAGAAGCACAGATAGCAAATAAAATCCTATTCAGTTATGCTGGTGGTACATATAACTACCAAGACACTAAACTAATTATTTTGCAAATTAAGACAACCAACTACGTTCTTACCTATGCAATATAAGTTTTGATATTAAAAATTAAAAAAAGTATTAGCCTTTTTAGACTTAGCTACCTACATTCAGTTTAGAGTTAATTTACTTTCAAACCAAACAGTTTGTCTACCAATGTAGTCTTTCCTCCAATCTCTACGTTACTCAAACTTGCTTAGTCATTTGGTCACTTTTTATTACTTTTTAAAAGCACAGGCAACTTTCCAAGATATTTTATCAAAATCACTTTATTCTTTCCTTATGGGAAGGGTCATACTGAGTCCATTTACAATAGAAGGATTCAAAAAAATAAGAAGTTACATATCACACCTGAGCATCAGTAGTCAGAGAGAATTATTCTTATGCCCTTCAGACTTCATCCTTTTTAATTCTCCAGCATTTATAAGCTCTCTTAAGCAGACTTATTAATATTTTGTTTTAGTTAAACAAGTGGGAATTTTAAATGAGCCCTGTTGGAAAGAGCTGGCCAAGAGCCTTCCCCTTTTGTCTAGGCACATTTCCCTTCTTTGCATATCAATGGCCCCATCTCTCATTTTCCCTGTGCCAGGCAGAGCTGATCCAAGCACTAAGCTTCTTTTGAATTAATAGAAGATCAACACCTGGGTCACTTTATAAGACCTGGAAGGAGAGAAGAAATGAGCTCAACAAGCAGAGGAGCAATCTGGAGTACAAACAAGGACAACAGCAAAATCAGATTTACACCAGACGCAGTGCCCCATTTGCTCTTTTGATTCTAATAGTCAAATAAATAGCTTTTCTAGTTGTAAATCTTGATTTTTTGTTCATTTTCATTTGTTTTAAACAATTTAATCTGACTGAACATATGTGAAGGATAAAATATTTATCTATTCATAACTTCTTAAGTGATCTGCAGATAATAATAAAAGAAACCTTTCCTCATATGTGAATGTTGATCCTAAAGAAAATATTTCTTGCTACATTGTTTTAAAGCAGCACAGTTCAGTAGATACATAATGTGAGACATGTATGTAATAGCTCGCCGCCACTAGAGAAAGCTCGTGTGCAGCAAGGAAGACCCAACGCAGCCTAAATAAATAAATAAATAAAACATCATTAAAAAAAACTTAAAAAAAGCAGGTGAAGTTAGTTTTATTACTATAATTTAACCCAAAATATTATCTTAAAGGTAATTATTATAAAATTATTAATGGGAAATATTACATCTTTTCATGCTAAACCTTTTAAATTGGATACATGTTTTATTGATGGCACATTTCAATTTGGACTAGTCATACTTCAAGTGCTCAATAGTCATAAGCAGTAAGGGGCTATTGTACTGGATAGTGCAGCTCTAGAAAAATAGATCATTCCAATGATGACAAAAGATAATCTTTTGGATATTCTTTGGATAATCATTCATATGTTCAATCATTTAGTACAGAGGTCCCCAACCTCCGGGCTGCAAAGCAGCAGGTGAGCGGCGGGTGAGCGAGTGAAGCTTCCTTTGTATTTACAGCCGCTGCCCATCGGTCGCATTACCACCTGAGCTCCGCCTTCTGTCAGCATTATGGTGAGTTGTATAATTATTTCATCATATATTACAGTGTAATAATAATAGAAATAAAGTGCGCAGTAAATGTAATGTGCTAGAATCATGTCAAAACCATCCCCCACCCCTGATCCATGGAAAAATTTTCTTCCATTAAACCAGTCCCTGGTGCCAAAAAGGTTGGGGACCACTGATTTAGTATATATTCATTGACTGCTATGCCATGAAATCCCCCTGACCAAAATAATATTGAGCATCTACCACCTGGGTTATATGACAGCATCTTTATTTCCTACTGTTTTGTTTTTGTTAACAAAAACAAAACACAAAAGCATGGAATCAACAATTGGCAGTGTTTGTTTACACTTTAATGTTTTGTTAGCTAAGTTGTTGGAAGGATAAATTTTATTTGGGAAATAAATTTATTCAAAGGTCTTTGATTCAAGAACTAGTTAATTCCAATACAAATGACTAGAATTTATATAAGTTACTTCAGTCTCTGAGCCTCAGAAAAGCTGATTTGTAATAAGTATAAAGTCATAATTATAATAACGACTTCACAGATAATCTATGCATGGTAGGCAGAATCCTAACCTCCCCCCAACCCCCAAGAAAATATGTTCTGATCTCTGGAACCTGTGAGTATGGAAAGTTACTCCTGATTATGTTTTGTTATATAGCACAGTTGACCTTAAGATAGGGAGATTATCTGATAGACCTGACCTAATCATGTGAGAGTTTAAAAGCCAAGATTTTCTTTTTCCTGGCACTGGCAAGATAAGTCAGATAGAGTCAAAGAAAGAGAACGATTCTATGAGCTCTTGCTGCTTTGAAAAAGGAGGTGGTCATTTGAGAAGGGATGCAGGTGGCGTTGCAGTGCTGAGGAAGACACTCTACTGACAGCCACCAAGGAAATGGGGAGTAGGTCCTACTTCTGCAAGCAACTGAATTTTGTCAACAGCCTGAATGTCCCTGGAAGCAAATTCTTCCCAGAAGCTCCTCAGTACACTGACACCTTGATCTTGGTCTGATGAGACCCTGAACAGGTAATCTGGTGAGCCATGCCAGACTTCTGATTTATAGAACTATGAGATAATAAATTGGTATTGTCTTAAGCCACTAAATTTGTGGTAAAATTATTACAGTACACATAGAAGACTAACACACCATGAGAGAATATCTTGTAACCTATAAAATGTTTTATAAATCGTAGGCATTATAATTGGAACACAGAATGCATTAGATTCTCTCTTTGAACTCTCTGCAGGTAAATAAGCTTTGTTCCATAACCAAATATAGTATTCCTAAATACTTTGAGAAGTTTTCCAGTTTATTTTATCTTTCTTATTAAAAGCATGAAGTACTTGAGAATATTAACAAGCAAATGCAAATCCATTATCACCACTGAATTACCAAAACATTCCATTCCTATCAATGGGACTTATAGAATGCCATTGATGAGATGTATACCTTTGTTTTCTGTCCCCTCTACCATAGCATGGAGCAGGGTAATTCTCTTAATGTCAGGTAATGATGTGAAAGATACTGGAAATGAGATTATGATAATATTGAAAATTAAAGGATAGAATAATATATTTCTATGAAAGGCTGTTTTATAGTGCTTTTGTCTTTCTATTTTTGGCCACACCGCATGGCTTGTGGGATCTTAGTTCCCTGACCAGGGATTGAACCCGAGCTATGGCAATGGGCAGTGAAAGCACCGAGTCCTAACCACTGGACCGCCAGGGAATCCCTTTAGAGCTTTTTAAACACAAGTTAAAATTTCATTAATTACATCTATTTCAAACATAATAATTATCATTCTGATATTCCACACCTGTTGATGAACTTTAATGATCTTTAATGAAATTTAATTTTAATGATTGAGACAAAAAAGAATGCCTGATCTGCCTCAATATAGTGCAACTTAATATACAGACTTGGAACATATTATATTACAAGTAGTATGCTTCAATGATAATTTTTTATGTGAACACACACACACAATATATTTTTTTAGCTCCCAGCGTCAATTCAGGTCATCTGAGACTCGAAAGCCATGATAAGAAGTACAAGAGATTATTGAGGAAAAATCTGATAAAGATAAAGGGATAAATATAAAAAGGATAAAGGTAAAGGTGCAGGTAAAGACAAAGAAGAAGGCTTCAAACCATAATTCATCTCTGAACTCTAAAAGAAGAGGAAAGAAAGAAATGGTAGTCAGTGCCCTCAATTACAGTACTACAAGTCTCCAAACGTTTTGTCCAGTCCAAGCGCAAGGTGTCCATTAGAAAAATTCCACTGTGTACGTTTCTGGACTGTGCAAACTGTTCCCTTAGTGAGCTTTTTAATTATCATACTGTCTCAATTGCTATAGCTTCTGTATAGATCTTGGTCTCTGGTGATATAAATCCCCCCGCCCCCCGTTTTTCTTTTTCTTTAAGCTGCCCTAAAGATCCTGGTTAGTTCCATTTCTATATGAATTTTAGAATTAATTTACTTGTCAATTTCTTCAAAAATCCAGCTGGAATTTGATTTATATTTCATTAAAGGTAAAGAATAATTTGAGGAGAAATGCCATGTTTATAATGCCATGGTCAATATACAAACATGAAATAAGTATCTACCCATTTCTTTAGATATATATGATTTCTTTGGTAGTAATATTTTGTAGTTTCTTATATAGAGAACTTGTATATCTTTGATTAATTTTATTCTAATTTTTAAAAAAATATGCCCTTCTTGATAGTACAGTGAAACCATACTGTGGTTTCTCTAATAAATATCCCCCAATAAGTGTTATAAAATATAAACAGATTAGACACTCAACCCCCAGTGAGTTAGAGAACTTGAGGTCTGTACTCACATGCTTTTTGTTCTTTCTGTTAATAAAAATTTCCACTTAATTACCTAGCTTGTGGTCCACTGTGTAAGTGCTAATCGCACACTCAGGGAGAGAAAATCAAGGGAGTATTGGAAATTCCACTGCTAAATGACCTATTCTTGCTTCCCAAGGTCAAATATATATTCCTTAGACCAGGAATTTGTGTAGATGAGACAACAGAATAAATATTTTTTCATGTGTACAAAGGTATTTCTGAAATAGGTCAAGATAATAATAAGACCAAAGGCATATTATAAGCTAGGCCAAAACTTTATCCCCTAGTCTGTCTCTGTATTGAATTATGTCTAGCTAAATCTTCCAATCAAACTCACCAATAAAGATAATGTGCTGATATGACACAGTAACACTGCTCAAATAACCCACTGCAAATGTTACGCAATGCTGTGTATTAGACAACTACGAGCTCAAATTTATTATTAAATTCCTATTAGAACATATAATTATGATATTTAAAGGGAAATTCCTTCTTGTTAGCCACAAAGAAATTTTCCTCAAGAGCTAATCTGAATAAATATAGTAGGCTGACTACATAAAAATCACCTAAGGTGCTTCTGAAAACACATGTTTCTACCTATGTACCCTTTCCCTGTCTGATTTGGTATGTCTGGGCAGATACAATATTATTTTTAGATGACCCAGGTGATTTTCCTATGCAGCTTGATAGGGAAACTACTATGCATTGTTCCAGTTAAATAATATCATTGCTGTTATTGCTGTAGAACATAAAGCAATGCAGTACAGGAATTTAAAATTATTTTTTGTCAGCGGGTATTACTATTTTGACTAATCATAGCTAGGCTTCCCTCTTTAGCACTATAGCCTGCACCATTTGCCAATTAAACAGATATAGCTCTTTTACCACTTCTAAATACAGATTATCTGAATAATCCAAGACTTTTATGTATCCCACTTTTCCAAAAGCCCAAAGATTCAACAGGATTTAATAGGACCACTCTACCATCCCTTTTAACTTATCTTAAGTAAAAACATGTCTTTACATTGTTATTGATGTATGAGATTAATAAGAAAGAAGAAAAGGTTAAGAAAAACACTTCAAAATTTCATTTTCAACATTATTCACACAATCAATTCACTAAGGTTATTCTGGGACAACAACTGAAAGAGATTGCCATCATTTGGGGGAATGATTATACCCTCATGTTTAATTCTGGCATTGCTACCTTTACCAGTGGGAAGAATACAGAGGATGAGATAGACGAATATTGGGAATCCACACTTATAACAAAAGTGTATCCTCGTAAAATTTGGAAATTTGTAGTAATGATTTCTTAGGTCCTTAGTTCTTCTTTGACTGTTACTGTGCATCTAATATATTTACCTACTGTAATCTATATTTTACCGTTGACTTCTGCATTTCTGGTACAAAAGAAAAAAAAAAAAAACTGAAATGACTGTGGGTTCTGCATGTGACTACCATTCTTTTCTCCTGTGAGCAGTTTACCCTATAGTTAATTCAGGCAACATTAATCAAATCCCGTGAACTTGGGCTTTCTACATTGCCAGTATTTATAACCTGCTTTATAACGTGGATCTCTTTACTGTACCAGACATCCTGCTTCTAATGCCTTCCTATTTGTTACCTAGCCTATTCATTTATTGTCCTGGTATATGCCTCCAGATTTGTGTTGTCTTCTTACTGAGAGCTGGGAATTTGTTGGGTTTCAGTTCTACAAAATGCATCCATTGTTCAAGAAATCTGGTTCAATTTTGTCCCCTTAAAGATTCCTTCAAAGTAGCTTTCTTTCAGAAGTTGAAATTCTGGTCCTGGTCTATGTTAAATCTTTTGTGTTTCTATTTTGTTCCCCTTTAATATTTGTTAAAATTGTATACCTCCTTGTACTAGTCATTCCACAGCTCCTTTTATTTATCTACGCTTAACAGGTGTGCTAGACTTCACTTAAAAATGTTTATTGTTGCTAATGAAATAGTCATGAGTTTAGAGGCTTAATTAAAAAGGTAACAACAGATTAAGGAACACCTACTTTAGTGCAGTGAGTTTTTCTCTCTCAATCATCATTGTATTAGAGGCAGCACATATTAGGAAGAAAGTAAGTAATTACTGAGTGAACAAATGAACAAGTGATGATCTAGTAACAGGCTAACTTACCTAGTCCCTACATCCCATCCTCCTGCCTCCATTTTTCTAGCCCTTTCACATTTGAAATCCATCTAATGCAGTAGAAAGTAGTCAGACGCTGGAGTCAAACAAGTGGGTCCCAAATCTGGCCCTGCCACTCTTTTACTGTTGTGTGACTTTTGGCAAGTTACTACCTCTTGAGCTTCAGTTTTCTCATTTATAAAATTGGCCCCCAAATTCTACTTATCACAGAAATGTTGTGAGACAATGCATGTAAAAATATTTATCATGGTAACTGGCATATGGTGAACACTAAACATGTTAGAAGACTTTGTCATATACCTAGTGGGTATTGGAATTTCCTAGATATTTTTTTTTCTTTACACATGACATACCGGCTTATTGTTCCTTTTAGGGTTTAAAGTTAATTAAATATATCTGATAAAGGGTTAATATACAAATATATAAATAACACACCACTTAATAGCAAAAAAACCCCAATCTGATTAAAAAATGGACAGAAGCGCCAAGAGACATTTTTTCAAAGATGACACACAGATGGCCAACAGATACATGAAAAGATGTTCAACATTGTTAATCATCAGGGAAATGCAAGTCAAAACTACCGTGAGATATCACCTCATACCTGTTACAATGGCTAATTATCAAAAAGACAAGAAACAACAAGTGTTGACAAGGATGTGGAGAAAAGGGAACCCTTGTGCCCTGTTGGTGGGAATGTAAATTGGTGAAGCCACTATGGAAAACAGCGTAGAGGCTCTTCAAAAATTTAAAAATAGAACTACCATATAATCCAGCAATTCCATTTCTGGATATTTATCCAAGGAAATTGAAAACATTAACTCAAAAGTATACATGCACCCCCCTGTTCACTGCAGCACTATCTACAAAAGCCAAGATATGGAAACAATCTAAACGTTCATCGATGGATGAGTGGATAAAGAAACTGTGATATACGTTTATACACACGGAATATTATTTAACCAATAAAAGAAAATTGAAACCTTACCATTTACAACAACATGGATGGATATATCGTTTATTTCTCACAGTTCTGGAGGCTGGAAAGTCCAAGATCAAGGCACTGGCAGATTTGGTGTCTGGTCATGGCTCCCAGCAACATTAGGCTCTCCCCTTTTACTGGCAAGGTGTTTGCAGCAGCTTCAGTCCTTACATCTCAGATTCAGGTTCTGCAAACAAAAGTGAGTTTGTTTAAAAAAAAACCCAGTATTATCTGTACTATTAGAAATCTTTGAAAAGAAAACAAAAATATTAGCATCAGAAAATAAGAGTTTTCTGTTCTATATTCAAAATGAAAATAAAGTAGAAGTTATTGGTTTATTCATTCAGGTGCTGGAATCAAACTGAGTATAAGGAAAGTATACACATTCTAATGGCCTTGTGTGCCTTCTATGTGCATCTTGTTCATTATGATTAATCTTTTGTGATTACATTTTTCCCATTGTATTAGTTTATGTGAGAAAAGACACTTGCTCTTATTATAACATAAAAAGTGAAAAAACAGACACATAGTGGGAAAATCATGTATTCGGACTTGAGTTTGATTACTGCCTCCACCTTGAGCAAGCTATTTAACCTCTTTGAATTTTAGTTTTCTCATCCACTAAATATGGCTACTAATAATATCTTCATCTTAGAACTGTTGTGAAGGTTAAATATGTTAAGTAGGTAAAGGACTTTCTTGGCAAAAAGAAATAAATGCTACTTAACATGAGTGATATTCCATTGTTACTATATGCATAGTTTAATACCTGGAACATGACAGGCACTTAGGTAATGGTAGATAACAGGTTTTGAGACTTTTCTTATTGCCTAATTTCAATATATTGAAAAATAATTAGCATTATTGATCCAGAGATTCATAGACAGATGAATAATTCTTTGTTCATAGAGTAGGTGAATGAAAACTACTATTTTATTATTGTTATTTATTAAAATAAATAATACATAATATAACAATATACTTATATTAATATGTAACAATATATAATATTTTATTGTAAGCACATGGTAATATATAATTGATACATGATATAATTATATCAGAATTTTATATAGAATTAATATGATATAATGTAATTATATCAAAATTATACTATACATGCTATAACATAATAAATAATATATATATATAATATTTATTATATTCCTCTTGAGGCATATACATCTGATCATGTTGCTAACCTTCTGAGAAGCCTAAAAAGTTTTCTGTCGCCTATGGAATAAAATCCAAGTGCTTGAATTTAAGTGCCATCCTTTGTTCTTTGGCCCATACAATTTTATTTAGTCTTATTTCTGTCTTGTATTTACTCATTCTTTCCTTTACCTGTTCCTTCCTTTCTTTTTTTCTCTAATTTTTCTTTTCCTAATTCTTTTGAACTTAAATATATCTGAACTTATGTAAAGGATGTAAACAAAGACAATGCTGAAAAGCAGCTTTCTGACACCTTCTTTCCTTTCGTACCCTCACTGCTGCTTGCCCTAGGAGCTCAATACTGTGAATTTGTTATATCTTCTTTGAGAATATTGCCTTTGCATATGCAGTGAGACAATATCTTGAAATTAATACTGAAAATATTAATTGTAGTCATTTATTTTCCATACTTCCTTATATATATACTCTTCCAGCCATATCAATTATAGGAGGAAATCCAATCTTTTAACTTAAAAGAGGCAGATTTTTTTATTTTTTGGCAGTTGGCCGGTGGGGAGAGGAGGACCCTGCTGAGAATCAGGCAAGAAGTAAGGCATGGGATTAAAGCCATCTCATAATAATGATAGATTTATGGTATTTAATATGCTATTTAACAAAATATTCTATCTTGTTCTCTTTGAAGCACATGGCAAGTATGCACTTCTTATTTCCCTTGTAGGTTCGTGGGACCTTCTGGCAAATTTTGGGCAATGAACTGAAAGTGCTAATAATATATATCACTTGGAGGCTAGCATCTTTAAATAATTAATGCCAGAGTGAGAGCCACCATGGTTCTTTTTATTTCCTTTTCCTTTTTTCTCTTTAATCTGCCAGGACAATTGGGCATGACCCAGATGAAGGCTGTTCCATCTTCTTTTGTTGCAGAGTAAAGACGATACAGAGCAAAACCTCAGCTGATGCACAGTGGACATATAGTCAGAGCAGGAAATAAATCTTTGTGGTAAGATTTACAAGATTGCAAAGAGAAAACGGAGCCTGTGTTGTCCTGAGGGGGAAAACCAGGTAAGAAAAAAATTATCTTTAAAGTCTAAAGGAGTTTATGACTTTGGGGAGATCATAGATGTTTGGGAAAAAGGAGCAGCCATGTAGGGAGACCTTAGAGAGTTGCTGATGCAGCTCGTTTGCTCCTGTCCTTTGCTGCCTTCTAGAAACCATGTGGGAGCTAATCCAAGGCAATTCTTATCTTTAAGCTAAAAGTGTACATCACCAGTGCAGAGCAGATACCCCGTATCTGCTGAACTCTTTCCTGTGACAGCAGCCTAAATGTTGTGACTGTGTGACCTAGCAGAACTTATGCTCACTCATTCGATGCCCCAAAACCTGAATGAGCCAATCCTTACGCTTCGGATGGACATATCCATGAATATCCATTACGTACTGCACCTTTGTCACTGCCCTTCTCAAACAGAGACAGGGTTCCTAGAAACCCAAAGAAATAATAATATTCTAGAAAATAAATCCCTCACTGTCTTTAATTGCATAGGAATAAACTATGGTGAGAGCCACTTTGATAGCAATAAGATTCATGCACATATCATTCTACAATTAAATACATGTTACGGCAAACATGTTACGATACATGCAATAATACAGCTTAGCTTTTTAAATCCTTAGTGTTGGGTTGCATTTATATTCCATATATATTTATGGATTTCCATAATAATACTCACTTATAATAATTGTTTTCCATTATAACATACAAATAATGCCACAATGAAAATTTTATGTATTTCTTTCAGATAGATTACTTAAAGCAGAATTTCCCTAGCCAAAGTCATATATATTACTAATTTTAATAGTGACTGATAAATTCTTCTACAACATATATTGATTTACTCACCTGCAAACAATATCTGGTATTGCTTGCCTAAACACAGGCAACAGTGAATAATAGACATCTTTCAGTTTTTTAGTCTTGTGATTTTACATTATGCAACAATTTCCTTCTCTCCTATTCTTCAGCCCATAGAACCATACTCAGTTCTCAAGTGTCTGGCTAAAGCGTGTGCTCGTCTCTGTGTTCACAACGCTTCTATTGTCTGAAATGTCCTTCCCCCAATGCCTGCTCTTCAAGGGACAACTCAAAATTAACTCCGTCATAAAGCCTTTCTAAACTATTGTTGCAATTGATTAATTTCTCTTTTGTGTCCTATACTAATCTACAGAATCATTTACAATAATTTTCAAATCACTTCATTATCTGACTCATTTTCTATATTTTAAATGATTTGAGAACATTTACAACTGGGACTGGGACTACTATGTTCTGTCTCCTTTACACTTAGCACAAGACCTGGCACTGAATGCTTGCTGAATGGACTGATGGGGAAATATTTATACAAACCATCCCTAGGAAAAGAACATGCCCCCTCTGGACAATACCGATCTTAAACTTAACGCTTGGCCATGGTTCAAATAAGTTCAAGCTTATTTGGGAAGAAAAATGGGCAAGGTCAGAGGATAAGTTCTCTTTCTTAACTAGTAGTGAAAAGAATCAGAGTTCTGTCGGGAAGCAAAAGGAGAACAGGCTCTGATACTACATTGATAATTTATGAACAAACTACAATTATATAGCATTATCAACTGCTAAAATCTGAGCTCAACCTTTATACATTATTTAGGAAATACTATATACAAGGATACATTTTATTTCACAACTAAAACTATAGTTCAACACAATTCTTTTTAAACAATCTACTTTTTCTCTTCTCTCAAGTATTTTCAGGGCAAAGAAATTCATTCTTTTTTGCAACCCATTCATAACCTCGTCCTGTATCTGGTATGAAGTGGACAGTAAACAAGTGATTTTTGCCTGAATGATACTGTAGTAGAAAATAATTCACGTGCAGTGGCATATGCACTGATTATGGAAAAAGCAAATTGGGTATAGAAATCTAGTTTTGCTATCAACACATAATAGCTGTATGATAATTTTAAAAGTCTGAAAATTTTCTTCTAATTTACTTGGTTTCATAGCTATTAAGAAGTTGTAATATTTCTTCATGATGTTAGTGTCACGATGAAATGATTAATTATGATATTGTATACAAAAACACCAAAATATATCACATGATTCAGTAATGCCTATTGGACATGTCAAAATAGACTTCTTGTCATCAACAATCTGTATAAATGTGGCCATCTATAAAATTCTGAAGCATGTAAAGTGGAATATCCTGAATAGTTCTGCATAAAGTATATATTACCCAATTTTGTCATCATTTTCCATACAAATATAAATTAATAAAAATTGGACACAAGAAATATATATATTTTTTCAAATGATACAGCATTTATTACTCTTTGTAGAACATATGAATATGTGGTTTCTTATTTCCTGAGTTCTGCAATAATATTCTTTTTTTTCTAACTATCATGAAAAGTTTTATTATCTAACAAGAGTGACTGGACTTGTACAATTTGGCTTTGATATTTCTTTAATGACCTCTCACACCTACTCAAAGCAAGTGTTTTGTAATGGATATCACATGTCTTCAATCTCCCAAACAGGTGTGTCACATTTGTTAATAGCTTGAACTCTAATGAGGTGTTTACTCCCTGAATCTGTACTTTTCACCTGGAATTGGAGAAAAGTATGCACGATACCTAAACGTGTTAGTTATGAAGTTAACTGTCATTTAGTAGGTCTTAAATGTTATCTTACCTATATAAGTTGCAAAAGTAACTTAATTTCTATACATTATTACTTACATCAGTAGTTTAATTGATGTAGCAATTAGCATAGCACAGTGGACTAAACAGATGCTGAAAAATGTTAATTATTTTCCTTTTCTTGGAGTCTGAGTCCATAATTTCATACACAAATATAGCAGTATCCTGACTGTATGAAAACTGCATGCAAGTCATTCCTTCAATGTGTCATCTGAAGAATCCTCTAAAAAGTGTACTGTTGATGACACAGATGGTAAATTTCTGAAAAGTACAAAACAATGCTTTATTCAGTGTGCTAGTTCTGTAGATAAGTTTGTATCCATGAGTATGACTAACGGTCATGTTAAGAACTATGACTGCGAGTTCCGGGAAGATGGCGGAAGAGTAAGACGTGGAGATCACCTTCCTTCCCACAGATACACCAGAAATACATCTACACGTGGAACAACTCCTATAGAACACCTACTGAACACTGGCAGAAGACCTCAGACCTCCCAAAAGGCAAGAACCCCCCCCCCCCCCACACACACACACACGTACCTGGGTAGGGCAAAAGAAAAAAGAATGAACAGAGACAAAAGGATAGGGCCGGGACCTGCACCAGTGGGAGAGAGCCGTCAAGGAGGAAAAGTTTCCACACACTAGGAAGCCCCTTTGCGGGCGGAGACTGTGGGTGGCAGAGGGGGAAAGCTTCAGAGCCGCGGAGGAGAGCACAGCACAGGGGTGCGGCGGGTAAAGCGACGAGATTCCCGCACAGAGGATCAGGGCCGACCGGCACTCACCTGCCGAGAGGCTTGTCTGCTCACTCGCCGGGGCGGGCGGGGCTGGGAGCTGAGGCTCGGGCTTCGGTCGGAGCGCCGGGAGAGGACTGGGGCTGGCGGCGTGCACACAGCCTGAAGGGGAATAGTGCGCCACGGCTGGCCGGGAGGGACTCCGGGGAAAAGTCTGGACCTGCTGAAGAGGCAAGAGACTTTTTCTTCCCTCTTTGTTTCCTGGTGCGCGAGGAGAGCGGATTAAGAGCGCTGCTTAAAGGAGCCCCAGAGACGGGCGCGAGCCGCGGCTCAAAGCGTGGACCCCAGAGACGAGCATGGGACGCTAAGGCTGCTGCTGCCGCCACCAAGAAGCCTGTGTGCGACCACAGGTCACTCTCCACACTCCCCTTCCGGAGAGCCTGTGCGGCCCGTCACTGCCAGGTTCTCGGGATCCACGGACAACTTCCCCGGAAGAACGCACGGCGCCTCAGGCTGTTGCAACGTCACGCCGGCCTCTGCCGCCGCAGGCCCGCCCCGCACTTCATGCCCCTCCCTCCCCGCCGGCCTGAGTGCGCCAGAGCCCCCGAATCAGCTGCTCCTTTAACCCCATCCTGTCTGAGCAAAAAATAGACGCCCTCCGGTGACCTACACGCAGAGGCGGGGCCAAATCCAAAGCTGAGCCCCTGTGAGCTGTGAGAAGAGAAAGGGATATCTCTCCCAGCAGCCTCAGGAGCAGTGGATTAAATCTCCACAATCAATTTGATGTACCCAGCATTTGTGGAATACATGAATAGACAACGAATCATCCCAAAATAAGGAGGGTACCTTGAGAGCAAGATTTATGATTTTTTCCCCTTTTCCTTTTTTTGTGAGTGTATATGTGTATGCTTCTGTGTGAGATTTTGTCTGTATAGCTTTGCTTCCACCATTTGTCCTAGGGTTCTAGCCGTCCGTTTTTTTTTTTTGTTTTTTTGTTTAAAATTTTTTTCTTAATAATTACTTTTTATTTTAATAACTTTTATTTTATCTTCATTCTTTCTTTCCTTCCTTCCCTCCTTTAGACAACGAATCATCCCAAATTGAGGAGGTGGACTTTGAGAGCAAGATTTATCATTTTTTCCCCTTTTCCTCTTTTTGTGAGTGTGTATGTGTATGCTTCTATGTGAGATTTTGTCTGTATAGCTTTGCTTCCACCATTTGTCCTAGGGCTCTATCAGTCCGTTTTTTTTTTTTTTCTCTTAATAATTATTTTTTTTATTTTAATAACTTTATATTTTATCTTACTTTATTTTATTTTACTTTATCTCTTTCTTTCTTTTTTTTCTTCCTTCCCTCCTTCCTTCCTTCCTCCCTCCCTCCCTCCTTCTCTCCCTCCATTCTTTCTTTCTTCCTTCCTTCCTTTCTTTCTTTCTTTATACTTCTACTAATTCTTTTTTTTTTTACATCTTTATTGGGGTATAATTTCTTTACAATGGTGTGTTAGTTTATGCTTTATAACAAAGTGAATCAGTTATACATATACATATGTTCACATATCTCTTCCCTCTTGCGTCTCCCTCCCTCCCACCCTCCATATCCCACCCCTCCAGGCGGTTACAAAGCACTGAGCCGATATCCCTGTGCCACGGGGCAGCTTCCCACTAGCTATTTACCTTACGTTTGGTAGTGTATATATGTCCATGCCTCTCTCTCGCCCTGTCACAGCTCACCCTTCCCCCTCCCCATATCCTCAAGTCTGTTCTCCAGTAGGTCTGTGTCTTTATTCCTGTCTTACCCCTAGGTTCTTCATGACATTTTTTTTTCTTAAATTCCATATATATGTGTTAGCATACGGTATTTGTCTTTCTCTTTCTGCCTTACTCCACTCTGTATGACAGACTCCAGGTCTATCCACCTCATTACAAATAGCTCAATTTCGTTTCTTTTTATGGCTGAGTAATATTCCATTGTATATATGTGCCACATCTTCTTTATCCATGGGCACCGATGATGGGCACTTAGGTTGTTTCCATCTCCAGGCTACTGTAAATAGAGCTACAATGAACATTTTGGTACATGACTCTTTTTGAACTACGGTTTTCTCAGGGTATATGCCCAGTAGTGGGATTGCTGGGTCATATGGTAGTTCTATTTGTAGTTTTTTAAGGAACCTCCATATTGTTCTCCATAGTGGCTGAACCAATTCACATTCCCACCAGCAGTGCAAGAGTGTTCCCTTTTCTCCACACCCTCTCCAGCATTTATTGTTTCTAGATTTTTTTGATGATGGCCATTCTGACTGGTGTGAGATGATATCTCATTGTAGTTTTCATTTGCATTTCTCTAATGATTAAAAATGTTGAGCATTCTTTCATGTGTTTGTTGGCAGTCTGTATATCTTCTTTGGAGAAATGTCTATTTAGGTCTTCTGCCCATTTTGGATTGGGTTGTTTGTTTTTTTGTTATTGAGCTACATGAGCTTGTAAATTTTGGAAATTAATCCTTTGTCAGTTGCTTCATTTGCAAATATTTTCTCCCATTCTAAGGGTTGTCTTTTTGTCGTGTTTATGGTTTCCTTTGCTGTGCAAAAGCTTTGAAGTTTCATTAGGTCCCATTTGTTTATTTTTATTTTTATTTCCATTTCTCTAGGAGGTGGGTCAAAAAGGATCTTGCTGTGATTTATGTCATAGAGTGTCTTGCCTATGTTTTCCTCTAAGAGTTTGATAGTTTCTGGCCTTACATTTAGGTCTTTAATCCATTTTGAGCTTATTTTTATGTATGGTGTTAGGGAGTGATCTAAACTCATACTTTTACATGTACCTGTTCAGTTTTCCCAGCACAACTTATTGAAGAGGCTGTCCTTTCTCCACTGTACATTCCTGCCTCCTTTATCAAAGATAAGGTGACCATATGTGCATGGGTTTATCTCTGGGCTTTCTATCCTGTTTGATTGATCTATCTTTCTGTTTTTGTGCCAGTACCATACTGTCTTGCTTACTGTAGCTTTGTAGTATAGTCTGAAGTCAGGGACCCTGATTCCTCCAGTTCTGTTTTTCGTTCTCAAGATTGCTTTGGCTATTCAGGGTCTTTTGTGTTTCCATACAAAATGTGAAATTTTTTGTTCTAGTTCTGTGAAAAATGCCAGTGGTAGTTTGATAGGGATTACATTGAATCTATAGATTGCTTTGGGTAGTAGAGTCATTTTCACAATGTTGAGTCTTCCAATCCAAGAACATGGTATATCTCTCCATATATTTGTATCATCTTTAATTTCTTTCATCAGTGTCTTATAATTTTCTGCATAGAGGTCTTTTGTCCTTTTCAGTAGGTTTATTCCTAGATATTTTATTCTTCTTGTTGAAATGGTAAATGGGAGTGTTTCCTTGATTTCACTTTCAGATTTTTCATCATTAGTGTATAAGAATGCCAGAGATTTCTGTGCATTAATTTTGTATCCTGCTACTTTACCAAATTCATTGATTAGCTCTAGCAGTTTTCTGGTAGCATCTTTAGGATTCTCTATGTAAAGTATCATGTCACCTGCAAACAGTGACAGCTTTACTTTCTCTTTTCCAATTTGGATTCCTTTTATTTCTTTTTCTTCTCTGATTGTTGTGGCTAAAACTTCCAGAACTATGTTGAATAATAGTGGTGAGAATGGGCCACCTTGTCTTATTCCTAATGTTAGTGGAAATGGTTTCAGTTTTTCACCATTGAGACTGATGTTGGCTGTGGGTTTGTCATATATGGCCTTTATTATGTTGAGGTAAGTTCCCTCTATGCCTACTTTCTGGAGGGTTTTTATCATAAATTGTTTTGGATTTTGTCAAAAGCTTTTTCAGGGAAGTTTTCAACTATAATCTCTTCAAATATTTTCTCAGTCCCTTTCTTTTTCTCTTCTTCTTCTGGAACCCCTATAATTCGAATGTTGGTGCGTTTAATGTTGTCCCAGAGGTCTCTGAGACTGTCCTCAGGTCTTTTCATTATTTTTTCTTTATCCTGCTCTGCAGTAGTTATTTCCACTATTTTATCTTCCAGGTCACTTATCCGTTCTTCTGCCTCAGTTATTCTGCTATTGATCCTACCTAGAGTCTTTTTCATTTCATTTATTGTGTTGTTCATCATTGTTTGTTTCATCTTTAGTTCTTCTAGGTCCTTGTTAAATGTTTCTTGCATCTTGTCCATTCTATTTCCAAGATTTTGGATCATCTTTACTATCATTATTCTGAATTCTTTTTCAGGTAGACTTCCTATTTCCTCTTCATTTGTTAGGTCTGGTTGGTTTTTATCTTGCTCTTTCATCTGCTGTGTGTTTTTCTGTCTTCTCATTTTGCTTATCTTACTGTGTTTGGAGTCTACTTTTCGCAGGCTGCAGGTTCGTAGTTCCCATTGTCTTTGGTGTCTGTCCCCAGTGGCTAAGGTTGGTTCAGTGGGTTGTGTAGGCTTCCTGGTGGAGGGGACTATTGCCTGTGTTCTGGTGGATGAGGCTGGATCTTGTCTCTCTAGTGGGCAGGTTCACGTCTGGTGGTGTGTTTTGGGGTGTCTGTGGACTTATTATGGTTTTAGGCAGCCTCTCTGCTAATGGCTGGGGTTGTGTTCCTGTTTTGCTAGTTGTTTGGCATAGGTTGTCCAGCACTGTAGCTTGCTGGTCGTTGAGTGAAGCTGGGTGCTGGTGTTGAGATGGAGATCTCTGGGAGATTTTCGCCGTTTGATATTATGTGGAGCTGGGAGGTCTCTTGTTGACCAGGGTACTGAAGTTGGCTCTCCCACCTCAGAGGCACAGCACTGACTCCTGGCTGCAGCAGCAAGAGGCTTTCATCCACACGGCTCAGAATAAAAGGGAGAAAAGGTAGAGAGAAAGTATTAGTAGAAGTAGGAAGAAAGAAAGAAAGAAAGGAGGGAAGGAAGGAAGGAGGGAAGGAAGGAAGGATGGAAGGAAGAAAGAAAGAAGAAAAGAAGGAAAGGAAAGAAAGGAGGGACGGAGGGAGGGAGGGAAGAAGCAAGGAAGGAAGCAAAAAAGAAAGAAAGAAAGAAGATACAGTAAAATAAAATAAAGTGTAATAAAGTTATTAAATTAAAAAGTAATTATTTAGAAAAAAAAGGGACGGATAGAACCTTAGGACAAATGGTGGAAGCAAAGCTATATAGACAAAATTTTACACAGAAGCATACACATACACCCTCACAAAAAGAGGTAAAGGGGAAAAAATCATAAATCTTGCTCTCAAAGTCCACCTCCTCAATTTGGGATGATTCGTTGTCTAAAGGAGGGAAGGAAGGGAGGGAGGAAGGGAGGAAAGAATGAAGGAGAAAGAAAGAAAGAAGGTAAAGTATAATAAAGTTATTAAAATTATTAAGAAAAAAATTAAAAAAAAAAAAACGGACGGCTAGAACCCTAGGACAAATGGTGGAAGCAAAGCTATACAGACAAAATCTCACACAGAAGCATACACATACACACTCACAAAAAGAGGAAAAGGGGAAAAAATCATAAATCTTGCTCTCAAAGTCCACCTCCTCAATTTGGGATGATTCGTTGTCTATTCATGTATTCCACAGATGCAGGGCACATCAAGTTGATTGTGGAGCTTTAATCCGCTGCTTCTGAGGCTGCTGGGAGAGATTTCCCTTTGTCTTCTTTGTTCTCACAGCTCACAGGGGCTCAGCTTGGGATTTGGCCCCACCTCTGCGTGTAGGACGCTGGAGGGCGTCTGTTTTTTGCTCAGACAGGACGGGGTTAAAGGAGTCGCTGATTCGGGGGCTCTGGCACACTCAGGCCGGGGGGAGGGAGGGGCACGGCGTGCGGGGCGGGCCTGTGGCGGCAGAGGCCAGCATGACGTTGCACCAGCCTGTGGCCCGCCATACGTTCTCCCGGGGAAGTTGTCCCTGGATCCCGGGAACCTGGCAGTGGCGGGCTGCACAGGCTCACCAGAAGAGCGGTGTGGATAGTGACCTGTGCTCGCACACAGGCCTCTTGGTGGTGGCAGAAGCAGCCTTAGCATCTCCTGCCCGTCTCTGGGGTCCGCGCTTTTAGCTGCGGCTCGCGCCCGTCTCTGGGGTTCGCGCTTTTAGCCGCGGCTCACGCCCATCTCTGGTATCCGCGTTTTTAGCTGCGGCTCGCGCCCGTCTCTGGAGTTCCTTTAAGCAGCACTCTTAAACCCAGGAAACAAAGAGGGAAGAAAAAGTCTCCTGCCTCTTCGGCAGGTCCAGACCTTTTCCCGGACTCCCTCCCGGCTAGCCGTGGTGCACTAAGCCCTTCAGGCTGTGTTCATGCAGCCAATCCCAGTCCTCTCCCTAACTCCGACCAAAGCCCGAGTCTCAGCTCGCAGCCCCACCCTCCCTGGCGGGTGAGCAGACAAGCCTCTTGGGCTGGTGAGTGCCGGTCGGCACCGATCCTCTGTGCGGGAATCTCCCTGCTTTGCCCTCTGCACCCCTGTTGCTGTGCTCTCCTCCTTGGCTCCAAAGCTTCCCCGTCTGCCTCCCGCAGTCTCCACCCATGAAGGGGCTTCCTAGTGTGTGGAAACCTTTCCTCCTTCACAGTTCCCTCCCATTGGTGCAGGTGCCATCCCTATTCTTTTGTCTCTGCTTTTTCTTTTGCCCTACACAGGTACGTGGGGGGTTTCTTGCCTTTTGGGAGGTCTGAGGTCTTCTGCCACCATTCAGTAGGTGTTCTGTAGGAGTTCTTCCACGTGTAGATGTATTTCTGGTGTATCTGTGGGGAGGAAGGTGATCTCCACATCTTACGCTTCCGCCATCTTCCCCTCCCAGCTACTCATTCTTTCTACTTTTTCTCCCTTTTATTCTGAGCCGTGTGGATGAAAGGCTCTTGCTGCTGCAGCCAGGTGTCAGTGCTGTGCCTCTGAAGTGGGAGAGCCAACTTCAGGACACTGGTCCACAAGAGACTTCCCAGCTCCACATAATACCAAATGGCGAAAATCTCCCAGAGATCTCCATCTCAACACCAGCACACAGCTTCACTCAATGATCAGCAACCTACAGTGCACGACATCCTATGCCAAACAACTAGCAAGGCAAGAACACACCCCCAGCCATTACCAGAGAGGCTGCCTAAAACCATAATAAGTCCACAGACACCCCAAAACACACCACCAGACGTGGACCTGCCCACCAGAAAGACAAGATCCAGCTTCATCCATCAGAACATGGGCACTAGTTCTCTCCACCAGGAAGCCTACACAGCCCACTGAACCAAACTTAGCCACTGGGGACAGACACCAAAAACAACGGGAACTACGAACCTGCAGCCTGCAAAAAGGAGACCCCAAACACAGTAAGATAAGCAAAATGAGAGCACAGAAAAACACACAGCAGATGAAGGAGCAAGATAAAAACCAACCAGACCTAACAAATGAAGAGGAAATAGGAAGTCTACCTGAAAAAGAATTCAGAATAATGATAGTAAAGATGATCCAAAATCTTGGAAATAGAATAGACAAGGTGCAGGAAACATTTTTCAAGGACCTAGAAGAACTAAAGATGAAACAAACAATGATGAACAACACAATAAATGAAATGAAAAATACTCTAGATGGGATCAATAGCAGAATAACTGAGGCAGAAGAACGGATAAGTGACCTGGAAAATAAAATAGTGGAAATAACTACTGCAGAGCAGGATAAAGAAAAAAGAATGAAAAGACCTGAGGACAGTCTCAGAGACCTCTGGGACAACATTAAATGCACCAAAATTCGAATTATAGGGGTTCCAGAAGAAGAAGAGAAAAAGAAAGGGATTGAGAAAATATTTGAAGAGATTATAGTTGAAAACTTCCCTAATATGGGAAAGGAAATAGTTAATCAAGTCCAGGAAGCACAGAGAGTCCCATACAGGATACATCCAAGGAGAAATACGCCAAGACACATATTAATCAAACTGTCAAAAATTAAATACAAAGAAAACATATTAAAAGCAGAAAGGGAAAAACAACAAATAACACACAAGGGAATCCCCATAAGGTTAACAGCTGATCTTTCTGCAGAAACTGTGCAAACCAGAAGGGAGTGGCAGGACATACTGAAAGTGATGAAGGAGAAAAACCTGCAACAAAGATTACTCTACCCAGCAAGGATCTCATTCAGATTTAATGGAGAAATTAAAACCTTTACAGACAAGCAAAAGCTGAGAGAGTTCAGCACTACCAAACCAGCTCTACAACAACTGGTAAAGGAACTTTTCTAGGCAAGAAACACAAGAGAAGGAAGAGACCTAAAATAACAAACACAAAACAATTAAGAAAATGGTAATAGGAACGTACATATCGATAATTACCTAAATGTAAATGAACTAAATGCTCCCACCAAAAGACACAGATTGGCTGAATGGATAGAAAAACAAGACCCATATATGTGCTGTCTACAAGAGACCCACTTCAGACCTAGAGACACATACAGACTGAAAGTAAAGGGATGGAAAAAGATATTTCATGCAAATGGAAATCAAAAGAAAGCTGGAGTAGCAATTCTCATATCAGACAAAATACATTTTAAAATAAAGACTATTAGAAGAGTCAAAGAAGGACACTACATAATGATCAAGGGATCGATCCAAGAAGAAGATATAACAATTGTAAATATTTATGCACCCAACATAGGAGCACCTCAATACATAAGGCAAATACTAACAGCCATAAAAGGGGAAATCGACAGTAACATATTCATAGTAGGGGACTTTAACACCCCACTTTCACCTATGGAGAGATCATCCAAAATGAAAATAAATAAGGAAACACAAGCTTTAAATGATACATTAAACAAGATGGACTTAATTGATATTTATAGGACATTGCATCCAAAAACAACAGAATACACATTTTTCTCAAGTGCTCATGGAATGTTCTCCAGGATAGATCATACCTTGGGTCACAAATCAAGCCTTGGTAAATTTAAGAAAATCGAAATTGTATCAAGTATCTTTTCTGACCACAATACTATGAGACTAGATATCAATTACAGGAAAAGATCTGTAAAAAACACAAACACATGGAGGCTAAACAATACACTACTTAATAACGAAGTGATCACTGAAGAAATCAAAGAGGAAATTAAAAAATACCTAGAAACAAATGACAATGGAGATACGACGACCCAAAATCTATGGGATGCAGCAAAAGCAGTTGTAAGAGGGAAGTTTATAGCAATACAATCCTACCTTATGAAACAGAAAACATCTTGAATAAACAACCTAACCTTGCACCTCAAGCAATTAGAGAAAGAACAAAAAACCCCCAAAGTTAGCAGAAGGAACGAAATCATAAAAATCAGATCAGAAATAAATGAAAAAGAAATGAAGGAAACAATAGCAAAGATCAATAAAACTAAAAGCTGGTTCTTTGAGAAGGTAAACAAAATTGATAAACCATTAGTCAGACTCATCAAGAAAAAAAGGGAGAAGACTCAGATCAATAGAATTAGAAATGATAAAGGAGAAATAACAACTGACACTGCAGAAATTCAAAAGATCATGAGAGATTACTACAAGCAACTCTATGCCAATAAAATGGACAACCTGGAAGAAATGGACAAATTCTTAGAAATGCACAACCTGCCGAGACTGAATCAGGAAGAAATGGAAAATATGAACAGACCAATCACAAACACTGACATTGAAACTGTGATTAAAAATCTTCCAAGAAAAGCCAAGTACCAGATGGCTTCACAGGTGAATTCTATCAAGCATTTAGAGAACAGCTAACACCTATCCTTCTCAAACTCTTCCAAAATACAGCAGAGGGAGGAACACTCCCAAACTCATTCTACGAGGCCACCATCACCCTGATACCAAAACCAGACAAGGATGTCACAAAGAAAGAAAACTACAGTCCAATATCACTGATGAACATAGATGCAAAAATCCTCAACAAAATACTAGCAAGCAGAATCCAACAGCACATTAAAAGGATCATACACCATGATCAAGTGGGGTTTATTCCAGGAATGCAAGGATTCTTCAGTATACGCAAATCAATCAATGTGATACACCATATTAACAAACTGAAGGAGAGAAACCATATGATCGTCTCAATAGATGCAGACAAAGCTTTCGACAAAATTCAACACCAATTTATGATAAAAACCCGGCAGAAAGTAGGCATAGAGGGAACTTTCCTCAACATAATAAAGGCCATATATGACAAGCCCACAGCCAACATCATCCTCAATGGTGAAAAACTGAAAGCATTTCCACTAAGATCAGGAACAAGACAAGGTTGCCCACTCTCACCACTCTTATTCAACATAGTTTTGGAAGTTTTAGCCACAGCAATCAGAGAAGAAAAGGAAATAAAAGGAATCCAAATCGGAAAAGAAGAAGTAAAGCTGTCACTGTTTGCAGGTGACATAATACTATACATAGAGAATCCTAAAGATGCTACCAGAAAACTGTTAGAGCTAATCAATGAATTTGGTAAAGTAGCAGGATACAAAATTAATGCACAGAAATCTCTGGCATTCCTATATACTAATGATGAAATATCTGAAAGTGAAATCAAGAAAACACTACCATTTACCATTTCACCAAGAAGAATAAAATATCTAGGAATAAACCTACCTAAGAAGACAAAACACCTGTATGCAGAAAATTATAATACAATGATGAAAGAAATTAAAGATCATACCAATATATGGAGAGATATACCATGTTCTTGGATTGGAAGACTCAACATTGTGAAAATGACTCTACTACCCAAAGCAATCTACAGATTCAATGTAATCCCTATCAAACTATCATGGGCATTTTTCACAGAACTAGAACAAAAAAATTCACAATTTGTATGGAAACACAAAAGACCCTGAATAGCCAAAGCAATCTTGAGAATGAAAAACGGAGCTGGAGGAATCAGGGTCCCTGACTTCAGACTATACTACAAAGCTACAGTAAGCAAGACAGTACGGTACTGGCACAAAAACAGATAGATCAATGGAACAGGATAGAAAGCCCAGAGATAAACCCATGCACATTTGGTCACCTTATCTTTGATAAAGGAGGCAGGAATGTACAGTGGAGAAAGAACAGCCTCTTCAATAAGTTGTGCTGGGAAAACTGAACAGGTACATGTAAAAGTATGAGATTAGATCACTCCCTAACACCATACATAAAAATAAGCTCAAAATGGATTAAAGACCTAAATGTAAGGCCAGAAACTATCAAACTCTTAGAGGAAAACATAGGCAAGACACTCTATGACATAAATCACAGCAAGATCCTTTTTGACCCACCTCCTAGAGAAATGGAAATAAAAACAAAAATAAACAAATGGGATCTAATGAAACTTCAAAGCTTTTGCACAGCAAAGGAAACCATAAACAAGACAAAAAGACAACCCTTAGAATGGGAGAAAATATTTGCAAATGAAGCAACTGACAAAGGAGTAATTTCCAAAATTTACAAGCTCATGTAGCTCAATAACAAAAAAACAAACAACCCAATCCAAAATGGGCAGAAGACCTAAATAGACATTTCTCCAAAGAAGATATACAGACTGCCAACAAACACATGAAAGAATGCTCAACATTTTTAATCATTAGAGAAATGCAAATGAAAACTACAATGAGATATCATCTCACACCAGTCAGAATGGCCATCATCAAAAAATCTAGAAACAATAAATGCTGGAGAGGGTGTGGAGAAAAGGGAACCCTCTTGCACTGTTGGTGGGAATGTAAATTGATACAACCACTGTGGAGAACAATATGGAGGTTCCTTAAAAAACTACAAATAGAACTACCATATGACCCAGCAATCCCACTACTGGCCATATACCCTGAGAAAACCATAGTTCAAAAAGAGTCATGTACCAAAATATTCATTGCAGCTCTATTTACAATAGCCCGGAGATGGAAACAACCTAAGTGCCCATCATCGGTGCCCATGGATAAAGAAGATGTGGCACATATATACAATGGAATATTACTCAGCCATAAAAAGAAACAAAATTGAGCTATTTGTAATGAGGTGGATAGACCTAGAGTCTGTCATACAGAGTGAAGTAAGTCAGAAAGAGAGAGACAAATACCGTATGCTAACACATATATATGGAATTTAAGAAAAAAAATGTCATGAAGAACCTAGGGGTAAGACAGGAATAAAGACACAGACCTACTGGAGAACGGACTTGAGGATATGGGGAGGGGGAAGGGTGAGCTGTGACAGGGCGAGAGAGAGGCATGGACATATATACACTACCAAACGTAAGGTAAATAGCTAGTGGGAATCAGCCACATAGCACAGGGAGATCAGCTCGGTGCTTTGTGATCGCCTGAAGGGGTGGGATAGGGAGGGTGGGAGGGAGGGAGATGCAAGAGGGAAGAGATATGGGAACATATGTATATATATAACTGATTCATTTTGTTGTAAAGCAGAAACTAACACACCATTGTAAAGCAATTATACTCCAAAAAAAAAAAAAAAAAGCATAAAAAAAAAGTAAATTGTCTAAATCATGTAAATAAAAAAAAATAAATGTCCTTATGGAAACCACTGTGACTCAGTTTACTAATCTTTGTGTCTGTTGTCAGTCAAATAAGGTTTTTCAAGCTCAGCAAGTGTTGACATTTCTTTGTTCTTTGTTGCAGGGGGCTGTACTATGCGTTGCGGAATGTGTAGCAGCATCCCTGGCCTCTACCCACTAGATGCCAGTAGCACCTTCACTGTTGGGATAACCAAAAAATGTTTCCAGACATTGCCAAATGTTCCCCAGGAGTTGAAATTTCCCCTAGTTGAGAACCACTGCAGTAAAGGAGTTTGAGACAATCCCCCTCTGTAGAGGTGCAGGGAGCTGTGAATAAGCTACTGGCAGACACCATGCTCTTTTCCGATTCCAACTTTTGATCATGACTTTTCCCCTCCCTCTTTGCTGGGCTATCTTCCTTCCTTCTCAGCTCAGTGCCACCTCCTTTAATCTACCCTCTTCAAGCTTCACAGCCTCACCTTTGCGTCCCTCATTTTATTGAACTCTTCTGTTTTTGTATGTGTGTCCCTGTCAGACTTTGAACATTTCAAGGGTATGAAATGTGTTTTCATCTGTGTAACTCCAGTATCTGGTATGTTGTAAACAAGTGTGCTTGCTGGATGTTTAACAAAATAATAAAAGTTGATCATACATTTTCAATGTTAAAAAAAAAAAAAAAAGAACTGTGACTGCATTTATGCCACAAGTATTTTGAATGCTTTGGCTTTAGTTAAGTGAGGATTGTCAAAAGAACAACTGTGGCATGTGCTTGAGCTCCTAAGCTATTAAGGGCCCAGCAGGCCTTACTGGTTTTCTTTCAAGATAGAGGGAAAGTCTTATTATATATGAAGTGCTGGAGAAAGGCAAACTTGTATCAGATAACATCTTATAAACCACAAACAGTTCTGTTTATCTGTTCAGTTTCAAGGTTTAGGCCTATATTCCATTGATAACGATTGGAATTTGAAAGGAAGATTGCAGCCATGCCTGTCTCCCACCCTTCTTCATAAAAGTTTCTCTTCCCTGCTACCAGTCTACACTCGTAAAAGGGAAAAAAATAGGGAAAATAAACTTTAAAGTTACATGTTATAGTTATGAACCATATTGAGATAATTTCAACCTAAATTAATATAAGAAAATCTAGAGAGATAAAATAGAAAAGGACTAACCATGATAATTCCTGGCATCAGCTGCCATCAAAATGGGAAAATAAAATCAGAAAAGAATGTTCTGAAAGCTTTGGTCAATTCATTCCTCAAGTTCTTTCTCCTTTAGTGAATATTGAGTTTTCACAAGTTTCAACTGAGTTCTTAACGTTTTGCTCCTTGGGAGTACTGGCTAGAAATCTTGTGATTAGAGCCATGTTACCCTGACTTAGCAGTGCTTACCAATACATCTCTGACAAAAGATTCTCGGGAGCACCTGTACACCATGATTTAAAAAAAAACCATGGATGGACCTAGAGGGTATGATGCTAAGTGAAATATGTCAGACAAAGAAAGACAAATACTATTTAATCTCTCATATATGTGGAATCTAAAGGACAAAACAAACAAAAGAAAATGAAAACAGACTCATAAATACAGAGACCAAATGGGTGGTTGCCTGAGAGAAGGAGAGTGAGGGATTGGATGAAATATGTGAAGGGGATTAAGAGGTACAAACTTTCAGTTATAACATAAATAAGCCATGGTATACAGCTAAGGAATATAGTTACTAATATTATAAATAACCTTATATGAGGACAGATGGTTATTACACTTACCGTGGTAATCACTTCATAATGTATGTAAATGTCAAATCACAATGTAGTACACCTGAAGCTAACATAATATTGTATGTCAACTATATTTCAACTAAAAAAATGATAATTTGTTTGCTGTTACAGCCTCCATTCCCCTGTCCCTACCCCCCTGTCACTACATGGGAGAACCTTTCACTGTTATGAAAGTATGATTGACATACCTTATAGTCAAGTAGCATAATGGATATTAATCAATTACTTAATGAACAGTAACAGAAAAAATGAGGGTAAGGAAAAAAATTGGGAAAATAAAGCCGAGCCCTTGTTCTCTTCAGTTGTGTATTTATGTAATGAGTTTGGATTATATAGTTTAAGGCCAGGTCTGCATATGAAATTAGGAACTGAGAAAATTAGGAGGAGGATGTGGAATTGAAATGATTTTTCCTTATCCATCAAAATATTTCAGGACTCTGTGTATGTGTGTGTGTGTCTGTGTGTGTAAGTTCTATTAAAGACTATCTTCCTTTTTAGTTTCCTTGATTTTGCATATGAGGTACACTTTCACAAATAATAGAATTTGGGACATTATGGATTTTAAATTCAAAATTATTTACCAGGTGATGAAAACATAATGTTATCCAATCACGTATGTGTTGAAAATACATTCAAGTTGGAAGATAGCCAGTGAGTCTTAATGCAACAGAGTACGAAAAAATGTTTGATATTGTTTCAGGTTCTACATTGCAGTTACTCTTTATTAAACTTCAACTTGTCACATTCTCAGTTAGTATTAGAGAAGAATGTACACACATACTTAAAAACACTATTAAATATTATTAAATATTCTTCTTAGTCCCAACTATGCATGTATGTGAGGCATGGATTTCTTCACATATTAAACCCAAACAGCATATTGCAACAGATTTAATATAAAAGCAGACATAAGAACCAACTTATTTGGTACTTAGACATTGAAAAGACTTGCAAGAAAAATAGGAAAAATAGTTATTTTTATTCATAATCATTCTTTTTCATAAAAATACCGTTATGTTAATAAGTAATGTTTATTATTTCTAAATGAAAAATAATTATTTTACAATTTTTCTCAGTTTTAATTTCTAATATGGTAAGTTTTAATAACTATAATAATACTCTGGGGTTATTAATAACGTTAAGGCTATACAGGGATTTTATGATGAAACATTTGGAGACCACTGACCTATGTATTTCAACTCTGGAGTAAGTATGGGGAAGGTGTATTAAGAATTTGTAGAGTTTTAAAAAAATGCTCAAAGAAGACAATGAAAAATAAGGAAAATGATGGTTTTATACATGTTCAGAAACATCCTGCTTACATATTTTTCTCATTTTTAATATTAGCATGATTAAAGTTAGAGTGAAATTAAAATCTTGTTTTGGGACCAGACAGCGGTTCTCCAGATCTAAGTTGCCATCACTCGAGGAAAAGCAGCAGAGAGCATCCTTCGGGTTACATGCGTGAATGCGCTGGGGATTACACATAGTTCAGGAAATTTATTTCAGATGTCTGATCTCTGAATCTTGCTTTGCATGAGGAAGGTTGTATTTCCCTTAAGATTTAGGGAAATAGAAATGGAAGCTATCTCATGGGACAGGTTTCTTAATGGCCATGTGAGATAGCTAAATTAAATTAAATATTTGAGAAAGCAATATTTTCAAACAATGTCTCATTATTTAATTCATCTTCTTATCAAGATTGGAATAAAGAGATCTTTGGTTCACAGACAGTCTACTAATGGTGGATACAAATCAGTGAAGAGTGCTGGAGATACATGATGTGGCAGCCACATGCAACCCACAGACATGAGAGTGAGGCTAGCTTAGACCATCCAGCCTCGGTTAAGCCAGCAGACAAAGGCACTCTGAGGGCCAACCAAAGAAGCATCAAGTTGGGAACAGACTGAATTGTTCATCCATTGAATTTTTTGCATGAAATATTGTGAGTTTGAGACAGTAAGTTTTTGGATTTTTTTTTTGAGGTGGCAGCATGATACTGAACTCTCCCATTTCATGTCCCATTTGTTTGCTTGTTAAATGCAAACTAGGCCCTATGAAAATATCCATATTTTTTGTTTAATTAACTTGAAAGGATTCTTACAAAACCCATGATGTAAATTAAGAGAATGGATGCCTTACTGTTCATCAGAGATTACATAATAAGCCTATTTTCTTGCATATCTGAAGATAAGTTCCTTAAGACTATATATTATGCTTTCTTCGCATCTTGGATTATAAAGACAAATGATAATTTTGAAAGCGTATTTGCATATCTTTTCTGAGAATGTATAGTGTCTTTTGAAACATTTTCTGCCATTTGAAACTCCTCTTTTAGTGTTATCTCTGTCTCTTTCTGTCTGTGTGTCTGTCTCCCGTGTCCCCTGCATCAGCAGGCGGACTCTCAAGCACTGTGCCACCAGGGAAGCCCTTGTTCTCTTTCTTTAGATAAAAGATTGTTGATACTTGTTTGCATGCCGTTAAGCTATGGATTAGTGTTATCCTTTTACATCTTCATTTTAAGGTATATTATGGTCTATTCGGAGTTGTTTTAATTCTAGAGCTAGCTTAGACTTACGATTTATGTATGACCTTTCTAAGGTCTTTACTGAATATCACAGATATTCAATTAAGTCTCTCCACTTGGCTGTTTGAACCTTGAATGTCTCAAGCCCCTCTGTGAGCTGCGGGACTGTTCACCTTACATTGCTCCAGTAGCAATTTTCCTAGCCTTGTGGGTTTTCCCCTTGCATATACACATATTTTTTATTCAATGATTACCATATCAGTGCACTTAGGTGCAAATGTCAGAGATTTCCTTCTTTTCCCTCTCCTCCCCTCCTCCTTCTTTGAACTTTACTCACTTAAATTTACTTAACACCAGCCAACTCATTTTGCAGTCTCTGGTTCCTTATCCCAACTCACCAACAGGCTACTTCAGGTTATGTGCCTTATCTGTAATATCTTTCATTTAATCCTCATTCAGTCATTGCCTTCCTTCCCAAACAAAGCCCATATGCAAGAGCTGCACCCCATAATTTTGTTGGAAGAATCAAGAGAATTAGTTAATGAAACAAATTAGAAAATTGTGATTAACAGATTAAATGATCTATTAGGTATGGGCTTGCTTTTATCTTGGACAGGGATTATCTTTCTGATATTCTGTGACTTCTGCTGAATTTAGGACTGTTCTTCATACTTATGGCTTGTGTCTTAGACATTTCCTGAAACCTATGTTTTATTTCCTTTCCTTTGGTCTGAGATGGTAGAGTTATTTATCTAATTAGAAGAGGTAAGAGGTGATCTTATTACATTTTCAGCCAAACATTTTTTCTTAGTACTTAAACAATAGCTGTTTTCTGAGATTATTTGTATAGCTCAACAAAAGCTGTATCAATACCCGTTTTATTTGTGTCTTTAAATCTTATTGATAAAATATTTTAATAAACAAAATGAAATGGTAACAATGGCATGAAGATAAGGGTCTCATGTTCTGAGAACACAAAATTATTATTCTTCAAAAGTGAAACATTGGTGGGCTTCCCTGGTGGTGCAGTGGTTGAGAGTCCGCCTGCCGATGCAGGGGACACGGGTTCGTGCCTGGGTCCGGGAAGATCCCACATGCCGTGGAGCGGCTGGGCCCGTGAGCCATGGCCGCTGAGCCTGCGCGTCCGGAGCCTGTGCTGCGCAACGGGAGAGGCCACAACAGTGAGAGGCCCTCGTACAGCAAAAGAAAAAAGAAGTGAAACATTGGAGAACAGTTTGAAGTTGCCATCTGGAGTAATAATAAGCTCAGTAAGATAGCAGATGTCAAGGCCAGTTTCTCCTAGTCAAAACCAAATGTAACAAGTAACTAAATTTTTCACTGGGGGACAATTTGTTTTTGGGGAACTTTCTAACTTTCTAATGATCACTAACCTCTCATTTGTATTGCCCAAACAGCCTGAAGCATAGTTATCATCTCCCTGGATGATCTTTTTCTCATTAAAAAAAAAAAGTACTGTGTTATTGAAGACAGATTGTTGTTAATCTGATCTCTCTCCTTTCATGATCTCTTTAATTGTTGAAAATGAGTCATTTGGGAAGTGGAATTAAAGTGCGGTAATTTTTGCAATATCTAACTGAATAAAAATTTCACATTATCTTTCTTCTTTTAATTCACTGAGTGTCTTCAATATCATGCATAGGTTAACTAATCTTTTGTATATATCATATACCTTTATATCATTTTAAACATGTCTTTGCAATCCTACCAAGCTAATTTCCAAACTCCTTGTTGACAACTATGATATAATCACATTGGTGTATCTCAAACATTACAATACTACAGTTTTCCTTCACAGTTTGGACCTTTGTTAAAAATAACTGAGAATGTATTCTTAAATTCTTCTCAAATATTTTACTCAGGTCTAAGCTATGGAAATAACCTATATGTACACATATTTGTCTGAAAGTAACTATTGATCCATTAACACACCTAATTTCATGATATTAACTGAACGTCTGCTACATCACATCCAACCAAAATGACATATAGGACAAATAAAAGTAATCTTCAGTATATGGATGGAAAAAGTAAATTGTTTCATTACATTACATATTTTTCATACAGGTCATTGTCATTTAAAATATCCTATATATCTTCTCTATATGATACAGTTTCTGTGAAATAGTCCTTGAATATCTTCCCATCGAAATTAATATGTCTAAACATGTACCTGAAAGTAAAGTTTATTTTTCTTACTTATTTGACCAGATTTTTGCTTATTTGTTACTCCCTGGAAGGATCCCAAAATCTGGGTCCATTTTCTATACACCAAAAGCAAAATTTCCCATGACTGAGTCATTTTATGTTTTTCGCTGATATTTTTATAAATATAATTTCACATTGAAAAATATTTTATAAATTAAAAAAATGAATGTTTACTATAGACATTTCCATATAAATAATAACTATCATACTTAACATTTATCTGGAAAAAGTAAGATGAATATAAATCAAAGCTGAATGAATATAAATCATAGTGATTTTCATAATATGAAAAAAATATTCATTCATTCACCTACATGAACAGTCAACTCAGTCATCTGTACTGTTGATGGGAAAACTATGGGTGAGTGTATTCTAAACGATGTACATTTTTATTTTAAATCCCAATACATATTTTTGCAGCATATCTATTGTCTTGATTATATTTTGCTGTGATTTCCAATAAGTTAATCAGCTCTCACTTGTTTAATTATTAAAAGAAAAAAAAGAGGCATGATCACTAGTGAGAAAAGCAGTGTGGGATTTATTTTCAAAAGTTTATATTAAAAAATCACATGTGTATTATTGAGTCAAAATTAGAGTAATTGTTTTGTGTGTTTAATCAAAAAAGACACATTGTAAAAATATGACTCTACACATTTTTCCAGATTAATCATTTTCCTTGTGTAAACTTTTTCCCAAGTGTTACTAAATTTCTTCTGCATCACTTTTTTTGAAGTATAATTCTATAACAGACATAATTTTTGAAGTAACTAATAATACATATTTTTTATTTTTTTTATTTTTTTTGTGGTATACGGGCCTCTCACTGTTGTGGCCTCTCCCGTTGCGCAGCACAGGCTCCAGACACGAAGGCCCAGCGGCCGTGGCTCACGGGCCCAGCTGCTCCATGGCATGTGGGATCTTCACGGACCGGGGCACCAACCTGTGTCCCCTGCATCGGCAGGCGGACTCTCAACCACTGCGCCACCAGGGAAGCCCCTAATGTGTTTTGATATATGCATATACCTGTGAAATCATCACCATAATACACATACATCCTTTCCTAAATTGTGTATATACCGCATGTTATTTTTGGAAAGTGACAATGGGGTTGAGTTCTCTTCTGTTTTTATCCCTCCTATACGTTGAGGACATTTGATACATAAGTTTATGTATTCTATCTAACACTTTAACATAGTTTTTAAAAGATGGTCTATGCAATCTAGATAATAGCCCATTCTTAATATTTTTGCTGGCACAGTCTCTGCTCAGATGTTTATAGGGAGAGATATTTATTGAATATTTAGAGTATGTGAAAAATAATATGACAAATGCACAATTGTTGAATTTACAAAGTATTTTTGATTAAAAAAATTCTCTAAGGGATTTTAAAAACAATTCCAAATCAAATTCTTCATTTCCACAGGTGAGCAAACCAATATTAAATGATTAAGTAATTTTTCAAATGATAAAAACTTTTTTTCCATAGGCAAATTAGACAAAATACAACCTTTCTTATACTCACTCCAAAATATTTTGCATTTTGTAATGTAATTATTTTCTGATAATACCTAAGAAAGAATGCCCAAAGAGAGCCGGGGGTCTCAAAGGAAAATGTGGGGATGGGAGGAGGAATTCATAAAAAGAACTGGATGCTGACAGAGGGAATACAGGATGACCACGGAATTTATTTTACGGCTGGAAAAGAAATTCTTTACGCTTCCAAGCCAATAGAATTTAATAACTTCCATTATATGTTTCACATTTTCCTTTTTTGAAAAAATGTATAGTTTTGTGGTTATTCTATGCCTATTATTCTATTGTATAACAGGTATTTTGTAGGCAATCAACTTGCCTAGATTTCTTTTCAATGGATCTCATATGCTGAGGTTTGCTTTAATTATACAATTCAGTTCATGGCATATTATCTATATTGCCCTGTAAAAGCCCTTTATGCATGTATGTGTGAATATATGAATGTGTGAACGTATGTATTTATGTATATATGTGCTTATGTATATAACTATTTATTTACTTTCTTTTTTTCTGAACCAGATGGAGAGGCTCATATGTAAGCAAGAGGTCTTGGAAGTTGAAGTGGATGTAGTGGGGTTGTCTTTCTTCAGGTAGGTTGCGTATGTTCTTTGTTCAAGAGGAATGGTGTGCATAGATCATTTAATGGCGAAAGGTTGAGATTATAGAAATGCTTATGGGGCTCCAATATTCTTCCCTTCATTCTTACATGGTAATAAAATCCCAGGTTTTTAGTTGGTGTATTCTCATTTGGGAAAAAAAAAAAAAAATTTCTTGCAACGAGGTATGGCCATGTGACTACACTTCTAATCAATTAGATGCATGTGAAAGTGCCAGCTACTAGCTTCTAGGAGCTATTAGAAAAAGATGGCTCTTATTTATTCCTTGCCTCTTTCCTTCTTCACTCAGTCCTTCCTGATGGCTATAACAAGGATTTTGTTTTCCGGGTTGGATTAGTAATGATGGCTGCCAGGATTTCTGACGACCTTAGAGGTGCCATATCAGCCCTGATTGCTTATGTTTGAAATTTTAGGGAAAGAACCCCTCTCTTACTTAATTCACTGCTATTTTTGGCTTTCAATAACTCACAGCAGATCTTATCAATTCTAATTGATAAACCTAACAATGTGTTTTATAAACAAAAGATGCACTAACTTGGTTATTTATTTTATCATTTTAAAAGGGTGGAGGAGAATGTCAAGATAAGAAGAGGACAAGGAATACATGGTTGTTAGAAATTTTAACCTTGTTTAAATTAATGATAATGAGTCTAGTGTTTGGAATATAGAAGATTGCCCTTTAAGAGATAAGGAAATAGAAAAATTTTAGAGGTTAAATAAAATGCCCCAAATCACAAGACTGGCAAACGATTTAGCTGAGATTTAAACCAAAGCCTGACACAGGGTAGGTGATAATAACTTTAGGCTACATATGCTCTCATTCCTAATAGGAGGTGAGAATTAAATTTAATCACAGGGTAATGACAATCCTTGTTAAAGGTGATGAATGCAAATATCCAGCCAGCTCAGATTAATAGTTTTGACTTCACCAGCCAGGAATAGGGTAAAAGAAACCATAGCAGGGCTTCCCTGGTGGCGCAGTGGTTGAGAGTCCGCCTGCCGATGCAGGGGACATGGGTTCGTGCCCCGGTCCGGGAAGATCCCACATGCCGCGGAGCGGCTGGGCCCGTGAGCCATGGCCGCTGAGCCTGCGCATCCGGAGACTGTGCTCCACAACGTGAGAGGCCACAACAGTGAGAGGACCGCATAACGCAAAAAAAAAAAAAAAAAAAAAAAAAAAAAAAAACCAAACAGAAACCATAGCAGAGTAGATCAACAGAATTAGAGATGATAAAACCTAGATATTGTGATGAGAAGGTGGTAGCCGCTATAAATTCAATAGAAAGAGAAAAGGGAGTTAGCAGAACAAATGAGACATAATTGTCATGGAGGCATAAGGGAAAGGAAATGTCTATGCAAATGAATTTCAACTGGATCAGTCATTCTTTGGACACACTTCTAAATTAAAGAACTTCAGAAATGTAGAATTTTAGAACTGAATGATACAACAAATGTTTAAAGATAACAATTCTGTTCATTTTAAAACTTAAAATGCTAAAGATTCATAGATTTGTTTTTAGGTAAAGACTTGTCTCCATAGTGCACATTTTATTCAAACTTAGCCATTAGATAACATAGAAAGGAGTTCAACAACATCAAGTTATGTTAACGGACATATTTATACTTCACCCTTTTGTTATAACCAATTTTCATTTCTTTTCTACAACTGGATTGTATGTTATCCTAAAACTTTAAGCACATTTTCAATGTCTGATTATTAAACAAATAGCATTGGCAACATTATGAAAAAGTAAGACTATGGATCATGTTTACTTTAAATGAGAAAAATACATTATCTCAGCTTTTTAGTATTTGGGAGACATTCTGAATTTTACTTGCCTGAGAAAGGTTAGTAAAATTGTTATGTTAATACATTTTGGAATATTTGATATTAATTTTTAGGAAAGAATATTCAGAAATGTGAAAAATTGTTGGCGACATTTTTTTTAGGCAAATTACCACAGGACCTGCAATAAGTGCTATGAAGGATAAAATAATGATCGACAATCTTTGCATATTTGTTTTCAGTAAAATTACTTATTCTACAATTGTGAAAACTATCACTTACTGATATTGAGTTTGTTTTCAAGCCAATCTAAACTATTCTCATCTGCTACTCTAATTACTGTATTTAGATTCAAATTCTACTTCTGACATTTCTCAAAACATTTATGATTTCCCTAATGCGTTATATATCTTTAGTAGAAATTAGAGATTTTAAAATGTTAAAGAACTTACTACATTATTGGATTATCGAATCAAATAATTCTACTCACACAGTATGTATAAAGATGTCAATTAACTCTGTCTACCTATCTATCTATCTATCTATCTATTTATCTACCTATACCATGGAATGAAAAGGAAATGTAAGTACTCAACAAATATTAAATAAACGGACAATATATTGGTAATTTATAGGCTAGAATCACATCCAATTATTGAAGTGTCATTTAGCAAGAAAAAACACATCTGGCATTTCTGAGTTACTTGAGGTAAGGGTTTAATTTTCTGACGAAATCGGTAGGCTGGGTATGGTGCTTCCCTTGTGGCTCCAAAGCACTACTGCAAATTCCATCCAGAAGTCCCTGATTATCTTTCTAATTCTTATCTATAGATCAGTTTCATTACCTAATCATCCATTTACACCATCCTAAACCCACTGGGGCAATATGCTAAATTGTCTGCATTGGCCTAGATTTTTGAAATAGAAAACCCTGTTCAGAAATTGTCTAAATTTCAGCCTTCATCAGGTGCCATCTTTTCTTTTGAAGCCCTGATATCATGAGAAAAAAGAGAGACTAGACCTTAACAAAGGCTTCCTAGGCTTATCTCCTTAGAAGGGAGAATAATATCTTTTATTCCTTCTCAATTAATCCATATCTGGAGAAGGCAGTATGATAAAACTAAATTTCCAATAGATGCAACATTACATTTTAAAACAAATAATCACTACATTAAAAAGCATATCAACTCATATGCCATTTATGTCATTATCATTATTAATATATTCTGTCCAAAATCAAACAAATAATTATCGACTGCTCTTGAACTGAGACCCTCTAATATTCATTACAGTGTTCTTTCTATTATGAAAATATTGGTCAATATTTAGGTTTAAATGTCCTCAAAATCTTTTTTTTTCTGTCTCATGACTGAAATTTAAATACACAGATTCACATACATGGTATCATTAGATTTATTTCTCTTTTCTTAAGTTTCTGAGGAAAACTTTAAGGGGAGGGGAATGGGGACACCATCTCACTAACTGAGTATACTAGTTCATTATACTCTTTTAGAACCATGGAAGGTAACTCCACTTAGTCACACTGGCGTAGGAGGAATCAGAAGTAGCAATTTGTATAAAGTGCCTCCTGATCTTAATATCCACCCTCTGAGAAAGTTTTTCTACTAGTAGTTAAACAGAGCAAATTGGGTCACTACATCAGTTTTTCAACATGATCTTATGTACTTAAGTTTTTGAAATTCAGTCAATTATAAACATATATACTCTTAGGATGTGTTTCTCTTTATATTTACATGGTATAAAAACAAGGTCCTTATATTTTCCTTGAAGAAAACATTGTAATGAAACTTTATTCTAATAAAATTATTGACCAAAGCAAACGACTTAGACTGTTTCTAATGAACTGTTGCATAAAATATTCCTATCAATCTAGACAGGTAGTCATCAAGAATACAGATAATCATAAGCAAATGTAAAACTGACAGCTATATTCAGTGGTTGATAAACTATCTTCACAAAAAGAGTTAAACTGAGAAGCCTGGGAAAATGATGATATCCTTATATGAAAAATCAAAAGAATTTCAGCTTCTGTAACAACCTGCTCTGAGATCAGGGCAATGTTAAATCCATCAATCATTAACCTTGAAAACTTTTCTATATGTGTATTTCCTCAGCCTTTACAGTGAAAGACATAACATGTAGGATCAATGAAGGACACACCCTCAATCTATGTCACTTTTTCTTTCTTAAATTTAGTTTAGTGCTTATATTAATCAGTGATTCTAATCACGCTAACTCTTCTACTCTTCTTTCCAACTAAATGAGTAATACAATTTTGTTTTCCCATTGATAACACTTCAGGTTTTCATCAGAGATAGTATAATTATTGTGTACGAACAGGGACCTTGAATGAAATCAAAGTCAATGAATACTGATCTTGACAGTGATTAACTGTAAACTTGCAAAATTGTTTGACTAAGTTTTATTTCATGCGTAAAGTGAGTGCAGTCGTATGTACCTAATATACATTTTTAAATAAATGTTTATTGAAGTATAATATACCTATAGAAAAATGTTTAAATCATAAGTGTTTGGCTTATCACATATTCGCAATGTGAACTCATTCATACAACCATGATTCAGATGGAGAAATAGAATATTAGCACCTAGTAATATTGCTAGTAGCTACCTTAGACCTCTAACAAGCCACTAACCCCTAATTCCCAAAATGCAGTCATTATCATGGCTGTGACACACTAGATTAATTTTTTCCAACCTTGAACTTTATATATTAAGGTATCACAGAATATGTAAAATTTTGCATCAGATTTCTTGCTAAACATTATCTTCGATTAATGGCTTAGTAAGACTTAATATGCATTAGTCAAGACTTCCCAGTTTGTTTTCCTTCTATAAGTGTGTCTTGGTTATTTCTGACCATCTGCATTTTCTTATAATTTCTAGGAATACATTTTGACACCCCCCCCCCAACTCTCCAAACAGCTAGCATTTTTTATTAGGAATGCATTGAATCTCCAGATCAACTTAATTGACATCTTTAAATGTTAATGTCTTCTGATCCATGAGCATGTATATTGTTCCATTAAATTAGATTTTCCTTCATTTTTCTCAGTGATGCTTTGTGGTTTAGTGTTAACTAATTTGTACTGCTATCATAAAATAATTCCTATGCATTCAATGTCTTTGATAATGCTATAATAAATGATATTCTTTAATTCCTATTTCTTTGGGGCTGGAATATGGTAATATAAATTATTTTTTCATGTTAACCTGATATTCCTGTGGCTTTGCTAAATCCAGATCTTTGTGTTAATGCACAGTCTTATTTTATCTATGAATAAAGTGAATTTTACTTAATCATATTTAAATTCTTATAACTTTCCTTTGTTTTTCATATATTATTACACTGGTCCAGTTGTCTAGTACAGTGCTGAATACAAGTTGTGATAGTAGGCACTGACTTCTTATTCTGAACCTCAAGCTTTCAATATTTCACCCTTCAGCATGAGGTTTGCTAGAGATCATTTGTTAATACCTTTATCATGTAAAGTAATTACCTTTTCCCAGCTCACTAAGGGTTCTTAGCACCTCTTGTACCTAATACACATAAGTTCTATATTGGGACTTCCCCGGTGGTGCAGTGGTTAAGAATCTGCCTGAAAATGCAGGTGACACGGGTTTGATCCCTGGTCCGGGAAGATCCCACATGCCGTGGAGCAACTAAGCCCGTGCACCACAACTACTGAAGCCTGCACTCTAGAGCGCAACTACTGAGCCCACGTGCCACAACTACTGAGCCCAAGTGCAGCCAAAAAAAAAAGAACTTGTATCATGAGTATATTGAAATCTCTGATAAACCAATAATTATAAAAAGATAAACAACATTATAAGTTCTATATTAATCAGCTTCATAGATAACACTGATATAAATTTGAACTGAAATTTTAGTCCTGAAATATATACACATGGGTATATTGATATCCCTTTTTAAAAGTGAATTACTAGATATATTGCACATATTTTCTTTAGGTTATTTGCATTAATATTCAAAATGATATTCACCTGCAATTCCCTTTTCCTGTAATGGTCCTGTCAGGTTTTGATATGTAAGTCATGTGACCTCATGAAACAAGTAATGAAGTATTTATAAATATTGATAATTTTTTTTCCATAATTAGATGGAAGAACGAACTAGTAAAGCATGTAGACATGGAGTTTCCACTTGTTATAGTAGATTTCTTCTTAATAATTCCGGGACTGTTTATATATTTCTTATGACTGTTTCACTGGTTGTATTTTCTGATAATTTATAATAATTTGTATGTTTCATTAATTTTCAAATTTACTTTTATTAATATGTAGGGATATCAACTTTTTATTCCTGATATTGATTTTTGTACCTTCTATCTTTTGTCCTTGATTTCACCCTGGCTTATTAATCACATTTGTCTTTTCAGAAAAACAACTTTTAGGCTTTTTCTCTATATGTGTGTGTTATACACATTAATTTCTTAAATAAATTACTATTTATTAATTTACTATTTTTTTCTTTGGATTTAATATTTTTTTTAACTTCCAGACTAGATTTTTAGATCACTGATTTTCAGGCTTTTAAAAAAAATTTTGCATTTTAATATTAAAATTCCTCTCAGGGTACGGTTTTAGGTGCTTCCTACAAGTTTTATATGGCATTTCTTAATTATTATTCAGTTAAAATATTTTTGAATTCAAGTGAGAATGATTTTTTATCTAGGACTATTTTAGGTGTATTGATTATTCTCCAGAGAATTTATTTACCCATTTTATTTTTTGGTATTGATTTCTAGCTCAGTCTCACTATGGTTAGAGAACATATATTCTATGATATAAGTATTTTGAAATTTGTTTTTGATGCAGTTTTAAATGGTTTTTTTTTTTTACATTTTTGGTGTATAGAAAGCAACAGATTTCTGTATATTAATACATTTTTAGTGTATAGAAAGCAACAGATTTCTGTATATTAATCTTGTATTGATTTTTAAGATAACATTTTTAATGAAAACTACATTTTTCCCAAAATTTTAAAGAGCTATTGATATGTGCTTAAGATAGTGAGGTTATACATTTATGGGGGGAAAAAAACCTAGTTATAATATGAAAAATAGTGGAATAGTAAGAAAAGTTAAGCTAAAATTCTAAGAATTCCAAGAACTTTAATAAGAGGCCTGGGACCTGGTGTTATTTTTGTTTTATCATTACTAGTATTAAAAATGTTATTTACCTTAAACAACAAAAAAGGTCATTCTATTAAAGGCGGGAAAAAATACATATTTTAAAATAATGATATAAAATCAATGTCTTTATAAATATTTTCAAAATGTTATTTAAAAACAAGACAAAACATCTATTTCTATATGAGGAACATGAATAATTAAATGTGTGCTAAATGTATATTTTTTTAGGCATAATAGAGTCTGACTCCATTTTTTAAAAAATATTTCATTTCTGACAGTGTTCAAACCCCACTTTCTTCCCCTTCTGCCCCACATCTAGGTAATCTATTAAGAAACCAGGTGTTCCGTTTTTTGGCACTGGTGGAAAGTTGAAGCCACGCAAGTCACACCCTGAGGCAGGAGATAGATGGGCCCCAGGCTGAGCAGCTGGAGTTTGTCGCCTATGGACAGGTACTCCAAAATAGCAGGAGGGAGAGAGGAGCTGAGCCCTTCCCAGATAAAAGACAGAGACCACGTATTTCTCATTCTCGAGGTCTAGGAGCCCTTCCCAACTATACATGCACATAGAGGCTCCTTGGAGGTCAAAAAGGGAGTGATGTCAACCTACCCATAGGCCTCTTCACTAGAATCCATCTTGGCTAAGAGATGTGCATGCACACAGGGAAGGACCCTGAAATAAACCAAATACGGACTCAGAACCAGGCAAAGCAAGATGATTGGCCAAAGGAAACCCAGAAGAAATGCCCCATATAAGAGATTCAAACTACCACAAGGGTGCGACTCTCTCTGTGAGTCAGCCCATGTCTCTATCCACATGTACTCTTTTTCCTCCTAATAAACACTATACTTGTTTCACTACTTTCTTTGTGGGAATTCATTTCTACAAAGCCGAAGGGCCAGGGGCCTTGTCACTGGCCACAGGTTCCTGGTGGTCTAGTGGCTAGGATTCAGCACTCAATCTCTGGCTGTGAACAGAAATCCTGCTTTAAGCCACTGGAGGCCAAGGTCACCTGAGATCAAACCCATGGTCTAGTTTCAACTATATAACCCATGGAACCCTCATCCCAGGTCCACCCTTATCCACCATAAAGTGCCATCCTAGTTGCTACTTCTGCTGTCTGAAGTCATATTTGGACCTATGTAGGTGCCTTTCCTGCTCTCCCTAGAGAGCCTCATTATTGAATTTAAAAATCAAAGACATTAAGAAGAAAACAATAAAGGTTTAACCAATGAGTTTGGTTAATTGGCACGGTTGCCATACATTCTGTTGTTTGAAAATGATTCAAGGTACAATTTATTCAAGGTATATTATTAGGTATAATGGGTCAAGGTATATTTATTATTCAAGGTATAATTTATTAAATTAGTGTTTGTAAAACTACTAGTAAAAATCACAAGTTATAATTCTGTAAATATTCAAGTAAAAATGAAAAAAATAAAGCCTATAAATTTGCACAATTAAAGAAACAGGTCTCTTTTGATTTTCAATGTGTTTTTTACAAGACTAATTCATCAGTTTATCTTTTAGTCAAAATACACACTGAAAACCCAAATTGTCCTTCTTAGTTTTATTATAGTATTTCAGTAATCTAACGATAATCAGAATAGTTAATATATAAATTCCTAAGAAATATAGTTAATATATAGTTAATAGTTAATATATAAATTCCTAAGAAATATTTAATAACCTCCAAATTTCAGAATAATGCTTAGTATACAAAAGCAAAGTATTTTATACCATAGAGATGATAGAGAGGGAGAATGAGGGAGAGAGAGGAGAGAGACAGGAATAAAAGGAGCAACAGGAGAAGGAAGCAGATACAATTTCAAGCATTTTTTTAATATCACTGACTCACGACACCAAATAAGTTTCTTTGCATATTAGAGAAGAAAATTTAAAAACCTGCTAATGTCAGAATCTTAGTGGGTTAAATAAGAACAGATGTTAGCAACATTTTGTCCTCATTCCAAAAAAAAAAATAAAATAAAAATAAATGTGTTTATCCGTATTTGGTAATTTAAATATTTCAAATACATGTTATTCTTTTTTATGTTGAAAATCCTAAATCCTAACTGATTTTTCTTTAACTGTTCCCAGCCTTCCTCCTACAACAATTCTATATTTATTGTTACTCCTACTTGATAAACTGTGCTAGCTTCCAAAGCAGGTTTCTTTCCCATTTGTGTCAGCATTTCATACTGTTTGTTAGTCATTAAAATTTATTTTTCCTTTATACATATAAAAATCACTTAGGGAGCATGCATTATCAGGCTCTCTAAAATAATTTTGGGTAAGAATATAGCCAACTATATTTCTCAATAGCAATTTTCAAAATAAAATGCTGCACCCTTAAAAAAATCAATAAATTCGATGTTTTGTGCATAGAAAGGTTAGATTAAGTTAAAGAGTTCTTGTTTCATATTGTTTTAAATGGGCCATAAAAGTATATGTCCTTCAAATTTTCATTAGCAGTATTTACTTTGCAGATGACTCCAAGGTAGAGAGAAGAAACACCAGTGACTATTCAACTCTGGCAATAATATTTTTACCTGTTTAAATATATGAGTGAAGGCGGAAATATCACGGAAGTATTTAGAAATAATATACCACAATATTCTTAACAAATAGTCAATGTAAAAAATAATTAAGTATTGTTATCATTATGTCCAGAGTTGTCCCAGTAATCATGTAATATATTCATTGTTCATTCTTAATTAAAATGTGGTTTATTCAGCTGTTTTCTTTCTGCTTTGAGTGGCAGCAGTAAAGTCAATAACACGATCAGTTCATATATAAATGGGATGATTGGAAGAAAATATAATTTAAAATCAATATCCTATAAAGCTGACATCAAAGATGAATCACTTAATGAAGACTATTTCTAAGTACCTATTTGGCAAATTCACATTCACCAGATTTAATGATTCTTAAGTAACAGGACAGCTTTGGCTTTTTGAAGCATTTTTGCCCTTTCCATGTATTGTAATACACAAACCTTTGCTTAAATCTACTTGTAGTTAGTATGAATTAAGAATTCACTCACAGTACCTGATCTATAGTTCACTGACTTCACTATTTTGAGTATTTTGCCTTCTTTGGACAATTTTCTTAGTAGTTTGGCTGGTTGTTTTATACAATTAATCACTTTATTGAATGTAAAACAAACCTTTCCTCATGTGGAGCCAATGGCTTACACTTAATAGTTTATGTGTATGTGGGTGTGTATTTTAAAGAAACTTTATTATCTTCCCTTTTAATTGCTTTACTAATTTCTTCTCACCTAATTTCTCTTTTCTATCTACTTGCATCTCCTATTAGTTAGAAGATAGACAACCCAACCCTTTTGGAATTTCCCCTTTCTCTTACATGTTTCTGTTTGCTTCTTTCTCTTTTGGGAGATTCACCTCCATTTACGAAATAGCATTGTGTCTTTCAAACTTACATGGAGTTTTTTTAAACAATCATGGTTTACTTTCTGATACTGTTGAGTTTTTTTTTTTCCTTTTAGCTCACTTTCCTCATTTATAGATTTGTATTATTACAAAATATTTCTGAGATGCAAATTAGAGTTTATTAAAATATTTTAGTCTATATGTTATTTTAAAATATAGAAATACCATTTATATGTCCCTCTAAACCTTCTCTTAATTATTATTTTCATGTTTCTTCAAGTATGTCTTCAATGTTGGTGATTGATTCATATTTAAGAAAGCACTAATAGGAAAGCTTACTGGGAATTATGCAAGCAGGATTTTTGCTATGCCAGAATGAATTATAGGATGACCAAAAAGATAAGTAATCATTATTTGCTAGGATATTTGACTTAAAGAATAACAGTCTTTAATATTAGGCCCACCAACATAGCCACCACCTCTGCCACCATGACTATTACATTCATAGGTCTAATCCATAAGATCTTCAGTGTCAAGGATGGTAAGTGGTAAAGTCATCTTGGCCAGGTAGTTCACTAGTTTTCATCTGCAGTAAGTGTTTTTGGGGCATTGATATGTGATTCAAAACCCTGCATTACCCTGACCCCATATAACTCTTTCCTGGGCCTCTGAAAAAACGATTTATTTCCCAATTTCTCTCATTCCTGATTATTGGCCATAAGCCAAACCACTTGGATACACCCTACTCCATGTATATCTTTACTTTGAAGATTCTTTAAACACAAAATGTATGACCATATATGGTGCTCAAAGCAAAACAAAATCTTTTAGGGCCATGTATGAACGGGACTATAGATTTTTTTCCTGACCAGTATAATAAAGGTAATGTCTTCTTCCTAAACAAAGGTTAAGATTGCTAGCAGCCCTTTGTAAGACTGATGTTTCCTAATATCAGGCTTCCTCATTGTGACAAAAGAAACTCACTATATTCACAATATCCAACTGGGTCTACCTCTATATCACAACCCAAGGGATTTTAAGGAGGGCAGGGACAATTGTTGTACACAGGTACCTCAGATTTCTTGTGCTGTGAGTGATAAAATCCTTTGTCTCTGAACCAGGAGTCTTCTGTCTTCCATCAGCATCTATGAAATTGTGACAGGATCACTTGTTAACTTCAAAGTAAGATAAAATCTCATATAGCCTATCTTTTCAAAGTATTTCTGGTATATATCCATGTCCCTGGCCAAGAAACAAACCTGATTATGCCATCACAATAGAGAAAATTATTATTTAGTTTGAAGGTTTTTTTATAATCCAAAAAAAGTCTTAACAATTCTTTAAAATAAATCACCTAAGGTAATCAAAAAAGATGATTCATTTACAAGGATTTTTTAGTGTTAATTATGAGGATAATGGACGTAATGGCTGTGTAAGTATGTATATAGTAAGTGTTTGAGGGAAAATACAGAAAGTCAAAAGTGTTTGGACTGTGAGGCATCATATCATTTATTGGGAATAGGTTAGGAACTAACTGTATTAAGTCAAATACCCGAAATTACTGAATGGCTTTTAAATGAAAGCTTTCCTTCAATTGAACCCATATAGAAGAGTCTCTTTAGTGCATAGAGTTGTGGCATTTATTGTTTTTACACTAGAATAAACAGAGCAGTAATGTCAAATATATTCATACAAAAGAGCTCCCAAGAGTTTGGCCTAGAACTGAGTTACTGAAAATAAGACTTTTTGCTAAGTGATAAATATAGTAGTGTTAATTAAAGTTATTTTAAAAAATATTAAAACAGTAGCCTAATGAGGTTTAAAAAACATTGTTTAAATATTCAAACAAAAATACACTGCTAACTTTAAGAAATTAAATCAAGTTTCTAGTATGGAAACATTTTAAAACAATGGTAACAATTTCCTATAGTTCTAAAGTTCTAAATGATGAATATCAAATGTATAATTTCAGTTACTAGCTCTATGTAAGATGAGTAACCCACATCCCTAGGTGAGCATGATGATGGAGAAATGATTGTCAGATCCTAAGAATCTGTGCAAGGTGACAATTCAACATTTAGAGAGCACTGGAATTTTGCAACAGGCAAGATGGATTTGAGTGATCCCTACACACTCTGTTAACTGTATAAACTCAGGCAGTTAATTTTAAGATTCTGAGAAGTGGTGTCTTAACATATAAATTTAAAATAGTAAAAGTTTATGCCCACTTTTTCTACTCTGGCTCAACTAAGATAATGGATACAGACTGTTCCATACATTTTGTTTATGTCAGCTTTATAATAAATATCTTCCTGTACTAAAATTGCCTTATACTCTTCAGTTTCTCTTGCTAGCTCATGAACTGCCAATACACAGAGACATAATCTCATTCAGTCATGTAACTCTCAAATACCTAGCACATTCCATGTGTATAACTGACTTTTTTTTTTTTTTTTTTGGTATGCAGGCCTCTCACTGTTGTGGCCTCTCCCGTTGCAAAGCACAGGCTCCGGACGCGCAGACTCAGCGGCCATGCCTCACGGCCCAGCCGCTCCGCGGCATGTGGGATCTTCCCGGATAGGGGCACGAACCCGTGTCCCCTGCATCGGCAGGTGGACTCTCAACCACTGCCCTACCAGGGAAGCCCTCCAGCTCTATTTAATTGAGGTTTCTATTAGTTTTTTACAATGCCAAACACAGGCTTTCCCTATTTTCATTTTTTGCCTCATAAATAATTAGCTCAACCGCTTGTTACCACTGATCAGTTGGGACAGAATCCTTGGTAACCAAACTTCAATTTGGATTCTGTCTTTCTCCTCAGCCCTGAACTTTGGTGCACTCAGCCTAAGCCAGTAGGCAGTTCTTCCTTAAGGAGTCTTCCTGAAAAGTAAGGGGGCCTCAGGGTAAAACATCTCAGATATACTATGTGTTCACACAATCCTTTCATCCCACTTCTTCACACTTGGTGCTCTCTAACCTTATAGTCTTTTCTCTATAAGAGAAAAACCTTTTGAGAGTGACTTCAGCAAAATGGCTAAATAAGACATCCCTCGCATGTATCCCTCCTTCAACAACATTAATTTGGCATCCATCCAAGTGATTTCATGAGAATCACTTCTAGATATACATATGTATAACGTAGACACATTTCTAGTAGGTATAATCTTTTAAAAATGTGTGGAGTCTGAAATATAAAGCACTAGCAGTGGTAGAAAGAGAAAATGAAGGATATTTAAAACTGAATTAATTTGAACATTAGAGCAGCACAAATGAAAAACTATGAATGCATACATATCTAGCACAGGAGTAGGTATATTATGGCACTCAGGCAAAATCTGTCTTACTGCATATTTTTGTCAATCAAGTTATATTGCAACACAGCTGTGATTATTCACCTACGGCTACTTTTTGTGCTATAAGCACAGAGTTGAGTAGTTACAACAGAGACATTATGGCCCAGAAAACCTAAAATATTTATTGTCTGAACCTTTATAGAAAATAATTGCTGACCTCTGGTCTAATATAATAGAGATTAGCAAATGTTTCTACTAGATATTGAGAAAAATGAGTCAACCAGGAATTAAAGAGAAAAATTACAGTTAATTGGAAAAAATTCTACACCCAAGCTATAATTAGGTCACAAGGGTTCTATGGGTGAATTCTAATAAACCAACAAGCAACAGCTAATTAATTATATAAAATATTATATTTCAAAGAATGCAATGTAAAATTTTGTAACATTCTACAATGCTAGCATAACCTAAAACTACATTTGGGCAAGAATATCACGGAAGTTAAAAATCTCACTTAAGAACATAGATCCTAAAATCTTAAATATTAGAAAATGAAATCCAGTAGAATATTAAAATCATAACCAATTACAGTTTTGGTTAATTCTTGGCAAACAAGATTAGTTCAGCAATTTAAAAATTATTTATAGATATCTTTTCTAGTAACGTTTTCTTACGCTATCACACCTGAAATATATTTGGGTATTTTTTAAAGAAGCTTGGCTTTATTCAGACTGACCAAGCTGTGCTGCCAGCTTGAATGAATAAGTCTAATATTATCTGCATATTGAAGTCAAAGAGGGGAGACACAGATGCCAATATATCTTTGTTTCCATAGATATTTTTCCAGAAGTATCTGGGTTTGAGACTTAAGAAAACAAATAGACAGTGCTTTATCAGAGGCTGCAAAGTCTTAGTCACTCATTAGGAAACTCTATTGGGTAGAGAAATTTTGTTCATTCAGTTTAACAGAGGAGTAGGAAATTTATTGGAATATAGATATGAATACCTACATAGATATATAATATAAACATGATAATATATTTTTATATAATAGAACTTAAAGACAGGAAGAGAAAAGATGAGGCTTTATCTAATTAAAATTTCTTAAAGCACAACCTCATCACACATAGACAAAAGTCAGGGCATACTCTTTCATAAAAGACCATTAAGTACTAAGTATTCTGCATGGTGATCTTTCCAGATCTTATCCCCAAATCATTTTCCTCACCCTCTTACTACATCCTAATTTTCTAAACAAAGTTTGCTAAACTGAGACTCTAGCTCTGTTGCTCATACTACTCTGTCCCATGATTAATATAAAGTTAAGTCCTCCCCATACCTTCTGAGCAGTGAAGGATTCTCACAACAAAACTGAAATTAAATACCGTACCCTGTGTGTGTGTGTACACACATGGTTACATATTTTTCTTCTACTTTTATCTCAGACTTGAGTTTTAAAACACGTGCTGTATATGACCTTCAGTTTTGATTTATCCCCTTTTAGGAATGATAATTATTGCATAAGTTAAAAATCCATATTTATTACTTTACTGATATATATAGTATGATTTATATTACTCTAATATACTATAGTGGGGTACTCAAAAGGAATGTAAATTAGAAAACTTTAGCTCTATAGATTATGAGGTTTATTTCTTGTCTTTTTTTAATGATAAGGGAATGATAGGGTATATGAAATTATTCTCTTAGAAAATATAAAGTTGCATAAAATCATATGCTACTACTATTACTGCTTGCAACTCCAAATGCAGTTATGAGAGCAGTATAAAAATGGATTCATAACATCAAACTGGTTAATTCATTTTGCTTATTTTAAAAAATATCCTAGTCTTTTAAATTAGTGTAATTTTGTTTGTTATTTTATTTATTCATTTATTTGGTAAATGTGCAGACAAGAGTTTGACATATTCTTGAAATTAACCTAAACAGATATTTGATATAATTATTTAAAATCTATATATGAGACTTTTATATTTATGCTTAGTCATTGCTTTAAGATCAACTCTAATGAATATATAAATCTACCTATATTTCAATTTTTCTTTCTAAAAATACCCACACTGAATAGACAGCTTATTACTGGTAGCATTATTATTACATGAAATCAGAAAAGTGAAAGGATGGAATGATATGGAGATCAGAGCCCACTACAAATATGTTTTAAATGCAGTAATTAAACAAATGATAGGCATCAATTTTATTATAGATGACTAAAGCACCAGATCATACACTGTAATAATTTTCAGCACTGTTGGTTTATGACACTTTTGTGTATCTATTATAGCAAACAAGAATTTTCCAAGTGGGTAATTCTTAAGCAACAGCTTAGGCACTTCTCCAGGAAGTGAGTTGAGCAGATTGTAATGAGCTGTAAAACAGAATCCCTGCTGTAACTAATTTGTACTTAAAGAGTCCTGTCAGGAAAAAAAAAAAAAAAAAAAAAACTTTCTTCATTTATAATATAATTGCAACTAAATTTCAGGGATAATTGAATTTCATAAAATTGTCAATATTGATAAGTTACCAGAATATTTTTTGTAACCCCGTGTTCAACATGATTCACTTTTAGCAAATAACAGAAAAACAATCATATTTTGTCCAGATAGTTTCTTGTTTGTCCATATTTCACTGAAAGGTATATGATGGCAAAAATCATTGTAATTGGGCCATTAACTACTATGCATATGCTGGCATTATGAACAGTTAAAAAGTTATAGCTAACAAGAAAACTGTACTGATAGCACTGTGTTTCTAGAAATAAATAGCAGGGACCTGAAAATGATGTGACTTGACCTAAAATTGCTTTTTCTTGAAATGACCTTATTAAATATTACTATTATGAACATGTTGGCCTTGTAAAACAAAGTTGCTGTTAATTTTTTATGTCCTGGTAAATTTTGTGTAATCATGTTGCTATTTCTTTCTTAAATGCATGTGATAGTTCACTGGTAAATTCAACAGGGACTGGGGTTTCCTGTGTGGAAATAATTTCATTTAAAATTTTAGTTTCTTTAATAAATATGGGGCTGTATTTTCTATTTTTACTAGTTTTTTTTCAGTGACTTTTCCATTTTATCTAAAATTCCAATTTATTATCATATGTTGTTCATGAAATATTGCTACGGGAGCTTATTGTCATAAAGTTGTTCAGGAAATACTCATCTGGGAGTTTAAATGGGGATAATAATTATCTATTTAGTCTTGATTTCTCACTTAAATCCAGTCTGGTGAGAGAACATATTTTAATTATTTCAGCCTGTCCTTTGGTATTTGTTAAGGCTTATTTTATGGGCCAGAGAATATGATCAATTTGTGGACTGTTCCATATGAACTTCAGTGAATATGTGTCATGCTCTTTGGATGTAATGTTTAACATACACCCTTGAGTTCGATTGTGTTAATTGTGTTTGTCAAATCTATATGTTTTTTATCGGTTTCCATGTAGCATACTTATTGAGTGTGATGTATTACAGTTTCATAGTGGTTTGTGTGCATTTGTTTTTCTTCTAGTTCTCTTAGTTTTTCTTTCTATAGTTAGGTATGTTAACAAGTGCATACATTTTTAGAATTATGTCTTTTTGTTGGATTGCATTTTTGATTAGTACAAAATGTCCATTTCATCTCTTACAGCTTGTTGCTTTAAGGTATACATTATTTTAGATATTGAAACTGTGCCCCATAAGGTGAAAAAAACCCATGCTTAAAACGTAGCCATGGGGTTAATAGAAACTTGTGACTAAGAGAAATTATTGAGCTTGCCTTACAGAACAGCAGAAAAGGAAACAGCTTGTTAAAAACCTCTCTGTCTGTAACACAACAAAACTGGCTGAAACCTGCTAGAACCAATGTGGCTGACCAGAGCCTGCATAGAATAGACTCGCTTATTAGATAGGTGATGTTTTGACATCAGAGGGCCAAAATTCCACCCTCAGATCATGCTAATGCTACTATTTTCTGAACAAGTGTCCCATGAAGAAGGCTGTAACTCAGAAACGCCCACGCAGAGCAGCAATGACCTCACTCTTTTCCTGCCTTCAGTCACCTTCGCCTGCACCTCTGACCACCCTATACTCTTCACCCATAAATATCCCAAGCCCCTCGCCTTCAGGATCTGAAGATCTGTTCCCTGGTTTCCTTTCTCAGCTACCTTATGGACAAACCTTTTCTCTGTTACAAACCTCAGTGCCTCAGCCTTCGGCTTGCTGCATGTCAGGCAAACCTGTTTGGTAACCATATTACTTTACTATAGCCGCTACCAGCTTGCTTTTGGTTAGTTTCATGGTACATTACATTTTTTTCCATCTGTTTTCAGTTCTCTAAATTAGTGCTTCAATCTGATACAGTGAGTAACTTTCTATTTATAGAATCTCATTAAAAATTATCTTTTTAACCCTCATTTCTGTTCATCAGCGTTTTTAAGATGATTTATTTTTGTAACTGATTTGTAATTTATCTACTATTTTCATTTCTTTAAATCCACACATATGGGAAACTGGAATTCTCTTCCCATCTCTCTTCAGTCTTCAACTGTGGTCTACTATTCCAGTAAAATATTCCCTCTCTCTTGTCACCAGGGACCTCCAATTTTTCACTCCAAAGGCCATTTTTTAATTCTCATGAAGTTTGACAGTTCACTACTATTTGTAACAATTATTACTTATCCTTCATGAAAACCTCTCTTTTTGGCTTTCAGGACTTCTTGATCTCATAGTTTTACTTCTCTAATTGGGCCTCTACTCAATTAACTTCCTTATTCTTTTCATTTCATTTTTTCATAATTCTGCAAATCTCCTTAGATCAATCAACACAATCTATGCTTGTGATGATTATGTTTGCTAAGGTTATTATATGCTTAATATTAGACTATAATCACATGGATAATAAGGGCCTTGGCTGTTTGTACATCACTGTCTATTAGTGCCAACTGAATAATAAATATAGTATTACATTCCATGTTGACAATATTCAGTTAAAGTATATAACCTCAGATTAGCTAACTAATTGGATTAGGCTATCTAATTATTAAGGGTCAAGTCAGATTATAAACTCTGTTTTAAATTAAATTCAGAACAAACCTACTTACAAAATTCTTTCTACAACATTTCGATAATTCCATAATAGTATAGCCTTACTATAATTGAGAACATAGGGAAAAGCAAGGAAGAAACAAAAGGTGAAAAAAGTTAACCTGAAAAGAAAATATACAGAAGTTTGCATAAAGTATAGAAAGGAAAGGAATTGGGGACAGATGCATATTTTTAATCTATTTTTGCTCCCAAATTATGTCTTGATCAGGGAAACATTTAAAAAGCTGCAATAAGACAGAAGACTTTAACTTGGAATGCTCATGTACAGATTATATCAGATTAGGTGACAGAATCACTAAATTCTAGATATTTCTTTTTAAGGGATTTCCCTGTGATGTGAAAAGGAAATATCCAAATACAGAATGTTGATTCATATTGAGAAAAAGCACAGATTTAATTTTAGGTCTTACTGGCATATTTGAAGGAAAACATGATCCCATTGCTATTTTTCCTCTTCAAAATCCCTCCAAACACAGGTCTCAGGAAAATTCGGAAATTAAAACAAAGCTCTTGTATTTTGAAATATTCTGAAATTATTAAAATTCAAGTATCAGAAGTTCCATGTCAATTCTAAATACAAAAATGAGAAATAACTAGTAAACAAAATATTGCAAATAAATAGGAGTCATAAATAGTAAAGTTGAAGTCATAAATAGTGAAAACCATACATATATGCTATTTATTCATTTATTTTCACTATATTTTCAATTAAACATTCTTCTTTTAGTCTTTTGTTTTTCCTCTCTTATTCTTTTATGCTTATACATATTCACCTCATGGATTTACTGTAAAAATTTACGAATAGGCTGACTAGTAACTTCACCTTTGTTTATACCTAATATTTTGATATTATTGCTAATTTCCAGATCATTTACATTTATGTGTGCTTACAAAATACTGAAGAGAGGGATTCTCAGTTACACTAAGTAATAATAATGGATCATAGAAATTTATGTTGCTCTGGAAATGACACTGTTTCAGTTGTCATGAGCCTCCTGTTTATTTCATAAACTTTGAAATCTTTTTAGAAGTTAATAGTTATATTGAATGCACACACATACATATGTGTGTTCATTAGTAAAATTAAATGCAGTTTTAAAAGATTTCACATAAAATATATCTATGGAACAACAGGATATGGAAGGGAAATCACTGGACTTGGATTGTGAAGAAATATGTTCTAGGACTATCCTGGATATTATTTATTTTCCATGACCTTGGATAATTTGTTTAACCATGATGAGACTTATTCTTCTAAGCTTTGACCTAAATCAGAAGGTGGGACTAATCTCAGTGTCTATTATTTTACAAATCATAAAATGCAATCCTCATAGATTTGTTCTCAGTTACACATTTCAGAATGAGTGCCCTTAACCTCTTGAAATTTAATAACAGTTCAGACAGAATGCTGCCATGAAAGTGATAACAATCAAAAAAGGGAAAGTCTGCATGTACAAATACAGGCAGAAGTATTATAACAATCACTTTAAAAATTAAGGGCCAAAACACATTTCTAATGTTCTAGAGATCTCTCATGTTGAAAGATGTGTTAGACATCTTACTTAGTTATAACGAGTCTAAAGTAAAGTTGCTCCAAAGCTAAGCACTTTTTCCATACATGGCAATTCTGGTCATCTTGCTTTGCTTTTCTGTCTTTTTACACTTAGTAACTTGAGAATAACCTCTGATTTCACTGCATTTGAATGCTTTTTATTTTTATGTTCCTTCTCCACCTGATACATAGCATCTACTACTTTCTCAAGATGTATCTTCTATACTCTCCATGCTAGATGTAATGCAAAAATTCGAGATCTGGTGAATTTAGAGGTATGGAGTGTTAAGTAGGTTCTGAATATCCTCACACACTGAAGGCCCAGACAGGGAATATAGCAGAAGATATCTCAGACAGGTTGTAAAGATGAAAGTATCAGATTGTTTTATGCTGGAGTCCTTCACAATGTTAACTCCACTTGTATTTCAATAATATGCAAATTTATGGTACTATATGGGTAAAGGCTTATACATAGGCCATTGTTAAACACTGAGTGAAAGAGACATGGCTAAGTGTTAAACTCTCATTTTTCTCTTCAAGCTAACAGAAATAATTATTCTGCAGTCTCTCTTGTACTTTAGAGGATCCATATAATGAGATTGCGTAAAAGAATGTGAACAGAGGGACTTGGTTCACTTATAGGCCTAGGCAGTTAGAGCCTGCGTGCCTACCGTATGTTCTGTCTCCTACAATCTTTGAACTGGAGCAAAGGACTCCTGTGACAGAGACACGTAACAGGAGGAACTCACCTCCCTGAGAAAATGCCTGGGAGAGCTGACCTACCTACTTTCACTGTGATATTAGTGAGAAATAAACTTATCATGCAAAGACACATATCCTTTCCACTTTAAAATACATAATAAAGAGACAGTAAACTATTAAAACAACTAAAAAATATGGTTAACAAAAATTAAGACCATTGGGGGGAAACCCAACTTGCAATCCTATACTAATAATGAAAACAATCTCTATTTAATGATGCAGCACACTTTGAGGTGGAGAAATATATTTTTGTTGCTATTTTTTAAATATAATAATCCCAACCCCTCCTCTACTTTTTAATTTTTAAACTCTATATCACTTTTTATTCCCCTGGTGTCCTTCAAATACTTTCTTCTTCATTGCCACCATCAACATCTGTCCTCAAAATAGTGTCATGTGATTTTTGTTTAGATATGAGATAGATCCTGCTTTAACTTTTTTGATGAAGAAATGAATAGCTATATCTACTGCCAATTTAATATAAGATGATAGTATTGAGAAGGATATTTTTGTTTCCATAGTAAAGGGTGGGAGATATATTACTTATCCCTGTTATCAGAATGCCTATGTGAGCATTATACACTTAGTAGAGTTGCTATAGAGTTATTTGCTGCTTGGCACTACTCAAATTCCAGTGCACCACAATTGTCAAGATGCCACCTATCTTCCAATTCCTGTTGTAATTTTCTAAAGTCAAAAATTTAATAATATGGTATTCTTTTCTGTAATAATGTTTGTACTTAGTCAGTAGGAAAAATCCTTATGAATTTCATATTATTCAATAGAGATAGCATAAAATGTATCATTTCAACTTCAAAGCAAGACACGTGATATGAAAGTTAAAATGTGTAAACCCATTATGAGGTTTGAACAAAGAGTCTTAGGTTCATCCTGTGTGCCATAAATATTTGCTACATAACAGAATGAATGAAGGTGCAATTCTAGCAATCCATCGCAAGGCTAGCCCACCCAGCCACAATCGCCCCTGTTACTTCTTGTCAGCCATTTTCCCGCAGTACAGCAAAATATACCAGTCACCCCCAAGTTTATAACCTACAAATATCTTTCAGGTGTCCTCAAGGTAGAGATGGAAATCCTTACCCGATACACAAGCCTGGCATAATCTCTTCCCTGTTGATTTTTCAGCATCTTCTCTTTCCTCTCTTACCCTCTCTCCCTACAGCAACCACATCAGCCTTTTCATCATCATCAACCATTATTAGGAGTCTTTTTTCATTCTGTTTTTCTCCTTTTTAAAACACTACTTTTTTTTTTTACCTCTGGCCATTCAAATTCATTTTTTGAATGCCATCAAGGTAAAAATTAATTTCTCAGATAATCTGGAATCTCCCTCGGATTTTAGAATATCACATGGTCCCCACTCATCACTTTCTTCTTTCTCATACTCATCATATTTACTTTTCATTTTTTTTCTTACTCATTCACCATGTTTTATCAACATTTACCTTTCATTCATATGATAAATACTTCTGTGTGTGTGTGTGTGTGTGTGTGTTTGTATGTGAGAAACAGAGAAAGAGAGAGAGGAATATAAGAATTAAAGGAATTAAGGAACAAGAGAAAGAGTCAAAAGAGAGTCAAAACTTGAGACAGCTATATCTCAGTACACAATAACAAAAATACCTATATTTTTACCCTAAGACCTAATTTATTATTACTTTATAAAAGCTGTGGATCAGATATCAATGTATGTCTGTCTCTCTTTGTGTAAGATAATAAAAAGTACAAAATCAAAATTTTGCCTAAATTAATCAAAAATACAGGAAAGGAAATGTTTTGTCAATTTTTATTAATTATTAATATTACTACTTGTAAAGATTTTTATACTATTATTTATGTATTCAATCTATAGTGTTTTTACCTCATTTATTGTTTAAATATTTTAAACATATGTTTCATTTTATTTCTGAAACAATATAGGACATCAAATATAAGAAAAGGAGAAGATAAAACTCACATTATTATTTTTAATTTTTTCTCTCTGTTCTTGGACCACAGTTATAAAGCTCCTGAAGTCACCTAAAGATAAAAAACGGATGATGACAATATATTCAGAAGTAAAAAGTTGAGTAAAAATATGTCTCAATTTTCTACCTGAAAGAACTAGCCAATAAATCTGAAAATGTATTAACAAACTGATATTGAGTCTAATTAATGTCATTCTATACACCCTTATAAATAACATAATCCAAACAAAAATGTTCAAATCATTTTATATGAAATATATGCATTATATGGATTCTATAGGTTATTTGGTATTTTTTTAGTTATCATCACTGACTGAATGACGCACACTTCACACCCAGAAAATAAAAGATTAACTCTTATTGGAGAAATTAAAGTTTTGAAAATGACTAAGACAATATTTAGGATCCTACATGTTTAATTAAATTACTCTATTATTTTGTGTGGTTTAGTCAATATTTAGTTTTCTTGACTGTCTAAAAGAGGTTTCGCAGCACCCAGGGGATTTTTTATTAAATCTGAGACCACATATCTTGTGTTTACTGAAATGTTAACATTCATTGCAACTCTGGCTGCTCAAACTTTTGCCATTTTGTTAAAAGTAAGTGACAGAAAATTATTTGAATTTACAAGAAAGATAACATAGGCAGTAAAATGTTTTGTTTAAGTGGAGAGAATTCAATAATGTAGAAATAAGGAAGATCTGCATTCTAGCCATTAGTACTTTGTCACTCACAGACCAAATAACCTGGGATTAATTTAACATCTGGATATCTCATTGTTTTCATGTTTCTATATAAAATTTTGTCAGTGATAACAACTGTTCCTATAAGATAAGATGAAATTCACTTAGTTGATTGATCTTAAGCCTACATAATCATTAATAATTATATTTAGTTACTTATGATAAAATAACTTACATATGCACAGATCTTTTTCTTTTTAAAACTCATTTGGAGTATTGCTTTCAGTGATTTATTTTACAAAGACTTGGTAAGTCAATCCCTTTGATTGAATTTAGCAGTGATTTATTTTCCTAAATAAAAAATTGGCTGTATACCTAATACCAAATTTAACTTCATTTTCTGCTAATTAATCCAGTGATCTTCCCATATGGGAATTCCAGTGAATTCCCATAGCATCAATCAGCACATTTTTTACATTTGTAAAATATTTAATTTGTAATGCAATGCCTGAATGATTTTAAACTTAACAATATTCTAACTCATGTTTTCCCACATTAAAATAGTGTGATTCTCCATGTAGATTTCATACCCTACATCAAGGATATTCTAAATCTTGCTCCCAAGATTAAGTGAAAGTGATTCTTTTCAAGATTGAAGGGAGAATTATGTGAGTAAGAGGTTAATGTTTAAAAGCAGAGAGAACACTGAGTCCTTAAATTATTAGAATAATGATTACTTATATTTTCCCCTCCTGTTTAATAGCTAGTTGTGGTTACATTTACTGAGAGAACTAGAGCTAAGGATGAATATTGTGTAGAGGAAAAATGTTAGCAATAAACAAATGGGGCAAAGCCAGGAATGGATGTTGAAGACAGGGAGTTGTTTTAGGATTAAAGATACTAGATTAAGTTTGTATTTGATAGAAAAGTTCAGAAGAAAAAAGTTTGGGCAGAAAAAAAAGAAAAAGAGAGACAGAGGCAGAGACAGAGAATTAGGGGAGGGATAACTATATATATAATATCGTTATTGTCACAGAGAATGTTATTGGTGGGAAGAGAGTGTAACAAGGATCAGTTTAGGGCATTTGTTCTCCCTAACTCTGTCTCTCTCTTTCCCTCTCTCTTTCCCTCCCTTCCACTTCTTCCCCACTCCTCTCCTTTCTTTCTCTCTCTCTTTCTCTTTTTTGGCCATTGGCTGTTTTCTCTCCAGTCTAAAAAATTTAATCCAACAATAAGGAAAGCAGATAGGAAGTCAGGCTGGAAAGCCAAGACCTGATAATTGGGGCAGTCAAATTAGGGGTAGAATCAAGTATATTTGCACAAACACAATGCATACAGGATAATGAGCTGCTCAGGAAAAAGTAAATAAATAAAAACCTAATTAAAGTCCTTGAAGTTCAAATATAAAGCCAGGCAATTATTCCATTTTGCTGTGACAATTAAAATTGTTTTATTTTCTCCTTTTACTAGTATGCCATCTTCATGAGTTTGACTATTGGAAAAATAAATGTGGATTTCTTGTTATTGGTTGGGAACTGAACAGGCTTTTGAACTGATTCTGTTAATAACACTACAATGATTCTCTTGCTGTCAAAACACCTGTATTGTGGTCTTTCTTTTCTCAGGTAACAGAGACAGCTTTTACTGAAAATTATGTTGCTAGTTTTATATTATGTACTTTTTATTTTGCATAAATATAACCTGGAGAGTATACTGACATTCTTATATTTGTTTTGTATTCATGTTTGTGCTTCTAGTGGTAAAAGTAGAAACGTTTGAAAGAGTAGTAGGAGCCCAAGACATCTCTATCTCTTTTCAAAGTGCATAAAATTTATAACTTACGTTCAATTCAGGGCACTTTTGAGAACGAAAAACACTAGTGTTGATCTCACTAGAACAACTAGTATCATTGGAGGATCACCTAAATAAAACGGCCTTCATCTTTACAGTAACTAAAAAGAATTACGATTCTCCTAAATCTCAGACACTATCTGAACAAATTTGATCTCGAGGCTTTCACGTAGAGTTGCCAGATAAAATACAAGAACTCCAATTAAATTTGAGCTTCAAATAAACAATAATACATTTTTATATGAGCATGCCCCAAACATTGCATTAGTATGTTTATGCCAAAAAAAAGAAAAACTAGTCGAATATCTGAAATTCAAATTTAACTGTGTGCCCAGTATTTTTATTTGCTAAATCTGGCAGCATTATTACAATAAATCTCTAGAAAGTAGTCTGGGTAGATCTAGTTTGCATTCAGATGAAATGGGAGCAAGAAATATTCAAAGGCATTTTTGACTGCCTTTCTTAAAGGGTTTATATCATTAATATTTATAAAGTACCCCATAGAAAAGGAAAATTGAAAACACATAACATTGAAATTTTCCTCACTGAAAATTCAATTCTTCCATAAATACTTCACTTGCTTTATTATGTATTCCCTGAATTGCTGCATTTTTATTAATTCAAAATGTAAGTTAGGTTTTAATTATGACCAAAAACTAGGCAAAGTTAGTGAATATTTACAAAACTTCTTATATCAATATTCTAGAATATCCCCTTGCAGGGAAATGGGTTTAAAGTTCCTACAAACTGGTATTTTTTTTTTATTGTCTGAATTATTATATTTCTTAATTATACAGCATAAATCAAGCAGAGTCAATAAAATGTTAACCAATTGTTTGAGCGTAATGCTCTGAAGTGGCCATGCCCATGTAGCTCCATTAGGGGTACCATGCTGGTCAAGGGAATACAAATTCTATATTTTCTATAGAAAATAGAAGAATCACTTTAAAAATACCATAGGGATTAAAATGTAAATAAATAAATAAAGAATAAAGTCATAGGATTTTTGATGTGATATGTTTCATTGTGTCCCCCAAATTTTCTCATATCTTAAAAATAGTGTACATTTGACCAATTTGAAAGGATTCCTGCTTTGACTGCAGGCCATATGCATTAATCCAGGTGATTTAGCTGTTTCCATGGGTGTTATCTGAATTTCCCAGTCGTGCCCTTATCCCACCTTCCCATATTGTGGAATTCAATATTGTTCAAACTGCTAAAGTAAACTTAGGAAGAACTCGACCAAGGAATGGATAAAGAAGATGAGGTACATATACACAATGGAATATTACTCAGCCATAAAAAATAACACAATAATGCCATTTGCAACAATAGGGATGGACCCAGAGATTGTCATACTGAATGAAGTAAGTCAGACAGAGAAAGACAAATATTATATGATATTGCTTATATGTGGAATCTAAAAAAAGGATAGAAATGAACTTATTTACAAAACAGAGTCACAGATACAGAAAACAAACTTTTGGTTACCAGGAGAGAAAGTGGGGGTGGGAGGGAGGGATAAATTGGGAGATTGGGATTGACATATACACACTACTATATATAAAATAGATAACTAAGAAGGATGTACTGTATAGCACAGGGAACTCTCCTCAATATTCTGTAATTACCTATATGGGAAAAGAATCTAAAATCGAGTGGATATATGTATATGTATAACTGATTCACTTTGTTGTACAGCAGAAACTAACACAACATTGTAAATCAACTATACTCCAATAAAAAAATTTAAAAAAGAACTCAGTCCTATCAAATCTACTTTATTCTATTGTCAGAAAAGAGTTTTGCTCACAGAGTCTGTTTTATGAGAATTAATTTACAAATAACTCCAGATTAGTCTTTCAGGATTAAATAAATTAATTAATTATTCCCTCACCATTTGATACAATGTGTCAAATTACTGCCTTGAACTTTGTATGAAATGTGTTAATCTTAACATTTTTAATATTGTTAACCATGCAAGCATCACTGTATTTAAATTTAGCAAGCTTAGACAGAAATTCATTTTATTACAAAAGATCTTTTTTTGATAATGTACTTTGTGTGTGTATAGGTAACAGATTATCATGGAGCATCTGCAAAGTGCAGATGAGGAAAAATTATTCTGACTCTTCAGTGCTGTTGTTTTATTTTAGTTGAGAGCAACTGAAATTAAATTATGAAAGAGATTTTATATGAATACATATTATCATGCAAGTAATTTAATCATGATTATCAAACCAAAGTATAGATATTCTACAAGGAATCTGATTTCATTTTCTCTTTTTTAAAAAATGACCTGGTAGAAATTTTTACCCAGGAGAAAAATTATATATTTTTATTTATTTAAAATGAGCAATATTTATTTATGGTATACCAAAATTTATTTATGGTATTTCTTAGAATAAAAGGTCTATTGAAATATAATAATGTACACAATAAAATTGTGAATAAAATTGAAATATAATAATGTATACATAAAATTGTGAATGTTTCACCAAAGATATCATGTAAATAGCTCAAATAAAAGGTCTCCAAGAACAAAATATAGTTTGAACAGTTAATAAAATCACAAGGTTGAAAAGTAAAACCAAATAAACATATATAGCAAAGAGTATTGCTCCTACTGCTGCCTACTTATACTACCTCTCTGGAAAGGTAACCACATTTATTTATGTTTTTCGTGTTTTTATGCAAATATATGAACACACACACACTTTCTCCTTACATATATTGAAAGCAATTATTTTGTTATACATCTTAAATTTTTAACTTAATATATCTTGGAAAGTTTGGGAGAAGGAGGGAAATCACTCCACCCAAAATTATTTTGTGACCTTTATTGCCCTAAGGAGTTTGATATATACTGAAAACTTTCTTGTCTCAGAGCTCTTCTGATTTTCTTTAGTTGCAGAGATTGTCTTATCTCTGCAGATAAAGTTTGCTGCATACTATATATGTATAAATATATACGTGTGTGTTCGCTGTATGTTTAGTAATGCAAAGAGTTTTTATGTTTCCAGTAAGCTCTGCAAACTGGTAGCTGCTCAAAATGTTACTTGTTAAAGTAAAAGTGCTCTTTACATTCCATTTAAAATTTGAACAGAATCAGTAGATTAGCCATATAAACTCTAACTCCTTTAAAAACAGACTGCTAAATGCTCATGATTAGTAGCTAAATATCTAGCATAAATTTATGTGTCTATAAAATGGTATGTGTGCTTATCAAAAGTCATTAGTTTTATTCCAAACTTGTTTATGCTAGTATTTGATATTTTAATTACAAAATATTAATATGAATTTCAAAGTGTATTGCCCGGAAAAAAAGCACATTTTAGAAAGACATGATAAAAAATCATAAAACACATTGAAAAGGCAAAGATAATTTGTGTGTGTGTCTGTATTTTAAGTAAAATATTTTAAATTTATATTTTAAGTGAAAATGTTGAGGATTTTTAAGTTAAATTTTATGATTCTGCACTTTAAACAATATTTTCAATCAGCAAATGAAAGCAGTCCCAAATGCTTTGGAAAAAAACTGTCCAGAATAGAAAGAAAAGTTACTTAATGTCATACTTTCTTTCCTATTAGAGATTTTTTTTCTATTAAAGCTAATCCTTTTTAGTCCCCAAAATTTAGATTACTAGCAGATTAGTATGGCATTAAAAAATGAAATGTGAGTTAATGGAGGCCCATGACCACTTACCATGTTACAGCATTGGAAAACCATCAAGAAATACAAACTCCAAAGCACTCCATGGAAAATTTATTTTATGTCTAAGATTCCCCAGAAAGTAAATATAAAAATCTTTGACAATCCTTTTCATGGTAAAACTATTTGACAAAATTATTTGTCCTTAATTTTATACAAAATCATTTCATAATACAAAATAATTTATGGCATTGATGGTTGCGTAATACGTGTGACTTGTTTACATCCTTTCTTCCTTCTCTACAACAAAATTACTTCTCAGATTGCCTCTTCCACAAGGAGAGTTAGAGATTAGCATAAGGCATGCCCTTTAAAAGAAAAATGATGTTTTGCTTTATATTTCTGAATATATCTAATGCTAAGGAAACAAAAATAGCAGAAGAAACTATCATTTCCAACTGTGTGCTGGATATATAATGTCAGATGTAGTGAGATAATTCTCAGTACAGTTATCGATCTCATTCCTGAATGTGCTTATTCTTTTTGAATTGACAGAAAAGTGGCAAAAAATAGATGTACAGAGAGAGATACTGGTGGACAATCTAAATAAAGAAATGGTAATTACAATTACAATTTTAGAGACTTTAAAATGGTCACTACTCACATATAACATTCTATCTTAAATCCATCTGGACACTTAATTAAGTTTCTGTTCAGATGATTTATATTATCACAAATAAAATCTCTAGATTTGTATTAATTCATCACAAATGCAAGAAACTGTCATAGGCATTTCCTCTTACTCTAATGAAATTTCATAGGCATGGCCAAAATAAAGAAAAGCAAATGAAGCAAACTAATTATAACAATTCAATACATTTCATCATTAGTTTTTGCAATCTTTGTTATCATTATGCTTCTGTATTTAAATATTTAAGTGTAGTATTTAAAATGCAGTTGTTTCAATTAATTAATACAATGAATTGTGAAAAATTACACTTGTCCTTTCTCCCCCAGTGATAATACTAGAGCAGGACAATCAGGAGATTTCCAAGGTAAGCATTTTGCTTTCAACCTTTACAAAAGAAATTACTAAATATGTTTCTTGAAACTTGTCTACTAAGTGACACTTCTTTTCTTTAATCTTCTTTTAAACTAAGTTCCTTTGCTGATGGAATAGTTCTTTAACTGAACTGCAGTCCAGTTATATGGATCTGTGTGATAAAATGTCATAGAATTATACAAGAAACTTAGGAAAATTGAGTGGAATTCTTGACTTCAGCTCTGACATTTAAGGAGCTTGTAAGTCATCATCACCCAAAAACAACAAAACAGAAAATAACTAAAATCAATGAATTTTCTTATGTCCATCAAAACCTGATGTTGCAGGGCAAACTGCTATCCCCAGATCTGAAGAGGCAGGTGCAATTGTCGTATTGTGAGAGAAAGGCTAGGAGAACGACACAGCTCATTTCCTCCATCAGTGAACTGCTGAAATTACATGAACAACTGTCTATGCCCACTTGTTTTGTTCTGGAGCAAAAGTACACTCACACATGCACACAGTTCATTACAAAGAAGAAAAGTACATACAACTAACAGATATTTTAAAAGCAACAATTAAAATGTCTCATGTTTTTATTTATAAGTTTTATACTAATAAAACAACTTATTCACAAGCATTTTACATGACATTAGTCTGCCTATAACCAGGTTAGATGATGTTGAGTATTATAAATGTACATAGTTGATTATATATAATGTACTTCCTTCATAAGAGTAGATTTTTAAAATGTCATTTGAAAATTAGAAATATTTTTGTTACCTGGAAAAGACTGAACAAAAAACTAGACATTATGTGGAACATATTTAAGATGATACATATCATAGCAAAGTAGCTTGGAAGAAGATATATATTTAAATGTTAGAAAAATATGGCAAAGTAATAGAAAGGAAATGGATTTTTGTTTGTTTTTTGGAAAGGTTATATTAAAGTATTTTTGTTTATCATATGTTGCATTTATTTATTAAATGCTTAATGTCAATGTCATCATTAGGTACCACACCATCCCATCACGTCATGTATACATATAGGTGTAAAGAGACACAAAATCTCCTACAAAATGATATTCTGCTGGTTACTTGACTCAGATTTCCTTTAAAACAATGATTTTATTTAATTTTTGTTTTGAGCATATACTAGTTTTTGCCACTGAGTTTGATTTTTGAGATAAAGAAAAATGACTTTAACAAATCCTGACATTAATTATAGTGTAATCTTCTGAGGAAATTTTTCTCTTGAATTATAATGAATTTTTTTCCAGAAAATGAATTATGTAGAAATTGAAGATCTGATGGACTGTAATATACATATATTGACTACTGTTGGAGCTTTTCAGTTGACACTTATCTTTCCTAAGTTAAATACCTTTGCCAGAGACTGATGTGAGACTCTTGATCTCTAATTTGCATATTGGAGAGCAGGAAGTTTAGTTAACAAAGCAAACTTAGAGTTAAATAATAAAAGCAGACATCTCTAAGATTAACATATTAAGATTCTGAAGAAATGGAAAACACTTAGGCATGCAGATGTAATCAAATCTATTTTTTGGGCTTCTTGGATTTTTTTTTATTCAAAACTGAACTATCATTAAATATAAATGAGAAAAAGAATATAAAAGTAAATATGAGGAATCTAAACACACAATAACCATTAATGTTAACTGATTAAATAAAAACATTATTCAAAAAATTGAGGATAAATTTTATAATTAATGATTTTAAGAGTAAAAAACCCTCAGATAAACATAACTCTACATATTCAAAAACTGTACTTAGTAACTAATCCAACTGCATATACGAATTTTACATTTTTTAAATATACCAGGAATAGCTATCTTACAAAGATGAAGTTCCTCAGTGAAAAAGAGATTCTAATCAAGACTGCAACATAGAAACGCTGCCTGAGTTTCCAGCTCACTGTCCTATAGCATTTTGACTCCAGACTGCAACATTGACTTTTACTCAAATATCTGTCTGCCTGCCTGACCAGCAGTTTTGGACTTGCCAGCCTTGCAATATCATGTGAGCCAAATCCTTAAAACCAATCAATCAATATAGATAGATAGATAGAATAGATAGATAGAATAGATAGATTATACTGGTGTATATATATATGTGTGTGTGTATATATATATATATGTATGTGTGTGTGTGTATATATATATATATATATATATAGGTTGTTTCTCTGGAGATCCATGGCTAATACAGCTGCACATACTGATTCATAAATATTTCAGTAGGGATGATTTTTCTTGTTCACAGAACATATAATTACATGAATTCTCTTTTCCTAAAATCATAGAAAATCATAAATGCATCCTCCCTTATTACATTTTCAATTACATCCATTCTCCATTGGATATTTTGTAATTTATGCTACATTTCTGAGAAAATTTTGTCTTTTCCCTCAATTTCTTTATAGAGTTTCATCTGCTCTTATTTCACAACTTTTATTTTTGTCTAGTTCATATCTTTCTGAGTTTTTTAAAATAAATTTCTCCTAATTTCTTCATAAACATAAATAAATGCTTAATAATATTTAATTCCAGTTCTTTGTGGGTGAGCTGATATATCTTGATTTTGATTTTCTATTTTTTGCATTTAATTCCTGGCAAATTTGTCTCAAGTTGTGTGTATTATCATTAAATTGAGGGTCATGGTCTATGTCAGACAGGGTCACAGCCATCTCCTTGAAGTCTCCAATTGTCTTGAAACCATCAGGAGTACAGTTACTGTTTATTAAATCACTGCAATAAGAGAGGTTAGATATACATTAGAGTATCTCCCCCAAAGAAAGGAAAAATAGAGATCTTGCAGGATTTGGAAGGAGGGTGGCAATCGGTTGTCACTGAAATGAAACAGTGTTTTGATAGGCTCAAGCAAAGCCTGACTGTGAGAAAAGGGGTTAGCATTAGATCCGGACGGCAAATTGGCCCAGGATCCTGTTTCCTTCAAGACTTTAAAGTGGAGATTGATGTGTCGAGTTGTGGCCAGGAAGCTGAGGTTTACCTAAGTTGTAAACCAAAACTGCTCGGCTGTGCCAAAGGGACTTGGATCCTACAGGCACGGAAGCAGTCCATACTTACTGATAGAATTTCAAATAGCAAAGTTTCCGACAGTCTAGGGTTTGGCAGAACAGTGTCCCACAGTACATAAGAGAGCAGTAGTCTTCTCAGAAAGAGATTGTTATGACACTCTACAGTTACAGTGTGTCCTGCAGGGAAATACTGTTCCTTGTCAACTTCGCAGCTGATTTTTCCCGTGTCTTTTATTATGATCTGATAATGGCAGGGCATAATTTTACAATTAAGGTGACTTTTTACTTTCTCAGGAAGTACCGCAATGTCCTTCCAGATCCATTTGTGGAACTAAAGAGGAAAAAATTTCTGAACGAAGGTATAATAATGTCTTCTAATATGTTTGGCATGTGTGACTACAGCCAGGGAAGTCTGAATAACTTATGCCTGCAGCTAAAATATAAAGCATTTTATTAACGAAATTTTAAAGAAAGTATATATAAATATGTTATATATAAATATTAAATGGCAGAAAGCTATGTACATGAAAAAGGAAATTTAAGACATTATAAAGAGAAATGGTTAAACTTAACATTAATATACCAAGTTAGTATAGTGATAGGCAATTATAATTAAATTTACAAGAAAGGCAGAATTTAGGAAGCATTGGAATGATACTAAACAAATATTCTTATCATGAATTTTTTTCACCTATATCATACTGGACAAGGATTATGCTAAATATCAAAATCACTTATTTATGATGTCTAATTATTGCTTATAATTTATTGACTATATGTCTAAAAACTATCGTAAGTTGAAGTTAATGTCAAATCAAGGTGAAAATGAGAGACCAATTTACTCATTTAGACTTCTGACTTAAAATTCTGACAATTTCAAGTGTTGTGGCACATGTGGAGTATTACATTTTACATACATTTTATTACATTTTACATTTTGTATACATTTCTGATTAGAGTGTAAAATGATGAAATCACTTTGGAAATTTGTGTGTATTATCATTTAAATTTAAATATTCAGATATTCTCTGGTCTAAGACTTCTCCTAAAAATATACTCAAAATAAATGTTTACATTTAAAGCAGAAAATATGTGAAAGAGTATTTATAGCAGCCATATTCACAGTGTTGAAAAAAATAAAACAGCTTAAATGCCCAATAATGGATGAGAAGACAAAAAAGGATAATATATTCATCTGAGAAATATTATACAACACTGGATTCCTTGCTGTTCTTCACACTAGTATTTTTACCTCAAAACATTTGCATGTTCAGTTCCCTCTATCCAGAATAATGTTCTTCCAGATATCGGTCTGGATTAATTCCTCACTTCTTTTAGGTTTCTCCTGTCTTGTCATGTCATTAAAGATGTATCCATAACAATCTAATATTTTAAGCATTTTCAAAATTTTTGCTTTTCATTTTTACAAATTTTCTTTATAGCAATTATCTCTACTTAACCTATGTTTCTATTTATTTGTCATATAGCTGAGAAGGGCACATATCTCTTTTGTTCATTGTTACATTTATGAACAGATAATAGTCCCAGACAAATGAGGTATTTAATACATTTTTTGTTAAATAAATGAATGATTAAGGAATGTCTGGATGAATTAAATACATTATGTTATTCATTGGGTAAATTGTTTCCATTAAGTACAGAAAGGCACAAAGACAGAATGTATATGATAAATGTTAAATAATATAATATGCAAAGGGAGTTGGAAGAAATTAGAAATTACTCCAAGGAAAATAAAAACACAATAGCTGAATTAAAATTAATTTTGTTAACAAGACAGAGCAAAATTCATAAGATGAAAACTGAAATAAATGATATATAAGTAACATATATAAACAAATTAAAAAATAGATAAGTGATGATAGGTAGATAGATAAATAGAATTTTACCAGAAGAAAAAAATAAAAAATGAATTAGCATATTAAAGATAATGGACCTTTCCCAAAGAAATACTAGGAATATAGATAATTCACAGAAATATATAAAATCTTAAGATAGTAAAGAGAAATAATGATTTTTTTCTTCAGAGTAATAAGTAATATTGCTTGGACAATCACTATAAAATTTAAGTGTAATGAAAAATTATTTAATTATATTTACAGTACATGTAATCAAAAGATTATTTTCATTAAGTATAATATCTGTAATGTGCCAGTTATAAAATATAAGTAAATGGCAAGTACACACTAGAATGCACAGGAAGGAAAATATAAATGTCTCATTAGCATATGAAAAGAGGAACAGTGTCAAGGACAACTGCATGCAATGCAAAATTTTAAAAATATTTTTTCTCAGTTTGCATAGGAAAAATCTAAATATTTTCTATAATATTATGTTTTTGAGTGTCTAAACTTAGGGGTTATTACCCACTGTTGAAGAGGAGGGTAAATTGACGGTAAAAAAACCCAAAAATCTGGGCTTCCCTGGTGGCGCAGTGGTTGAGAGTCCGCCTGCCGATGCAGGGGACGCGGGTTCGTGCCCCGGTCCTGGAAGATCCCACATGCCACAGAGTGGCTGGGCCCGTGAGCCATGGCCGCTGAGCCTGCGCGTCCGTAGTCTGTGCTCCGCAATGGGAGAGGCCACAGCAAAGAGAGGCCTGCGTACCGCAGAGGAAAACAAAACAAAACAAAACACAAATCTTAAGGATTATCTCATTAAATATTATTAAAGAAAAATGATGTCTAGGCAGAAAAAATTTAGAGGACATAATAAAACATTTTATCTTAATATTTCTGAACAAACATTTCAAAACAGTTCTAGAAAAATATAACTTTCAATATTCATTGAAAAACAAAGAACTACTATGAATAATCAGATCATTGTTTAAAAAAGCCAAGAAACCTCTACAAAGTATACACCATTTTCAAGTCAGTTTTATAAGCTAATTTGAGCAAACATTTAAGAGATTATTGTATCATTGCCACTATACAAAAATTATCTTTTTTTCAAATTAAATATTAAGAGATATACATATTTTAACTATTTATTATAAGCATATGTAGTTTTTTCATTCTTAGGTGGAAATTGTAGTTTATCAACCCTCCCTACCTTCAACTTTCGAACTCTAGTGTGTTTGTAAATTGGCACATTACCAAGGAAGTGATTACTATAAATGGCAAATGCTTTTACATTAAAAGGATAAAGTTATAAACAAATAATATAAAAATAAAATCATAAAGTTTTTATTTTATTTTATATAATCATTATTCTTTATCTTTGGGATATACCTGACTTGTTAATATAAGCTAATTTTTTATGACAAAGAAAAGTAGACTAAGAAATTCCCATTTGTCATTGCTGATCAATATTTCACTTACAGAACAAATTTTTCTTAAACTTACTTTAAAACACTGACTAACCAATTATCCTAGTATGATGTTAAATACATTAAAGGTTACCAAAAATACCCCCCCCAAATACACTTAATGCATTCCAATATGCGTAACATGTTTCATAACAATATGCATAACTTGAGATGCCAGATATCACATACACCAATTTTACTTTTGTTCTATTTGAAAAAAACTGACCCATCCCTTAGAACACTACCAATTCAAGTAGCTAAATATAGCTTTTCTATTAAAATTCCTGGGTCCACATTCTGCCCTGACTGTTGCTCTTTCTCCTTGAAGTGAATTGTAACCACAACACAAAGACTATTGACATGCTTTCCATGTTCGACCCTTGACTCATCCATTGCTGTACAGGAATTAGGTTTCCAAACTACATCAGCAAGGGTCATACCTGGGCAGGAAAGAACAAATTGGGAACAATTCCTTTCTAATGAAACTATAACACCAAACAAGTCTGAAAACAGAGGTTACCCTGCAAGAAAGAAATGACTCAAGCAACAAGAAAAATAAAACTATTAATCAAACACCTACAATCTTACCTGGAGCTTCAGGGCTCAGAGAAATGATCATATCTTATCTTCACTTATTAAGTAAGACCCTGGTAAATTTATGAATTATTTTCTTTATTGATCAGCTTTTCTTTAATATATGATCCAAAATATATATATTTTCAAGGATAAACTAATTTTCCCTTATATTCAACAATTAAATATTTAGTATTTCCTAAATGATATTATATAAAGTATTTATATTGCTGCCCTAACTCCAACTCCAAGCAAACTCATGTTCATAAAAAACACATATACCAATGCATGCATACAAATAGACACATATACTCACACCACCTTTCAACATGACCAAATTATACCCATTTTTAAAATCCCAAAGAAAAACTGTTTCTATTTGACTCTGCTTTCAAAAATTCCTGTTTCTAGACCTTAAGTCTGGGTTGCTTTTTCTCTTTTTATATGATCTACCGCAATAACTTTTTGAACGTCTGTCTTCTCCACTTAGTTGTGTTTCCTAGGAGTTTGCCTTTTATTTCAAACTGTCATGGTATATATCAATAACCCTTAAATGTGATAAACAAATATATCTAATTCTTACAATATAAGTGCATATTATAATAGAGGAAGAAAAATATGTTAGCTAATAACATTGAAGGATAACATAAATTCAAGGATATTTGGGATAGGCTAACCCATTCAAAAACAGGTAAGTTATAATGGGAAATTTTTATGGGAACTAGATTTTTTAATTGCATTAAAAAAAGAAACTTTGGGGGGCTTCCCTGGTGGCGCAGTGGTTGAGAGTCCGCCTGCCGATGCAGGGGACACGGGTTCATGCCCCGGTCCGGAAAGATCCCACATGCCACGGAGCGGCTAGGCCCGTGAGCCATGGCCGCTGAGCCTGCGCGTCCAGAGCCTGTGCTCCGCAACGGGAGAGGCCACAACAGTGAGAGGCCCACGTACCGCAAAAAAAAAAAAAAAAAAGAAAAGAAACTGATGGTGCAATGGTTAAGATTCTGCCTGCCAATGCAGTGGACATGGGTTCGATCCCTGGTCAGGGAAGATCCCACATGCCACAGAACAACAAAGCCCGTGTGCTGCAACTACCGAGCCTGTGCTCTAGAGCCCACGAGCCACAACTACTGAGCCCACATGCCACAACTACTGAAGCCCGCATACCTAGAGCCCCTGCTCCGCAATAAGAGGAGCCACCACAATGAGAAGCCCACATACCACAATGAAGAGTAGACCCCGTTCGCCACAACTAGAGAAAGCCTGCATGCAGCAACGAAGACCCAACGCAGGCAAAAATAAATGAATAACATAAATAATATTTAAAAAAAAAAATGGTTAAGATGGCAAATTCTGTTATGTATATTTAAAAAAGAAGAAAAAGAAACTTTGGCTATTCAAGAGATAAATGTTCCAAGTAGACTGTTAAAGAGATTTGGGAAACAGTAATAAATGAAATTATATATTAAATCCTGAATTTTAAGATGCCATATTCCCTTTGAAAATGTAAAGATAAATTTGAGGACTCCAAAGTATTCAAATAATAGTATTTATAAAAATGTATCTACACAGCAGGCTCACTAATGTTTCCTGGTAATAAACATCAGAAAGTAAAGAAAAGCAAGGTGACAACAGTGGGAATGACAGAGTATGAATCTTCCAAATCTTTCAATTTGTTAAGAGTGATTATGGAAAAAATTGTAAAAATCAACTTTTTATAACTCTGAAAATTAATCCAAACCTTGCAACAGTCTGGGGAAGCTTCGTTTATTAAAGAAAACATGGCCTGATCTTGGTAAGAACAGTGAGCTGTCACCGATGTTTAAACTCGCCTATTCCTGTCTCTGTCTTCCCATTTTTGTTGTGGCCTTCAAAAGTAATATTCACAATGACAGTGGAAACCAGCAGCCTAGCATTCACTGAAGGGAGCAGAATGTTGCTGGAGTTCTTCCAAAGCCCCATTTCAAAAGAACTGTCATTACTGGGCATATCTAGAATTTCATAAAATACTAACTCATAGGGCATTTTTTATTTGACCTGACTCAAACATCACCCAGAAGAAAATAGCTTTTTTCTTGGGATAATTTGTGAAAAATAATCAGTGGCAATTGTTGGACATTACAGCTGCCAGAGTCTGTGGTACCAGTCAAGGCAAACAATCAGCTAACCAAAAATCTTGAAAGGAAAAGCTGGGAAGTGAAATATCTATAGAGACCTTTGAAAACCTCTGACATGTTCTTAGGAATCTAGAAGGCCATGCACAAGTACAGGGATGTGAACATGCTCAGATATGTCCAGAGAAGGTCCTAAAGCCTCACCTCTGGCTGACCTTGAGGCTCTGCACAAGCAGACAGTGAAGACTGGTTAAGGGTTGTCATGTACCTGGCTGAGTGTTGAAGGCACATCACCACGTGCACACAGAGCCCCTTGGCAAAGACTGGGAGACAAATCAGTTCCAGACACTTAAAGTGATCTCTGTCCAGTTATTAGGTGGCCACTAAGGTAATACCGCACAGAATTCAGAGTCCACAGATGATGATGACTATAAATATTATATAATTAACTCATGAAAGTCAATATACAAAGAGTGAAAACAACAAAAGCAACAATAACAACAAACACAGATCAGAGGGCAACAGACCCTAGGCAAGGGGAATGAATCTCAATTCCAAGGTTGCTACATTATATTATTTAAAATCTCCATTTCAATAAAATCTATGAATATAAAATGAAAGTAAGGTTGAGAGAAAATAAACAGTTGAAAAAATTATAGACATGTGAGGCTAAAAGAAAGTGGGGCAGGTCAAGGGTGTGGAGTCCATGGAGATAACCACTTAGGAAGCCCAGGTGTAGAACAAATAACTTCAAAGAATGACAGGATACTATGCCTAAAGAACTAAAGAAAAGTATGAAAATAGTATATCACCAAAAAAGAATATCAATAAAATATATAAATCATTAAAAAGAACAAAAAAGAAATTTTAGTGTTAAAATATAAAATAACCAAAAAGAAAAATTAAATAGATGATCAACAACAGATTTGAGCAGGCACAAAAGAGAATCAGCAAACTTTGAGAACAGGTCAAATTAGATTTTTCAACCAGAAAAAAATAAATAAAAAAGAATCAAGAAAAATAGAGCCTCATAGACCTGTCAGACATCATCATCATCATCAAGTATGTGAACATAGGCATAAATGGGAAAGAACAGAGAGAAAGTGGTGGGAAAATGTTTGAAGATATATTTGTCAAAAGTGTCCAGATTTGATTTTTAAAAATTGCATTGGTCTACACATTGAAGAAGTTCAACAAACTCCAAGTAGGATACATTCCATCCAAATGTAGCATGGTTCTGGTCTTCATTTCTTTTTGTGGCGGAATGATATTCTACTATGTGGATATAACACATGGTTTGCAATGTAATATATAATTTATTGCCATGTAGCAACATGTATAAGTGCCTCATACTTCTAGTAAAGACTCTTAGTACTTATCAATTAATGAGAGGAATTTAAATAGGAAGAATATACATGAGAGCCAGACGAGCTATAGAAAAGTACATAGAGAATATTGGGTGTGAACTGAATTTTTGAAATATTTGGATTAAAGCAGGGGTCCCCAACCCCCGGGCCACTGTGAACTGGGCATGCGAGGGATCTAGGCTGCGCACTCCTTATGAGAATCTAATGCCTGATGACCTGAGGTGGAGCTGAGGCAGTGCTTTTATTTACCACTTCCATCCGTGCCTCTTTCCTGCACTGCACACTTGTCTCAGTCACAGTTTTGGTAAGCCCACAAGCTAACCCTAGCCAAAACAAGTAAAAAACAAACGTCGCTGAAGAGCTTCTTTGAAAAGGGGGAAAGACCCAATGATGAGACAGCAGAAGACTCTAAGACTGCCAACAAAAAGAAAGCTGCATTTAAAAGAAAATACCAAGAGTCCTACTTAAATTACAGGTTCATTGCAACAACGATTCACATTCTCCAAGCCCGCTTCGTATAATACGTGGTGACCGGCTGTAAAAATGAAGCTGTGAAACCTTCAAAACTGCTTCGCCACATGGAGACAAAGCACCCTGCGTTTAAAGACAAGTCTTTGGAGTTTTTCAAAAGAAAAAACATGAACACGAAGAACAGAAGCAATTATTGAAGGCCACCACTTCATCAAATGTGTCTGCACTGAGAGCATCATTCTTAGTGGCTAACCGCATTGCTAAAGCTAAGAAGCCCTTTCCTATTGGTGAAGAGTTGATCCTGCCTGCTGCTAAGGACATTTGTTGTGAACTTTCAGGAGAGGCTGCAGTTCAAAAGGTGGCACATGTTCCTCTTTCGGTTAGCACCATAACTAGACGAATTGATGAAATAGCAGAGAATATTGAGGCACAATTGTCAGAGGATTAATGAGTCACTCTGGTACACAATCCAGGTTGACGAGTCTACCAATGTTGACAACAAGGCAACAATGCTTGTTTTTGTGTGATATATTTTTCAGGAGGATGTGCATGAGGATATGTTATGTGCCCTTTTGTTGCCAACCAACACCACAGCTGCAGAACTATTCAAGTCTTTGAATGATTACATATCAGGAAAACTAAATTGGTCATTTTGTGTCGGCATAAGCACGGACAGAGTGGCTGCCATGACCGGACGTCTTTCTGGTTTCACTACTCAAGTCAAAGAGGTCGCTTCTGAATGTGAGTCTACGTACTGTGCCATCCATAGAGAAATGCTGGCTAGCCAAGAAGTGTCACCTGAACTTAACAACGTTTTGCAGGATGTGATCAAAATTATCAACAACATTAAAGTACATGCTCTTAACTCACGTCTGTTCACACAGCTCTGTGAGGAGATGGACACGGAGCACACACGTCTTCTCTTATACACAGAAGTGAGATGTCTTTCTAAAGGTAGGTCACTGGCCAGAGTTTTTGAGTAACAAGAGCTGCTCCAGAGATTTCTTTTAGAAACGCAGTCACCACTGGCAGCACGTTTCAGTGACACAGAATGGGTCGAAAAACTTGCTTCCTTGTGTGACATATTCAACCTGCTCAATGAACTCAATCTGTCACTTCAGGGGAGAATGACAACTGTGTTCAAGTCCACAGATAAAGTGGCTGCATTCAAAGCCAAACTGGAATTATGGGGGTGACAAGTGAACACTGGGATTTGTGACATGTTTCAAACATTAGCAGAGATTTTGAAAGAGACTGAGCCAGGGCCTTCTTTTTCCCAGCTGGTTCATGATCACCTATCTCAGCTTTCAAAAGAGTTTGAGCATTACTTCCAAACCACAAAAGACCCTCGAACTGGGAAGGAATGGATCCGTTACCCATTTGGGAATAAGCCAGGTGAATCAACTTTGTCCATCCTAGAACAGGATCAACTGTTTGATATCACAAATAACGGTGGCCTTAAAAGTATGTTTGAGACAACTTCAAATCTCCATACGTCTGGATTAAAGTCAAAGCAGAATATCTCCTGAGATTGCCACAAAAGCACTGAAGAGGCTGCTTCCATTTCCAACCTCCTATCTTTGTGAAGCAGGGTTTTCTGCAGTGACAGCAACCAGAACGAGATTACGGAGTAGACTGGACCTAAGCAACACACTTGGGTGTCACTGTCTCCCATCACCCCCAGATGGGATCACCTAGTTGAAAGAAAACAAGCTCAGGGCTCCCACTTATTCTGCATTATGGTGAGTCGTATAATTATTTCATTATATATTACAATGTAATAATAATAGAAATAAAGTGCACAATAAATGTAATGCGCTTGAATCATCCTGAAAACACACCCCTGCACTGGTGCTTGGAAAAATTGTCTTCCACGAAACCAGTCCCTGGTGCCAAAAAGGTTGGGGACTGCTGGATTAAAGGACTGAAGCTCACATTCAAGGCATAAATGAACAGGAACACAAGACAGGAGTGACCCTAGACTTAGGTACAACAGTAAACAGACAAATCAGACTCAGGGGAGGGATCCTTTTGGAAGTAGTAAAAGCAACTTCTGGCTGGTTTGGAGAGTGTCAAATAATGGAGAATTTTGAATTCCTGATAGAAGAGTTAATGTAGGAAATAACAAGAAGCAATTTGTCAATGCACACTATGTTCCCTTATTACAACTTCGATTTGCTGTCCTCTGACATAGGTTTAAGTCACAGGTCTGTCACGTAGTAGCTGAATAATTTTGGAAAATTTACCTAACCACACCACACTTCACAGGGATGATAAAAATAATTCCATGGATTTTTTGAGAACATTAAAATAAGTGAAGTGTTTAAATAGTAAACAAATAGCAGTTAATAGTAATATAACTTTTTTTCAAAGTTCTATGGAACTTGTGATTTTAAAAAGATATTTAAAAAAATCTGAAGGTCTTCTATTCATTCTCTCTCCCTCTCTCTGTTTCTCTGACAAGGCTCATCAGGCAAGGACTCATGGCAAAAACTATAAAAAGCCTATTGTGCTCTGCTTGACAATAATAGTTCTAATATTATTACTAATATTTGGCATCTATGAAAAGATTTCAAATTTATACTGAACACTGAGGATTTGGTGGATTGATGAAGAGATATATTTTATAGGGATTTTCTTTGCTGACTTTTTACTATCTCAAAAATTGAAACCATACATACTTAAAGAAACAAGTATTTTGGAAGAAATAAAACAGTAATCTGCTTTGTCCTAAACCCTAATATTTAGACAATTGTATGGTATGTATATTATTTAAAATTTTCTATTTGAGTAATAGTTATAATATTTTTGTAAAGAAGTAAATAAAAGTAGATGGTGAATAGACATTAGCAGAATTTTCCATGAAGAAAACATTAGGTTAAGGATTTTACTCCTTTGCTGCAAGTGCTCTGTGTTTTTTGGTAAGGACTGTATTGCTGCTGTTATGTTATTTATATGAAAACTATAATTTGGGACAATTAAAAACATGCAGACAAGCAAAAGAAGACTTCTTAAAATATTATAATCTAATCTCTCAGATAGAACACAATAAGTATGTTTTCCTGTTCCTCTGAGTGTTTTTCCTGACATTTTTATATCCCTGCACAAATATATAGAGAGATATTTAAAACTTCAACTGTCAGTTGGGAAATTACTAAGAGAGTGTACCAAATACATATGTATTTATATGCATGTGTTTATGGTTGTATATGTGTGTAAAAGTGACCAAGCAATACAGCATAAATGACTTGTACAAGAGTCCAGAGGCAGAGGTGACACTAAATATATAAACCCAATTTACATTTAGAGAGCTATCTGGAACAACTTTAGTTTTCAACGGGATGTTGAATTAATGAGAATTATTAGAATTTTATTTAGACTTTGAGTCTAAGATCAAGCTACAGTTCACATTTGGGATTCTTGTTTATATGTGTGAGAATAAATATCTGGGTGTAGCACTTTTTAGGCACATGTATTAGTCTTTCCTATAAGAAATATAATAATTAAAATATTTATAAATGTGATTTTATATTACATTTTGATGCCAGATATTTATGGTAAATAATTAAAGATAACATACTTTCATTTATGGGCCTAATAACAAACATATTCATTAGTATTTCTAAGGTATACATTATTTCAAATAATCTGCACAATAATCCTGCAAGTTTGAAATGGTATTTTCTAATACTGTAGGTGAAGAAAATGATGTTAAGGGAGATTTTCAGTTGTTTTAGCTATATAGAAAGTAATTCTAGGGATAATATTGGTCTAAAGTTCTGAGTCAAAAGTTTATTTGATAATAGAACCTACATTACTATAAAGAAAGTTAACGAAAATGAAATTAAATATACACAGTATCTGGTATAAGATTAATATTTTATGTAATAGGCATCATTAATCAAAAAGATAAATTTTATTGTATTGCTAGAATATATATTTTTTAGAACAGTAGTGGAACAGACTTACAAAAAAAGGAAAATAATTATTACTTTAAAAAAATACAACAATCATTTTGTAAATGATTTAACAAATACCAAAGCAATAGATACAATAGGACTTCTGCTTATGATAATAGTAAAATAGGCAATTCAGCTGATTAGAAACAATTGAAGAGAATTATGCAGTTGGACAGCAGAAGAAAACACTTTGAATTAATAAAATAAAAGACAAAAATAAGGAATATACAAAAGAGACAATAAGAGATTGGAGAACACAGTTTAAAGATCTAATATGTGAGATACTAATGAAATACTACTAAGAACCTCCCAAATTTTCATAAAGTATATTCATAAATTATTCACGTGATACAGTAAATAATTCACAATAAAAAATACACACACACACACACACACACACACACACACACAAACTTACTTAAAACAGAAAACAAAGAAAAAACTTCAATTAAAAAAGCCAGAGGGAAAAAGAATCTGAGAGAAGACTTCCTGGTAAAACAATGGATTCCAGAAAATAAGAAAATATGTCTGCAAACCAATGAAAGAAAATAACTAAGTCAGAATTATTCACCAAATAAAAACATCCTTCCAGAATGAAGATGAAGGAAAGCTGTTTCGAGACAAATAAAACCAAGTAATAAATTGCTACCAATTCTGCACCAAAGGAATGCAGACTGTTATCTTCAAACAAAAAGAAAAATGATCAGAGATTTAAGATTAGAGATGAATTAGAAAAGACAGAAAAATGTATCAAATAAAATATAATTCAGTAAAAGAAATTTGTAGGGTAATATTACTCTTAAATACAGATATAATAATCCTAAAAAATAATTGGAAGAGAATGCATATAAAGAATAGCAAAGAGTCTATATAAAATAATAATATTTATTTACCATTATGAATTTTAGTAAAGCAGGGCTGATTTAAAATGTAAAAAGCAATCAGAATAATTTGCATATTGACAGAATAAAGGAGAAAATCATATGATCATTTCAATAAATATAGTTGATTACATTATTCCTGTATACATTCTTGGTAAAAAGTTCTTACTTAGGAACATAATTAGCTCAATAACTATATTTTCTAAAGTATAGTAACACAATGGATAATGTTACAAATAGTATACTAGTAAGATTAGAATAGACACAAGTATTTCTACTGTAATCTGTTCTATTCTACCTAGGACCTGAAATAAGGCAAGTCAATAAAATAAAGTCTGTAAGGATTAGAAAGAAAAGAACAAAACTCTGTTCATCGATGATATGTTTGTGTTCACAGAAAATATGAAAACCTGTATAGACTACAGGTTAGAATAAAGAACTGACTTTAGCCCAGTTTCTGAATACAATGTCATATAAAGGATCAATTCCATTTTTATATGCCATCCTCGGGTACTAGTAAATAACATTAAAGAAAATGATATTTTCAATCCCTTAGGAATAAGTGTAATGAATGCAGGGCAACATTTGTATGGAAAAAAATATGAAATATTACTATTTATAATTTTAAAAGACCTCAATCAATAAAGTGATATATGATGTTTATGGATCAAAAGAATCAATATTTTAATTATGTCAATTCTCCACAAACTATGCATATTTTCTGTAAGCAAATATTCACCTTGGAAATAATTACCATTTAATTTTGTCAGTATCAATTTTTTTTCCCATGATGATCTCTAAAATTATATAGACATGCAAAGTTCTAAGTATATCTAAAACCAATCTTAGAGAAACAGAACAAAATGAGAGGTATTGCTATATCAGATATGAAATCTTATTATAAAACAACATTTAATTATGAGATCATAGTATTTGTGCAGGACCAGATAAATAGGCCAAGCAAAGGAAATTGGGAATCCAAAAAACAAAATCCACCCATAATGGCATAAGGCATATTATATAAAGACATTCTTGTAAAGCAGTGGAGTAAAAGATGTTTGTTTCAAAATGGTTGCTAAGTCAGTTTGATATTCATACCAGGAAAGAAAATAACTGTGGCCCGTATATCACAAGGATCTACAAAAATCATTCTCAGGAGAACTGCAGATCTAAATGTGAAAGGTGAATAGTAAACTTCCTAGAGTATAATATAAAAAGCAAAACAAAACAAAATAAAAAACACCTTCATGACCTTGGGTATGAAAAGACTCATTAGCCAGGACATAAAAAACATAAACTGTAAAAGAAAAGATTAATAAATTGTATTACATTAAAATTAAGATTCCATTAAGAGAATGAAAGCCAAGTCATAACATGGGAGATTATACTTGCTATATATAAAACTGACAAAAAGCTTATTACCAGAATATAAATAATATCTACAAATCAATAAGGAAAACATGAAAAACAGAAATAGAAATATGAGCAGGAAGTATGAACAAGCTCTTCACAACATATATATCAAAATGGCTGAAAAGAGGGTACTCAATTTCACTATTAATCAACAAAATGCAAATTAAAAGCACAATGTGAGACTACTAAACATTCATCAGAACGGCTAAAATTAAAAAGATTGATGCATGTGTTGACAAGGCTGTGAAGCAATAGGGACTACAGTGCTTTTCAGAGGAAGTGTCAGTAGGAATGATCATTTTGAGAAATACTTTGGGATTGCTTATTAACATGAAGATATTCACACATGTCAGATCAGTGCTGCTTATACATGAATACCCTATAGAAATGAACACATGGACATGTGCACAAAGAGACATATATGGTTATGTTCATAGAAGGACCATTTGTTATTTCTTCAAAGTGGAAATCACCCAAATTACCATTAATTTAAAAAGAGTAAACAAATTGTGGTATCCTCCTATTACTGAGTAACTATTATTAAAATATAGCTACAAAAAGGGAAATAATTTTATAGACATACATTTCATCAAAAGAGAAAAGTACAAATGAACAATTAAATCCAAAGTTTAAAAAATGTAAAACTTTTGGTATTGGGGAGTGCATTTTAGGTGGCAAAATCTTAATGAAAAGTAAAACATTCATTATTATGAATGGGTTAAAAGTTTGGTTAACTTGAAGATGAAATGTTTGAGGTGCTCATGCTGTTTCATTTCTTAACCTGGATTACAACAGTATTTGCTTTGAAATAAATCATTGAGCACTACCTAATTCTTTGCTGTTCATTGTATTTTTGCTATAATGAAACAGTAATGCTAAAATAATTGAAAGAATAACACAAAAAGGACTATTAAGACATATGAATGTCATGTGTATTATGAAAAAAGGACAATATTGTTGTTAACTTAAATTAATTCATTTTTGTTCTAATTAAATAATGGGGCTTCCATAAACATGTAACTTTGAAAAAAGGCTGTTCAATTACATATTCCTTCCTTATCAGTAATAGATTTCAGTTTTCATGCTCTCTTCTCTGTATAAATAATTGTTACTAAAAAAAATAATCATTTGATATAACTTTTGTAGTTTTTTGGACAGAATGCTTCCTTCTCTCAAGAAATGGCATAAAGTTATATATTGAATTCAGAAGCATTGATTAATATTATCGCAACTGATTACATTTCATATCTGCTAAGAGTTAATGTCGAAATGGGAAGATAAAGTATCCTATTAAGAATATGTTAATATAGGAAGAAAAGAGCACTTTAATCAATAGCCATTATATTACTATGACCTTTCCCCTTGTACTCATTTGCTAAAACTCAAGAACACAATCTTGTCAATTGCAATAAAATTTACATCTGATTTTTCACTCATTTTCCATGCTGGACTGGAAAACTTCTTTATTCACCCATTAAATTGGATTCTAGGTGACAGGGCTCCTTCATATTGTGATCAATGTAAAATTATTATTCTTTTTAATTGCTAAAACTCTCCAGGAGAATAGACATATCAAGATTTAGCTGTGGTTATAGGTCTCAGATTTCATGACTGGGAAGAGATCAAAAACAAAATCCCTGCTTCTTTTGGGGGACCCAGGACCAAATATATAACTCAAAATTAATAGTATTAAATTGAAATTAACCTTCTCAGCCATAGCCATATTTCAAGTACTTCATAGCTATGTGTGACTGGTGGGTACCCGATTGGATAGTTTATTGGACAGCACTGGTAAGAACTACTTGACCCGCACATAACTTTGAGCTAGAATTTTCCTTTCTGCACCTTGAAGCAATATGGAGACCAGAAACACAACTTCCATGCAGAAAGCTATAAATGTAAGTGTATCAAGACATGTAAATTCAGTTCGTATTGGGCAAAGCAATCTTGAATCATCTGCAGCAGATAATGAGGGAGGTTTAACTGAAAACTACTAGTCTCATCTTCTTTTCTGATAGATTCCAAATTATATTAGCATCAATATTCCAAGTTCAGAGGAACAAATCAGGTCTGGCCTCAGCCAGTTGTGGCAATTCAATTTGTTTATTCCTAAGATTTTCCTACTTTATTTCTCAGTTTAAGAAAATAGCAAATGTGGTTATTTTTAATCAAGGGAGTAAAAAGTTTAGTAAAAATTAATTATCAAGGACTTATGCTAACCTAACAGAAGTAACCTGCAAAAAAATTACACAAAACACAATCCTTAGATGCAAATAAATAGTCAAAATTGTGATAAATTGCAGATGATATATATATCTATAGAGAAAATGTTAGTAATTTTCAGGCAATTTTTAAAAAATAAGCATTTCAACAAGTTTTGTTAGATAAATGATTCAACAAATATCAGTACTAAAATGGGGAGACCATCTAAAAATTCCCCAAGATTTTTTTATGTCTGCTTGTTGGTGATTATGTTTTGAAGAAACCATGTTAGAAATCTTAACTGAGAAATTATACAGAAATAAAGTGCATAAGGTATATTGATATTGGAAGATATCTAAGAAAAGTAGAAGACTTTTGTTATAATGCTAAAACATTATGAGAAAAAATAAAAGAAGACCTAAATAAATGGTGATATACCTTTTCTATGAACTAGAAAAATGTGAATACTCTTTGAGTTAATTTATATATTGAATACAATTCCCATTAAAGACACAAAATGATTACTCATGAAAGTAGTCAAAATTTCATATGAAAATTCATAGTATAAAAATGAAGAAAAGTAGCTACGAGGATAAACTGAAGCAGCAAATTCTACCTGGTTCTATAAGATACCAGGATATATTACAGATAAACAGTAATTAAGACAAGGAAATATTATTGTAGGAACAGATCAACAGAACATAGAAGTAGATTGAATAGATTATGAATAGAGCTATGCATATATAGGAAGTTGGTATATAACAGAGTTGGCATTTCAAACTAATGGAGAAATGCAGGGCTATACATACAAAAAATGTTGTTGGAACACACAGAAACACATATGGTTAAAAATATAAAATGATTTTCTATTTCAAACCATATGCAAAACTAAACTGAAAATAAATCAACATCAAAATCAAAGTGCTACATATGAGAAACAAAACATTATGTCAGTATATAAGACAATATTTTTACCTCAACAAAAATAAACCACTTAGAATTCATAGTCAAACAAAAATTTGCATAACTTAAAAACCAGTAATATCAATATAGCAAAATTAAGACTTTCTTAATAATAAAATTCTATGCATAAAGTGTTGCCTGCCCAAAGATATATGAAGACATATGAAATTAAGTTTTAATGTGTTGAAAATATAAATAATCTTTACACATATATATGAAAAAGACACATAATCTAATAAAAGAATAGGCATTACCTATGCAAAGGCATTTTTCAGAAGAAATAATCCAAAGTCCCATAAGTACATTTTAAAAGATTTTTATTATAATTAGTATTCAAGTAAATAAAGTATAAATCAACAACTTACTGTTTTCACTACTCAGTTAAAAAGAATCACCCTGGCTGTGATAACTTTTTTCTTTTTTTAATCTTTTTTTTTTATTGTTATTGGCATTTAGTTGCTTTACAATGTTGTGTTAGTTTCTGCTGTACAGCAAAGTGAATCAGCTATATGTATACATATATCTCCTCTTTTTTGGATTTCCTTCCCATTAGGTCACCACAGAGCATTGAGTAGAGTTCCCTGTGCTGTAAAATAGGTCCTCATTAGTTATATCTTGATATTTTATACATAGTAGTGTATATATGTCAATCCTAATCTCCCAATTCATTCCACCACTTCTTCCCCCCCACCCCCCGGTATCCATACGTCATATGTCCATTCTTTATGTCTGTGTCTCTATTTCTGCTTTGCAAATAAGTTCATCTGTATCATTTTTCTAGATTCCACATATAAGTGATATTATATATTTGTTTCTCTCTTTCTGACTTACATCACTCTGTATGACAGTCTCTAGGTCCATCCACATCTCTGCAAATGGCACAATTTTGTTGCTTTTTATGGCCGAGTGATATTCCATTGTATATGTGTACCACATCTTTATCCATTCTTCTGTTGCAACATTGTACTGGAAGTTTGTTTTTTTTATTTTTGAATTTTATTTTATTTTATTTTTTAAACAGCAGGTTCTTATTAGTTATCTATTTTATACATATCAGTGTATATATGTCAACCCCAATCTCCCAATTCATCTCACCACCACTTCCCCACTGTCCCCCCTTGGTGTCCATATGTTTGTTCTCTACATCTGCATCTCTATTTCTGCCTTGCAAACCAGTTCATCTGTACTATTATTCTAGATTCCACATGTATGTGTTAATACGCAATATATGTTTTTCTCTATCTGATTTACTTCACTCTGTATGACATTCTCTAGGTGCATCCATGTCTCTATAAATGACCCAATTTCATTCCTTTTTATGGCTGAGTAATATTCCATTGTATATATGTACCACATCTTCTTTATCCATTCATCTGTCGATGGGCATTTAGGTTGCTTCCATGACCTGGCTATTGTAAATAGTGCTGCAATTAACATTGGGGTGCATGTGTCTTTTTGAATTACGGTTTTCTCTAGGTATATGCCCAGTAGTGGGATTGCTGGGTCGTACTGTAGTTCTATTTTTAGTTTTTTAAGGAACCTCCATACTGTACTCCATAGTGGCTGTATCAATTTACATTCCCACCAACAGTGCAAGAGGGTTCCCTTTCCTCACACCCTCTCCAGCACTTGTTGTTTGCAGATTTTCTGATGATGCCCATTCTAACTGGTGTGAGGTGATACCTCATTGCAGTTTTGATTTACATTTCTCTAATGATTAGTGATGTTGAGCATCCTTTCATGTGTTTGCTGGCAATCTGTATGTCCTCTTTGGAGAAATGTCTATTTAGGTCTTCTGCCCATTTTTGGATTGGGTTGTTTGTTTTTTTTGATATCGAGCTGCATGAGCTGCTTGTAAATTTTGGAGATTAATCCTTTGTCAGTTTCTTCATTGGCAAATATTTTCTCCCTTTCTGAGGGTTGTCTTTTCATCTTGTTTATGGTTTCCTTTGCTGTGCAAAAGCTTTTTTTTTTTTTTTTTTTTGCTGTACGTGGGCCTCTCACTGTTGTGGCCTCTCCCATTGCAGAGCACAGGCTCTGGACGCGCAGGCTCAGCAGACATGGCTCACGGGCCCAGCCGCTCCACGGCATGTGGGATCTTCCCGGACCGGGGCACGAACCCGCGTCCCCTGCATCAGCAGGCGGACTCTCAACCACTGAGCCACCAGGGAAGCCCCTGTGCAAAAGCTTTTAAGTTTCATTAGGTCCCATTTGTTTATTTTTATTTCCATTACTCTAGGAGGTGGGTCAAAAAAGATCTTGCTGTGATTTATGTCAAAGAGTGTTTTTCCTATGTTATTTACTCTCATACAGTTTTGATGGGAATTGTAATTGGCATGGCTATTTTAAAGAACAATACTGGGGTAAATACAACCATGATGCTTCTTGAGTGGAACAGAAGTACAGTAAAGCAAGGCTTAGGAAAGCTACTCTGATATTTATGTACGAAATTGAGTCATGATGGTTGGGACTTATATAGGTAACTAATTAGGAGGTCATATTATCGAGCTATCAGGATTTAATGGCTTCATTTACAGGGCTATAAAGGGAAAGGAAAATACATTGGATACTGATTCTTTACAATAACGGAATGAAGGGAATTTGGCGCCTGATTATGTGTTGCAAAGAAATAGAGATTGTTAAGAATGATACTGGACTTCTTGTTTGAGTAGTAAGGAAAATGGTTCTACCAGAAGGAAATATAACAATTTGAGAATGGTTACATTCTTCTTCTCCAGTGAAAGGCTATAACTAGATAACACTAATGTTAAGAACTATTTTACCTCCTATGCTTGTCTTTCTAACATGGTAACTGAATCGTCATTTTGAAAGACGTTAAATTTTCTGATGCCCATCATGGAAGTGAGTGTCAGAGGTATAGCTAACATATGTTTCTGCATGTTGTAATCCTAATATACATAAGTTCAAATCACAAAATGTGATCACTCTCCTTGTCCTCAGGGAGAGTTTCAGAAATTATTCAGGTCTGAATATAGGTTTTTAACAATTCCCATTTATGTGAGGGAAACATATCATTCATACTACAAAGGAATGTATCAAAATGTTAGCTTTTTTCAAACACATAGAGTTTTTACATTTTATTAGTGATCTGTGTAATTACTAAAACATATGCAATATTTCTAAAGATAAACTTCTATTCAACTCTGTGGTTGTGCTACCAATCACATTTTTTTCCCAGTGTGTTTTAATCTCTTCAGTTCCTCTTTTCTTTCTTTTTTTTTTTTTTGGAGCAGTTTGGTAATTTTGATATGAAATGCAGAAGCATACTATGGAAAAACACAGAATGCACTACATAGCCAATTTTGTCTAAAGAGAAGAACACATAGACTGTGCAATTTCTTAGGGAACTTTGCCAAAATGAACCTTTTTGAAGATTTTTTGTGAGACATGACTTCGGGAAGAGGAAACTTTCATTTGTGTGCCAGTAATTGATGGTGTGAGAGGGTAAGAGGTTAACACAACACTCTTTTTTTTTTTTTTTTTTTTTTTTGCGGTACGTGGGCCTCTCACCGTTGTGGCCTCTCCCGTTGCGGAGCACAGGCTCCGGACGTGCAGGCTTAGCGGCCATGGCTCATGGGCCTAGCCACTCTGCGGCATGTGGGATCTTCCCTGACTGGGCCACGAACCTGTGTCCCCTGCATCGGCAGGCAGACTCTCAACCACTGCGCCACCAGGGAAGCCCAACACAACACTCTTTGGCTGATGCACTGTGATTTGCTGTGAGCAATGACTACTCTTTGCCTGGCAGCTCTGCTTTTTCTTTTAAAACCAGTCCTATCAAACTCAGTTTGTCATCTCAGGAGATTTCCTTCACTTTTAACCAGGAAAGTCAAGTGAAATCTTTGTATTCTTGTGTTGTTTTTGTAACCGGGCTTTGTGAAAGATTGACATGGGACTTTTATCAAGCAGAAACTTATTCTCTCTCTTTTTCCCTTTTTTAAAATTTCCTTTTCTTATTTTCTTTCTTTCTCCTTTTCTCTTTTTCCCCTTTCTTTCTTTCTTTCTTCTTTTCTCTCTCTTTCTTTTTTCCCTAACATATTTTAGACTGGAGGGCTTGATTTGAAATAATAATCTTTGAAAAGATTGGGTCAATACATTCAGGTCTACAGGAGATCTCTCAGATCTTAGGATGCCTTTGATCAGAAGTAGAAAAAGGAGAACTTTCCTGTTCTTGGTATTCCTGCCCTTTCTGTAAGCCTTTGATATTCTTGTACACTAATTTAGAAGTATAGCCTAGAACAGACCTCAACATGCAGTAGGGACTGTAAATACATCAACTTAGACTAATCGTGAGGGACTTCCACTGGTGGTCCAGTGGTAAAGAATCTGCCTTCCAATGCTGGGGACATGGGTTTGATCCCTGGTTGGGGAACTAAGATCCCACATGCTGCAGGGCAACTAAGCCTGCATGCTACAACTGCTGAGTTCGTGCGCCTCAACAAGAGACCCTGCATGCCTCAAACTACAGAGTCCATGCGCTCTGGACACCACGTGCCATAATACATAGCCCACGGTCCCTGGAGCCCATGTGCCACAACTAGAGAGAAGCCCGCGTACCACAACAAAGAGCCCCCCGCTGCAACGAGAAAAATCCTGCACATCTCAACGAAGACCCTGCATGCTGAAACTAAGACCTGACGCTGCCAAAAAAATAAATAAAATAAATAATTGTAAATAAATAGAATAATCTTGAGTCTATCTATCCACCATATAAAAAGAACGACAGTGAAAAAATATAACAATTTTAAACACTTTTAAAGCCAGGTCAGAGTTGCAAGAATGTTTCCTATTGCAACTAGAATTTAAAAATGTCAGTTAAGTATTTTATATTTGGCGCCACTTCAATAATAAAATGATTTTGTAATTTTTAAGTGTATAAAGATTATAGGAAATATTAATGTTGTAAGAAAATATATACATGAATACAGATATTCATTTATCAGAGTCCATTGGTTACAATACACACTCTCTTAGGAAGCTTAAACAAAATGAAAATATTGGGTGGATATAGGGTAGTTCATAGAATTGATGGAAAAACAGACAAGGTTATGAAACAATGTAACTCCTATGATGTCAGGTTTCTTATTTTTGAACTGATAGCAGAAAACACACACACACATGCACACACCAACAAAAAACTTCAGTATGAACTTCTTTCTGTCCATAAAATATTTTGCTAAGGATTCAATTCCCAGGAGAAATATTAATCTGTCTTAAATTAAAATCCCTACCTGTCACTGATTGAATCCCATCAGAAACAGATTAAATGCAAGTGAGAGGGTTTTTTTTCCCCTAATGGAAATGTCAGTAGCTGTTACCCTGCAAGGGGTAGGATTTTCCCACAAGCAAGATCAACAGATATCTACTATGTCCCACTCATGAACTGACACTATCACGTAGGCACATTCTCACTTCCATACATAGAATTATACAGTATGTCCTCTAAACATCATATATTGTTATTCTAATATGCAGTCTAAGCCAAGTAAGCCATAAATGGAGAATAATTGTAATGTTAGAGACAAGTAAGTTTTTAAAATGTATGTAAAATATAATATACGTAAATATAAACTAAATATAGTTATTTAGAAAATGCTTGAGTAAAAGAATAATCATAATAGGTGAAATTAGACATGAGTGTTTTTGAGCATGTGGGAAAAATTATTTTAAAATTACACCTGCTTTCTTAAATATTTTATATTCCAATATTTAACATGCTTGAAAATGTCAGAAGAAATCATTCAGCTATAACGTAAAATATTATATTTGTACTTAGAAAAAATATATTCAATTAATGCCTTTTCCACTTAATATTATATTCCTAATAGAATATTATTTTAAGTCTCTATATTTGTCTCCTAAGCAGTAAAAGAAAGATAATAAAGCCTATCTTACAATCTTTTCTTAAAGTAGAAATAGAAGGATCACAATGAAAGTGATTTCAGTGCTTGAGGAATTATTAAATGGTATGTTTTGGTAAATGTTTGAAGTAATAAACAAGATTGGAAGGTGAAAATTTAGTTCATTTTAAGTTGACATTAAGATAATCATAGGAGGAGGAGTTGAGGGTGAGAGTTATGATTATAAACCTTTTTGACTATCAAATGAAATCAGTATACACCTCCCTTGAAAAATGTTCAAAAACATACATTTAAAAATCCCCTTATCATTATATAAATAAAATAGAATACATTATATTATTGCTTTACAACATGATTTAATTCTCTTTGATAGAATTATAGCTTACTTTATCTAATTAATTTAGTATTTTGAACATCTGATGAGTCAGAAATAGCTTAAATTGGCTGAGCACTGACCAAATGCAAGAGATAGTTCTAGATATTTGAAAACAACAGTAAGCAAGACAGAAAGGAAATCCTTGTTGTCTTGGATTTATCATTCCATGGGAAAGAGAAGAAGCAGGCATAATGAATAATAAATGTTAAAATAACAGATATAAAATTTATGTAGTTTCTAAAAATAATATAAAATTGGAAGGGGGTAAAGAAATTAGAAGTTCTGTGGGAGATGGTTGGAATTTTATTAAATAGAGTGGTCATGACAGCACTTAGGGGAATGAAAGGAGCTGATAGAATGAGCTCTACTGATATTTACATGAAAGATGTGGGTGGCACAGGTAACTGCAGTGCAAAGGCTTTAATGTGAGCTGGACTATCAATGGTTTATAGAAAGGGCAGGAATGTCAAAAAGCAGGGAAAGTTCTTCTTCCAATTCTAATGAAAAACATCCTCAGCTCATAGAGATCTTTTGGGCACCTATATGTCTTGAACTAACCTTTTCAAAGCATTGGACCCTCCAGTTTACGCGGTGTGTTGGTTGGTGGCCGGTGTAACATGATGGAGAAGGCAATGAGAGATATGCAGAAGCAATCAGAATGCTGGGGAAATGGAGGAGCATCTTTATTTTAGAGAAAAGAATCTGAACACTTACAAGTGAAAGTAATTTGCCCAAGAATACTCAGCTAGTCAGTGGACTGAACTCTTAACCCTTTTTCATCTTATTCTAGATGCTTTGTTTGTCATTGGAGATACAAATTTGAGCAGCACACTCATTTTCTTTTTGCTATTGTTCTTAGAAATAGTAACCACAAACTTAGGTATACATTTAGTATTTGGGGAGTGGGGGGAACAACATTTTGAACATGTTTAAGTAGAATTCAAAAGAAGCGAGAGGGATAAAAAGAGGAAGAGATAAAACTACACACAAGCTTTAACATTCAAGAGCCAAAAGATTAATTTTATAGGATAGGATCCTCAATCCTCAGTAGTGATAGATTTATGTTTTATGTCAAGTATAAATGCATACACAGGTAATGAATAAGAATAGATGTCACAGGAATGGAGCCATTTCTCTAATCTGAATAGTCAGACAGATAAATTTATGTTCCCAATGAAAAAAACTAAAACTACTGGATTAAATTTTTTTTAAGCATAAACACATACAGGAAACAAATCAACAACAACAACAAAACACACTTGTATTAAAGAGCTGGCAAGCTAATGTAGATTAATCAATATTTCAGAAATCTAAATAAAGAAGATAATGAAAATATAGATTGAATCTTAAAGCTGATTTTGTACAGGGAAATATTGCCAAGCTGACTTGAGCTTTACACAGGACACAAAGGACACAGCCTTTGGCCACTGGCAGCAGAGAATTAAGTAGGAAATCCTCCCTCAGTAAAACTGGGACCACGGGGCTAAATCTTCAGTTTAAGGGTGAACAAGAGGTAAACATTTCCTACTCCAATAGGCCCAGTAAACTACAAGAGAAATTGCATTATTTAACACTAAGCACAGGAGGAGCAAAAACAAAAATAATGCCTGAGAAGTTGTAATGACTAGCCTGGCCTCAACCAGGTTTGTGGTCCAAATTCATAGTAACTAGGTAAATTCAAAATAATCTTATTCAGAAATTAAGTTTTAAAATATCATGATCTGTTAGTGGCTGAGGTACCAAACAGGAGAGAAAGCAAATCATCTCTGGAAGCATGTACCATCAATATATTCCCAAACTATATCTTTATGCCAGTGTTACATAAGTGTCTCTGATGGAAAGATTTCTGGGGCTTCCTATTCTGCCATTTTGCTGTCATCACTCTTGAGTTATTTGTTTTTTATTGGTGTGTGGTAACATCAATTAATTAATTCTGTATGTTATTTCATTCTATGATTATTCCCTAAGAATGGGTCACTATGCCTAAACTTTGTGTGAAAATAACATTGTTTATGCTGAACACCTTTTCCTATGAAAGACTAGAATTGCGGTATATGCTAGGTAGAGAATGACTATATATGATCAGTCTCCAATAAAAACCTTGAGTATTTTATCTCTAATAAACTTCCCTGGGCATTATTTCCATTTCTCTTACAGGTTGTTTGAATTTTTCATATGAATTTACATGAGTCTTTTATATGATTCATTCTTGGTTCATAAACTCAGGGAAGACATATGCCAAGGCAAAGGGTTTTGATTTCTAAGAATTTAACTAAGCCCATAGGAGACAATAGGTCTCCCTAAGTAGTCTCAATTTGGGGGGGAAATCTTAAGAAATTGCTGTTTTTGCTCAGCATTCAGATCCTCATCCAAGAATCAAAATAATTTCCACTGGTAAGAAGGGGTTACGTAATGAGAATGGGAGCTGGGAAAAAAGACCTGTACAAGCACATAAATAACAACGAGGTTACCATGAAGAGGTACCCTTTGAATAAAACAGGTACATTAGATATGATTTTACTAAACGTAGGCAACTACTTCTGTACTGTTCATTCTCCAAAGTACCACATTTATTTTTTGAATTTAAGACATTCTTTATTGTTAAATTATCTGTTTACTACCAAGTATATTAATCCTTGTGGAGGAAAGAGAAGTGCTGATTTATTTTCAGTGTTTTCTCAGAAGCCATGCTGATAATAAAGATTTAGGAAAACAAAAAGTGGTTTGGGAAATATAAATAAGAATATGATAGTTATCTGTCTAGATTCTATGTCAGGCTGTTTAGAATCTGCTGTACTTTTCTTCCACAACAATTTTCCATGCTTTTTTCCCCACAGATGATTAAATATAATACTGTCAAGAATACATGTTCATCAAGATCCCCTTAGAAATTTCTTCCTTTGCAAGTAAATTTTGTAAATCAATTTTACCGTAGCATTCTTTAATTCTTTAGTTCTTATAATTACTTAACTCTGAGGTTATAAAACCAAAATGGAAAAAGAATGGGGCACACTTACTTAAAAAGAATGTTGACTGCTTCTTTGTATTAAATTGCTCCAATAAAGAATGAATTGGCACTTTAGAGTCATTTAATTAGGAGAAGAGTATTTTAGTTTTATCTCTTATACCACAACTTACAAAATAGTGACTTTAATAGTTCTGCTCACTTAATTATGTCAACAATTAAGAGACTGTTAAACACTAAGCTATAACTTGTCTAGTTGAATTTGATTCATTTTACTGGCCTATTTATATTTCAAATGATTCCTTTACATAGTTGGATATAAACAATGTTATAATAAAATGAAATGATATGGATGCTGTTATTTTGATCGGATAGGCTGTGATTTAATTTTAAAATAAGAGTAAAACGAAAATGTAATATGTAATTTAAATATAGTATTTAATTCTATTTATGTCATGTTATCTTTTGATGATTTAAAATGATTACAGTGAACTTGGTCTTTGTTTTCAGTCATCATGTGAATTCTGCATTTAAGAACACAATGCCCCGCCTGAGGTATTTTCTTAATTTCTTTAAATCACAATGCCATTATTATCAAAGAGAAGATTCATCATACAATAGGAGCTACTGCTTAAAACTGTATTACAGATTAATGAGATTAAAACACATTAATGAGATAAAACCCATAAAATGCTTATCATTGACAAATTAATTACTCAGTGAGGTTAACCCTAATTATATTGTTATTTTTTCTTTCTCTCTTCCCATTTCAGTTCCCTTGCATCCAGGCTGTCTTTCTATCAGTCACTAAATAATGGGTTTTCTCAAAGGTTGGCCCTCTTTGGTTCTCACTGTATATCCTTTCCCTTGGAAATCTTATCCAAATATGTTTACAATTAATCTTTCTATATTTATGATGGACCCAAATATGAATTTCAAGATATATCATTCATTTAAACTCTACTTCAATATTTCTAAATAATTAGGCAATGTTATTATATGGGTATTTTGAGACAACTCAATGTTGGTTTGAAAAATAAAACTAAGTAAATAAGAATATTTATCTATAAACTTGATTTATACTAGCATTCTTTAGTCAAGGTCTTTATCAGTCATCTATCACACAGAGCATTTATAGAGATGTTATTGTTGATACTTCCTACTTTTTCATCTTTCCATACCCGATCATTCACCAAACATATTAAAACACATAAATGCTTATTAAATATACTCATTTTTCTTAATCTCTGATTCCCTTTCATATTTCAAGTTTTCATCTTCCTCCATAAAGACTGCTAGTATTGCCTTCCTACTGATATCTCTATGTGCATTCAACCTCTGGACCCCACTTCATCATTTCTTATATTAGAGCCAAAGGGATCTTAGTAAAATGCAAGTATAATCATACTAACCCTCTGCTTAATAGCCTTCAATCTATTTTCATCAGGAAAGAATTGGTGGCATATGAATTTGAGTATACAGGCATGGGCCTGGTTTGTTTATTAAAAATATTTGACAGCTTATAACAGCAACATTTGCCAACATTTTTGATTACTTGCTAAAAATTAGACACTGAACTAAGCATACTATAGGCATTATCTTGTTCAATACTCATAGTCTGTGAGATTATTGATAACCTTCATAATTACCATTTTAACAATAAATAAACTAAGATATTAAGCAAAATGGTCAGAAGATTATATATAGAAAAACCTAAAAAAAAACCTGTTAGAACTAATAAACAAACTCAGTAAAGTTGCCGTATACAAAATCAGCATACAAAAAGCAATTGTGTTTCTATACACTGAAAACAATCTGCCTGTAAAGGAAATTAGGGAAGTGACCTCATTTACAATATCACCAAAAAGAATAAAATACTTAGGAGTAAACTGAACTAAGGTGGTGAAAGACTAGTATACTGCACACTACAAAACATTGATGAAAGAAATCAAACAAGAAAGACAAATCCCATCATGTATGACAACATAGATGAATCTGGAGAAAATTAAATGAAGTGAAATAAGGCAGTCACTGAAAGACAAATACTGTATGATTCCACATATATGATGTATCTAAAATGATCAAATTGATAGAATCAAAGAGTGGTCATAAGGGCTGGGGGAGGGAGAAATAGAGAGTTACTAATCAATGGACCCAGAGTTTCAGTTCAACAAGATGAGTAGGTTCTACAGAGCTGCTACATGAGGGTGTACCTATAGTCAACAATAATTTTGTTCCCTTAAAATTTGTTAAGAGGGTATATCTGATGTTAAATTTTCTTATCACAGTGAAATAAATTTTAAAAATTGGTCAAATCCCTTTGTTAATAAGTGATGCAGCACAAATGCCTGACTGGTGTATTTATATTTAACCCCTCTATTTTTGAAGAATACTTACAGTAGGGAATTGTTACATGCAAGTGAGAGTAGATTGACTTTATCTATTTCATAAATAACATTTGATCAAATAAGTGGGAGTTCTAAATAGAGAATATATAGGAAATAATTACCAAGAGAAAACAAACAAAAAAACACACAAAAATCCTCTAACCATCTGTTTAGTGTTGTACCATAAGTTAACAAGAAAAATGTATTTTTTCATTTCACACACACAAAAATACTGAATGAAATACAACACACATATTTATCTGAGCTAAAAACAAATAAGAAACATTTCAGAAGTTAAAGCTAGAGTGCAAGACAAGTTACAGCTAGATGACCCATCAGTGTCTAGGAACTGAAGATTTAGGGTCTGGAGTTATTATTAAAAAGAGGAATGGGTGACAACTGTTTATTCTCTTTAATTTCAGGGAGGTGGAACTACGCATAAAAGTGTAAATGGTTATCTCTAAATGAGCACAAGATTTAAAAAAAGGAAAAACATCATGTTATCTAACCACACTCACACACACATACATATATACCCTCTTGACAGAATACCACATCTCTGGTTAAACTTCTGTGTTTCTAACTGAGGCCAAAGGAAGACAAGTCTTAAGAATTTTTTACAACCATCAACTATACTTCAGTGAAAAATAAATTTAAAAAGAAAAAGAAAAAGAAAATTGTTTTCACAACCAAGTGTCTGAAAGGTTTCCTTGAAAGACATTTAGCTAAAAATGTATTTACATTAAAAGTTACAAACCACACGAGGAAATGAACTGTCATGGGAGAAGTATTCTACCTTCCAAAACTATAGGTCAACCTTAAATAAATGATGATTACTAGTGCAGCTGGAATTGAGTATCTGTAACCAACAAGTAATTAGAACGTAGAGCCTGATGGAATGTTAATAAGGTGAAGGAACAGTCAGTAATAATTTCCATTTTCTGATCTGATTAACTAGGTGGATGGTGGTACCATCTACTAAGCTAAAGAATGCAAAAGGAGATGTTGGGCAAAAACCATCTGTTCAATTTGGCACATTGGATATGGAGACACCAGTGATACACTGTCTTAGTCAGCTTGGGCTGCCATAACAAAATACCATTGACTGAGTGACTTAAAGAGTAACAATTTATTTTCTAGCAGTTTTGGAGGTTAGGAAATCTAAGACTAAAGTGCCAGCCAATTTGATTCCTTATGGGGGCTCTCCTTCTGGTTTGCAGATGTCTGCCTTCTTGCTATGTCCTCACAAGATCTTTCCTTGGTGTGTGTATGGTGGGGGTGGAGGGGGCGGGGGAGAGAGAGAGAGAGAGAGAGAGAGAGGAAGAAAGGGAGCTCTCTGATATCTCTCCTTATATGGGCACTGATCCCTTCCTGAGAATATCACTGTAATGGCTTCACCTAACCCTAATTACCTCTCAAAGGCCCCATCTCCAAATACCATCATACTGAGGGTTATAGCTTCAAAATATGAATTTGAGGGGGCTCCAAACATTCAGTCCACAGCATCAATATACGTTTTTCTACCAGAAAAAATAAGTTCGCTGGAAATGATTATTTTTGGTATTAATCAAGAATGTTGGCTCCCTTAATTAATAAAAGATAATTTGGAGTCAATATGGAAACTCCAGTAATTTATCTTGTATTAATTCATTCATTTAACAAGGATTTGAGTGCCTATTCTGTGCAGGTCACAGTCGTAAGCACTTGGAACACATCAGTGAACAAAATAGATAGAGATCCCTGGCCTGATGTGGCTTTCTTTGTAAGGAAATCAATAAAATAGATAAGTAAAGTAAATGATATATCAAGAAGTTATAGAATATGGAAATTTTCAATTTGCATGTGTGGTGATAATAGAGGAAGTTCCTATAAAGTATAATCCTGCTCTCAAGTAGATGACAAGATAGATAAATATATAGCAATGTGTGGTGATGCTGGTATAAGCATATTTATGAGGAATTGAGACTGACACAACAGAGAAAATAATAAATAGTGCCTTGGGTAGACATCACTTCATAGAGAAAATGAAAGAAATTAGAAATCAGCTTGGCTTTTATTAAACAAGCACAAGAGGAAAACATTTTTGGAAAGAGAGAGAATCGTGTGAAAAAAATCACTGAGTAACCCAGGAACCCAGCATCTTTGTGATACCTCAAATAGCTCAACACTTAGAAGTTCCAAGACAGGTGCAGCTAAGCAGAGGAGTGATTAAGGGGGTCTTACATGCTACATTATGGAATTCGGAATTTTCATTAAAAAGTGAGAAGTTATTAAATAATTTTAAAATAAAGAATGGCATTTTCCCTTAGTTCATGATCATTCTGTTCTTTGAAGGGAATGATTGGGGAAAAATCATAGAAACAAGATAGCTATTCATAATGCTATTTTATGCATTTCCTAGGAAATGAGAAAGACCTAAACTATAAGGCAGGAGAAGTGGTGATAGAAAGGTGCAGAAAGATACAGGGATTTCTTTAGGCAGATTTTAATATATAGAATGATGGAATGGTCTAAGTTTAAAACACGTCCCCAATTTCAATATTTAAGTGAAAATGAGAATGAATGGACAACACATTTTATTTCCTAATAAATAATGATTTTAATCAGTTTGGGCCCTAATGAGTTTGAAATACAAGGTGGTATATTCAGGTGGAACACTGGAGAGAAACGTTTGCTAGAGTTGGATATCTCCGTAAAATGTGTGATATCTTGTGCTATATCTCGTGAGATATCTCCATAAAAATGGTATTAGACACTTTGAAAGTATATGAGAAAAACCACCGCTATGTATCATGAGAGCAGAAAGACCATACCAAAAAGAAAAAAGAAAGGAAAAAAGTGCCCAAACTCATTCCATGGAAAGTAGAGTTGCTCATGCAGGTGTCTGAGAAATAAGTGTCATAACGGTAATGGAACCATGAGTGCGGGGTATTATAAACACCAAGAGAAGAAAAAGTTTTAAAAATAGTAAAATGATTGTTCTAGGTAAATCTTGTGGAAAAAAAAAAATGTAAGGACTGCAGGCATTCATATGGTTATCTAATTAGAAAATATTTAGCAATAATGACAATGATAGAAACTTGGTCATTTTCAGACTTTCTTTCAATCTCTTTCCACGTTTGATTCAGTCTTAAATCTACTCAGACTGTATCATTCCCTTTCTATAAAATGTTCAGTAATTTCCGATTTCGTACAGAATGAAGTACAAACTCCTTAGCCTAACATTAAATCCCTTCCATGACTTCACCTATTTTCTCAACCTCACCTGTTTTTACATGCCTTTACATTCTACTTCCACCATCCCATGCATTTTCCACTTCAATTACCCTTTACGGAGATGAATCCCTACTGTGTAAACGTTCCCCCACAGCCCTGGAACTACCTAGTAACCTAGTTCAAATGTCATAGCCTCTGATGCTCCATTTAAAAAATTTTAAATTGAATGTTTAGTATATCAAATATATTTCTATTATTTCCACTTTTTTCTATCATACACCAATTAGCTTTGTGGTTTTTTTCTTTCTGTAGTACAAATATACTCATAAGAAAACTCAGATAATATATTTTTATCTTGGACTATCAAAATCCATGTGTCACACACTGAAACACTGTAAAATTTGCAACTTTCCCAGTTATACTGTGAATTTCCCCCCTTTTTTCCAACATAAGCGATGAATACTGATTACAATATTTCTAACAACAATGTTAATCTAGTTGAGGTTTGGTTTTAGCAGAAGTTGTATATTTGCCTTCATCTTTTTTTTTTTGCATGTTTTTATCAAAGTATATTTTACTAATGGTCAAATGAACACAAAAGTTTAGAGAAAGTGAGATTAGTAAATTAGTTAGCTTTACTATGAGACTATTGGGAAGAAAAAAAAAAAACCTAGAAGGTTTATATTCATTTAAATGTAATTGTAACAAGTTTTAGCCAATGCAGTTTCATTGTAGGGAATTCACAATCCTGCTTCAGCCCAGACACTATACTTATTTGACTCACAGGAAATTCAAATATCCTCGTCCTATCATTCAGTTTATTTGCAGATTGTTCCACTGCAAATCTGTTTATGCACTTTGTATCACTCTTCAAATACATTTTTCTTTTTCATAGGCAGTGGGATGTATCGGCTAGTCTATTTCTTCAGAAATCAAGTCCTTATTTCTTGAAATTATCCTAAACTACAAACATATATATATATATATACACATATATATATATATACACACACACACACAGATATATACATATATATATATGTTTTGGGAAGGGAAATCACAATGTTCACTGTGATCTGTTTGCAAAATAACTGCATTTTTCCCTGTTTTATCTTTAGCCTTTGCATTCTTATCTTGAAGCTCTGCCCATCAGAAGATGATACTCATTTTCCCACACCTTGAATCTGAGCTTGCCTTGAGACTTGCCTTAAGTAGTAAAATGCATGGAACTGAAGTGTGTCAGTTCCTAGCCTAGACCTCAAGCATTGCACACTTTCAGTTTCTTTTAGAATCTTTTCTTCTACCTTGTGACTTTGATTAGGCTAATATGTGAAGGATAAGAACATATGCACCAGAGTTGAGGCATGCTAACAGTCCCAGCTGACGTGTCTATGTGAGACATTCCATCCAAGATCTGCAAAAGCCAACATCTTGCCCCATATCTGACCCACAGATGCCACAGAAGACCAGCTGAGACAATGTACATATACACACACAGCATATATGCATATATGCATACCTGTATATAAGTACAGATATACACACATACAAACACACACTCATATATACAGTGAAACCTTGTGAAATAATTGGCAAATGTAGAAATTTATCGTTCAAATAGCATGTACACATTAAAGCAGCTAGTTAACAAAAAAATTCTGTTCTAGACCATTTTCCAAACATCTACCATTTCTCTATCTGTTGCCTTTGAGGTCTACAGGTTTTTCATTCTCTTATTGAATAATGCACTTTCTTTAAAAATCAATGTGTTCCCTTTGAACTTAATTAAGCACTATCCACTGGGAATCAGGACCAAAATAGTACAACCACAGGAAATATGGATTGCATGGTTATTGGTTCTCTTCCATGTGCTTTAAATGTATTAATTTAAATCATTTAATCCTCACACGTGTATAATTATTATATCAATTTTACATATAAGGGAAAAGAAGCACACAGAGAGTAACTGTTCACAGTCTACACAATTGGGGCCGAACCTAAATCCAGGTAATTTCATTCCCAAATCCTACTCTTTTATTACTATGCTATACTGTCTCTTGCCCCTCTTTATATATGTGCCTCTTTAAATGTCATGCCTATATATTTTATGCATAGCTGGCTATAAGGAAGCATTTTTCCTAAAATTCAGCAAAGAGGAGGTATTTTATATTTGTGTCCCCTCACAGTATATTTTTTTAAAGTTCTCTCAATTATTTTATGTAAAATTTAAAATATTGTTTCACATAGAACCACATAATGGCCAGTGTTGAATAGCTCATTGACAAATCTTTTATAATCAACCTAGAAAACAATTCAGTAAGCAGTTGCTTTGTGAATACTGGAATTAGATAGCTACAGGAAGAAAAAAAAACACACCTTCTCCAAATTTAAGTGAATAAAAATCTGTAGCTTCAGCTAAAGTCTTCATCAACATATCACACTTTTTTTTTTTAATATCTCAGATACCCTGAGCAAAAGTGAAGGTGAATTGCTCAGGATAGGTGTGTTATATAACTCAAAAATTGTACTGTTTATTTTGATATAGAGCCTAAAGAGAAAGATATAAAATTTAGAGACTTTTTTTCATAAAAAATGGAAAGTAGAAAATATACAATTGATTTAGTACATTTCCTTAAAACTTGTAGTTTAGTGTTGCACTGACTAAATGATAAATGTGTAAACTAAATTAATAGATATTAAGTAAACATTTGACAATTGCATCTGTAATACTACAAGTAATCAGCCATATGCACCATTTTGGCACATGTAGTGTTAATAGCCAATTTATATTTTGATTATTTGGTGTGTGTACACTATCCTTTGGCTTTTTTTTTTTTTTTTTTTTTGTGGTATGCGGGCCTCTCACTGTCGTGGCCTCTCCCGTCGCAGAGCGCAGGCTCCGGACGCGCAGGCTCAGCGGCCATGTTTCACGGGCCCAGCCACTCCGCGACATGTGGGATCCTCCCCGACCGGGGCACGAACCCGTGTCCCCTGCATCGGCAGGCGGACTCTCAACCACTGCACCACCAGGGAAGCCCTATCCTTTGGCTTTTTGACTTTCTAACTTGTTTGCTTATTTTCTTCCTTGCTTATTTGATTTGGACCTTCTTTTTGGAGAACCAAAAAAGGAGATAACTCTGCCTTAAAAGTTGTCTTGTATGTAGATACATCTAAAAGGGCAAAATAAATAAATAAATAGACACACATTATTTTTATTATTTTTTTTTTTGCGGTACGTGGGCCTCCCACCGCTGTGGCCCCTCCCGCTGCGGAGCACAGGCCCTGGACGCGCAGGCCCAGAGGCCACGGCCCACGGGCCCAGCCACTCTGCGGCATCCTCCCGGACCGGGGCACGAACCCGCGTCCCCCGCATCGGCAGGCGGACCCTCAACCACTGTGCCACCAGGGAAGCCCCCGACACACATTATTTTTAAACTTTATTTAAAAAAAATTTTTGTCTTTCAAGTAGGCATTTACATATCAGTAAATATGGATATGTGCAACATCAATTGAAAGCCTATAATAGTACACTAACAAATATCTATACCACAATTTATTAAGCCAATCTACTATTATAGAAATTTTAAATTATTTTTATGTATTTATGTGTATAAACTATGCTATTATATTCATATTTTCACATATATGTTTATTTATTACTTTCTGTAAAAGAGTTAGCTGAGGACACAAAGAAAGATGGTGTGCTTTGGTGGATTTGTTTAGTTCTGGTAACGACAGAGCAACCAAATGAAGATGTCTAGTGTACACTTGGGTAATGGAGTATGGAGCCCATGAAAAGAATCTTTGAAGTTTATTTTACTGGCCCATTTTATGGATGAAAATACAAAGGACTAGGGACTTAAGACAATTGTCCAAGTTAACGGGTAGTGAATGTCAGAGACAATAGTTAAGTGTCTAACTCATCTGATTTCAAAATCTACATAATCAACCACTACCTATTGATAAAACCAAGCAGAAGTTTTCAATATTTATTTATTGTACAAAAAAATAACTTTTGATTTACCTACATGTCACTCAAATTATCTTTTGTTTCCTTTTTATAGTGCAAAACAGAAATTATGTGGAATCCAAGACACAAAGTATCATAAAATGCATTTATCTTATTAATCTACAATATTACATTGCATAGCACTTACAAATTTATTTTAAAATAAACTCTTTTTTACTTTTTGACATCATGTCTTTGCAAATTTTACCCCATTCATCTTTTTTTATTTCACTATTAAATTTCATTTTGTTAAAAATCAAATGCATTGGGACACTTTGACTATGAGTAGGATTGACAAATAATATCAAAGACACAATCTCAGCAGAATAAATTTGATTTGGTTTAGTGTATAACAAGCACTCACCAAATATTCAAAATTCCTAGGAGGTGAAAATCAGCATTTTCAAATAGTTGAATCTATTCCTGACATTTGGAACTTTAAAATTATGAAAAAGAAGTCATATACTCACAGGACAGTAATTAACATCATAATAAAATTTCATACTTAATAAAATATTTCAATTAAGTAATGTTGAGAGCCTTAGATTCTCATTTCAGCTCATATGCATTTATTTCTCTTTTCTTCCATTTTGTTGAATATTGTATTCTATCTTCTTGATGTGGACTTATGTTCAAGTCACCTATGTATTTTGTTATTTTAATAGTCAGGTGAAGAAACATGACCATCTAACTTAGGAAAGAACTATCTGGCATGCCTGAAAACTAAATAGCTAATTGAATTTTCCAGATAGAAATAAATAGTGTCATAATAGTTTCATATTCAACTTCTCTAACCATATGTTTGTTGATCAGGATCCATATCACTTGACTTTGATTCAAAAAAAGGGAAAATGAGTATGTACTTCCTGTCATGGTAAATATCTCAAGGAGAATAAATGAATAGTAAATTACTTACAAAAATAAGTCAGGACTATCCTTTAACAATATCACATGTTAACCTAAGGGTTAAGCTGATGCCTGTAAAAAATTAAAGCAAAGTAAGAAAGGCATATTTAAATACTTAACATGTCAAATTTAGCATGGGACTTTATTTCATTTGAAGCATATTGCTTCTATTTCTTCTTTCCATATGCACTTTGGATATATACAGTACTATGTGAACATTGATTTAATTAAGCATATTATTTTGAGCAGCTGAGTCATAAACTGAGATATTTGGGAAGAAAAATGAGCAATAGACAGTTTGGTATGTCAGGCAATTTAAATCAACTTGAAAAGTTTTCCCTTTGAAAGTTCTCCCAATTTCTTGTTCAAAGCAAAGTTATAAGGGAAATTGATATAATTAATGTCCAGGAAAACATATCACTCTTTATACCTACCAACTAAATAGACCACATCCCCTAGTAAGTTTGCAAGAACTTACTGCAAAACAAGGTAAACATAAGATATTGATAAAAGTACAAAATCTGAAAAACTATTGTCCTTAGACCATGCAAAATCAAAGGAAAATTATGGCTATGATAATGTTTATGTATTATTCTGAAAAAATTACATTTAAGAGGATAATTGGAGAATCCACAACTTTTTTTAGGCTGAACCAATGCTAATTCTTATTTCAGAGGTAGAAGCACAGATAAAAGAAGATAAAAGTCAAACAATAACTAGACTCTTGTTAAGTGATTCTTATTCCACCTATACCAAGCCTCAATGAAAACAAAACAAAACAAAACAAAAATAAACAAAAACAGCAAAAGTAGGATGCTATGTGAGAATTTACTTTTTGTAAAATAATGTATTAAAATATATTTTGTCACTTATTTGCAGTAGTTTGCTGATGCATTTTTATTTGTATATGCTTTAGAGAGATTCACTCAAATTGTTTCCTGTCAGAGATTTACTTTTAGTTTAAATTACTTATGGAATTGTTTCATTATTTACAGAAACATAAGCCAGGTAAATATTGGGTTGGCCAAAAAGTTTGTTTGGGTTTTGGGTTCGTTTGGGGTTCGTTTTTCTGTAATATCTTACGGAAAAACCCGAACAAATTTTTTGGCCAAGCCAATACTTTTCTATAGGACACATTTTGTAGGAGACTCCATTTACCAAAACACTTGTCAGGTTTGCCTGTCTACTATCACTATCACACATGTTCATTTTTTAAAAATTAGACGAAAATGACTAAATGTTCATAATTATGTAATATTTTATAAAATATTATTTTCCATTTTGTCTTGTTCACTATTGTAATTCATAAGTTGGCATGTAGTGTCAACTTAAAGTATGTGTTAAATAAATGGAAGTATAAGGCATATCACCTCCATTTGCTGTACAAACCTAAGTTCTGTTAAATAGGACAAAAAAAATTAGATAGTCCTTCAGTTACTGTTCTTCAAGGTAGTTTATTCTGTGCCTTTTATTCACATTAAGCCTATATAACAGAAGACACACACACACACACACACACACACACACAATTAATCTTGGTCAAAAAGGAAACAATAAATTTTAAACTATAATACAAAATCAACTAAATTAAAGATACATTGCGTGATGTATCTAAAGATATGAAATCTTAGGGTTCATAAAAATGAAAATAGAAAACAAAATAGTTCATATAAGTGATAAAAGCAAGACATTTGATGAGATCACTGCTGTTGTAGGGTCAAATAAAAAAGTACCTAAAACTAAAATAACACTATTTTTATATTTTTAGAGAGGAAAATAAAAAAAATAGATAACAAAAATATACTCTTTCCAGAAGAAGCAAAATAAAAACTAAATACAGAAGGTGTCTAAAAACAAGGAGTCTTTACAAGAAAACAATTAATATCTACATGCATTTGAGTAATTTTAGATGGACTAAAAATAAGGTAGGTTGAAACAGCACCCTTTAAGGGAGAAAAAGAAGTATGCAGGGTGTAAGCAAAATTTCCAATTCCTTTAATCATGGCATAGCCCTAAAATGACTACCTGTATGATTCTAATTATGACAGTAAAGAGGTGTATTAATTTAAACTTTTGAAAAGTAATTTTTTTTTGTTTAAAAACAAAATCAAGCCTATGAAGCTATCAAATGAAGATTATAAAGAAGAATAAACACAATTGTTTTCAAATGTCAAGTATCTATTATTGTAACTTACTGGAACTTAGAGAGTTTTAGAGAAATAATTCTCCAAAATAAATTGGTGAATAATTAAAACATTTTGACATGAACACTTTGAATTGTCACCTTCCTGCACACAGTTTTATAAATCAGTATCTTAAAGAGTACTGTGTTTATTTCATACAAGAATAATCATTAAATGACAAGTAAGTTACAAAATATATTCATAATTAAAAAGTAGAATAAAGTTATGATGTAAAAAGGTAATTAACAAGTCACCTTGTCATAATCTAGATATGGAAGTAACTTAGTGATGTTATACCATTAGAATAGAAGTCATTTAAACTACTCTATGAAGAAACAAAGCAAGGTTTTGTATATAGTAACAATGAAGCATTATTTCACAACAAAAAACATAATATGGTTACCATACTATGTATAAATGGTGATAGACACTGTCTCTTTCATTAAATACATCTGTTGGACAGAAGATTGAAAAAATAAGAAATGCACTCACCAGGGACCTTAAATTCAAGCTGGAAGAGGAGTAAATTTGCAGTCTATAGGTAAAAATATAGTATCTTAATTCAGGAAGATATGAGTATGAATCTTACTTTACCACTTACTTGGTTGACAAATGATAATAAGAGTCTTTCATAGGTTCTTATAAATAACAAATGAGATAATGAATTGTAAAAGGACTTGGGATACTTCTTGTTCCATCTATTTATTAATAAATGTTAGCCTTCATTCAGATATTCTACTAGTTTTAGAGAGGCCTAGAGATTATACATTTTTGTGAATAATTTACAGGAAACTAGTATGAAATTTAGTACAAAATGGATATTAACTTAGAAGGAGAATGAATCACAAGAAATTACATATTTTAAAAGCAAACAATACTGTCAGCATCACAAACTCAGAGAAATAGCATAATACTTCTAATATAAACTTCACATTCTGGTGTACCATACATATAATCTATCTTTTCCTCAATTTGTTTCTTTATACTTTTAGATTGGCTTTTCATATGTGAATGGTTACATATTATCATTATCTATGCAGAGAACAGAAATGTCGTTTAGTCATTTTCTTGCATAATTAATCAAAATTTAAATTTAATCTTCGACTTGTATCAATAATTTTTAGTTTCAATAATTATTTGCTTGTCATTTTTCATCTTGTATTTATTCACTATTTCTGCACTTTATCCTTGATTAGATTAGTGTTTGGCCTATTTTGTTTATTTTGTTCAAAGAAAAAAAGTTTGATTTATATTATTATTTACACTTTCTTCTAGCTTCCTATCTCATTAATTTTTCTTTTTCTTTAAATTATATGTCCATCTATTTACTCTTTTGTTAGTCATATTCTAGTGTGTGTGTGTGTGTGTGTGTGTGTGTGTGTGTGTGTACGTAGGAATTAACTAAAAGAATCCTGAGAATGTGTAGCAGTATGTTCCTCCTATTATTATTCATGTTCTTTAGTATGATATTGTTTTTGAATTATTCTGTTTGTAGACAGCTGATTTTTAAAAAGTCAAGTTTAAAAAGAAAATTCATGTATTCAGTCACTAACTTCACGGTATTTTATAGAAATGTACATTTACAAAAAAAATCTTCATATTAACCATGCTACGATCTTTAATGAATATTTTTAGCAACAAAAATATGCCTGAAAAGATGGTTAAATGAAGATATAGATTAACTTTTGTGTATTCTTGAAATTTTACTAAAATACTATTAAAGCGACATATAAAAGCCATAAAAATACAAATTCAGGGACAAAAGAGAAACGAGTAGCAACAAAATTTTGAATCCAGAAAAGAAATTGGATAGATGTTAAATGATTTAGCAGACCTAGAGTATTTAATTCTGATCTGGCAATGAATTAAAGTAAAAATAAATTTAAATTATACAGCAAAAATCCCCCAAAGGCTCAAGAATTGGTGACACCAAGGACCTTTGGATCCAGAAATGAATTTAAGGTGGGTTAAAGCTCAAATAGAGAAGACTGGTGGAAATTCTGTTGTAAAAATAGTTATCAGAGTTATAACAATAGTACTTAAACATTAATAATGAAAACCCTAATGACAAAATAGTGAAATGGCCATAAAGTAAAAACAATGAAACATTTTTAACATCTCTACACAGGCATTTTGGCTGCACCTTCTGGCATATTTCACTTTTTCTATATCTCTTTAAAATCCAAACTTATCTTTCTAATACCTCATGTGTCAAACCACTCCAGTCTTGTTTCTGATCCCATTAAAATTCTGAAACATCTCTGACTTGAACCACGGAGAGAATTTCCATGTCACTAAAATCAATGGACATTTCCATTGTTATTTCACTTGACTACCCTTGGAAACTTCATCTTCATCACCAGTTTTAATAACCATTTCAAAGCAGATAAATTATACAATTTTACTGACAGGTGTTAATTTCAAATTAATACCTTCAAATAATTTTTAGAATTATCATGAACACATAATATTCAATATGTCAAAAACTAACATATAGCTTCCTACAAATCTAGTCTTTTGTTTTGAATCGACTTTTAGTAAATGGCTTTACTGCCTATTATATTTTGTAAGGTATCCATGAATAACTCATGTTACAACCCTCTACATAATTCTTCTTAGTTAACCGATCATGAAATCCATCAAGTTTATATCCAAAATAGTTCTCACAGTTACTACTATCTCACTACTGCTACTTCCCAACTTACTAACAAAATCAAACTGAAAAAACTAAATTTTCTACCTAAAACATTTCTCCATTTTAAAGCTCTAGTTACTTTTTCAGACTTGTTGTTTGGGAGAAAAATGGTAGCTGCTTTACTGTGAAAATCTCCCACATTTTTGCTCAAAAAAATAAAAAAGAAGATAAGACAAAATCACACATGGCCCAGGAATTCAGCATTAGTAGGAGACAGAAAATACTGCAATATTCCAAATACTCATGAATAGAGAAAATAGATTCTGAAAGAACTCCCATTTTCAGCTCACTCCTACAACACTATGGTAACTGAGAGAAGGAAAAAAGGAGGCTTAGGAGACTCAAAAATAGTACAGTGGAAATGAAAATGTAGATGAAGCAACCTAGAAAGAGAAAGTCCAATATAAATGTCACAATACCTTCCTAGTAATCCTCAGCACTGGTTACAGGGAAGGGGCTTGAAAATGAGTGAGACCAGAACTAGAAGTCCCAAAGAAGCATTGTATCTGTAGGAAAATCAGTTATAGAGACAGATTCTATAAAATTCGAATACTGTTTTGATGGCACATGAAGAGGACAAGACACTAAAGAAATAGGGTAAGAACTACAGAATTAGATCTATCTTAATACAGAAAAACTAGTAAATGATAAGCTACCTCAAATCCCTGTGGCAAAGATGGCATTTTAAACAAAAGATTTTTAGACAACTAGATAACCATTCAGAAAAAAAAAAAAAAAAAGATAAAATTTGATCAATTCCTCACCACCATACACAGGAATGAAACTTCAAACTGGTCTAAGATTTAATCGTCAAAAAATTAAAATATACAAGTACTGGAAGAAACACTGAGTAATTCATCAATATCACAGCTACACAGAAATATATGATTATTACTATATATGATTTTTTTAAAAACATCTAACAAATGTGACTATATAAAACAACAAAACAACCACAGCTTTGAGGTAGAGGACATTATGACTAAAGTTAACAGATGAAGGAGAAACTGAGAAAATATTTTCAACGCATATCACAGAAAAAGGTCTAATACCTGTAGTATAAAAGGAAAAGTTAAAAACTGAGGACAAAGAGCAAAAATCCTATAGAAAAATGGGCAGAAGACATTAACATACAAAACTGTCAAAATTGTATACAATTTGGTGAAATTTATATTTCATAAAAATATAAAAAGTTTTTCAACTTTACTTAAAATAATTACACTGATGAATAATTTTTCATCCATAAAAGAATCCAAGAGAAGTCCAATATGAAATGCCAAATATTCTGAAAATACAGTGATTTAGCAAGGATATAAAAGACTTGGAAAAGCACTATTAATTCAACCTGACACATATGAAACACTTCACTAAATGACTGCAGAAGACACATTTCTTTTCAAGCACACATGGAAAACTTCTAGGATAGACATACGCTAAAAAATAAAACAAATTTTAATAAATATAAAATGACTGTTATAATAAAAGTGTGTTTTCCAAAAACAATGAAATCCAATTTGATAACAACAGAAGGAAATTTGGGAAATCTTTAAATATTTTGAAATTTTAAAAAATGTTAAATAACTTGTCAAAGAAGAAATTACAATGGACATTAGAAAATATTTTTAATGGAATGAAAAACAAAACTCCACATCAAAATGTGTGGGATACAGCTATAACAGTACTAAAACGGAAATGTCTATCTTTAAAAATCAGTATCAGGGGCTTCGCTGGTGGCGCAGTGGTTGAGAGTCCACCTACCAATGCAGGGGACACGGGTTCGTGCCCCGGTCTGGGAAGATCCCGCATGCCGCGGAGCGGCTGGGCCTGTGAGCCATGGCCGCTGAGCCTGCGCGTCCGGAGCCTGTGCTCCGCAACGGGAGAGGCCACAACAGTGAGAGGCCCTCGTACCGCAAAAAAAAAAAAAAAAAAAAAAAATCAGTATCAGGAAAGAAGCACCTCTAATCAATAACTAGTTTCTAACTTAATATACTAGAAAAAAAAACATATATACATACATTGCATGATGTTATGTGATATGGAAAAAAACATAGAAGGATGCTTAGATTTGACAACATAAAATTTATTGACATTGTAAAGGTGGTTTCAGCAGCCATGAGATGAAGAATAAATGAAAGATAAGGAATATAACCTAGTCTTTTTGTTTTGTTGTTGCTTTTTTACTACTTTTGGTTTACTTACTGGAATTGCATACATGCCCCGTACATAAGGAAGTTCATATCACTGAAAAATTAAAAACTCTTAAGATGTCAAAGATCTGAAATTTCTTTAGTGTTATTTTTCTGTCATTAAAGTATTACTTATTAAGCAACTTCTGTGTGATAGGCAACTTCAAGTCATGGGGATATACTGATGAACCAAACACATCATAGAACTCTATAGGATGCCTTATGGGAAAGCCTTGCAAGTCATGTCATTGAAAAATCTTAAATATATGAGAAAAAAAATTGATATAGAATGTAACGGCATTCTCATGCTTATGTGCCACCTACTCACCACACAAAACTCCACACAAACTTTAAATTAAGGTAGACTTGTGGATGATTTTATACTATTTTATATATTTTTCTGCTCTTTTTTCCTAATTTTGTTATTAATGTGTCTTTATAATCAGGAAAGGACTATGTATGCATACACACATATCTGTTCACATATGAAAATATGTATATATGTTTGCAGCATATTATAAAGTGTCTCAAGAGTTCAAGGTAATATTCTCACTAGTGCAGAAGTTTGTAGCAATAAAATGTAAATATATGTAATTAGAAATTGGTTTTTCTGAAACACTCAAGCTTAATCACAGTTTATAGCTGAACCATAGCCATGAATTTATGCATACAATGTCACTTTCTGATTGTGTTATGAAATATTTTATTTTCATGCATAAAACTGATAAATATGTATAACAAAATAAGCCTCTGTACTGTCAGTTTTGAAAGCTTGGTTTTAAGGGTTTTATATTTTCTAGAAGTATGCAATTATCCCCCTACAAACATATAAGTATGTCTGTATTTCTGAAAATATATTAGTATGTACAAAATCAATATATCTATAGATCTATTTTAAAGCATATTTTCAAGAAAAAGGTAGCAATACATGACAATATCCATGAATTTTCTATAATTAATCTTTATATTGTGACAAAATTCTTTTGAAGTTTTGTTTTTAGAATCAAAATGAATGACTCAATTAAAAAGAAAATCAAAAATCAGAGAGTAATATTAATAGTGAAATATTATTTTAAATGATCATGTATTCCATTTTCATGCTGAACAACACTATATTAAACCTCACATTGGTTAATTCAATCACATAAAAACTTAAATAAATTTATAAAGAACTGAGGACTTACACTGAGAAAACATATTTTGATTATTTTGTCCTTGAATTCAGTCTCCCTGTAATATCTGACAGTAGAAGCAAATAAATGGAAATTGTGCAAAGATAATGGGAAAGAGAAAGTTTTAGGCTAAGTGGCAAAATATGCAGATAACTGCCTTCTCCTTCCTTCTTCAAGTTTTAAGTGAAGCTATTTGCCAACAGTGACAGGGTAAGCAGAAAGGTCAGAAACTTCAGGAGAGAAACAGTTTAAAACTCCCTTGGGCAGAGATAGGTAACAAAGAAAATGTAGAAGAGAAGAGAAAGATCATTATAGAGCTTGACAATGTAAATACATTTCCTTCCAAGATAAACTGGAAAAGTTTTTGTAAGTGGGTAACAGTAAGAGTTATGGGTCAGGGATAGGAGTCATCACTGATAGCTTTCACAGCAGTAAAACAAAAAACAAAACAACTAAATAGAACTCACAACTTGTTTACAACTTGCACAGCAATAAGAAAGTGTTTTTGACAACACAGGGAACCAGAGGTGAGGGTGGGAGGAGCAAGTTTGATGTTGAGGGAAATTTCTGTATATCCATTTACATTTTTTTTTTTACATTTATTAGTCCTTTATGTGCAGTCTAAACGCTTGCTGTGTTAAAGAAAAACCTTTTGAAAACTTGTTTAGAAGGGGCAATCAATCTCCTAAGAATGATTACTCTTTCCTCTGAGCCGTGGTTCATCCTTTATTTGCATCTCCACTTATCATATATTGCAAGAATCATTGATACACATTCACTGGCTTTACTTTCCACTTCTAAATGATATTCTCCTTATGGATAATAACCACATCCTCTACACAATAATAATCATAAAACAATGACAATGTTAACGAAAGATCATTGTGGAATAGCAGTTGCCACTTACTGAGCACCTGCCATGTCAATTTACTTTTACTTGTCCTCCAAACTTACAGCACCATCTCTTATTTAGAGTTTAGGAAAGTGCTCCTTTAAAGTCTAGGGAGACCTCTGTAAATTAAAAAGACAAGGAAAAGAGGGACAAATCTATTTATTGTTTCTCTATTTTAAAGTCATACTTTTTAAAAATAAAATAGTGTCAAGTTTATGTTTCATTGATTTCAACCATATTTCTCTTAGCTCCTGTATAAAATAGGGTTAACTTATAATTGGACTAGTTTAGCACTATGCTTTATCCCCAGGGAAGGCTGAAAGTCTGACGTTGATCCTTGGCCAAGAACAGGATAAAATATGCAGCTTAAAGTTCAGAGCTCATTTGCAAAGAGAGCCAAGGTTAGCTTGTCTACATTGCTTAGGAAAGTATTGTTTTATAGTTTATACCTGCTTTATCTGGTTATACAAACTGGCATGGTTATATGATGAAGGGGTAAAAGATACCACTGTAAATTTTTGTCTGGGCCCCCTTGAAAGCACAATTCCTTGCATATATCATTTTGGTTCATAAAAATGAAACATCCTTTATGGCTGAGAAAGAAGCCTGGGGGCCTGCCTCTGGAATTCTCAGACCCTCATTGATTGCCTGATCTTACTTTCTGTTGCTGTACAACAAGCCTCACGTCAGTATACATAGGAGGCTTCTGAATGTTTTTGACTATCTGACCCTTTGTAATTGCTGCTGCTCCCAAAGTCTGGTTTTTCTGGATATTGATACATGTTCAGGATAGTAACATATGTTACTAAAATTGGCTAACAGCCCTGGTTCTTGAACTTGCTCAACTCTCTAACTGAAATTTTTGATGGTATGATATACTACCTAGATCCACCTTGGTTTCTACTTCTAGAACAACAAATTCAAGCTAAAAAATCCAATGTATGTAGGCTATTCTTCACAAGATGTCTTTGAGCTCATGACAGGTGGAGACTTAGCCAATAATAAGGCTTAAATTTGTTTGCACAAAAAATTTCACTGTTACCAACAAAGTATTAGCCTGGAGGTGCCAATATTTTGATGAAGACTGGCAATCCCTCCATTTTTATAGATGAGCTCATTTTGTTTTAGAACTATTTGAAATCTTTTACCTTCTTAATAATTTTTTTGATAAAGTGATTAATTGTAGTTACATTTTTAAAAGATTATTATACAATTGTACTTAAATGAATAATCTTAAAATATGATTGGTTAGCTATTTTATTTATCATTCTCTTTAATTTAAATACTACATGTCATAATAAACATTAGTTTAGTATGTAAACAATCAATATTTCACATGCTTTCCCTAGAATGTTTGTTTTCTGAAAGTTATTTTAGATAACACTACTTTTTTTTTTTAAGCCAAAGGTTTAGCTTTCAAAATTGATTTGAATTAGTCATACCATGAATACTTGGCCTCTGTGATAGATTTGTTTAAGGGAACTTTGGGCCACTATTCTAGTCACAGGTTGAAGCCAATTTAAATATGAATTACTTTTTTGAACGCATGGAAATGTCCTGGGTCAGAAGGTAATTTTTACCACATCTATCATTTCTGTCTCTACTGTTCAACATTTTTCAGTTTCACACTGTAATGATCAAACTGACTGCAAATAAGGGACACTGTCTTTAAATATCATTTTAGATCCAGCACTGTTGCAAATTTTACTATTTTCTCTCATAGAGATAATTGACAAATGTAAACTTATCTCAAATTATTTGTGAAACAAAGAGAAATTGATTTTCACTTTTTATTTCAAAATTTCATTAGACTTCTGAAAGGGAATGGTTATAACATATTTAATTCACCTTACACATGCATTTGGATAGCATATTTACATAGAAGAAGAAAATAGTTTGAAAAATGAATTAGTACACTAAATATCTCTTGCTCTTCCCAAAGGTGTAAGTAATGGGGTCTATGGGTAGATTCTGGTATATGTTGGTTTTCTATACTTGGGATTTTTTGTGCCTTACTTTTTATTTTTAATTTAAATTATGTTTATTATTATTACTATTGTTTTTAGAAGAATGATTGTCTGCTGCTGTTTTCCTGTGAGTGGTAAGAAGGAAAATTTAAGCTTGCTGGGGCTAAAACCTCATGGATGATGGCAGAGGAAGAAAGGGCAGCACCAATGTGCTGGCTTTAAAGAATGCAAGTCTGGAAGAGCTGCTGCAAATAAAGAAAGAAGTGACACATGAGGAATTGCCTGATATCTACTGGCAATCATGGATATGGATTTTTTTTTTCACTTTTACCTAGATTTATATGGTGTTTCCTGTTTTGTTCTGTATTGTGTTGGCTAGCCAACTGGTCTCCATTTCTTTGCCTAGAAGTATCAATCTACATACATGGACTATTAAGCAAAACATTCCATAAAATATGCAGCATTTCGGTAAAAATTTTACTGTAGATCTCTCTGCTGACAGAAATGTCTCTTCATGCTAGAGGCATAAAAGCTCAAATATGCTTCTTGTCCATAATCATTTTTCTTGAAGCAGATGTTTGTTGAGGATGGCGAGTTCATAATCTTGTTCTCACCTACCTGTGCAACCTCTGACTACAGCATCCTGGACTCAACCAACAGAGAATAATATCAAGTAAATTAGAATGGTCAAAAGTGTGATAAGCTCCTTGAACCAAAATACAACACAAAGGAATGCTACACTTACATTATTCAATACTATGTCCTGGCAAACAGCTTCTACTATGTTCTCTGTTTACTAATGTACTACAAAATTAGTTCTTTGTATTCATCCTGGCTTTGCCCTTAGTTAATAGAAGATTCAGATTTGCTAATTGAAAGATTTTGTGCATAGTGCAGCAGTTTCACACAATAAATCCTTGATGAAGCAGTAAAAATTATTGGTTTTATTAAATCTTGACCCCTGAGTGAACTTTTTTTAATACTCACTGTTAAAGTGTGATGAAATGTATTTTATGCAAAAAGCACTTCTGCTGCTCACTGTAGTATAGTAGTTATCTTAAGGTAAAGCATAAGATAACTTTTATCCTAGAATACCATTTTTTCCTTGAAAGAACCACTAATAGTCGAACAATGATTATACAGATTTGAGTACCTGCATACATTTTATTGAAAATAAAGTTAACCTGTAATTTCCATGATAGCAACTATTTATTTTGCTAATAATGAATTTTAATTTTCAAGTGAAAATTAGAAGTTCAAAAACTTGTACATGCCATTGTAAGCCATGCCATTGTAAGCTTCACAGTACTTACTTTTCCTGATGAGATTAGTGATGATATTAACCAATGTTAATTTTTAATACTTGTTATAAAATGTATGAAAATTTAAAGAACAAATTTAAAAGTTTGTTGATATATTTTTAGGATGGCACTTCGCAAATATTTTTAGGAAACTATCACTTGCTGAGTATTCGTATAGTTTCAAAATCCATGATTATCTGAAAAGATTGTTTAAATACTCTTTCCTTTTTTGACTATATATCTTTACAAGGCAAATTTTCTTCATATATTTGAAGCAAAACAACATATTGCAATAAACTGACTGCAGAAACCAATATGAGAATCCAACTATCTTAATACAGACATCAGACATTTGCAAAACTGTAAAACAATGCCACTTTCTCACTGATGTCCTTAATATAACTATTTTCATTAAAATATTATATTTATGTTATCCTACAATATACTAATTATGGTTATTTTAAAATGCCTAAGTAAATAAGTATATTTAAAATTTCTCAGTATTTATTTTATGATAAATGTTGATAATATTATCAACAGAAAGAAACGACCTTTGGTATTCTCAGTAATTTTTAAAATTATAAAAGTATTACAAAGACTAAAAAGTTTGAGAACCACTGTTATAATGTCCCTTTGTAAACTGAGGCAGGATGCCTCCATCACTATAAGCATCTCATTAAGGAAAACTGGACTTTTTTTTTATGCAGTATGGACAAAATTATTTTATTTTCCTTTAAACTTATATAGCAATACTCTTGCCGCTATTGTTGTTAAGATTAACTTTTATAATTGTTCAGGTTAGTAATTTCTTTAGCTAGATATAAGGCAGTGGTTTATGGTTTGGGGAAGATGGATCTACTGTCTCCACAATCTGCTAACAAAAGCTGTCTGGCTTCATGAATATATAGAGACCAAAGTTAACACTGCGGATGAAGAGATCAATTAAATTCATTCTTTGTTCCATTTCTTTAACATGGGGGGAGAATCTCCAGAGAATTAATGAAACTGTTTCCATATCTTAGCAAGGGAGGACTTGTTGAAAGTATTGGTTTCTCCCCTGTGAACACCTTAGCAATTTGTACAAACATTGATCCTTTCCCTCAACTGGGAATTTGACAAGCTTCGCGTCTTTGTCCCTTCCTACTTCACTTCAATTTAGTAAATCCTTTGAGGCTTTGTAATAGCAGACTTCCAAGAGGTTGTATTGTTTGGGGATTTTCTACATTGTGTTAGCTATAGATTTTCTTCCAGCTAACTAAAAATATTTAAATACTAGTATGCGCAAACCTGAAGTTAAAAGTGATATCAGTTACCTAGACTCTGAGACTAACCAAAACAACAAAGGTTTTTTTTGCCTGTCAGTAAAGTTTCCTTTCAATAAAAAAAGTAAAGATCTTCACCTACTGATTTTTTTAAATAAAGTTTTGTGGGTTTTTTTTTTTTTTTTTTTTTGGCAGTACGCGGGCGTCTCACTGTTGTGGCCTCTCCCGTTGCGGAGCACAAGCTCCAGACGCGCAGGCTCAGCAGCCATGGCTCACGGGCCCAGCCGCTCCGCGGCATGTGGGATCCTCCCGGACCGGGGCACGAACCCGTGTCCCCTGCATCGGCAGGCGGACTCTCAACCACTGCGCCACCAGTGAAGCCCCCAACTAATTTCTTGAGCTAACAATTTAGACAATATATTTTGTCTCTAAATATAAAATAGGATGGTACATTATCTTCCTAAGTATTATTTTTATGAAACATTTTATACTTAAACATTATTCATTTTCATATTAATTTTAGATTGTTTAGATATTTTATGATAGAAAAGCAAAATATTAAATTTACATTTCTCTCAAACCCTAGATTTATCGCTATTTTTATGTTGCCAATATTTTAAAACACTTTTCTGGTTTTGTTATTAGTCTACAAGTTACTTCTAAATTTTTTAAAACAGTATATAGATGTAAATATATATATATATTATATATAAAATATATATATTTATATAAATAAATATATATATTTATATATATAAATATATCTAATATATATAAATATATATTAGATATAAATATAGATTAGATATATAGATTAGATATATTATTAGATATTATATCTATATTAGAAACTTCTGTAATTATAGAAATGTTCTATAACCACTGGTTAATATGGTAATATAAAAAATTTTCAAGATGAGATATTTGAAAGAATCCCACAGAGCATAAGCGTTTTATTTAAAGACAAAGAACGTGGTCCATATGGCAACAGAAACAATGCAAGCAAGCATCGGTGTTCTGAAAGAATTTCATTTTCCAGCTCCTCTGGGTTTTTACTTGTACATGGAGTATGCTCTGTCACTGGATTCAACTACCATGGTCTGTGTAAGAAATCTTGGCTCCCTGTGTGCTCAAATCATAAATTCTAAGCAGGGTTTTATATTCCTCTGGCATTTAATCAGCCTAGGTTGATAAATAGGTTAGGCAAGTTGAAAACTCTTAGTAAAAAAAAACTGTGTCTGGGGGTTGCCAGGGGAGTTTAAGTTTTTAAACAACAAATAATAAATCCACTGACCTTATCTTGGCCAAGAGTCAACAGACATCTAAGTATCCCCAGAGATAAATATAGAGTTTTTTTCAGTCCATCTGTAAATCAACTCTATCTACTACATGTAGATAGCCACTAGCCACATGTGGTTATTGAGTACTTGACATGTGGCTTTTGGAGTGTAGAATTAAATATGATTTACTACATATTTATTTTAATTAATATAAAATTACACAGCCACATGTGGCTAATGGCTACAGTATTGGATAGCACAGACCTGATTATTTATAATATAATGGCTATATAAATATAAATAAACAGAACAAGTAAGCTTGTAGAACCCAAAATATTTTACTATATCATTAAAACTTGAGTATGAAGGAGAATATCCAAATACCAATTCCAAATGGTCCCAGTTTAAGTTGTGTGTGTTTATATCATCTGCTGTTACATAATTGTTGCTCCTATCTAAAGGGAATTATATTGTATTTTTTTAATCTTGGAGATTCCATTTGCAAACCTTGAATTTTTTTTCATATTTGGAGTGGGTCATAAATTTTGTTATTCCTTACTTGTTTAAAGATAGCCTTATTTGACAATGTTAACAAATACTCCAAGCATAGATTCTAAGATGTAAATTCATTTTATTCTGCATAGCTTATTCTCTGACTCTTGGCTCAGGTTTTTTAATTATAAATCACCTGTGATCTTTTTTGTACCATTTGTAGAACAGAAAAAGTAAAAGAATAACAGCCAAAATATCAATAATCTGTATTGTCACATGAGGTGTTGCTTTAAAGAATTTGAGTTTACCAAACATTCTTGCACAAATTTGTTTGTAATCCTGTTTAAGGTTGTGAAGTCCTTTACTTCCTTCCACTATTGAAATCTGAACTTTATTAAAGGTATCAGCAGACCAAGTAAACATAACAATTAATTTATTGTTAAGTAAATCTTTTAAATAACTTTGGGCAATTAGTTCTTACGGAAGACTATTTTATGGTGGTTTTAATTAAATCTCTCAAACTATTTAGTCATCAGTATCAGTATTATCAAGGTTTTGTTGAAATCAAATTAATATTATAAATTATACCAGCATTAGGCCAAATTGCAGTTACATTCTGGATATATTTGTATCATTTTTTAAAGTCAGTTGGTATTAACAATAATATTTTACCAGCCTTCCTTAACAAAAACAACTTTCATATACCAAATGCTGTTATGGATTAAGTTGTAAATTAAAGGGGAAAAAACTCAGTTCCAGATTCCAATCCTATTTGGACATAGTTGTATGCCTTTTCTCATAGTTCCCTAGGATCATGCTATATGGGTAGTAGTCAACCCCAAATAAACTTTAGTTAATGCTTCCCATAGGCACTGTTGGTGGATACTGGAGCTATTTCTAGTAGAAATCGACCCCAAAACTGACACTAGTTTCTGTATACCAGTTATTCTTTATCTTGATTATTCCTCTCTCTACACACACACACACACACACACACACACACACACACACAGAACTTGCTTTTGCATGCAAATTGCCTTCTAGAATCAAATGAATCTTTGGTAGGTCATCATTTACAGGCAGCTGAGTATTGATGATAGGGTTGATAATTTTGCATTCTATAATTGTGATTAAATGCAGCTCTGGATTTCAAAAATTTTAATAATGCTTTTAGCACTGTTATTTACATGGCTAAGTACTTTTGAAATTGTTTTCATCGATCAGGTTTCAGAACACACTGCAGGAATAATGAGGGACAAATTTGAAAAGTGCATTAAACATCAGTGACTGCTGTCATCACCTTATCAATGCTAAATAATAAAACTATTTCTAACCATATAATATGTAATAAAAGTCAAAGAAAATTACTTTAAAAGCTAAAATAATGAGTTTTAAAATGATAGCGTAGTGAAATGACAGTAATCAAGCAGTAGATAAACACAAATGAAAATAAAAATAAAAGTAACAAGTAGCAGAGATGGTTGGCTTATTCAGCCAATTCAGTAAAAATATGTTCCTTATTAATGTTTCATAATATTTAAATCAATCCATTCCCATCTCTTTCATTAGTATAGATTTTAGAGGAGTAAAAAAATAGATTTTACATTTGTTTTTGCCAAGACTAAATTAAGTTTCATTTAAAACACTCTTTAACCTAATTACATTAATTAATAAATCAAGTTACTAAGGCTGGGTCTTATATTAAAGTTCTAAATGTATCTCAAAAATTTCTTCTCCATAAAAATATGATTTTTGAATAGTTTATTTTTTAAATTAGAAAACATATATGATTTACATTTAATAACCTATTTTTGGGCTTCCCTGGTGGCACAGTGGTTGAGAGTCTGCCTGCCAATGCAGGGGACATGGGTTCGAGCCCTGGTCTGGGAAGATCCCACATGCCATGGAGCAACTAAGCCCGTGCGCCACAACTACTGAGCCTGTACTCTAGAGCCCGTGAGCCACAACTATTGAAGCCCGCATACCTAGAGCCCGTGCTCCACAAGAGAAGCCACTGTAATAAGAAGCCTGCACACTGCAACAAAGAGTAGCCCCTGCTCGCCACAACTTGAGAAAAGCCCACACACAGCAACGAAGACCCAACACAGCCAAAAATAAACAAATAAATAAATTTATAAAAAAAAAAATTTCTTTTCTTTCTTTTCGTAATTGGGGTATAGTTGTCTTACAATGTTGTTAGTTTCTGCTGAATCAGCTATATGTATACATATGTCCCCTCTTTTTTAGATTTCCTTCCCATTTAGGTCACCACAGAGCATTGAGTAGAGTTCCTTGTGCTACACAGCAGGTTCTCATTAGTTAACTATTTTATACATAGTAGTGTGTATATGTCAATCCCAATCTCCCAATTGATCCCACCCCCCCTTCCCCCCTTGGTGTCCATATGTTTGTTCATTATGTGTCTCTATTTCTGCTTTGCAAATAGGTTCATCTGTACCATTTTTCTAGATTCCACATATATATGTTAATATATGATATTTGTTTTTCTCTTTCTGACTTACTTCACTCTGTATGACAGTCTCTAGGTCCATCCATGTCTCTACAAATTTATGTTCTCTTTATGACTATGGTTTTGATGCTCATTGTCATTATCTGAATAACTAGAGTCTGATTAACAAGGTCAGTAGAGAACAAACACAGTGATCGTGCTGGTTAATTTTATGTGTCAATTTGGCTAGGCTATGATACCCAGGTATTTGATCAAATCCTATTCTAGAGGTTTCTATGAAAGTAATTCTTAGATGACATTAACATTTAAATCACTAGACTGAGTAAAGCAGATTGCCCTCCATAATATGGGTGGGCCTCATCCAATCAGTTGAAGGCCTTAATTTAAAAAAAGTTGACCTCCCTGGATAAAGAGGGAATTCTGCCAGAGGACCACCTTTGGACTCAAACTGCAGCTCTTACCTCGGTACTAGTGTACTGGTCAATCCTGCAGATTTTAGACTTGGCAAGCTTCCATATCATGTGAGCCAATTCCGTAAAACGGATCTCTTTCTCAATAAATATATGAAGTGAAAGTGGCTTTGGAACTGGGTTACAGATAGAGCCTAGACGTTTTCAGATGCATGTTAGAAAAAACCCTAGATTTCCTTAAAGAGACTCTAGGTAGAAATATGGATGTTCAAGGTGGATCTGGTGAGGCTTCAGATGGAAAGAGGAACATATTTTTGGACATTGGGGGAAATGTAATTCTTATTATGAAACAGCAAAGAATTTGTGTTCTGGTGTTTTGTGGATGGTAGAACTTGTAAGTGATTATATTTAGCTGAGAAAATTTCTGTTCTGAATGCACTACCTAGTTTTTTTCCCCTTTTGCTTATAATAAAAAATAAGAGAAGAAAAAATAAGAAGGAACTGTCAAGCACAAATTGTTAATCAGAACTTGAAGATTTGGAACATTCTTGGCCAATCTATATTGCAAAAAACAGAAAGTGTGTTCTGCAGAGAATATCAAGGGTGTGGCTAGATAAACATTTGTTATAAAGAGATTATGGGTGTAAGCCATGGAGCCAGTCAATTATCTCAGGAGAACTGCTACCAGCTCTGACTAAAGGGGATGGACGACAACATGAAGTAGGGCTTTTGGATCTCTGAGATTCTAATGGATAAGCTAATAGAGCTGTTTATAAACATGTCATCCTTCAAGAAAAGGGAACAATGACTCCACAGGCAGAGATCCCACTGCCATCGTGGGCCTGGAGGGATCAGATCTAGGGGACAAGGCTATCTCCTGCTTGGTTCCATAGGGCAGAGCTTCCGCTCAGGGTGTTAGGGGCAGGGCTACTGCCTAGGGTTTCTGTGGTGAAGCCACAGCCCAGGGACAAGGAAATAGGACTACCACCCCTGTTGGTGCAGAAGGCAATGCTGCCACCCTGGTCGGCCTGGAGGACAGAGCACTCAACAAAAGAGGATTATTCCCAAGCCTTAAAATCTAATGGAATTTGCCTTGTTAGGATTCTGACTTGCTTAGGACTTGTGACCCTTTCTTCTTTCTGATTTCTACCTTTTTGGAATGGGAATGTATATCTCATGTCTGTTTACCATTTTGTTTTTCAATTCTATGCTATTTTGATTTCACAGATTCAGAGGTGGAGAGGAATTTTGTCCCAGGATGAATCATATCTCAGCTAAACCTGATTTAGATGACAGATGAGATTTTGAACTGAGTTGATGCTGGAATGGGTTAAGACTTTGGGGGCTTTTGATATGTGGTGAATGTATGCAGTAATGCATACAAGAAGGTCATGAATTTTGTGGGACCAAAGAGTGGAATGTATTGGACTGAACTGTGTCTCCCTGACCCCGAAATTCATGTGTTGAAATTCTAATCCTTAGTACCTTAGAATACTTGGAGATAGGACCTTTAAAGATATAGTTAAGGTACAACAAGTTCACTTGGGTGCATCCTAATCCAATACAACTCATGCCTTTATGCCAATGTGGACACAGAGAGGAAAGACCATGTGAGGCCATAGCAAGTAGACGGCCATCTGCAAGCAAACAGAGGCCTCAGAAGAAGTCAAACCTACTGACATCTTGATCTTGCACTTTCAGGCTCCAGACTGTAAGAGAATAAAATTCTGTTGTTTACGTCACCTAGTCCATGGTGTTTTCTTATGGCGGCACTAGAAAATTAATATAGTGACTAAATTTAAACTGCTTAAGTAGTGGAAAGTGGCAAAAAGTCAAAAAGCATGTAAAAATTATTCACGTGTTTTGCCCTATTCAAGGTAGAGGTTTCTCAGCAAATTAATAAATTAACAACTATTTTCTTCTAAGTCTGAAACAAAATGCAAATTTGCTTTCCCCTATGTTCAACTGTATGTCATACCAACAAAAAGTTAAAATATGGATTGTAAATAATATGTAAATTAACTCAAAGTACAGAACAGTCAATTTATATGTACTTATAGAATAAAGATATTATTGTAAATTTGCCTATGTGAAAAATATATCTTATCTTCATTTACTTGTATACTGCATACTTGAAATGATTATTTGGTAAAACATTTCTTCATGTTTACATTTATATTTACCTATGTTGTGGAGAAGGAAAATTTTCCTCTACCATTCTAGGTTCTTCTGGCTGGTTTAAAAATTAAATTGACATGAAATAGATTACCAGGGGAAAAACAAATTTAATTCCGTGCATACAGGAACTCCACATACATGAAAGGGTCAGAAACAGAAAGGTAAAATGAAGAATATATATGCCATCCTTTGCTAAGGAATGGGATAGGGGCCTGGAGCTTCCAAGGACAGGAGGGTCATTCACAGAGGTATAAGAAAAAGAGTAGATGTTTGGTAATTAGATGTTTGCCCTGCCATATAGATGGGGCCACTTAGATAAAATTTATCTCCAGTAATAACTCTTTTCTTGAGAGAAATCCCCAATTTAAATCTTCTACGTAGTTAAGGGAAGGGAGGTAGTTTCTCTTGAACGCACAGGGTCTTCCTTGTCTTTAGCTCAAAATAATCTTCATGCAAAAGTGACACATTTTGGGGAGGCTAGTTCTGAAACCCTACGCCTAATTAAGAGACAAAATAAATACAGGATTTTAAAAGCTAATTATAATAGTTAAAATAGCTGTGTATTTTTTAATTAACATATTTCATAGCCAAGATAAATTGCTTAAATTTTATTTAAAGGTTAAAAATAATGGAAGTTATTAGCTTTACTTTTGAGAATTTTTATTTACAATGACTTCAGATGCAGATGGGCTTAACTTAAAGTTTCAGGGCTGTCATATATGAGCAAAATGCTCTTAATCTTTATGCCAGTAAACTGGAATTTAAGGATGAAACAGCCTATATTATTGTGAGGATGAATATATACATGGAGAGAGATGTTTCATTATGTATTATAGTAACTGATATGTGGTTTATGTAATTGTCAAAGCATGATTTCCAAAGCTCTACATACATAGCCAATATCACCTTTATCTTAACTAGTAGTAAATCACTTAATTTTTTTTTTTTTTTACTCATAATGCAAAACCCTTCAGTCTGGTCAATTCCTCATTATTATTTAGTTGGTCCCTTGTTACTCCCTAGTCAAATAGTATCCCCACATGCAACAAAGTGCAAAAATTTTGTTTCTTTACGCTTCTCCTCTAATTGGTGCGTGATAAGCCCTTCTCATTAACTTACAAAGGGTAACAGAGTATGCCACCATAAAATGTGCCTTTTGGCATAAAAATTATTTTGAGAAACTGCAGATATAGATCCCTAAAAACAGAATAGAAGTTACTCTTATGTAAGGAAAATTTACATTAGAAATTAATCTGTACCAGGAAGAGAGCTAGTACCAGAGATCACTTTTTCACCAAAGAGACTTATAGGTAGGGCAGGGCAACCTTTGTTTACTAAACATTTCCTTTTCTCACTTTCCTGTAAGTTGCTTTCCCCTACTTTTAAGGCCCAGACCCCTATTTCTTTCCTAAGTCTCAACTGTCTGGCTGCCTTTTGAGTTTCTTATCTTTGTGGGGCTCCTGTACATACAAATGTATGTACATAATTAAAATTTTCCTCCTGTTAATCTGTCTTATATTACAAGGGGATCTCAGCTAAGAACTTAGAAAGATAGAAGGAAAATTATTTTTTCTATACTACATTTAATTCATAATTCTTTCACAAATAAATTTCTACTTCCTCTGTGATAGACAGTGCTTTGAAATTCTGTGGAAAATGTGCCATTAATATGTAATGCATAATACATTTTTGTATTTGTATTGTACATTTTTATCTCTTTCTCTCTTCCTTCTTATATCAGGTTTATAAATCCGTAAGGGACAGAAAGCCTACCTTTATCTCTGTGGACCTAGTGTCAAACCGTCTATTGGAATTCATCTTTTAAGACCTTTCATTTTACAATATATTACTAACTCCTCAGCATTCAATAAAGTCATAGCAAATTCTTTACCTTTCAAAGGCTCATAAACTTGCCCTGTAAACAATTTACATTCACATAAGCTTTCCTAAAGTTCTATGCTACAAACAAAAACATAAGGAGATCATGGAGCCCTTCTTAGATGAGGAATAATTTGATCTAAGGCTTGAAGGATGAATAGTTGAAGAAGAAAAGTGATTCTAGCCAAAGAGAAATCCAGGTAGGGGTGAAAATGGTTATTGTCATGTTCATACAACTTGACATACTTTAGCATGAATGGAACAGAGTGGGCAAGGGTTTCGTGGGGGTGAGTATGTCAAGCGATGAAAAGAAATGATAAACAAGGGTGATATTAACAGTCTTTCATACTTTGCTAATATGGGTTTTTTTTAAGATTTTTTTTTTTTGATGTGGACCATTTTTAAAGTCTTCATTGAATTTGTTACAATATTGCTTCTGCTTTATGTTTTGGTTTTGGGCCCAGAGGCATGTGGGATCTTAGCTCCCTGACCAGGGAATGAACCTGCACCCCCTGCATTGGAAGGCAAAGTCTCAACCAATGGACTGCCAGGGAAGTCCCAACACTTTGGTAATATGTTTGAACTTTATGCCTAGGATAATGAAAAAATACAGAAATATTTTAAGGAAAAGAATTGCTATGATCCAATTTGCATAATGTCGTGATTTCAGTAACCTCTCGACACATAAAGAAGATGAAAAATGAATTAGTTAACTTTCTGGTTGACTTTGAAATAGTTTTCTCTTTTAAAATGCTCACCTATTTTCAGAAAAAGAAAATTTTATGGAAAGATCTTGAATACTTTCTTTCAGACATACACAGACATATTAGCCAAAGAGATTTGGTGAAGATAATTTGATATTAACATGAATAGCTTGCTTTATTCTCATCCTTGAAAGATTGTATGATAACAATGCTTCTCATTCATTGAAACATGTTTCCCTTGGTGGGTATTTTGTGTAACAAGTCCTAATTGGAATATTAGAAAAGTTACAATGTTTTTCATATAGAGTAAACATTTATAAGTAAAAATATATTTGTAGGCCTAAGATATTTATGTATATATTTAGTTATGTATGTATATATTTATTTATTTACTTATTATTAAGATTTCTATGTCAAGTTCCTAGCAGAGGCTCCAAGAGGAAGCCCAAAACTTATTGTGAAGTATGTCTAATACCTGAGAGTATCAATAATAAAAATTTCTCTTCAAAGCAATTTTACTAAGCAGATTTTATTGCTGTTGAAATACTTTCTAGGCCCTAGATGGAGCTGATCTTAACCACTGTGCCACATCAGCAAACTGAAAGTTACATAAGTTTCATGCCCCTGCAAATGCTTTGCTTGACCAGAAACAGTATATCTAGTCAGGCAATCCCCCAACACCATGTAACTCTGGTCTTCTCTCTCCAAATAAGGTTAGCTATGTGGCCCCAGCCAACCAGATATCAGCTATTTGCCTCTTCCTTGTTTTTGACTCTTTATACTGTAAAAGCTTCCTGCCTTCTACCCTATTGTTGCAGCTCTCCAAAAGGATACTGTCCACTTCATGAAGTGTTGGATAAAGTTTTTTGAATCACCTAAATTGTCTTCTTTAATCTTTTTACAATTTGTTACATGCTGTTTGTCATATGTGTTGAGTTTCCTTCATTTAACCAATGATTTTGAGCACCTTCCATTTCCAGGGTACTGTTCTGGGCTTAAAAGCAGTGAATAAGCAAATAAGAGGTCCTAGTTCTCACAGAGCTTGCACACAGTCTTGAAGATGTATAATACACAAATACACACATTAACAAAATATTTCAGATGGCTGTATGTGAATAGAATATAATAAAGTAATATGATACAATGTTCAGTGGTAAGGGTTAGGCAGCCTTCTGAGAAAGAGCCAGACTTGTGAATTAGGAGTCAAGGATTCCAGGCAGAGAGAAGAGCAATGCAAAAAGACCTGAAGCAAAATGTTCTTGACATGCTCAAGGAAGAGTCAGAAAGCAACGATGCCTTCCGTATTTAAATCAAGTGCCACTCAAGTATAATTGTAGACTTTATGGTTTCTTTACTAAAGAGGCTTACAATAACAATGGGACATGATGTTGGATATTAGAGTGTAATCACATGCATCTGCCTTTGACAGACTTAGGATGTACTTGTCGGAGTTTGAGAAGACTGGTTTTCTGCACAGCCTCTTGAATCAAAGAGGTTGCAACTGAAATGAAGAGTCAGCACAAGACCAAATTTGACCTTCTCAAGGCAGGATTCTTGCTAGGACTACATCCAAGAAATTATAAATATACTTCACCAAGTAAATATATATATATATATATATATATATATATATATATATATATATATACATTTTTTTTCTGTTACATTTACTCATTTGTCCTTGTTTGCCCTCTATATCTACATGAACACTCTCTTATATGAGTGGAATTTCTAATCTGTATTTTCTTATATTTTAAAATTATCCAATGAGAAATAGGTAATAATTCTATAACTTTCATGATTTGGCAGTTTATGGATATATCAAAATTCTTGTTGAAATCTTTTAGACATTCTCTAGTGTGTCACTGTACTTCCTAAAATTGTTACATTGGGAACTAAAGAGAATACCTGTGTAGTCTGAACTAAACAGAGGACCAAGAGACTAACTTCTGTGTTCTTGAAATTATAATTCAACCTATATAGCCTAAAATGTCACTAGGTTTTATTTTTTAGCTGAACCACCTAAGTTCTTAGTAAGTTAAGATTATATGATTTGGGGAGAATAAATCTCTCTCTCTCTCTTTCTCTGTCATATAACCATATCACTTAAAATCATAGAACAAATGATAAACTTACTGTAGCAAAAATATTCAGACATTTCTCTCATGTCGACTGAAAAAACTGCATAACATGAGAGCTATTAGTTAAGTTTTTTGGGGGACTAAATGAGACTATAGCCCAGGAAACAGCATATCAGGCAGCTCTGAGGAACAGCTCCAAAGAGTTGGGTGGGAGGTCAGTATACATATGATTTTGGTGAAGGAGGATACACGCAATCCAGCACACGTTTTGGCAGAAGGTTGTTGCGAGTCACAAGGAAGAGATATCTCCATTAATGATTTTAGTGATTTTCTAGTTATGAGATGATACAAGATATTGGGTTCATAAACTTTTCCTGAAAATACTTATCTGATGGCCCGTTCTGCCAGTTTTTTCCCAGAGCATAGAGTGCCTCATTCCTGATCTCCACCCTAAAATCTTTTCAAGTGGTGCTGAAGGTTAGTGACTACAGTGGCTAGTGACTTCACTCTTGTGAAACCATCTGGTGAGCGACATTCTTTATTTGGCACTCATGACGTCTTCATGGCGTGACTTCTTAACCTCACTTTCCAAATATATTTTATGAACACCTAATATACAGTTTCTCACCTTCCTCAACTGACTAGAAATCTGGGATTTCTCATACCCAGCAAAGAACAGCTCAGTCCATGGCACAAAAAGCCTCTCAACGAAGTGGCCATCAGTAAGGGAAGCATTCAGTCCTTCTCCCCACAAGAAGCAGAAAAACGGAAGCCCCTAGCAACTCCTAAGTGTAATTTATGTGATCAGAGGATATACTGAATATAATCCTTGAAATGGAGGTGCTAGATATGTTGGGTCTTGAAAAGTAGACAAAAAGAAAGATGGGTTTTCTCTGATAATCTTTCAGTTCAACAAGAGTGAGAACTCTGTTCACTGAAAATTAGTTTTAAAAAGTTTGTTTAATAAAGCATACAGCTTATATTCTATTATGAGAAAATTATCAGTAGAAATTCTGAATTCAAATAACTTCTCTCATTTCATTAAAACCTATTCTGGGGCTTCCCTGGTGGCACAGTGGTTGGGAGTCCGCCTGCCGATGCAGGGGACACGGGTTCGTGCCCTGGTCCGGGAAGATCCCACATGCTGCGGAGCGGTTGGGCCCGTGAGCCATGGCCGCTGAGCCTGTGCGTCCGGAGCCTGTGCTCTGCAACAGGAGAGGCCACAACAGTGAGAGGTCCGCGTACCGTAAAAAAAAAAAAAAAAAAAAAAAAAACTATTCTGTGTTTTGACAATAGAGTTTTTAATAGTACAAGGCCTGCATGATTATTAATTCAGTTTAATTTTGCTAAGCAGTTGACATTTCATAATCATACTTATAAATTATAGTAAATATGAAAACTCTTGACTTTCCACTTGTAGATTTTACTCTTGGTGATTCAACACTGGATGATTAACAAAAAACACTGTGGAGATAAATTTACAGTATAAATTGTTTTGCCACATTTAGTATTCCACAGTTCTACCAATTCTGTAATATTAGGGGCAGTTTTGAGAAGTTTAACTACTATGCACTGCAAAGGCTTGCCAACCCAAACTCACATGCTAAGTAGGATGCCTTTTTCTAATTAATATGCTCAATGAAAATGCTGCTTTTTTCTCTTATTTCATACATTCAGAAGGTGTTACTTTTGCTAATTCATACAGAGAAATCCATATACTAAAATAATAATGTTTAACAAAATTTTTAAAGCATATATAGCATCTATCCTATTTGGTTAATCTGTGATATTCATGTATTGTCTTTCTCTTTCAGTGTTTTTTTTTTTTTTGACTGTTGCATGGATGTTGACTGATCCTGACATGCATTAGTCAATATATCGTAATGGTGTTTTACGCACTGTGGAGGCTTGAGAAATAATAGTGACCAAAGAAGCAAGACATCACTGTGGGGAATATAATTCGTATTAATATATTTCAAGCCTGATTTGTCCAGAGTCATATCAATATGTCAAGAGTGTTAAACCAATTTCTTCTGGATCCTACAACATATATGGTTTCTAAGTTTAGATGAGGCATGGTAGCATAAAGTGATGAAATTTTATGCCCACATTCAATAAGGCTGTTAATGTATTAACAAGGTCTCATTACTACTAGATGCCTTGTAGAACCTCATTGAGCATTTATTTTTAAAAAAATCATTTTAAAAAACTGATAATAACCATAAGAAAATTTATGGGAAACTCCAGAAATTTTACTTTTAGGTAAAAATGCAGTATTGGTTACACAGCAAGCAAAGAAACTAGAAAACTAACGTATTTTAAGTTCTATTGTGTGTTTCTGATCCAGGTAGAAAAATTTATTCTCCTCATCCATATAAATATGCATTTTCTTAAGCTCTTTTTTTTAAAATAATTTTTTTAATTTTTGGCTGTGTTGGGTCATCTTCGTTGTTGTGTGCGGGCTTTCTCTAGTTGCGGCAAGTGGGAGTTACTCTTCGTTTCTGTTTGCGGGCTTCTCACTGTGGTGGCTTCTCTTATTGAGGAGCACAGGTTCTAGGGGCGCAGGCTTCAGTAGTTGTGGTATGTGGGCTCAGTAGTTGTGGCTTGCGGGCTCTAGAGCGCAAGCTCAGTAGCTGTGGCACACAGGCTTAGTTGCTCCGCGGCATCTTCCTGGACCAGGGCTTGAACCCGTGTCCCCTGCATTGGCAGGTGGATTCTCAACCACTGGGCCACCAGGGAAGTCCTCTTAAGCTCTTTATTATCAACTCTTGGACAGCTATAAAGTCACAGAAAATACTACTTGATGGAACAAGTATTCTTTCAGGACTAAAGTAATTATACTTCGAGGTGATTCTTACTTTCTGTGGGAGGAGAGCAAGGTTTCCTTCCTATCACTTCCTAGATCCTTCTTTGATGAGAAAGAGCAGAGACCAAGATAAAGACAGCAACACAGCCAAGTTTCTAACTGATGATTTAATTAAATTGGTATATGACAAAGGTGTATTTGAGGCAATTGTTCTCTTTTCTTTGAGGTCTCATTCATTTAATCTACCTTTGGCGCTTTTCTCTTTCTAATGTTAAATTATAAAGGAAAGTTTGTGCTTGGAGCAGAAAAGAGTCCAAAGAAGTCATCCAGCCAGCTTTTCTTACAAAAAGATAGAACAGAGATGCTAAAGGAATCCTTGAGCCTCACCTATAGCCAAGCATATCTATTAGGACTAAGTACCCTAAGTAGAAGAGTTTTGGGCTAAAGGACTATTAAAACATAAAGAACTCTATGACACAATAAAATAATAAACAGTTAAATTTTAAAATATGCAAGAGTTCTGAAGAGACATCCTACCTAACAGATAAACCATAGGCAAATAAGCATAGGAAAAGGTGCTCAGCTTCATTTGTGATTAGGAAATTGCCAATTAAAACAACGAGATACAACTACACACATATTAGAATGGCTAAAATTATTTTAAAGCAAAAACCAAAACACACAAATAGACCCTGAAAATATAATTACAGGAGACTGTGAAGCAACAGGAGCTCTCATTTATTGCTAGTGGGAATACAAAGAGTTCAAACACTTTGGAAGACAGTTTGGCAGTTTCTTACAAGAGCTAAACATAGTCTTATCGTATGATCTAACAATCACACTTCTAGGTATTTCCTCATGTGAATTTAAAACTTATGTCCACACAACAACCTGCACATGAATTTCTGTAGTAACTTACCACATTATATAGTCCCAAATTGGAAGGAACAAAAGGTATACCCCTACAATAGAAAATTATTTGGTGATAAAAAGAAATATGCTATCAACTAGTAAAAAGATATAAGTGAATCTTAAATTCATATCACTATGTGTAAGAAGCTAGTCTGAAGTGGATACACGTTATTATTCCAACCAATTGATGTTCTAGAAAAGGCAAAGCTATAACAATGGTAAAAATCAGTAGATGTCATTGATTTGTGGGACGGGGAGGAAGGTTGAATAGCTGAAACACAGGGGTTTTTTTTAGGGCAGTGAAAGTACTTGGCAAGTTACTATAATGGTGGATACATGATACTATGATTTGTCAAAATCCAAAGAATTTTAAAACACATAGAATTAAATTGAATGCCTGAACAGTTTTAAAGATTCATTTAGGAAAGGGGGATGCCGGGATGAAGTGCAGAGTGTAACAGACTTATCTCTGTGTATGAGAAATGTATGAAAGAACCTCACTGAAGAAGGTACAGTAAATGGAGACCCGAGTAACCAGAAATGAGGGGATTCATCTGGCAATAAGACTAAGAGGAGATTACCAGCTGTTTAATATTTTCACAAACTTTCAACTATCCACTAATATTCAACCTCTGCTTGCACCTCACTTGTTGCCTTAAATTTCTGATAATTTCCAATGTTCTGCACCATGAATTGACTTATTTTATGTTGGCCAAAGTCTCAGCAGGCATTTTACTGTCAGTAAGTTTGGTTTGTAAGTCAACTTCTGCTTGTCCCCAAAGTATCTATCAGCCACAATTTTTTGACATATCCATTAGTTGTCATCTCGTTTCTTGTCCTTGTGACTTTATGCATTTTTTTCCATTTCATTCCTTTATTCTCATTTTGAACAGCTTGGACATGAACAGAGAAAAAATGTTTCTAATCGTTCAAGTGACCAGGAAATTTAGTTTGATTTTTGGCCTAATTGGAATATAATTTTCTATACATGGTAAAGTAGATATTCAATATTTATCCTTTTTTTCCTAAATATTTAGGTGCTCTATCATTATCACCTTTTGAATAATTGTAAGATGCTATATCGGGATTCCTAAATCACACATACCTTCAACCACATTCACTGAATTGTCAGTGAAATTGGCATGGCTTGTTGTTTACCGATTTTTGCATTCTATAAATATTTCTTTGGTTAGAGTCACTATGTTGTGTGAGAGACTGAAATCATTCAATAACTAGTAAAGAGTCATGTTTTAATACATCATTTTGTCTACTGTGATGTAAACCTTAAATGTTTGGTATTTCTGAATATCTGAATTACTTTATTTACAAGTAGTAATTTATTAATATCACTAATCAATAGATTATTATACAGATAAATTTTTGAAGAATATCTTTTTCCACAAAGTCCTTTATTCACAGTATTCTTGACTTGGACAAATTATATAAAATCTTTCTTTTGTAGTTACTAAAAATTGGGCAGTTTATATTGTCCTTTTGGCAAGTTTTTTTGTGAAAGATTTTAAATTTACTTTATAACAAAACATATAATGGGATATCTTCTTAAATAATTATTTCATTTGGCTTGGGTCTTAGATTTTATTTTTAAGGACAAAATGTGTTTTAGGTTGCTCACTTTCCACAACCATTTCTTTGTTTCTTCATGCTCTAAAACTATTATTATGTCTAAGTTAAAGTTGCTTTATCATGTATGTTATTACATATTATTTTATTTTTTATCTTCACAAAAGTCTGACATACAATTTAAAAATTTCATTTTATATCATCCTCAAAAATGTGAGGAATTCCAATATATTCTATCTTCTTTAAACACACATGTACTACATGTAGTCAAATAACTAATACCTAATGAGATTTTGGTAATTTGCTATAATAGTCTATACCATATACTAAGTATCCTTACATACAAGTGTTTTTCTAACTATGAAATAAAATCCAAGGCAGAGATGCTAAATCAGATGTTTTAATAGTCATTGCCAGATGGCTTTCCAAAAAGCTTGTTACTATTCTTATTTCCAGTAGAAGTCTATGAGAATACATTTCCCTCTTCATCTCCATATTCATTAACATTAGAAACTGCCAGAAAAATGGATGAGTAGATGATAATAGATAGACAAGTGATAGGTAGATAGACAGATGATAAATATAGTAGATAGATAAATAGATAGATGATAGATATTTAAAATAATTTTGCCAATCTAATGGGGTAGACTGATATCTTATTTTACTGTAAACTGTTGCCTTGACTACTAATGAGAACAACTTTTCACATATATTGACAACTTGTTTTTGCAAGTTATTCATTTTTCTATTAGAGCTTTTTCCTTAATGACTATTATAAACTTTTTATAAGTTATAGAGAATATGTTATAGATACTTTAGTTAACACATGCACAAGAGTATTTCTCAAGCTTCTGTTTATAGTCTCACTTTCCAATCCATTTTAAGTCTTTATATATAAATAACCATAATAATACATGCAGTTCTATATACTTTGATGTTTTCTTCTGAAGGGGTGTTTGTTATGGCTATTTTTAGCCTGTTTTATGTTATCAATTATAAAATTCATAATACCAGAAATTGTCTATTTATTGAAAACTGAGGATAGATTAATTTTCAATACTATGAGGAGCTTTTAAGCAATCATGTAGGATCTATTCTTTTTTTAAAAGATATAATTTTGATCTTATTTTATTTTACTGATTATTTTCTCACTCTGTTCTGTATTTTTGGTCTTACATCAATTAACATTACTCCATTTGACTCTCCTTAGACAGAAAAGTTTCTTTAGGGATGTATGTGACTCAGCTATTCTTCATAATTATCAAGCAGCTCCACTAACTGGATCAAGCACAGTGTAAAATTATTAAACTTTTTCTTTTTTTTAAAGCCCTCTTTTTCACACTGAAAATATAATAAGTTAAAATGTGTGTGACTTTGGGGCTTCCCTGGTGGTGCAGTGGTTGAGAGTCCGCCTGCTGATGCAGGGGACACGGGTTCGTGTCCCGGTCCGGGAAGATCCCACATGCCGCGGAGGGGCTGGGCCCGTGAGCCATGAACGCTGGGCCTGCACATCCAGAGCCTGTGCTCTGCAACGGGAGAGGCCACAAGAGTGAGAGGCCCGCGTACCACAAAAAAAAAAAAAATGTGTGTGATTTTGAAACAGAGTATCTACCCATCGAGTGGTTCCTCTTAGTTATAAAAGTCATTCCTTCCTAAGTCACATAATAAACTCAAAATGAGTGAGGAAAATGGTAACATAAGGAGAAAAAGATATTCAAAGTAGATATAACAGTGCTGTAAGCCAAGGAGAGAATAAAAATATGTGCACTGATACTGCAAAAGTATTAAGTAGGCATGTTTTAAAGAAAAGGATTATTGAGGTATGATAAATCTATATAAAAAACTAACAAAATAAGCCATCCATGAAAAGCCTTGTTTTTTGAGATAAAAATTATTCATAATTTTAAAAATTGAATATTATCTTAAATAAGGCATTTTAATAAAGGAATTTATCTAATTTTGTTTCAGTGGTGTTTCAGACTATCTATGGCTGTGTGCTGATGATGCTAGTTTCAGATAAATTTTCTGGTCAGACATTTGGCAAGGAACAGGCTCTTCCTTGTCTTATTTAGTAAGTTAGCTAACTTGGGTGAAGATGGAAGAATCAAAAACTTGGAACTCCTTTAGAAAATATGCATGTATGTATGTATGTATGTATATTAGATTTCCTGCTGGAGAGTCAGTCTACAGGTTGTCCATTACAATGATGGAAAAATAGGATATTTACAAAGCTAGGGTAGTGATTATTTCCATGGTCTCCGATAGAAATATAAACCCATTTCCACACACTGCAAGCTATCTACCTCTCAGCCTTACCCAAAGGCATCAAACCTTGAACGGTCTCCAGAATGTCCTCATCTGTCGGCTACAGCTGTCAAACAAGAACACCAATATGCATCATACTGAAAGCATAATGCATTCGTAGATGTAAGTGACCAGGATACTGGAACAGAAAGAGTAATGAGGAAAAAAATTTATAGTCACCACTTTTACTTAGGGAACTGTAAATTTTGTATACTATGGGTGAAGATTTCATTCTCAATCTCCACTAAGGAAAAAAAAGAAAAAAAGTAGAAGAATTAAATTCCACAAGGTGAAAATAGTTCATGTCAGCAATCCTTCCACCACATTCAGAATTAAGCATTAGTCAAGCTTTTATAAAGTATGGCTAGTGGCAGCGTATTTGTTCTTCCTATCTCAAATTCGTTCAACTTGAAAGCATTTCTCATGCAGGATGACAGGATGACAGGCTTCTTAGATAAGGGGAAAGAAAAAAATCTAACAAATCTGTATTTTACTAAGACCTTTGGCACCATCTCACATAGTATTCTCATCAACATGCTTGATAAATTGGAGAATGTGTATGGGGGGGGGGTCACAGCCAAATAGTAGTAATCAATGACCCTGTCAACCTCAAGCAGTATATTTAAAATGTATCAAAATAGTTGGACTGAGAGATGTTATTTATATATCTTACCAGAAGTTTCATGGACAAAAGAAATTAATATCAGCCAGTTCATTAAATTAGCAGATAAAGTCAAGACAAGTGAAATTGCTATTACTTAAGAAACAAACAACATATTTTTAATGATTATGATGAATTAGATAAATTCCATTATAATTTCATGGAAATATGTCTTACTACTTAGTAAATAGTACAATCAAATGATTGAACCCATAATGACAGAAATTATTTGGTTTAGTTACTTCAAACAAATAGAAAACAATTGGTAATTTATACATGCCCTTACTTTCTTCTCCAGCATACAATCGGCCTATCTAAAATAGAATTTGGCTAGCCATCACTGAAGTTACTCAACTTACTTCTCTACAAAATAGCAATGAGGCAATTGTGAGGCTTGACAATGTCAAAATCTCTGATGAATTTCTATATCCTATGTTTTCTATATTTTGGTATGGAGAAATAATTAGTAGCTTACTTTTAATTGGATAACAGAAAAAGAATAAATTTGTTTTATATAAATAACGGCTAGAAGAATATTGTTTCTCTTTTGCTGACTCCTGATGTAGAGAAAGAGTATTTGTACAATTAGAAATTCCTTTTTGTCATGGGCAGCTTCTAAAACAATCCCCAGTGATTTCTATCTACCGGTACTCACAACTTTACGTAATCCTGTCCCCTTGAGTATAGACTGGATTTAGTGACTTGCTTCTAATGAACATGATATAATGTATGAAGTAATGGATGTTACTACCAAGATTAGGTTACATCAGGCCACAGTTCTGTCTTAATTGTGCCCACTCTCTCGGTGTCTCTTGGATTACTCACCCTGAAGGATACCAGCTCCTGTGCTGTAAAGTAGCACTGTGGAGAGGACCGCATGGTAAAGGACCAAGGCCTGCCAAAGACTGTGAGTGAGCTTGGATGTCTATCCTCTCGAATCTAACCTTCAGATAAACCTGCAGCTGCAGCTGACAGCTTGACTTCTGCTACTTGGTAGTCCTTGAGTCAGTGATACCCAACCAAGTCACTTCTGTATCCCTGACCCACAGAAATTGTGAGATAATAAATATTTATTTTAAAAAGTCTCTGTGCATCAACAGATAGCAAATTCAAGTTTTATTACCATGAAACAGGTTGCTGCCTAAAATATGGGAGTGACTTTGGCAACACAGCATTGAGTGAGGGCTGGAAAAACTTTAAGAGGGAAAACAGTAGTTAAAGCCTATATTCTCTTGTGCAGACTTGTCAGTGGAATGTGGACTTTAGGGCGATGCAGTTGAGAGCCTACATAAGAGTGAGGAAAATCTTATTGTAAATGGGATTATGAGAAATGTTTATTATGTAGTGGTATAAAGTTTAGCAATGCTACTATCTGCATTATACACACACATGTAAACACATAAATTTATGTGTATACATGTACATTTATATACATGTGTATCTATGTATACATATGTAAATTCACACACATAGGTTATATAAATATAAATCCACAAGTACAGATAAATACAAATATACATGTATATTACTAGTGTCTAATATACTTGATATCAGAGAATGATGAAAATAATTTGAATTTCTCACATTCTTTTCCTTGCTTCAATTTTACTTATTCTTTTATCTCTGAAACTACTTTTCATAAGGTAACCAATGCTCTCCATGCTGTTAAATTCAAGTGACATATTTAATTCTTACCTTTTGACATTTATAGCAAAACTTGTATTTGGTGACTGCTCCAACGTTCCTTAAAACACTCTCTGTTCTCAGCTGCTAGGCCATCAAAATATAATCTATTTTTTTAATTAACTGGATACTTTTCTCTTTACAAATGGATTCCTAAATATTCAAAAGTCTTTCTTCCTCGTCTCTCTCTATACTTTAATTAGGCAATATCTTCTATTCTCATGGCATTAAATACCTTCTACATGTTGATGATTTTCTAATTTATTTCCAACTCACAATTCCACTCTGACATTTGTACTCAGTCATCCAACTGCAAGATAAATATCCATATCTCAAACTTAAAATGTTCAAATCTGAACTACTGACTTTTTCCCATGACAAGTCAGTGTAGATTAGGTTATGCTATTACAGGGGAAAACATCATAAAATCTCAGTAGCTTAAAATAACAAAACTTTGATTTCTTTCTCATGCTACTTGTGCTTTGAGGGTCAGTAGATAGTACTGTAAATCATAGTCACTTCAGAACCTAGGTTCACAGAGTAGCCACAATCTTAAGCTTGCCTAATAGCTATTCCAGTGATAAGAGAGAGCTCCAAAGTGTTTCTAGTCAGCAGTTAAATACCTGTTCTGAAAGTAACACCCCTGCTGGCTTCAAGCAACCACAAGAGAATTAGAAAAATACAACTTTATCTTCTTTGTGGAAGCAAAAGACCCAAAACTATTTGGTAAAAGAACTAATTATATCCTGCATTCCCAAAGTTAATTCTCCAGACTTACCATCTTAACAAATACTACCAATTTAGTCCACCACTTGAGCAGAAGGATTCTTATGAAAGCCACAATGCTGAAACCCAGGTTGCAATATATGCCTTGGTGAGAAGCTGAAGAAGAAAATCAGAGAACTTTCCCTTCTACTACTCCTCTTTAATGATACTAACAAGCCTTGAGTGAAAACAGCAGGGACTACAGTAGGGAGTGCTCAAGAGACTGATTCTCATTGGGAAGGAGCACAAAGGGAAGACACAGAGCCAAGTCAGAGGTAAAAGGTTTCACTATAGGAATTTAATTTCTCTGGTATCCATTTCAACAATAAACCTCACTTCTGGTAACCATAACAACAATAAAATTTAAACACATCCAACCTCCTGAATAGATTAGCAAAAATCTCAACAATAAAAGCCAGGAAGGCAAAAACTCATGTTTTTCTCTTTGCATTGAATATATTGACCTCTTATCTCCTGTCTTATAAAACATTCCCAGCTTTCAAAAAAATCATAAAGTAAAATATGAGGCTCATTATGAAGCAAAGCGAAAAATGGAGCCTGAAGGTAGAACACAATAATCAGCACCATAATACAAAATTACTCATATTAGAATTATCAAAAAAGGAAGTTAAAATAAAAATGAATAATATATTAAAGGCTCTAATGGAAAAATAATATGACATATAAGATCAGATGAATATCAGTAGATAACTGAAACTTTAAGAAAGAATCTCAGATACAAACCAAACTAACATAAATGAAAAATGTGTTTTATGAGCTCGTTAGCAGACTTGACATAGCTGAGGAAAAATCAGTGAACTTGATGACACATCAAAAGAAGTTATCCAATCTAAAGCACGAAGAGAAAAAAGTGAAAAAGAGCCAAAAACATAAAAACAGAGCAACACATTCAAATAATGTAGGGAAATATCAAACATTGTAGCATATGTAGTTACACATATTCAAGAAAGGCAAGATACAGAGAAGTGTGCAGAAGACATATATGAGTGATAACTTCCAGTATTCATGGTAGAGAAAAAGCCACAAATCTAAGAAAGCCAGAAAACACAAAGTAGGATAAAGTCCAACACACACACACACACACACACACACACACACAGGCATATACTATCTAAACTGTTGAAATCACAGGTAAAGAGAAAATCTTGAAGACAACAACAGGAAAAAAAAACACCTTACCTATGGAAAAACAAAGATTAGAATTAAGTCAACTCCTCATCATAACTCACATAAGTCAGAACGTAAGTGACATCTTTAAAGTACTAAAAGAAGAAATTATACTAACTTAGAATTCAATTTCCAGTGAAAAAAATCCTTCAAAGTAAAGGAAAAATGAAGATTTTCTCAGATGAACAAACATTTAGGGAATGAAATGCCAGAATACCTGCTCTGCAAATGTTGAAAAGTTCTTTAGGCAAAAGGAATATGTTAAGAGGTCAGAAGTTAGAATCTAAAAAGAGAAATAAACAGTATTAGAAGTGGAATAAGTGAAGGGTAGGTTTTTCTTAATTTTTTTGCTCTAAAAGTAAACTATATATTTAAAGCAACAATAGTAAACATGTATTCGGTGTTTATAGTTTATGAGAAAGCAAGAATGGATTAGAGATTAGAAGAGGAATAGAGAATGTACTATTATAAGGACCTTATATGTGAAGCAGGAAAACAACTTGAATTTATACTTGATTATTTTATACTCAGCATTGTAAAATATAGTTTTTTTAAAAAAGCTTTAAAAGGTTGTTATGATAACTAAATAGAAAAAAAACTGGAATTCTAAAAGTTTCACTTAAAAAGAGAAAAATTAGAACAAGAAGAAAAATTTAACAAAATACAAATGAGAGGAATGGAAAATAGCTATCAAGATGACAGATTATAATCTAACCATGCCTATAATCACTTTTAAAGTGAACAACCTAAAATACTACTTAAAAGACAACAATTGTTCCATTGGATAGAAGTTCAGAACCTGTCTAAAAGAAACCTACTTAAATAGCAAGACCTAAGATGAGTTTACAGTAAAGATATGAAGAAAGATATATCATCCAAACTCTAAGCAAAAAAAAAGCTGGGCTGGCTATAATTAATATGAGACAAGACAGACTTCAGAATAAGGAAGATTATCAGGACTAAAGAGGAATATTACATTATGATAAAGTAGTCAGTCTCCAAGAAGACATAGTAATCCCAAAGGAATATGAATTTAGCAACAGAGCTTCAAAATGCATGAGGCAAAAACTGATACCTGAAAGGGAAAATAAACAAATCCACAATTACACTTGGAAATTTTAGTACTCCTTCTCAATAATTTTTGGAAAATGTCAGAAGAAAATCACTGAGGCTGACGAGCACTATCAACCAACCTGACCTAATTGACGTTTATGAAACACTCTACCTAATGAGAGCAGAAAACATTCCTCCCAAATGTACATAGAACATTCACCAAGATAAACCACATTCTGGGCCAAAAACCCAACCTTAACATCTAAACAAATTTAAGAGACTACAAATCATACTAAGTATGTCTCAGACCATAATGGAATTAAACTAGATATCAATTACTGTATGATATCTGGAAAATACCCAAATATTTAGAGGTTAAACAGTTCACTACTAAATAATTCATATGCCAAAGAGTAAGTTATAAGAATATTTGAAAAATATGTTGTACTGAAAGAAGATGAAAATAAAACATCAATATTTGAACAATGCTATTAAAGCATGACACATAGAGACATTTAGAGAATTAAACACATATGTTAAAAGAAAGATTTACAGTTAATAGCTTAAGCTTCACATTCTTCTAACTAGAATAATTAGAAAAAATAGATATAAAGCCAGAAGAATAAAACAAAGAATAACAGAGCAGAAACAAATTAAGTCAAAAATAGGAAAAAGTTTAAATATATATTTACATACACATATGTATATATGCCTATTCAGAACTCCATTTCCATATATATAGATCTATATATATTTTTAATATATCTTTTCATATATATTTCATATTTCACATATATATAAATACAATTGATGAAAACAAAAATCAAAAGATGGTTCTTTGAAAACTTTACCACTATAAAGAATGATAGAATAAACATCATTACTGATCTCACAAAATTAAAAGTATAATAAATAAGCATAACAAAGGTCTATGTGCATAATTTTGATAACTTAGAAGAAATTGATGAATTCCTTGAAGGACACAAACTAACGAAACTGACTCAAGGAGAAATAGATAACCTGAATAGCTCTATATTTATCAAATAAATTGAATTTAAATTTTTCCAAATAAAAAACTTCCAACATGCAAGACTAATTCAACACTCCAAAAATCAGTCAATACGATTCACCATTTTAACATATTAATAAGAAGAAAATATATGATTGTATTAATCTATGAGAAAAAAAGACAAATATCAAATTTTATTCATTATAAAAACCTCAACAGGGCCTTTCCTGGTGGCGCAGTAGTTAAGAATCCGCCTGCCAATGCAGGGGAAAAGGGTTCGAGCCCTGGTCCGGGAAGATCCCACATGCCTGCGGAGCAACTAAGCCCGTGCACCACAACTAATGAGCCTGCGCTCTAGAGCCCATGAGCCACAACTACTGAGCCCGCATGCCACAACTACTGAAGCCCATGTGCCTAGAGCCCATGCTCCACAAGAGAAGCCACCACAATGAGAAGCCCACGCACCACAACAAAGAGTAGCCCCCGCTCACCAAAACTAGAGAAAGCCCGCGCGCAGCAACAAAGAACCCACACAGCCAAAAATAAATAAATATTTTTTTTTAAAGTACAGCAAACTAGGAATAAAAGAGAACTTCTTTAATTCTAATAAAATTTATTTATAGAAAATCTGCACCTAATACACTTTAATGGTAAGAGACTCACTCAGGAACAAGACCAGGAAGTCATCTCATATCATTTCTATTCAACACCACACTGGAAGTACCAGGCAATGTCATAGGCAAGAAAAATAAACAAAGACATGCATATACAGTGGAAGGGAAGAAATAAAACTGTCTTTATTTGAAGAAACATTGTCTATGGAGAAAATTCCAGACAATCTACAAAAAAAAAAAAAAAAAGAAAAAAAAACCCTAGAGCTAATATGTGAGCTTACTATGTTACAGTGTACAAGGTCAATTTTTAAAAGTCGATTGCATTTCTATATAAAAATAATAAATAATTAGAATCTGAATATTAAACAGTAAATGTATAATCCCTCCCTGGAATATTTAAACTATTATATATAACTCTAATAAAATAGGTGCAGAATCCACATGTGGAAAACTACATAAAAGTTATAAAAGAAATAGGAGACAAAGTTAACGGGCACATAAATCATGTTCATCTATATTAGAAGACTAATATTACAAGCTGTCAGTTCATATAAATTTCATTCATAGATTTACCTATCAAAATTCCCATAGTCTTTCTTTTAGTTATCTACTACCTGATTATAAAAATTATATGGAAAAAAAATAGAATTTTTAAAAAATTTTGATAAAGAACAAATAACAAAGTTAGAGGACTCAAGTTACCCAATTTAAAATGACCCAATTACCAAAGTGCTAAAGAAATCTAGGCAGTGTGGTATTTGTGAAAGTATAAGTACACAGAATAAAGTAAGAAAATAAAGAATCCAGATATAGACCCACACATATATAGACAAATGATATTTGATAAAGGTGCAAAGGCAATTCAATAGAGAAAGGATAGTCGCTTCAAAAAGTGGTGCTGGAAAAAACTGGACATTCAGATGTCTAAAAATAACTGAATCTCCAAGCATACCTGACATACTATAAAAAATTAAAATTGTATAAGACAACTTTATATAAAATTATATAAAAGATAAAATTTAAGATAGACCATAAACTGAAATTTAAGATGCAAAACTATAAAATTTCTAGAAGAAAGTGTAGGAAAAAATAATGTGAACTTTGGTTTGGCACTAGTTTTTTAGATATAAAACCAAAAGCATGAGTTGAGAAAGAAAAAATTATAAACTGAACTTTATCCAAATTAACAACTTTTGGAGACTTCCCTGCTGACGCAGTGATTAAGAATCCGCCTTTCAAAGACTTTTTGTCTTTGAAAGATACTGTTAAGAGAATGAAAAGACAAGACAAAACTGGGACAAAATATTTGCAAATTATATATCTGATAAAATAATTGTTTCCAAATATACAAATTACATTAAAACTCAACAATCATTTAACGCACAGTCCAATTAAGAAATAAGTAAAGGAACTGAACAGACACTCCAACAAAAAAAAAAGCATATGGATTGCAAATAAACACATGAAATAATCCTCAACATTACTCTTCACCATTGTAAAATCACATACGATACATTGTACATCTACTAGACGTTTAAAACTCAAAAATTGACAGTACCAAATGCTGGTGAAGATGCAGAGTGATAGGGAATTTCACTCATTGCCATAGGAATTGCAAAATGATAAAGCTCCTTTGGTAAAAACTGTGGCAATTTCTCATCAAGTTAAATATGGACCGAGTTAAAACCTCTAACTTTTACAATGAAATGTATGGAAAAAATATTTCTAACATTGGACCCAGCAAACATTTCTTTTTTTTTTTTTTTTTCGGTACGAGGGCCTCTCACTGTTGTGGCCTCTCCCGTTGCGGACCGGACGCGCAGGCTCAGCGGCCATGGCTCACGGGCCTAGCCACTCCGCGGTATGTGGGATCTTCCCAGACCGGGCACGAACCCGCGTCCCCTGCATCGGCAGGCGGACTCTCAATCACTGCGCCACCAGGGAAGCCCGAGCAAACATTTCTTAACTAGGACTCGAATGACCCACTAAAGAAAAAACTGATAAAATTTACTTCAAGTAAATTAAAAATATTTGCTCTTTGAAATGCATTGTAAAGACATCTATGAAAGTTTAAGCTGCACACACAGAAAATATGTACAAACCTCATAACTGACAAATGACTTATACTTAAAGTTTCTTTTACAAATCATTAATAATATTAAAAACAGCAATATTAAAAATTAGCAGAGATCCTTCTTTTCTTATATACTGCCTTTGTTTTCCCCTATATTCCAAGCCCAGCCCGTTGGAGGAAAAAGCCGAGTATGCTGGGAAACTTCAAATGTGGAGGAACTCATTCATGATTTCTATGATGTATTCATGAAATTACCAAGAAGTCTAACTGAAACATCAGAGGAAGGTGCCAGCAATGCATCTTCCAAGCAAAACACCAGTCAACACCTCTGGATGTCTTCCCCAATCCCATTCTCAATGTTTACTTGGAGCAGAGGAATGTGACTTGACTGACAAAATTGGTTGGATTGACTGCCTTGACTGACAAAATTGGTTGGATTGACTGCCCTCAAGCAATTCCTCCAAGAAAAAAGAACTAGACTCAATTATTTGAACAGAACTGTGAACCACAGGGCCTACCAGCCTGCTGGTATTGTCAGCTGAGAGCACTGTCAACCTTTGCCCCATGATTGATGTTGGTCAACTTGGGACCCCAAAAATTGCAAACATCTTCTTTCTAAGGATATCATGTACATGTTTAGGACAGTGTTTTCTTTTGTGAATCCACGATTTAGCTTACTTCTGTTCCAAAATTAAGATGACTTTCACTTAAGGAGTGATCATAAGAAAACTAAATGTGTTTAAAGAAAACCACTTCACCCTGGAAGACATTTAAATCAGCCTCAACTCACTGGCCAGAATAGTTACAGATGATGGAAGTACTCTATGCTAACTCCTTGTGGCCCAAGGTGAAGTCTGTGTAAACAGGAATAAACACTGTCATATCTGAAATGTTTCTTTGGACCAGGTGGAAAAGTTCCATACAGAAACTTAAGCAGAAACCACCTAGCTTTGTAAGGTAGGTCTTGATCATTTATGGGTTTTTTTTCTTTCCACTTGAAACCTAAGGGACATAGTTAAGGTCAAAACTGGATTCTTGTTGCTTTTAGACCTATTGATAGTAAACAATTAATTGGTGTATAACACAAATCAAAACTTTTATTTTTAAATATCAGGTTAGGTTAATTGGAGTGGTTGATAAGTGGCATACACACACATACATACATACATATATATATATATATATATATATATATATATGAAACAGAAGTTGAGATAGTGCAGACCCAACCATTAAGTAATATGTATTATGAGAGAGAATTGTCCTTGGGTCCCATCCATTTCAGCATACCTTCTAAGCAAAGGCATTGATGATGTTTTTGTTTCATAATATCTTTTCAAAGATGTTTATATAGCAAACAGTCTTGGACAATAGAGACATTATATTTCTCCAGGGAAGGGACTGTTGGCCAGCATAAGTTAATATCTCCATCTGTGGCAAAGGTTAGCAAAAGTTTGCAATTAAGCCATTTAAAAGTCTGAGGTTTCCTAAGCTCAGAGCCCCTTTCCTATAATGCAACACTTTGTGTGCAAGAGTCACCTAGCCCCCAATGTTTTTCCTTTTGAGAAACTGGGATCAGGGAAGCAGCACAAATAATGTTACTTGGGCTTTTGCTATTACTGTGAGTGATAAACAATTCTGTTTCTCTGAACAATGAGTTTCTACTGGTATCCATTAAACCTGTGGTCTTGCAATCAGGATAAAATCTGAGGCCCTTGATTGTTCCTGACATACAGGTGCATTCATTAGTCAAAATACATTTAATTACATGCAAATATTACAATAGAAACAAAAACTGAGCTTGACAGAATTACATGCAGGATGAAGTATTAAGTGAAAATGTACTAATGTATGCAATTTACTTTTAAATGCATCAAAAAGTAATTTATATTGATGGAGAGATGGAGGGAAGATGCATGGGTAAATAAATGCTAAAACAAGCATGGTATTATCATAATTGAAGAATCTAGGTAGTTACGAAATGGTGTACACTTTAAAATTCTTTCCATTTTGGTCTCTATTTGAAAATTTTCACAATAAAGTGAAAGAATTGAGGATTGTCTATTCTAATATGTTGCTAAAATTACGTAAAGCTTTAGGACAGCAATTTGACAATGTCAGAGGTATTTAAAACTTGGATATCTTTTGGATAATTTATTCTAGATGTGGAATATTTACTATGGTAAATAATTTAAAATGTATTTGTATTAATATAAATCAGAATTTATTATAATTTTGGCTTTATTTCTTAATGGCTCATAGGAACATAGCAAGAATTCTGGTTAACACAGCTGTAATGCTTCCCCTGGGTGAGGGAACAGGGAATAGGAAGTACCTTTGAGTTTGATAAAAAACATAATAGCTGAGATGGCTCTATGACTAATCATGGTGGAACACAATGGAACTTATTTTCTGTGAGATTTAAATCTCATCTCAAATTTGATTTATCCTTAAGATTTCATTATTAAACTGATTTAATTAATAGTGAATCTGAGGGTGGAAATCCACTTTGATTGTTAATTTTATTCAATTTATGGTTAAATTATTTTAAGAAAATATTGCATGGCCTTTGGGTAGATAAGAGTGAAAAAGGAAATAAATGACATTAGTTTGGAGGAAAGACCATCTAGATATGACTACATGGTAATATTCCGGGTGAAATAGTCACAATAGTGTTTACTAAATATCTTGGTGTTTTCTTCATGGCTCTATTTAGACCATAAAAAGGAGTGAAAAATATTCTCAAACGTTCCTGATAACAACCTGCAGGCTTCGTTTCTTGTAAGGAGAATTCTTTTTATTGAATCTGATTGGGAATTGTTTAAGTTATTTCTGAATGTCAAACTGCTTTTGGCATTTTAGTCCTACGAATACAATTTCATGTTCCTTCTTTCATTGTACTGGTGAGTTGGGTGATTTAACTTTTCTTCTCTTGCACCAGTGTCCAGCAGTGCCAGGTTGCCCCTCTTGCACTAAAAGAATCTTACTCTCCATCTAACATACTAATAGCCAAACCAGTTTAAGATGTATAGAGGCACTGAATAACAACAAACATACTTGCTTTTAAATTTATATCTCTCTGAGGCTATTTTTTCATTGCTAATAGGATAGATCTTCTTATCTCCAGAGTATGCATTCTATATGAAAGCAGTGCTTTCAAGGTGAATTGATTTCAGCCTGTGAAAACAAATACATTGCTCCAAGACATGCTTTATTAATGCTGCCTACTATGCTGCCACAGTCTTAAGAGCTTGGTTATAAATAAAATGACACGTGATGAGTGAAAACACTTCTACACCACTAAATTGGCCCAACCAGAATACACAACACATCCAAGAAATTTTAAGGACTAAAAACTTCTAATTTTGTTTATAAATGGTTAAGGTTGAAATCAAATTGTATAAGCCTAATGATTTCTTTTCAAGCTAACTAGCAATACATATAACAAATACAACCAACGTTATATTCACACTGTTGAATAGTCTCAAGAAAATTAGATGATAGATTTCTTTTCTTTTCTTTTTTAAAGGAGTTGATTTCTTTTTTTTTAATTTATTTTTATTTTTGGCTGCATTGGGTCTTTGTTGCAGTGTGCGTGGACTTCAGTAATTGTGGCACATGGGCTTAGTAGGTGTGGCTTGCGGGCTCTGGAGCGCAGGCTCAGCAGTTGTGGCACACGGACTTAGTTGCTCCGCAGCATGTGGGCTCTCCCCAGACCAGGGCTTGAACCCGTGTCCCATGCATTGGCAGGTGGATTATTAACCACTGCGCCACCAGGGAAGCCCTAGATGATAGATTTCTAAACAATTAAAATCAGTAATGAAATAGCACCAACCCAATTATTTATCAGGTAGTATACACAAATATATACATTAAAATTAATTTAAGGCAATGTTTTAATATTTGAAATTTTGTGTCATTTTGAGGAATGAGAACTGCATTTATCCATTCAGTTTTTATTAACAAAATATTTTAAGGATAGAATTTGGGAAAACAGGTACTTTGAATTAATTCTCATCAATTCTTAGGGGGAACATAAAACTGACATTTTAAAAAACATTATCTACACAACTATTTCTCAAATTGGATTACTGAAATATCACACAATGCATATGATTCATTCCCATTTAGACATTCTTTCTTAAGGAGAAGTATCAAATATTAGGAACAAAAAAAAGGGGCATTGTCTTGGTTAAAGTGATCTATAAAAGATATTACAAATAAACTTAAGCAAATAAATTTAGATAAGTGGGCATTTTCTTAGAAAAACATAACAATGTAAGTACAAAAATACAATATTTATACCGACGTGGAACTCTCCTGTATCCCTGGCCCTCTCATTTAATAAAGGCACATTTTGTTCCTCATGAAGCCTTCTGTCTATTTTGAAAAGTTTAGTCAATAACCAAAGTTTCTTCATCTCTTGATTTTTCTGGCACCAGTTCAACGCCAGTCCTCCCTCTTCCCCAAATCCAAAGGGCCTCTATCAACCAGAGTACTTATGCAACTCAATAGGTAAAAGGCTGCTGAACTATGTCACACATAAGAGATGAGTTAAAAGTAAACTTTAGTGTGGTAAATCACTGCGAGTTTTCCCACAAATTCTCTATTTCATCCTAAATAATGCAGAATATGGTATCATTAGTGGGATGCTTTTAAAAGAAATATTTAAAATATATTGCATTTGCCTAACAGATGATATGTGAGGAAAAAAATGAATACCTTTAGCTGGAAATTAAGTTTTTAATCGTACACACTGGCAAACTTTCGGTAAAACTATCATTTGTGATAATTTGGGAGGCAGACCACCACATACTGAGCAATTCTAGAAGAAAAGGTTATTAGTCGTTATTAGTTTATATTGGTGTGTTTAGCAAAGTTCTATAAAAATATGAAGTTAAAAAACTGACAGGTTTTCAAGAAAATATTAAAGAGTTTGGAAATCAAGAACTTGGACAATTGTAAAAGCTGATTGCTGTTAGAATCCAAACAGCAAGTATGCAGGATAATGCATATCCAATTCTTATCTTATTTTCTTATCAGTTCTCTTACATATTTCTTTTGCATCATCCAAAACTCCATACAGGAAAAACAAGTAACATTATTAAGGTGACTAAAATCTTCCGTTATGGTGGTAAAAGCTAGTGGATCTATGCTATGGTTTCATGTTCAATGAGAGAGGGTAAAATGGCAGTGAGCATCAAGAATGGGAATTTTCTTTATTTAACTTCTATAAAACAATTTCATACTCCTAGAACCATCAGAAAATAGTATGTAAAAAAATGTTGCATACAATAGTATGTAAAAAACGTTGCATACAATGTTCAAGTATTTACAACTTCAAGTAATGCATTTTATACTTATATGGAAACTACACAACAAAACTGAATTGTGGTTTTCATCTTTTTATTGATTTTGTTCTTTAAGCTAAATTTCTAGAAACTTTTTAGAAATATCATTACCAGATGTTTTAAAGCAACTTCTAATTATTTCTGATATTTGGCATATTCAATGCTAAAAAAAAATCAAATCTTAATGGAAAAGCAAAACTAGTTTTCTTTATAAATAACATAAAATAACTTTATGAATTCTGAGTGGTCTTGCATAAAACAAATGCACTACGTAGGGATTTAACTGACTTTTAAATTAACACATTTAAACCAAGTCTTTAACATGAAATAACATTACATGGATGTCTATTGCTACTCTTATTATGAAAAGATGCAAAACACTGCTTATACTGCACAGTTGTTTCAGCAGAACAAAGAGTAGTTAAGCAGCAATTGTTTTTAAGTAGTATACTGAAACTGGGTGAAGAAAACAATAGCTTTCTACATTTTTATTGTTATTTTGTACATAATTATGCTTATTGCTGATTTGGTTTTCAGTTTTATTATTCATTATATTTTAATGAATTTAATGAATTTGACCTTTTAACATAGAGAGTGTCATAAACTTGGTAGTTTATTATCAACTTAATATTGACAATAAAATGAATTGATAATCACTAAAATTGTTTACTTTAGGAAAATATTTTATTTTCATTTGTCATACTGTATATTTATATATTTTGAAATATGATTTAAAATAGATATATTACACAAATGGAAGCTTTACAATTTTCCATAAGTTATAGAATGTGATATATATCTTTAGTATGTAATTTGAAATTTCTCATTTTTAAAATTAGCACCTCTATATTCAAACGTGTTGGTAGGCAGGCAGAAGAGATAGATAGATAGATGATAGATTAGATAGATGTTTTTTCAGAAAAATATTCTTTAGAATTTCTGAAAGCACTGTTTCCATGTTGATAGTTGTAATGTGTTTTTGTATATGTAGGTATTTAAGAAAGGGTATCTTGTTATTAAAATCTAAATATTGCCAAAGTTACTAATAAATTGTAGTTGTCCCTTCCTCACGACTCCTGTCCTACTTCCCAAAGACAATAGTTTTTTAAAAGTTTCTAATGTAATCTTCTAGAAAATATTACAAGTATTCTTCTACATCCTATTCTGTAACTTAGTTGTAGCTTAATAATTGAGACCACGCATTTTTCATACTCTACATATAAATCTACCCATGTCTTTTTCAACATCATGTTATTTATGACTCACAATGTATTTATTCCATTCCTTCTTAAAAACTACTTAGGTTATTTGTGATATTTAACACAAAAAATTAACATTTACACATATTTGTAGGATACCATCAATCAATATAAGGGCTATATCAAATATTTGTACATTTTATTTTGAAAGTTATAAGAGTTTATACCAAATAGGTTAAAGGTTAACTACTTATTTAACCACCAACACCATATTTACGTGTACTTAACTTTATGCGTAACATTAAATATTTTGAAATCTAGCATCTCACTCAACTCATATATACATTTTATTTAATATATTTTTATTATAGTCCTTTAAGTATCAGTGATGTTGAAGCAATCTTCACTTAATTGCCAAATCTGTGTCTTTTTTATAACTACTTGTTCATGTATTGTACATAATATTTTAATTAAAAATACATGATCAGAGAATTCCCTGGTTGTCCAGTGGTTAGAACTCTGCACTTCCACTGCAGGGGACGTGGGTTTGATCTGTGGTCGAGGAACTAAGATCCTACATGCCATGTGGTGTGGTCAAAAAACAAAACAAAACCATGATCAAACATATATATTACTACACTACACTAGATTCATTTATTATATGAGTATCTGTGGGAGGATATTACTCAAATTATTTAATCTATCATAGCCTCATTTTATTTCACTTGTCATAAGGCAATAATAAAATTATCTATGTCAGAGAAATTACGATAATGACGTATTTTATATAATGTGTGTGTATATATATATATACACATATATATATACACATATATATGTACATAAACACCTACATATATATGCATATATATACTCAAAAATTTTAAAAGCTCATATCTAACTTCCTTGAAATGAGATGCATAAAAGAACAAAAATCCTGTAAAGACACATTCTCTACTTTCATGTGGTTTATGGGTCCACAGTGAAGGCAAGTAACTTTCAATGCTATTCTTAGTGCTTTATACATAATCTATTTAACACAGGTGCAGTATTATTTGTCTAATTTTTCATTTATTGCAGCTATTTGTATCAGGACCAACTACAGACAAAAGACTTTCTGAGAAATGATAAAGGAAATTCCTAAATGAAAAAGTCATGGACAAAAAAAAGAAATGATAATAAGAAACATAACAATAGGATTACTCTCTTGGTGGGTACAAGTATGTATTTGAAGTTTTATAGAGCACAAACAAAGCAGCCCAGATACAGCTGAAAGCTGTAGCACAGCCTGGGGCTTCCAAGATCAGATGAGCTTTTTAATCCTAAAGTGACATGAGTTCAAATGAATCACCTAGTGGGCATCAAGAAAAGGTAGAAATTCAAACTTGCAAAACTACTTTAGCTATCTGTAGTGAGGAAAAGCCCACATTCATTTGAAGATGCTGGCACATAGTAGATGCTCAATCAATATTTCTTGGACAAATAAAACACCAGTTTTATTTATTTAATTCTGGACTTTCTATTTAGTTCCATTGTTTTAATGTTCTTTTATTGCCAGAACCACACTGTCTTTATTATTGTAGCTGTATAGTAATCCTTGAATTCAGATAATGTTTGTCTTCCAAGTTTGTTTTTCTCCCTCTATAGTGAATGCGTTACTCTGTGTCTTTTGCCTCTACATATAAACTTAAAGATCGGTTTGTTGACATCCATAGCATAACTTACTGGGATTTTGATTTGGATTGTATTGAATCTATGGATCAAGTTAGAAAGAACTGACATCTTGATAATTTTCTTTTTTGCCATGTACATGGAATATCTCTTCATTTACTTAGTTCTTCTTTGATATCTTTCATCAGAGTTTTGTAGCTTTTCTCATAATTATCTTATGCATATTATTATATTTATACCTAAGAATTTAATTTAGGGGATCTAAATGGTAATATGCTTTTAGTTTCAAATTCCACTTGCTCATTGCTAGTATATAGGAGAATAATTGCCTTTTGTATATAAACCTTGTATCCTACAACCTTGTTATAATTGCTTATTAGTTACAGGAGGGGTTTATTGTTGAATCTTTTGGATTTTCTACATAAATGATAACGTCCTCTGCAAACAAAGACAGTCTTATTTCTTTCTTCTCAATCTGTATAACTTTTTATTCCTTTTCTTATCTTATTGCACTAGCAAGGACTTCCAGCACAATGTTAAAACATAGTGGTGAGAAAGGACATCCTTGTTTTTTCCTGATTTTAGCCAGAAAGTTTTGAGTTTTTCACCATTACATGTGATGTTAACTGTAGGTTTTTGTAGATTTTCTTTATAAAGTTGAGAAAGTTCCCCTCTATTACTAGTTTATTGAGAAATTTTATCATTAATAGGTGTTGGATTTTGACAAATGCTTTTAGTGCATCTATTCATATGATCATTTAATTTTTCTTCTTTAATATATTGATGTGATGTATTATTATACATTAATGGAATTTCAAATGTTGAGCCAGTCTTGCATAACTGAAATTAATACTACTTGGTCGGACTTCCCTGGTGGTGCAGTGGTTAAGAATCCTCCTACCAATGCAGGGGACACAGGTTTGATCCCTGGCCCGGGAAGATCCCACATGTTGCAGAGCAACTAAGCCCGTGTGCCACAACCACTGGGCCTACACTCTAGAGCCTGCAAGCTACAATTATTGAAGCCCATGCACCTAGAGCCCATTCTCTGCAACAAGAGAAGTCACCACAATGAGAACCCTGTGCACCATGACAAAGAGTAGCCCCCACTTGCTGCAACTAGAGAAAGCCCATGCACAGCAACAAAGATCCAATGCAGCCAAAAATAAATTAATTAAAATAAATTAATTAAAAAAATACTACTTGGTCAAGGTATATATTCTTTTTATATATTGTTGAATTTGATTTGCTAATATTTTACTGGGAAATTTTCCACCTATGTTCATCATGAGAGATATTGGTCTGTAGTTTTATTTTAATATCTTTTTCTGCTTTGGGCATTAAGATAATACTGGCTTCATTAGGAATATGATTTATGAAGTATTTCCCCTACTTCCATCCTCTTGGCAGAGATTGTAGAGAACTGGTATAAATTCTTCCCTAAATGTTTGGTGGCATTCACCAGTGACCCATCTGGGCCTGGAGCTTTCTGTTTTGAGAGGTTATTATTATTTCTTAATTTGATTTATTTAATAGATATAGGCCTATTCAAATGATATTTCTTCCTCTTAAGAGTATTGATAGCTTGAGTCTTTCAAGGTTTTGGTGCATTTTGTAAAAATTATTAAATTTGTGGACACAGAATTGTTTATAGTATTCCTTTATTATCCTTCAGTGTCCTTAAGATCCATAATAATGACCTCTCTGATATTGGTAACGTGTGCCTTCTCTATTTTTCTCATGATTAACCTGGTTAGAGGTTAATTATTTTTATTGATGTTTTTCAAAGTACCATTTTGGGTTTGTTTGATTTTCTCTATTTCCTGTTTTCTATTTATTTATTTCTGTGCTAATTTTTATTATTCATTTTTATTCCTTGCTTTAGTCTTAAAATTTTCTTCCATCCCTTGCTTCTTGAGATGTCAGCTTAGATTATTGATTTAGTCTTCTTTCTTTTAACAAATATTTATTTAATACTATCAATGTTCCTCTAAGCATGTTTACTGCATCCCACAAATTTTGATTAGTGTATTTTCTTTTTCATTTAATTTAAAATATTTTAATTACTCATGATACTTCTTCTTTGACCCATGTATTATTAACAAAGATATTGTTTAATCTTCAAATATTTGGGGATTTTCCCACAATCTTTCTGTTATTGATTTTTTCTAAGGAAAAATAAACTACATTTTTGAGATAAAGAAAATCATGTTTTTGCTTAGCACATTCATATTTTCTTAGTGTTTATAGTATACTATTTTATTGTTATTCTATGATTCTCTGTGATTTGGGATTCATTATCAAAATTATTATGTAGATATATTGGTAGAAAATAATATTAAACATGTGGGTTTCTACACTACCTAGACCCAAATTGTTTCCTTGCATTTTTTCCCAAGGCTTTTTTGTTTTTTGACTCTCCTATTGATCTGATACAGTCCAGACCATATTTATGCTTTGAGCTCTTCACACTCAGGACAGAGCCCTATTTTTGTGAAGATGAACCCTAGTTAAATATTTTTAGCCTCTCCCCAATGTTGTGAATCCCTTACATCTCTGTTCATTCCTTTAACTTTCACTGAACACTGAGTTATAGCATGGAGTACACATAAATTTTGATTTTTTAAAATATTGTGTAAATTGTGATTTAGTTTCTCTGACACGTTTATGTTTTATTTGTCTTAATATCTCTCTGTCTTTTTGGGAGTAGAGGATAGGAGATTTGGATCTAGGCTGTCATTTCTCTCTAGAATTAATTTCACACATGAAGCCTTGACTGGTTCCATTCCTGGAGAAGTTAAATGGTGTGAGAGAGCTTGTGACAATCTAAGCTGGGCAGCTGACACTGACAACAGAATACAGAGCTGTTTTTAAAATAATTTTGCTAACCTGCTACTCTCTGCTGTGAATTGAAGGGATGTTAGTGGTGAAAAGTGAGAAGCAGGCATCTGAACATAGGGGTCTATTACTGAGTTACTAATTGTTCTCTTAATATCTACATCTACATTACACTGCCCAGTCCCTGTGAAGGTGGAGCCCTGTAACTAACTCAAGCTACAAGTGAGCAGAAGTGAACACACATGAACACTGAAGAAAACAATGAGAAGCAGAAGTGACCATTTAAGAGGAAATTATAATCGTCAAAGAGAAAAAATTTTTAAAAGATATATTTTATCCATATATCCATAGCTTATTTTTTATTTACTATAATATAGGTCTTCATAACTGGTAGAATATTTTCTCTACACCAGTGGGATTTATCCCAAGAATATAAACAGAGGTTAATATTGGAAATTATATTTTCACATTAATAGAGGTAAGGAGAAAATGGCATATTCTTATTAATAAATTTGAAAAAAATTATTTTTGACCAAATTGAAATACATTTTTAAGGAAATTTCTCACTGAATTAGTATTGAATACTTCTTCGAAATTCCCCAAAGCGAAATCTAACTATGTGGGATAATAATATTGTCTCCACTGTGTTTTATTAAGAAAGGAAAATGTATAAATTATGATTCCCATTATTAAACATTATACTGGAAGCATTAGTCAATGCAATTAGATAAAACCAGCTGTTGGAGGTATATGCATTAGAAAATGAGGCAAATTATCTCTATTTGCAGATGACAAAAGCAGTATAAAAAAATTCACTTGAAGAGTACGTAGAAACACTTGAAGAATAAATGAGAAGCCAACAAAATTGAATCCCCTTGGGGAAAGGCTTGAGAAATGGGATCTAGGATTCAGGGCTAGTAGAAAAGTCTTCTTGGTGTGTAGGCTTCTTATGTGATTTTGAATCTAGACTATCAAATTGTTTTCATATTCAACAATAGTAAATAAAAAGAAGTGACCATTGACATTTGAAATAACCTGAAACAAATGGCACTGTCTTTACATTACTTGGTTCTATAACCATAGTGAAAAACGAATAATCTCAAATGGTTTTGTAACACCAAAATTTGATTTCATGTCAAATATGGGATACATTAGAAGTGATCCAAGTTCCTTGGATAAATGATTGAATCTTGATTTGGGACAAAAAATGTATCAGATGAGCCTGGAACATCTTGTGTAGAGAAGAAAAACTAATGAGCCCTTGTCAACCTAATAAACATAATAAAAAGAGCAAGTTTAAATGTCTCCCACAGTTTAATTAGGGGAAATTTTATATTTAAAAAGAGGTGGAAGCATTTGAAATATATTGAATATACAAAAAATCCACGAGTCTGCAATGATGTCTCAAGAAGAAAAAACAAAGTTGAAAATGTCATTGTCCAGTATTGAAATAGTTGTTACATTGACTTCTTACTCTGAAAGTTGGGAGTTAATGGGGATGTAGTCAGGTTTTGGTTTTTTTTGCGGTATGCGGGCCTCTCACTGTTGTGGCCTCTCCCGTTGCGGAGCACAGGCTCCGGACGCGCAGGCTCAGTGGCCATGGCTCACGGGCCCAGCTGCTCCGCGGCATGTGGGATCTTTGCGGACCGGGGCACGAACCCGTGTCCCCTGCGTCGGCAGGCGGACTCTCAGCCACTGCACCACCAGGGAAGCTCTGTAGTCAGTTTTTTTTTTTGTAGTCAGTTTTTATCTTGTCTCTCTATGAAGAATTCTACTAAAGGGCAACTAAATAGCCCCAGATGATGAATGAAAGGTATTTTTTTGCAGAGGAATGACAGCTATAAATGTAGAAAAAATTACAAGATTTAAGCATAGTTTAACCATAATAAGTTTTGTGAAAGAGAAAGCAGAGTTAAAAACAAGGAAATAAATAAAGAACTATGTTGATATATTATTTATGAAAACCCTTAATTTTCAAATTTCTTTTTCATCTACCTCAATTTGTAATACAGAAATGATTTGTTAAATATGTGCAGTGTTTATTTTTTAATCATTCATCTGTGGCTCTCAAATGGATTTAGTCTGGCATGAGGATGTAAGCCCAAACAAGCAAAGCACCACTTGACTCACAGAGATAAACAAACAAATCTGAGGTTATCAGAATATGCATGTGGTTTAATAAACACATAGAGAATGAAAGTTTAAAATTTAATATGGTTGTGTTTATCATAATGAAAGAGCTGAACATAGGGCTGAACCAGATTGCTACACCAAAATAGGAAGAATATATATTGACTAGTACTCATTTTTATTTAAACAAAATTATACTGACTAGTATGAGCATGCCCCATGCTAAAATAAATGATTGTTAATCCAGTAGTTTATTTAACCCTCATCTAATTTATAAAATTTGAAACATATAAACTAAAAACCTATAAATATCAAGCAAGTCAGAAGTCATATTTTGTCATACTTGGGAAAATATTCTTTCTGCCTTAGGAAGCTGGTAAAGGTAAAAGAGTTATCAGAGTAGAATGAATGCCCTAAAAGATAAATGTGGTTACATGCCTTTTCCTACGTGAGAAACTATGGCTAAAGAGAGTGGAAATCATTTTATCCTAAGAGCAAATTGGTTTAAATACCAAATATGTTTTGGGACATTCTTCTTTGTTAGAATACGTAGTCTACATGATCATATAGTAAAAATCTTACTATATTTAATAGGCCTATGTTAACTTTTACATTAGTATTACCTAATTATATTTGCAATTCACAATGAAATGCCCTTCCATTTTCATTAATCCATATGTAACACCAACTCTATTATCTTTTCAGAAATGATTAATGATTTTAAAAGCCTTACTAAATACTCATTTAACCAAAAAGTTGATGAAATTTCCTACAAACTTTCATGAGGGATTTGATGTCAGTAACTAAATAATGTCTGAAAAGCACTGTGTTGCCAAAAAAGATGGTAGTAGAAACAGAGTAAAAGATATGGTAAATAAAAGACTGTAATAAAATGATTTAATTTTAAAAAATGAAAGATTTAATTTTAAGCTCCTTTGTCTAATTAAGATAGTTATACACTGATACTAAATACATTTAGTGAAAATTCATATTTCTTAAATAAAAATTTAAAAAAAATTTTTTAAAAAAAGCTTTATTTATCAATCTGGTACAGAAAAAGTGAAAAAGCCGCACATGAAAATTCATAATGAAACTAAGTTGCCAAAGGCATCTGGTACAAAATTTTCCCCACAACTTCACCAGCTGCCTAACACATGAAATATAATCATTTTAAGGGATTCAATACATCTGCCATTTCATGTTACTACAACTGAAGATGGCAATACGTAGCCCGAGAAGAGCAGATGCTTTTCATAAGAATTGCACAATGGCAAAGGGAAGCAACTTTATATGCAAGGTTTGCCCAGTATGTTTTTGTTAAGGTAAAAGAGTGCAATTGTGTCTTAAAGTAAAATGACTAGTTTATCTAGAATGAGGAAGAAGAAAACAGAGGACAGCATCTAAATGAATATGGTAAGTTGTAGATGGTTCATGGAATAAGATTTTATTTCTTTTGATCAAAACTGGTAGTTTCATATATATACATTTATTTATAAGATTAAAAAATGTTTGTTTTAGAAACATTTAACAGCTTTAGAAACAATAGCATACCAATACAAAACTATAACATGGTTTTACCTCCATTAAAACGACAAATATTTCTTGGATTAATTGTGTGCTCTTAATAAGAGGTTGTAAAAGGCTTTTCTTTACCTTATAAGTGATCTTCCCAGAGGCAAAGATTCTGTGTCTTAGAATAAATTTCTGTGCTTTACAATGAATTTATAATGCTCTTGATTACTTATGAGAACCAAGTCTTACTTTTAAAAGAGCTAAGGTGTTTTTTTAATAATCATATTACTTCCTATATTTAATAAAAAAATAGTCATTTTGGTTAAATGCATAGGCAAGTATGTTTCTCAACCATCCATAATCCTATTTAGCCAAATGTTCAAACCTCCTTACAACTTCAGACATTTTACCTTCTCCAAATACTAATTGGCCTTACCGAAAGGAAATATAAACTTCATTGTATCTTCAACACAGGAGGTAGTTTTACAAATTGAAAAGCAAGGTTCCTACCTAAATTAGACTCCTACCCTCCCACGGAGACAGGGAGATAAATTATCTATCTACCTTGATGGTTAAATTTCAGAGGACTGGCTCCCAAATCTCCCTTAGTCAATCTTTAAAAATAAATATTCTCTTTATTATATTCCTGGGTATTCCTCTCATTAAATGCCTGATCTCTAAGACCTTACAACAGCTATCAATCCAACAACAGGCTCAGTAGATGTTATAGGAGTCTTTCAGAGCTGATGAGAGTGAAGAGTAATCCAGCCCTGAAAAATACTTTACCAACTTCAATCTTGCAATTACTTCTTCCATCTCTAGTAACATTTAAAGCCAATTTTGTCTGTCTTGAACAACCAGGGGAACTAACCAAGTGTTCTTAGTTGCCTGTTTCTTCCTCTGCTTTATCTTGACCAAAGTTTAATCAAACATCTTTATTTTCTATGACTCTAATTGCCTCCAAGCCTGAATAAGAACTAAAAAGTGGGATGCATCCCTTACCAGCTTCTCCTGAGAACTGGCAGATCACAGTGAGACAATTTTCCTATCAGACCCCACTGATTATTTCCCCTCGCTTACCCAACTTCCTCTTAGTGGTTTCTGCTAAACTTTTGCTCACTTCTCCCTAACTATAAAAGGAAAGCTTTATTCCTTTGAGGAGATTCTTGCAGGTTTCTGAGATTGAATCATCCTCCTTAATGTAGTTGTCTTTGTAATTAAAATCTCTCATTATCTAAGTTCTTGAGGCGATAGATGGGCTCCAGGTTAGAGATAGATGGGCTCCAGGTTAGACATTTACAACTGGCCTTCTGTTTACATTTCATGGGGCAGGAAAAAGTGGGCTTCAGGCCTGACACTTAAAACTAGCCTCCTGTTTTCATTTCCTGAGACAGGAGATAGGTGGGCTTCAGGTTAGGCATTTAAAATCAGCCTCCTGTTTGCTCTCTGAAATGGAAGCAATGACAGAGACAGGGTAAATAGCCAAGCTTTGTCTCTTGCGGATGTCTTAAGGTAACAGTCATTGCAAGAACAAGGAGGGGCAAAACCTTGTTTGAATAAAGGATCAAGGGATCTCTGATCCCCGCCGCCCCCCACCCCTCCCCGCCGCACCCTTGGGGCAAGGGAGACACTATGCATGTGCAGAAAGGCTCCTTGGGGGTCAAAAGTCAGAGGACAACTCCAGGCCATAATGAGTCTCTCCCAGACGCCTTTACGGTGGGATCCAACTTGACTGAGAGGTGCGTATGCACCTATGAGGAGGGTCCTGAGACTAATTAGCCAGGAGGGACAAAGCAAGATGATTGGCCAGAAGGGAAACAAAGACCCAAAAAACTGCCCCCTTATAAAGGATTTAAACTTCCCAAAGGTGCAACTTTCTCTCTTGAGTTCGCCCATGCGTCTTTCCGCATGTACTTTGCTTTTCCAATAAACTTTTTACTCTTTTACCTTCTGCCTCCTCGCCTGAATTCGTTCCTGACAAGGCAGGCAAGAACTAGGGACCTAGGCCCTAGTCGCTGGCCTCTGTGGTCTAGCAGGTAGGACTCCTGGCCTGGGAACTAAGATCTTGCTTCCAGCTACTTCTCACTGCTGCTTGCTGCAAGCTGCCACTTAACTGCTGCGTGTGTCCAAAATCATTCTGATTTTTTTTTTTAATGTTTAATAGCTTTACTGAGGTATAACTTGATGCACAGGGAATTGCACATATTTAATGTGTACAATTTGATGAATTTGGACATATAAAAACACTCATGATGCCATCATTGCCATTAAGGTAATACATATATTCAACACCACTCAAAGTTTCTTTGTGTCTCTTTGTTTACTTTCTCTTTCTTCTTTTTTTTTTCCTGATAAGAACACTTAACATGAGATCTATCCTCAATAAATTTTGAAATGCACAATACCATATTGTTAGCTGTAGGCACTATGTCATACAGCAGATCTCTAGAAATTATTGTTGCCATATGCAATAGCATGTGTGAACCTGAAGGACATTATGATAAATGAAATAAGCCCATCACAGAAGAACAAATGTTACATGATTCCACTTCTATTCTGTATCTAAAAAGTCAAACTCGTAGAAGCAAAGACTACAGTAGAGGCTGCTGATCGTTTTTTGACAAAAGTTGTAGACTGCTTTTGTTTTTCAGTATAGATAATTAATAAGGGATATAACCACTCTAATAAGGATTTGAAAAAAAATTCACCCTCTTTTCATAATCATTTTGCTGAAATAAACTCGAAAAGCTGTTTAAATAAAAAACTTATCTGGAATGACTTTCAGTGACTATCATATTGTTGGACTGTCTATGCCCAGCAATTTAAAAATACTCTGAAGATGTAAATTTCCCTCATTATGTGTCCCAATACCCCAAATTAGAACCCAGACCTCATTTTACCTCTTAGTGCTAAGGCACAGGCATGTGACTAGGCTCTCACAAGCACAGCACTCAAAAGATAATTAAATTGTGATGAAAGGACACTAAGAAGTAGTTGCTCAGGGCATTCTTTCTTAGTAAGTGTTGTTTCTCTTTGAAGGTGTGAGTGGTGTAGAGTCCTAAGAGTCAGCAGAGCTCACAGACTCTTCATGCTACAGCGTTGCCTCCGGGTAGTGGTTACAGACGCACTTTGGATGGAGAAACTCCTTCCTTGGTTTGGTCATACAGTATTCTGAGCATCTAAACCTGGAGCTATTTTCCCAGAAATTTTGTGAACTAATATCTTTTAATAAATTTATTTTCTGTTAAAACCAATTAAAGGATATTCTGATAATTGCAACTAGGAACCCTGAATTGCAACTAGGGTTGAAGCTCTGTATCACACGACTGGGAAAAATGAGATGATCTTCAAAAATGTAGCTAAACAAACTTCATAAAGAAGTAGTAGAATTTTAATTGTTGGGACAGAATAAAAGTTTAAATTGAAAAAACAGAACACTCTAGGAAGGGGAAGACAAAAGACAGATTCCTATGCCAGTGGGTGAAGGAGGTGAACACTGATGAACAAAATGACTGACTGAGTACTTTAAAGTGAAATAAGAGACAGGAAAACAGTCCTTGTTAGAAGAGGTGCACAAAAGAAAAATGGGAGTGAATGGAAGGTTTGTTGCCGGTAAGTTGTTGCTTTCTGATTTCATTTAAATCTGCTTTGCTTATTGTATTAGTGGTGTGATGTGAATAATTACAAATGTTTAAAATTGGTGTGATCATTATCACAAAGGAAGAAATTTTCTTCTACCCTTCTAGGTTCTTCTGGTTGGCCTAAGAATTAAACTGGCATGAGCCAGATTAACAGGAGAAAATCAAACAAAAATTTCATAACATGTATGCAGGGGATATACTCAGAAATACTGAGTAACTCACCAAAACAGCCAAAGCCCTCATCTTAAACACATTCCTCAGCTAAAGACAAAAGAGGATGTTGAGTGTGGTGAGAGTCAGTTATGGGAGGTTGTCAGGGAAAGAACAGTAAACAAGGGTTATTTTGATGCAGATTTACGTCTTTGCCTTCTCAATGGATAAGAATTTCTAGAGATTTGGTCATTCTCCTCAGTTACAGAAAAACACCCTTACAAATGGAGATTTCCCTTACAAATGTAAATGTTTCTTACTAAAGGGCAACTCCTACTTGATTTGCAGAGCCCTTCCATGTCAACTGTTTCTCAGACAATAACTAGACGCATACAATTAATATGCCAAAGAGACATATTTTAGGGTGGCAAATTTTGCTCCCCTACACAATTTTTCATTGAAAAATAACCAAGAATTATTGGTTCAGAAAGTATGATGTGAGTGAATGAAACCTCATTAAAATGTGCTATGTGGGATAAGGACAAGTTGTGCCAGAAAAAAAAAAAGGAAGGGGATCAGTTTTATGTTTTCACAAATAGAAAAATAGAAAAAGGATTCTAAACTACTATGCATTAGCCTAAAATGTTATTTTCTTCTTTTCTCTCTTTAACCTCTTTCTTGACTTATTTTATGTATGAATGCTCCCTTAGGCTATTTATGCTAATCTTAAGAGCACTAATTATTCAGAATTCTTATCTGACAAATGCACACTCACATAGCATTTGTCTCTAGGCTTAGCAGCATTTTAATGGTGATAAACAGAAATACTTCCAAGAGTAATTGCCTACCATTTTCTAATTATGTTTTATTCTATTACTTTGCTGAAAAGATTTTTACTGATGCCTGAAAAATATTCCAAAAGCAGGAGGCATGTTTTTAATTATTTTATTGTCTTCTGTCAATGGTTTGGGTCTTGCTTTAAATCTAGACACTTGATATTCTTGTGTCTAAGCATAACCTTTGTTGTACATTTGATTATGACAACTCAGTAGTTGTACAGTTGATTATTACATATTTTTAAATTATTCACAGAGAATGATTCTGATAGTGAAGTTTATCTAAAGTGGCTATTTAAAAACCCTACTCTATTGTGTACACAGATGTTTTATGATGCTCATTCTTCATGGCAAGTATAAAGAATCTAAGGAAACATCTAAGTAATGCAAAGTGGATTTCAAGTGTTTGAAAACATGCCTTTTTACGATAATACCCAAAATACATGAAGGATGAAATATTATTTAATATACTGGTGTTTGGGGACATTTCAATTAAAATGAAGTTTTTATTTGTTTATTTGTTTTTTCATGAGAATACAACTAAGCTTAGTTGAAGAAACTTCCCCTACTAATGTCTACTTTAATTTGAAGGAAGTTTAGGGTAAATGAATGGATTATATAGATATTTATTTAACTGAATTTTGGCTATACCTAATAATTTCTCTCTTCAAGTATATATTCCACTCTAAGTACAAATACTATCATTAAAACTCTAATAATCAGTGACATAAATATATAGCATATACAAACAAACATATACAAACAAAGTAGGCTTGTTCCCATACCGTAACCTAGCAGGACCCTATGAGACCTTCCTGAGAAAGACCCCTTCCACCATGTCTTCTGCCTCCCTCTTATTTATAGAAAAACTGTAGTCTCCCAGGCTCTCCTGGGTCACAAAAGCCTGGCTCAGGAATTAATGATTGAAAGGATGTGAACATGTAGTGACAAAAATAGCAGTTAGGTCAGGAGAACTAGTAACAATTCAAACAATAAATCAGCCATATGGTAGTCACAGAATCTTTAGCTCCTCTCTAAAGTATCTAGATAACAGTCTGACGCATATTTCTTGAACTGTTTTACAGATACTAAAACCCGCACCAAATGGAAAAGGTTAACAATTGATGACCATGAGCACTTAGCCCCTAGACCTACTGGAGCCTGAGGATTGATAATGTTAATCCCTTTGACTCTGCCCTGTTACTTCACCATCAACCCATCAGAGGATTGTGCGTGAGCTGATCACACATCCTGCGACTACCCCTGCTGCCAGCCCCCACCTTGCCTCTAAAAATGCTTCCTTGAACTCCATTGGGAAGTTCAGGTTTTTTGAGCACTAGCTATGCTGGACTCCTTGTCTGGTGCCTTACAATAAACCCTCCAACCCAAACAGACCTACCCCAAGGCATATCATAAGTAAAACTGGAAAAATTAAAGAGAGAATTACAAAGGCAGCAAGAGAAAACCAGAGTCATGTACAAGGGAATCCCCATAAGTCTATCAGCTGATTTCTCTGAATAAACTTTGTAAGCCAGAAGGGAGTGGCATGATATATTCAAAGTGCTAAAAGGAAAGAACCTGCCACCTAGGATACTATACCCAGCAAGATTATCATTTAGAATAGAAAGAGAGACAAAGAACTTGTCAGACAAGCAAAAACTAAAATAGTTCATCAATACTAAACCTATCCTAAAAGAAATGTTAAAGGACCTTCTCTAAGTGGAGAAGAAGAATCTATAGGAAAGGGGAAATCCCACTAGGAAAGGCAAATATATAGTAAGGACCAAGAATCAACAACTAAAATAAGCCAGTACATAGATTAAAAGACAAAAATTGTAAAAGCAACTATAACTACAATAAACAGTGAAGGGATAAGCATGAAGATGTACAGTATGACATCAAAAACACAAAATGTCGGGGAGGGGAGTAAAAAATGTAGCTCTTTTAGAATGTGTTTGAACTTAAATTACTACCAGCTAAAAACAAGTAGATATAATTAGAGGTCAACATATATGAACCCCATGGTAACCACAAATCAAAAACCTACAACAGATACACAATAATTAAGAAGAAGGGAACACAAGCATAGTACTAAAGAAAATAATCAAACCATGAGAGAAGAAACAAAAAGAAGAAAAAATGAACAGAGAACTATAAGAACAACCAGAAAACAAGTAATAAAATGTCAGTAAGTACATACTTATCAAGAATTTAAATATGAATGGACTAAATGCCTTGATCAAATGATATGGGGTGGCAGATTGGACGAAAAAACAAGACTCTTCAAGAGACTCACTTCAGGACTAAGGACACACACACACAGAAAGCGTGAGGATGGAGAAAGATATTTCATACAAATGGAAATGACAAGAAAGCTGGGGTAGTAGTACTGATATCAGACAAAATGGACTTTAAAACAAAGGCTATAACAAAAGACAAAGAAGGGAATTATATAATGATAAAGGGATCAATACAGGAAGAGGATATTGTACTTGTTAAAACATACACATCCAACACAGGAGCATCTAAATATATAAAGCAAAATACTAACAGACATAAAGGCAGAAATTGACAATAATGCAATAATAATAGGGGACTTTAACACCCCATTTACATCAATGAACAGATCATCCAGACAGAAAATCAATAAGGCAGCAATGGTCTTAAATTACATAACAGACCAGCTGACTTAATAGATACCTACAGGACATTACCTCCCAAAACAGCAGAATACACATTTCTTTTCAACTACACATGGAACATTCTCCACGATAAATCACGTGCTAGGCCAAAAAATAAGTCTCAACAAATTTAAGAGCATAGAAATATATCAAGCATTTTTTCCAACCACAATGGTATGAAACTAGATATCAATCAAAGAAAGTAAAATGGGAAAAGAACAAACATGTGGAGACTAAGCAACATGCTACTAAAAAACATCAATGGGTCAATGAAGAAATCAAAGAGGAAATCAGAAAATACCTGGAGACAAATAAAAATGGAAACACAGCACTCCCAAAGCTATGGTACACAGACCATGGAGACAGCAACAGATTGTCCTGTTATTAATGTGGGAAAAAAAAACGGACTTTAAAATAACTCTTAGTAATACATGCAGTAGGCATGTATTTCTCTCTTTATATTTAATTTAAATTGAGAATTTTATTCTAATTTTATATAGAGTTTTCTTCTCAGAGGTAATTTGGGAATAAAACCAGTTAAAATTTAAATGGAAATTCAAGAAATAAAAGAATACATTAAAAGTAATTGTGTATTGCTCAGAGGGGCCAAGAGAACCCAAATGCTGAAAAAAAAAAAAAAAGGAAAGATAGAGAATGATATAGACTATAGATTTCAAGGTACTTTTGAAGTATTTGTAGTTAAAACAGTGTGTATTGTTATAAGGATATTGTACACAAAAACAAATGGAAGAGAAATTTCGAGCAGAAACAAACCCACACAAATTACATCTGCTTACATATGATAAAAGAGACCTTGAAATACAACAGTGCACATTCAATTGAATATCTATAAGGGGGGGAAATGAACCTAAAACCCTATCTCACACCATATTCTGAAAGCCCATTTCAAATACATCATGGACGAAACCTCATAAAGTAAAGCAATGCATTTTCTAAAATATACAATAGGAGACTATCTTCAGGATGTTGGAATTTGAAACAATTATTTTAAACAGGATACAAAATAACTTCAACAAAGAAGAATGCTTAATGTGAAATTTCATTAAAATTAACCATTTAATTCACACACCAAACAAAACAAACGCTATTAAAAAGAGTGAAAATGTAAACCTCAGAGTTACATAATAAATATGTATGTTACACAGAAAACGTATGTGCGCTTCCCTTATGGAGACTTTTCCTTCATGACATCGACTGGGTGCTGACAGGGAGGCCCAGGGAGAATTTCAGGTAAACTTTCGTCGTGGTCCTAACTAGGGTCAAGGAGCAGTAGCCACTGCTGAACTTCCACCCAGACTCACCTCTAACTCCTTGATAGAACAAAAGCTTTATTCTATAAACAGAAGAGGGGGAAAAAGTACTGCTTCTTTAGGATACTGGTAGAAACCCATTTCAACCAGGGGAAGAAAAGAGATTACAGAAGTTCTACCTCTGGCAGAGAAGCAGGAATATATGCTAGTCTTAGCATTATAGCAAGTTGAGAGGCAAGAATGCTTGGAAAGTCATATAATGCAAGACCCAGTTTCCCTGTGCCTGATACAGACAGAGGCTTAGTCAGAACAGTGGAGAACCACCGCCACCCACCCACCCCGGCCGCCATGCTAAACCACCACCATAGGACTGGGAGAGTGGAAAAAGACAGATTCTCTCAGGTGAAAAAAACATGGGAAAAAACCTTCTACTAAACTAGCCTACGAGCTGAACACTAGGTATCCCTGGAGGAATTTAGATTGTGGCACACTGAGGGTAAACCTGACAGCAACCTTCAAATTCAGCCCAAATTCTGATTAGATTAACACAAATCCACACAACAGATGCTCAGCGAAAGGAACGATCTTCAAGCTTTCAAAATATCTGCTTCATTATCTATTGCCCAATTAACACATCTGGCTTTCAACAAAATATTATGAGGTGTACAGAAAGATAAAACACAGTCTAAGGAGGAAAAAATCAGAATGAGATTTCAATAAAACATCGATTTGGAAGTATCAGACAGTTTAAAATAACTATGATTAGTATGTTAAAGGCCTAATGGAACAAACAGATGGAGGATGTTCTATATATTTCTGCGAGACAACAGAGGAAGCCTGTCCCTAATGCCTCAAATAAGGAAAAAAGTGTAAGTGGATGCTGTCACTGTAATGATTTTGATTATTCAAGATGGAGGAGATTCAACTGTAATGAGAAGCAATCACCAGATAACAACGATTTATACCCTTCTCTTTTAAGATAGAAGGAATCAAATTGTGAGAGGGATTTAATAAAGTTCGTGGAGGTTAAAGCTTCACCAGGAAAGGAAATAAAAACATAAGAATAATACCTTCTCAAAGCATGAATAGCACCATCTTAATATTAAATTCAAGAGATGACAGAGACAAAAAAAAACCTGTATTTTGGTGAGGTCAAATTCTTATCATTGACTCCACAAAGAGCCTTTGTCTCTGAGACCAGGGCCACATTTTTACAAGAGCACCTTGGAGAGAGCTAGTAAGGAGACTGACTAAGCTCTAGTGGGTTGATATCCTTTGTGATAATTAAGCACCTCTTCTATGGTGTGGGCATTTTAATGAGCATTCACAGAATAGGGGGTGAATAATACACGTTATATCCCTTTCTGGAGTTGCCAGTTAAAATATAATATGCCCAAGTACAGTACTCAGTATTTGTATCCCCTCAAAATTCATTTGTTGAATCCCTAGTGTGATAGTATTTGGAAATAATTCGGTCACGAGGGTACAGCTCTCATGAATGGGAATAGTGTCCTTATAAAAGACACCTCAGAGAACTAACTCTCGTGCCCATTCTACCATGTGAGAATGGTAGAATGCTGTCTGCAAACCAGGAAGTGGGACCTCAACTGACAGAGAATCTGCCAGCACATTGATCTTGGACTTCCCACCTTCCAGAACTGAGAGGCAAATGTATATTGTTCAAGCTGCTTGGTCTATGGTATTTTGTTATAGCAGCCTGAATAGACTAAGATACCAGGTAAATTTGAATTTCAGTTAAATAGTGAAAAGTGTATAGGACCTATTTTACTAAAAAAGTATTTGTTGTTTACCTCTGATTCAAATTTAATTGAGCGAATGCATTTGTATTTGTTAAATCTAGCAACCCTACACAGACTTAACCACGTATCAGCTAATTATGGTACCCAATTATCTAATGTCTGTTACATTTCCCCAGATATATGGAAAAATTTTGACCCTATATTCATTTTGATGATTTTAATATTTTATTTTCTGGTCATTTTTTTCTGATATATTTTATTCACCAATTTATGTTCAACCTTTCAGTATTATTTTATTTCCAGTGATACTTTACAGAATCAAAACATTGCATTTCTTCACTTATCAAATAAGGTTGCATTTGACTTGTGACTTTGCCTCCTTGATCTGGCTCCAATTATTCATCTGCTGTATTAGGCTGCCCACATGAATGAGATGGTGAATTTCCTCAAATTGAATACTTGAGGAAAGCTGGGTAATTGTAATAGCACCTATTTCAAAGACATGGGTAGGATATGAGGAAACGGCAAGTAATATTGTATTTTCCTGGAACTAGTAACAGTGGAGTGTTCAACTGAAGGAAGTATGTGAGGGGAAGGGCCACCTGACAGGAGAGAAACTGCCTGATGGCAATACTGCAGGGATTTAGCCAGGGTAATAATTATACTAACCCCAGTCCTTCCCCTTCCTCTCCTTCCTACAGATGTGTCTCCTCCAGTTTTCCTCACTGGCCTACACATTTGGAAGCCAGAGTGCAAGAGAGCTGGGGATAAAGGTCAGGTTCCTTTTGCTTAGAGACAAGGTAAAGGATGGAGAAAGTTAGAGAATGGATATAGAGGAACAAACTGAAGATACCCAAACACTTCTGTGACCTTATTTTTAATTTTTATTGGCTATGTTTTTCTGTCATTTTCTTATTTTATTCCTTTCCTGGATCTTTCTGCATTAATCAGTTTTAGTTGGTGGTTCCGTGTTTTCTCCATAGTAATTTATTCTAATTTGCATTCCTATTTGAATAGTAGTTACCTTTAAATGTTTTAAAAACCTATATACATTTTATTTTTAATTATCAATTACTCATACTTCCCTTCCAGTAAATTAACCAATGATGAAAAGCAGATAAATTAGCACTCATCTAATACACCTCCACGGGTCTCAGATTATGAATGTTTATGTGAAACATCTGGCAACAAAGTTTCTTTGAGAAACATTTTTAAAAAAATAATTAAGTAGTTTGGTCTGGTGGAAAGTGAAATGATGAAGGCAAGCGTTACCAGAGAAGAAATAATGAAATAAATTACTGGCATACTTTGAGGGTGGCAGAGGCTAAAAATAGCTGGTAAAGCTGAGAATAGAGAACAGTATATAAAGACATAAATTATAAAATGCCATGACCAAAATTAATTTTATAAAAAGACATGTCAAATCTTTATATTGAACTTTTATTTAGACACCTTTTTGATCTCCTTAGTGCATTCACCAGTGTTCTGAATGACATTAAGATGCTCAATCCAAAAGTACATATAACTGTATAATTTCAAACATTTACTAACTTGATATTTGCAACATAATCCTGGAAGTCAGGCAGAGGTACAGACATTATATCCACTTTGAAGAGAAATAAACTTACTCTTGGAGATTGCTTTTGTCTGCTCGGGCGATTATAACAAAATGACATAGATTGAGTGGCTTTAAACAACAGAAATCTATTTCATGCTTCTAGAGAACAGAAGTCTGAGATCAGAGTGCTAGCAAGGTCATGTTCTGGTGAGAACTTTCTTCCTGGCTTGCAGACGGCTGCCTTCTCTCTGTGTCCTCAGATAGCAGAGAGAAAACTCCAGTCTCTCCTCCTCTTCTTATAAGGACACTAACCTTACTATGGGGGCCCCATGTTCATGATCTCATCTATGGACACTAATCTTACTATGGGGGCCCCATGTTCATGATCTCATCTCTCATTTGGGAGGACTTAATTGCCTCCCAAAGGCCCCAAATAGAGTCGCTTATGCTAAACTCCAAAACACCGAATTGAGACAACTTAATTACAGTATTGGCTTTCCCAGAAATGGAATATTAAACCAGTCAATCGTAATCTCCTAATTAGCACTAGTTAGATAATCTGTCTGATGACCTCTGCCATCCCTTAGGGGAAATTAACCTTGCAATAACTAATCCAAATTTTTGCCTGGGTAACTTCCTTGTTCCTGCTCCCTCCCGGCTATTAAAGTCTTCCATTTTGTTCAGCTCCTGGGAACTCCTTTCTATCTGCTAAATTGGATACTACACAGTTCGAATTGATTTTTGCTCAAATATACTCAATATTTTTAATATGCCTCAGTGTATCTTTTAACAAGGATTAGGGCTTCATCATATGAATTTTTGAAGGACGCAAAATTTTAGTCCATGATGGCGATGTTTAATAATGTTATTTAATTATTCGTCTTGCTTGCTGGATTGAAGAAAGCATAGTTTTACATTCCTTGGACAAGTTATACTATACATTGATCTTTAATGAAGTGTTCATGTTATCAATGTAATACCCTAGAAAATTAAGTCTGTCAAATGTAATTCACTACCAGTATTTATTTCTACACATTCTCAATACAGATACCTTATAGTAATAATGATGATTCTTTAACATTTCCAATTTTCAGCAGAATTTCTTTGTTCATTTCAATTATTTGTGAGTTTTTAGAAATTAATAATTGATATGGATCAAAATGATTTATTAAATGGACTATTTTATTGAACATAACCATATACCTCACTAGCAATTTATTGTGGCCTAATCTGATTTTTACTTGAAAGAAAAATAGATGGCTAAGATGATAAATAGATGATAGGTAGAGATAGATAGATGATTGATAGATAGATAGATAGATAGAATAAACCCAAGAATTTGGGAAAATGTGGTGAAAATTGTGTCCAAATATTCATTCTTCAACAATGAAGCATTAGATTCTAAAAGGAATGCCATCTAGGACAATAAAGTGAAATGGCGTTGTTGAGTCAGCTCTGTAAACATTTGAATAAATGCATCAAGTTAAATTTTATAGAATTCTAAAGGCATTAAATGCAGAAATAAAGGATTCTGCTAGCTGTCATCACATTGTTTTAAATATATTTGCATGTTGCAGTAAAAATATATACACCAGAATTAAAGCCATACATATTTTTTTTTCCTGTAGAATGCTGATAAAATCTAATGAAATAAGTAAAAATGTAGGTAAGTTATTATTATGGATAACAGTTTATCATTACTTTTGTTTTGTAAAATGATGGTACCACTGAAATCACGTATGGTAAAGTAAGTTATATCTTTTAAGACGCTTAAAGTATTCTTTGTGTGCTTGAATGAAGTTTGGAATAAAAATCATGGTGATTATAGTGAAAGCTGTGTTATACTGAGTGACTCTCGCATGCTATTCCATTGTGGTCTGAATGTAGTAATAAATGCAGGACTAATTATGATTATGATTACATGTAATTCATTTTGTACATAATACATCTTCCTCTGTTTCTCAGCTAACTTAACTGAATTTTATTTTCATGACATTTTAGAATCAAAGCAACCACTACAATCTAGTTATTGATGAATGGAAGCAATAGGGACTATTCTGTAAGAAAAAAATCACATATCGGCGAGTAAAAAATTCTGGACTCCGGAGAGAGAGACAAGAGGCAAGACATTGTTTAAGTTTCCTTTTATAATTGAAGAATTGCTCTATTAAATAGAACCTACTACGTACACTGAATAATCAGTTCCTCTTAAAGTTAAATTGGGCCTGACAGCAGTACAAGTATCATTATACATGAATTGTTTTCTTTCAAAAGAGGATCTTAGGGAGAAAAAAAAATCAATTTCTATGGTATTCTTGGGAATTTTAAAATTATTAACCTTAAAATAATGACCCATTCAGAGAAGTGAGAAAATAATGTTCACACAGAATTAGGCTAATTTTACATCACAGATCTTTGCATTTTTATATTTGATAGCTCAGAAGTATTGCCTGTTTCAGAAGAATCTGTATATTTTACTCAATCCCAAGGCTTTTATTCTTTATCACAACACGGCTTGGAAATTCAGTCTTAAGATATTGCTCAATTCTAATGGAGAGAAATTAGAAAAAAAGACAGAAAAGGCAAGTGAAAATTATTTAAACCAGTTATTTTAAGTTTGGTCTTTAAGCTGAAATTGCTAATATTCATTAATATATCACTTTGTTAAATCAAAGAATCGTAAATTACAAATTCATCAAAAATATCCATCAAGTTTTAGCCTAAAGAATTTTTTCCAAAGCTGCAATAAGCCCTGAAAATTGGGTCTTTAATAGAGATTCTTACATTACATTTAACTAGACAATTTTAAATTGAATTGTCATAATAAACTTTATTTTTTTCCTAACCAATGGAACCAGATGATTCAGATTCAATTACTCAGGCTGTTTCACTGCAATTCATTCACTCCTCAAAAGCATGTTATTTAAAGCCTTTAAATGTTAGCTGATGGTGGTGTTAAGTTGCAATACATGTCTTGATTTTAAAATAGGATAAGGTCAGCAGAGGTAATTTCTACCTCTAAATCCAAAAGTATATCCGTATCTAAGCATGCTGCATTTAATGTAGGTCTTAAACCTGAGAGTAAATGTGGGATAATTTTGATACATATTCAAGAGATAACATATGATAATTTAACTTATTTTAAAAGATGGGACTTCACATTTTCACAAAACAGTTGGAAGTTTGGGCTTTATTCATATTACATATTGATACTAATGACGACTGTGACCTGAGTCATTTGTGTCCCTTTGCTCTATTAGGCAGAACAATTAAGCAAAAAGGAGTAAAAAAAATATGCCAACTCAATTTGATACATTTTTTAACAGTCTCCAGTTAACATTACCTTATAAAGTATAATTATAGCAGACTGATTTATCTTTTACTGCTCAATTTGAGGTGGGATAATTTTACAGAAATCATCTGGTTTCTCACACAAGTTAATATTAGTTTCTTAAGGAAATATTGGACAGGAGTCAATCTAACACCTATGTAATTTCATATACTGTTGTGATTACCAGGCTTTTCTGCCTGAAACACACTTTTCTCTCTCTATTAGTATATTTTTAAACAGATTAAAATTATAGCATTGTCTGATATTAAGAAAAAAGTTATAAGCATGCTAAGAAACTATTTTCTCCTCATGACAAATTAACTGAGTTGCTAAATGCAAAGAGGAACAGAAATACCATTCAAGATAAATTTCAGGTATAATAAATGTTACAAACTTTCAATGAGTATAATATATAGCAATACATGTTAATGAGAGTATTCTTTTAGTGTTCAGGTCAATAAAAAAAGAAAGCAGAAAATAATGATATTATGATTGCAATTTACAAACTGTGTTTTCCCAGCATTGTAATTGCTATATTTTGGTCTGCCTAGAAAGCATGTTTCATTAACTCTGAAATAGCACATTATGCAAAAGTAGTTCCTAAGGTTCTGATTTTACTGTTGATTTCCTTACAAAATTGTTGAGACTCATTTCAAAGAGAGTGTTTTCGTTCGTAAAACCTGGAATGTTAATATAAGACGTTGATAAGTGTGGTAATGTCTTGATGAATGTGATAACATCAACCTAAATTTTTCATTAGTTACATACCTGAAAATATATTTATTAAAAAAAATAAAACTTGATATCTTAGAATAAAAATAGAAAGATTAAGATATTTAGACAATTCTAAATCATTGCCATTGGTGTTGCCTTTGCTTATAGGAAGATACTACACTGGTATTGTTTTTCTAAAAGAAAAGATTGCGGTTTATTTTTGTTAATTTGTAGATAAGAAAATATTGGGGTATGTTTTAAAAGAAAATGTGGTTTTTATCACAATGTAGATCACATATTAGAATGTAACAATATCAGTAGGTTTATCATAAAACAATAACTTTGAAGTACATCTTAGGACGCTATTTTTTAAAAATTACTAAAATGCTAACAGATAAAATTATTTGGATATATTGATTGTAGAGAATGTACAGAAAGTAAAAAGACTTGAAATAATTGAAATGAATAAGGGCTGTTAGGTGTTTTTTTCTTTTTTTACATGAAAGAGAATAATTTATATAGTTCTGTGTTCATAAATTTGCAAAAAAGTTTTGATCATGGAATTTTTGAAAATATAAATGATCAAGATTGATAGAAAAGAGGAAATAATACATAGGAGTAATACAATAATGCTTAAGAGTAATAATATAAAAGTTGATCTAAATTATTTCTAAAACATTGCCAAGTTAATTCAATTTTAAAAGAATATACTTTCTTCTCTTTCAGATTGTTAAATAGTATTCCAATGCTATATGTGGTCTAACATTCTTTCTGTTTATTTGCCATTAATATTTCTTCTTTAGTAACATTTGTTCATTTTTTGTTCTGTTTTTATGGATATTTTCAATTGGGTTTTAAAAATATTTTATTATTGATTATTTTAGACTATTTTTACATATCCTGGATAAAAATACTTTATCAGGTATGTAATTTGAAAATATTTTCTCCCAATCTGTGGATTGTCTTTATACTGTCTTAACAATGTCTTTCAAAGAGCAGCAGGTCTTAATTTGGTGAAGTCCAATTTACCAGTTTTCCTTTTATGGTTCATCCTTTTTTGGTTTTGTGTATAACAAATCCCAGTTTAACTCAATGTCACAAATATTGTCTCCTATGCTTTCCTTTAGAAGTTTTATAGTTTAAGAGTTTTACAGTAAGGCCTCTGCTCTAGTTGAATTAATATTTATGTATGTTGCAAGGGATGGATAGAGATACTTTTTTGGCATATGGATATTCAATTTTCTGGTGGCATTTGTAGAAAAGATTATTTATTTCTCCATTGAAGTACTTTTGTACTTTCTCAAAACTCAATTTAACATATACGCATAGGTCTATCAGTAGGCTTTCCTTGCTATTCCACTGACCTATCTCTCTATTTATATTCCAATACCATATCATCTTGATTACTGCAGCTTTAAAATTGGTCTTGATATCACAGTCTGTCCACTAACAAGAATCTTTTTCAATTTGTTTTGGCTGCTCTATAGTCTACGAATTTTATATGAATTTAAAATCAGCTTGCTAACACCTACCAAAAAAAAGCACTGGAATTTTTACTGAATTGGCCTTAAAAGTATAGATTAATCTGGGGAGAATTGATATATTAACGCATTGACTCTTTTGATCATGAACACAGTATATCTCTTTCTTTTAATGTTTCTCAGCAAATTTTTATAATTTTTAGAGTAAAATTTTTGCATATCTATTGTCAGATTTATCCTTGAATATTTCATATTTTTGATATTATTGTAAGTGTTTTTTTAAAATCCCAATTCTGATATTTCACTGACAGTTTATAGTAACAAAATTGAGTTTTGTATATTGAATTTACAAACTTGCTGTAAACTTGCTGAACTCACTTTTTGGTTACTTTAACTTTTTTGAATATTCCATAGGATTTTCTACAAAAACAACAATCTCATCTGAATATAAAGACTTTAAATTCTTCCTTTACCTTTGAATACCTTGATTTATTTTTCTTCACTTCTTGTACTACTATATAGAACCTCCAGTAAAATGACAAGTAAAAATAATGAGAAGATATCCTTCCTATTTTCTTGATATTAGAGGGAAATAATGCAGTCTTTCATCTTTAGGTATAATGGCACTGGAAGATTTTTCATAGGTGATCACTGTAAGTTTGAAGAGGATTCCTTCTATCCCTACTTTGCTGAGGATTTTTATAATAAACAGACATTAACAAGTGTTTGTGAGTATGCATAAAATGGGAACCTTCAAACATTGCTGCTGAGAAGTAGAATAGTGCAGTTATTTAAAAAGAATACCGTGACAATTTCTTAATCAGTTAAAATATATATTTCTGTAATGACCCAGAGATTCCACTCCTACTTTTCTATCCAGGTAAAATAAAACGTATGTCCACACAAATATCTGTGCAATAATGTTCATAGCATCATTATTCCTAAGAGCTAAAAGTGAAATGGCCTGAAGGTTCATGAACAAAACATGGTGATAAACAAAATGTGGCACATCTATACAGTGGGATCTTATTTGGCAATAGGAGGGAATGAAGGACTGATGCATGTGAACATGGATGAACCTCAAACACATTTTGCTCAGTGAAAGAAGCAAGGTACACAAAAAAAGTATATATTATAAAATCCCATTTATATAAAATATTTTAAAAAGCCAATTCTATAATAACAGAAAGTTTTTTCCTATGATGAGAGGTTGGAATGGAGAGTGATAAATTGGTACAAATTTTCTTTTTAGGGTTATGGAAATCTTCTAAAATTAGATTGTGTGATGGTTGTACAATGCTGTAAATATACTAAAATTCATTGTGTTATAAACTTAAAAGAGGTAAATGATATGGTATGTGAATAATATCTCAATAAAAACATTAAAAATGTACTGAGCTACTTTACATCAGGCAATTTGCAGATGTAGAATATACACAGGCAAAAAAATATTAGCATTTATTCTATGGGTTTACAATATAGTGTATAGTGGCAGATATACATAAAGCAATATATTTAAATGCCAAAGTGACATAAGTTTATTTATGATCAAATCATTTATAAAAAAGAAAAGAGTGGTTGTTTCGGTATTTGGTGATAGATTTTATATGAATCATGTTTGAAAATGTCTCTATTTTTAATTGTATGTATTTAATTTAATCTTACTTTTTTCTAGGTATACAGGGAAGAAAATTAGAAGGTGAAGTTTGTGTAGTTGTATCAGATATTTTTAAATAGATAATTCATAAAGAAATAAATAGTACAAGTTGCTTGTCCATATTGCTTAATTTTAGTAGTGGGTGAGAACTGAGGACAGTTCAGACTCATGACCTAATAAAGTTTTTCAAATAGCACATCAGTTCATCCAGATGCATTAAAGGAGAAACTCATAAACAATACCTTATGAGTGAATTTCTTATTAAGCGCGTGATAGACTTTCTTGGCTTAAAATGTGATTTAATTTGTGTTCTGCAGTAAATAATGACTGAAAACAAATTCAGCATGCTAATTGTTTTGTGTTAGTACTTAGACTCTCCTAAACTCAAAGTACAAATGTATGTAAATTAGGCAAATTATTCTTGCAAACTAATTGCCCAGCAATACTTAACTAAGCCCTCACATAAAGTATCATGTGTTCATCTGTAACACAAAATATTTATATTACATAAGCATACTCTCCAAATTATTCATCAATTAATCTATTTATTCATTTATTACTCATTTGTTCATTCATTCATTCATTTGCTTAATTCATTTAGTTGATGTAACTAGTGTTTATTCTAAACACTTGCATTGCCATAACATTCAGAACATTCACCTTAAAAATATGAGCCACCAAATCTTATATATTTTTTATTTTATATGTTTTATATATAATATTATATATAGGTTTTATACTATATATCTGTCTCTACATACATACTATACTATTTAACTATATATATATATATATATATATATATATATATATATATATGTAGAGAGAGAGACAAATATAGAGACAGAGACAGAGAGTGAGATGGAGAGAAAGGCAGAGAGATAGACAGAGGAGAAAATTTTCTCACAGTGCATCCAGAATAGGTTGTTTTTTTTTTTAACATATTGTATCATTAATTCTGCTCATAAAGCTCCAAAGACTCCCATTGCAGCAGAGTAAAATCCAAAGTACTAGTTATGTGACAGGAGATCTACCACTCTCCACCCTCCCCTTTGTTCACTTCTCTTTAGACTTGGTGACCCACTTTTAGTGCACACTTAATACCTTTCAACACGATACCCAGACGTCCACAGTCATGGCCTTTGCACTTGTTGATTTCTGACAGAAACTCCACCACAGATATCTATGTGGCCCACTGCCGAACTTCCTGAGGATTCTTCACTAACTGTATTAAAAAAACAGACCCAATTTATCTCTCCTTGCCTCTTAACAGGTTCTGTTTTCTTTTCCTTCTTCTTTTTTTTTTTTGTACCTCAGTATGTAATAGGACCAGTTCACACTGGTAGGTGGTGTGCAGCAGAAGCGTTAATGCTGAATTATTACAGAAGCCTGATAACTGACTAATAAAGAAATTAGGCTTTCAGCCTTTGGGCTGGGAAACACTGAGTCAAAGAAGCAAATGCAGGTGTCTCAGTGTCATATATCACATGAATAGTGAAATGTTATGACTATTCTGTTAAGACAATTTTCTGGCTAAACTCAACTATTTTCTGGAGGAACTATTTTCTTGGAAATTTTTTGTTGTTGTTAGATACCTACCTCTGATAAGCACAATGGTTTGCATGTTTTTCCACAAAGAGTGATTATCAATTAAAAGGGAATTGCCCATTTATCTTTGGATATGCACTATCTGAAAATTACCCTGCTCAGTTTATTCAGACTGGTTAAAACCTACATGTTTGAAGAGGGATTTTTCTGCTTGTCTGCATATGCATGAATGCTATATGTTATTATAAAAGAATAAAAATGAAAAGGAAGGAAAAAGAGTTAGGATACATATCATTAACTTTCCAATATCATTTAAGTAGTTTTTTGGTTTTTTTTTCCTAGAGCGCTGGTAGGCCTGTGAATTAGACTGAGAACCCAGTCTGTAGAGCTTATTCGTATAGCTTCACAGCAGTCTGAATTTTGATTATATTGGTTTGATGTACTTATCTGGATTTACAGGTACAAGGTATTTGATTGATTAAAACACATAGTCTTCCTTGAGCTGCTAAAAGATAGTTAAAAGGCTATCTGATTTTTAGTGGATATTTTCTATTAGGATTTTATTTCTTTAAAAGGACTTCATAGTGTCTGTAGTGGAATGAGGGCAATTATTATACAGTTTTTCAAGTAAATTGGAGTGCTTTCTCCAATTTACTTATCTTTAAGACTGCTATCAGAATTCTCATGGACTTCTAAACCAGAGTTTCCACTATGTCTGATAATTTATTATATTCTAGAATAAGCTTCTTCAAAAAATATAAAAAGCCACCTGGTATGATTGTATATATTATTTCAAGACTCCTGCTGTATTTATCCAGTAAGTATGCGTTTTTCCAATTCTAAAGATACTTTTAAAGCCCTATGGCTAAACACTAATACAATCCCCACTCCTATATATAAGGTTGGGGGTAAACAAAAGTAGGAAGTTGTAATAGGCTCTCCTTTCTGGCATGATTTTGCCGGCATTGCATATTTAAGAGCAGTGTAGTAACTTTATTAGTAGTATATTGTAAACAGCTACCAAAACAATTCTGGAAGGTAGAATTTGGAAGGATATTATTCCCAAATAAAATGTCCTTTCCACTTGCACTGAAATGTTTCACTGTTTTTGTATTCCAATATTCTTTCAGGGCTGCCTTTCTTGGCACACACAAAATGGAGCTTCAGCTCTAGAATTAACTGACTCACTTCTCTAAGGGCACTGTGCTTGTTCAGTGAGACTACCTTATTCCACATCAAAATGTTTGCAAAGTCTAAAAGTCATTAAGAAACCAAAATTCATAATTAATTTTATTTACACATTTGACCATATGCAAGATTTTGGTAGGTGAGGCAAACAAGGTAAGTTTTTAGGTATTCTTGGAGAATTGTAATAATAAATTGATTAAATCTGGAGTAAAGAATTTAACTTTGCTGCTTTCATCAACATGAGACTTTGGGTATTAAACTGACTTTATTCATCAGAATTTATTGATTTATTTCCATTGATACTATTGTTTTTTCATTTGTTAATAAGGGGAACTCTGACTTATGAAAAATAAGTGACAGTGGAATGTAAACTGAAATCTGCTTCAGGATGATCTAAACAATCTAAATGACCTGTACACCTAGTGTCTCCTCTTTGCTTTAGTTAGATTTTTTTTTTTTCATTTGACTTTAGAGTCCAGGATCGAAACATAACATTAGGTTTAACATGTGATGGGTTAAAATGGCTACAAATTATTTGACACTTTTGCCACCAACTGGCAAGATATTTTGTTCCTGTTTTGTTTTAAATAAACTTTCACTTTATAATAGATTTATGTTAACAGAAAAGTTGCAGATGATACAGAGAGTTCCTACTGTGTTACAGCACCCAGTTTCTCCTATTGCTAAAATCTACATTGGTGGGCTTCCCTGGTGACGCAGTGGTCGAGAATCCGCCTGCCGATGCAGGGGACACGGGTTCGTGCCCTGGTCTGGGAAGATCCCACATGCCATGGAGCGGCTGGGCCCGTGAGCCATGGCCGCTGAGCCTACGCATCCGGAGCCTGTGCTCCGCAACGACAGGAGAGGCCACAACAGTGAGAGGCCCGCATACCGCAAAAACAAACAAAAATCTACATTGGTGTGTTACATTTGTCACATTTTATGAACCAAGATTGATACAGTAGTATTAACCAAAGCCCATACTTATTCAAATATATGAAGATTTTACTTTATCCCTTTTTCATTCCAGGATATCAACCATAGCACCACATTGTATTTAGTAGTCTTGCCTCCTTAGGCTCCTCTTGGTGTTCACAATTTCTCAGATTTTTTTGATGATTTTGACAGTTTGAAATGTACTGATCAAGTATTTTATAAAGTGTCCCTCAGTTAGGATTTATCTAATATTCGTAGAGGTTAAGTGTCATGGTCGTTACATCATATCAAGGGAATACATTATCAACATGTCACCACTGTCGGTGCTAATTCTTAATCACCTGGCTGAGGTACTATTAATACTTATTTTGTTGCTTAAATTATTCTAGCTTTGGCCATTGGAATGGCTTTCATTTGGCTCCTGTGTCCCTTGTAGATTTCTTTGAGTATTGCCTCTTCTTTAATTTTTAATTTAATTTTTGGCACCACAAGAAGTGCCAGGTTCATCTTATGTATTTCCAGCCCTAGTCCTAGAATCAGCCATTTCTCCCAGGAGCCCTGATTTCCTTTATTGGGGATGAAGAAATATATGTGTGTATACTACCCTGTATATGCACATACATCTATAAATATTTTTCTATGTAGCCATCTGTATCTATATTAAGCAAAACATGAGTTCATACTGATTCACCAACGCTAATCCATTACCATACAGATAAGTTTAGCCTCCTCCGCTTACTTATCTTTAACTCATCCTAGTCCAGCAGTGAGAATCCTGGCTAAACTATGCACTATTCATTTACTTAGTTGTTCAATTCAAGAATTCACATATAATTGTTCCAGAATTGTTAACTCATATTCATGTGGGAGACAACTTTATCAACTATACTCTAATTGTTATGTACAATTCCTTTTGTCTTTAGTCGTATAGACTCCACTCATTTCCAAATTACCACACAAATGAGTACATGATAAAGAGACATATTATTATGATTTAAAATATTACTACTACAAAAAGATGTAACAAGCCTAAATTGTATATACTTAATAAGAGCATTCCCCCTCACCCTCCCAAAAAATGAAGATTTGACAGAACTAAATCCTGAGGCAGAAAAATCCACAATCAGAATTTAACAGACCTCTCTCAAAAATTGATAAAACAAGCAAACAATGAAATCATTAATAACACAGAAATTTAAATAACATGGTTAACTGTTGATGTATTTGAGATATGTGGAACATCATATCCAACCTCTGTAAAATATAATCTTTTCAAGTGCATGTTCAAGTTAACATGTTCCTTTATAAACTATGTAGCAACCAATAAGAAAACATTGAAAACATTTGTATATGTTCTCTTAATAGATGGAATCAAACTAAAATGAGACATTAGAAAGCTAAGTGGAAAATCTCCAAATGTCTGGAAACTGAGCTACACAAATCCATACAGTCCATGGGTTAAAGAAGAAATCAAACATAAGTGAGAAAACATTTTCAGTGGAATAATTATGAAAATCAACATATTTAATTTTGTGGGATATATATAAAGCATGGCTAGGAGATTACTGTTTAGTAGCAAAGAATGGGAACCAATTGAAGCATTATTTATTCACAAAATAGATACATAAATTGTGACATTCATACAATGGGATACTCCAGCAGTAAAAATGAATGAAAAATGTGCATACACAATATCACGAATAAATGTCACAGACATAATATTGAGCGGAAAAGCCAGTTACACCATAACACTAATGCTATTATATTCCATTTATATTATATACAAAACGTGAAAAAATAATCTTTGATCGTAGAAGTCAGAATAGTGGTTATCCTTAGGGATATACTGCCTGGATGGTAGAATCAGAGAGCTTTCTAGGATGCTGAGAATGCTTTATATCTTGACAGGGGCGGTGCTCACAAGGTGGACATATGTAAAAATTCATACATACATATGTAAAAAGTCAACAAGCTGTACACTTAAGATTTATTTATTTTACAATATGTAAATTCTACCTTAATAAAAAATAAAGCAAACTACTCTGTCATACAATATTCCATCTGTCCACCTGACAAAATCCAATGCTCATAACACACTCTTTTTGTGAGACTAAGGAAACAATAAGTCTGATATATTACTGCTGAGTGTACATTGGCACACACTTCCTGGAGGGGAAATTGGCAGTATATATCAAAATTACATGTGTATATGTAGTTTCTCCCAGTGATTTTATGTCTGGCGATTTATCTTATGGGTATTCTTACAGATGTGAAATGATATATGAACTAGTTTATTAATTTTAGCTTTGTTTGAAACAGCAAAATATTGTCAGCAACCCAAATAACCAGCTATGGAGAACTGGTAAAATGAATCATGGTATATCCACAAATGTAATAATGTGCACTAAGGAAGAAAAAGAATGAGGAAACACTATGGAAGAATCTGAATTTTCTCCAAGGTAAACTGTTAGTCTAAAAACTATGAACGAAACAGAGTGTCAAGTGTTCTACCATTTACATTGAAAATCAGTGAAGATAAGGATTTATTTCTATATTTGCCTTCATGAACAGTAACACGGCAAGGACACAGAAGAATTTATATCAATGAAAGGGGGCATTCAATTTCATAGGTAATTTTTTGGCCATGTGCCTATATTCCTTTTCAAATGTATTTTAAATGAAAACACAGGAAACTGTCCAGGACATAGGTACTAGTTTTAAATACAGAGAAAAATATGTTGAAATTTACATACTATAGTATATCATTGCCACTGCACTATAGTATATGGTGGCAACAGTGTAGCAAAGGGAGACATCTCTGCTTACCATGGGTGCAATCAGAATCTTCTCCTTTTCAGTCTCTGAAACAGCTTCAGAATTCCTTTCATCATAAGAATAATAATTTACACCAAATAATATAAAAATACTTAACATTGCTGATGTATTTAAAAGAGACGGGTTCCGGGTTCTGAAGACTGGGTGTGGTATGTATCAGTTTGCTATCTTGTCTGTTATTCTTAATGTTAGATTTTCTGAGTTACTGTATTCCTCCCAATCTTTAGATCAGGGAAGCTGCATCCATTGAGCAGTTTGTGCCCTGCCCTGGTGGGTAGCAGGGGCAGAAACCAACCCATGTTCTGCTCTCCAAGCTTTGTACCTCAGGTTTGGGGTTGGGGAAGAAAAGGAAATGCCAAGTTCTTCACACAAAGCCGCCATCTGCGAATCAAGACTTACTTACATAAGGCTGTTTCTGCATAATTCAGCAGAGTGAATATTATAACAGAAATACAAAATGCCAGATAACGATTACAAAATAGAATTACTTCTATATTTCTTTTAAAATTATTTTTAATTTACATAATTTACAAAAGTACACAAATCTTGAGTGTACTGGCAGATAGGCACATTCTACGTAATCAACATCCAAACAAGATATTGACAATTTTCATCATCCCAAAATATCTTTCATGTGCTTTACAAGTCAAGTTCTACTATGTGAGTAACCATATTCCAATTTTTATCATATCACTTAATTTATCACCCCTTTTCTTGAGAGAAGGCTATTGTTTGAGGGTTCTATCTGTAATCATTGCAGAGAGGCAGGTAGAGATAATCAAAAGCAAAGAGAAAAAGGCTTCTGGTTTCGGCAAAGACATGAGAAAGAAAAGAAAAGAAAAAAGTTCCCATCCTTACAAAAAAAATTAGACAAGTATCAGATGACTTTTTTGTGAAATCCATCAGAATGATTTCATAGGACAGTCCCCCCAAAATTTGGAGAGAGACAGATACTGGCAGGCATACATTCGACCTAAGAATTTGCTCCCCTGGACAGAAGACTGTCAGACTTCATGTAAATTGGTAAGTTTATTAAATTAGAAATTATGAGAAATTGCTGGAGGCTGAGAGTAGGCTAGAGTGATAGTGAGAAGCTCCTGGGAGATGCAGTAATAAAGGGACTGCCAGCCTCTCACAGTGGCAGGGCAAGTGATGGTTATAAAAACAGGCCCTTACTGGAAATGTACAAAGTTTGAGCAACTCAAGTCTGCTGAGTTAATTCACTTCTGCATATATGCTTACCAAACTCAGCTATCTTGCTACTATGTATTGATCAAAAAGATTTAAAAATTTATTTCCACACAAAAACCTGCATGTGAATGCTTATAGGAGCTTTATTCCTAATCATCAAAAACTGGAAGCAACCAAGGTACCCTTATATAGATGACCTTGAATGGATAATAAAACTAGGACTTGTATTTCATAAAATGAAATACTATCCGTTGATAATGGAGCAAGCTACATGGTTCATACAAAAACATGGATGAAACTTAAGTGCATTTTGTTAAGTGAAGCACACCAGACTCAAAACGCTACATAGTGAATAATTCTATTTGCATGATATTATAGAAGTCGATATTGTATGGTCAGAAAACACATCCATGGATGGAGGGGTCTGAACGTGAAGAGTTGTTGACTACAAAGAGGCCATCCAGGGTTTTTCTTAGAGTGATGAAGTATAGTAACTAGATGATGGATAACTGACTTCATTTATTTTCCAAAACCCGTACAGAGTGAACTTTTCTGAACGCAGTGGAAAAAAAAAATCAACCAGAATATTGGACACTCCAGAACAGAATGAAAACAGTGACAAAATAATCAAACATAACAAATTAATAACACAACCTACTCTACAGTGTGGGGAAAAAAATCGAGCTGATCTAATGCTTTGAACAGAATGTTTATGTCTCCCCCAAATTCTTATGTTGAGGCCCTAATCTTCAATGTGATGATATTTGAAGCCGGGGCCCTTAGGAGATAATACGTTTAGCTGAATACTTTACCACAGAATCTATTTTGAGTACTCCTTTAAGATCTTTCACATGTTTGCAAATCTGAGTTTTTTCTCAACATAGAAATCATATAACATCTCCCCTTCTAGCTTTTAAGTAATACTAAGATGTATGATAAATTTAATAATTTAAATTTTCTAAATCAATTTTTAATTTTTATAAAGTATAAGATACAGTCCAGAAACTTCAAGAGATAGCTAAACTATATTCAAGAAACAGAAGTATACAGGAAAGTATATTGTCCAAATAATTAATAAAATTTTGGTAAAACATTCATTTGGCTATATTATTTTGAATTACTGTTACAAAACTAATAATCTTTTAAATCCATTTAAAGATTGCTGCTGGAATTTCTTATTCTTAATAAAAATCCTTCTCATCAATGATTTCCCTAGAGCTTTATGTTTTTTAAACTTTACCAGTCCATTACAAAAAGAGTAACAGGAAATTGTGGAAGAATAGCTATTTACTGACAAGTAAATAAATTGCAAAAGATTGAAAAATAATTCTAAGCTGTTAATGGAGTTCTAGTATAAGGAGTGCATAGAAAGATAGATATGAAGAGCTTTATAGCCTATAAATATTCAATATTCATTTATCCTTATGACTCCTATTAATCCATCAGTGTCACCACTCCTAACAGCATATGCAATGACACTTCCTAACCTGTACACATAAAAATTTTGGAACGTTTCATTTAATCTAATTCCAGAGAAATTTCCAAAATATTATGACTAACAACTTTTGCAATAAGGTAGTAACATAAGTTCTCATAATAAATGCAATTTTTGTTTTGTTTTGTTTTGTTTTGTTTTGCGGTACGCGGGCCTCTCACTGTTGTGGCCTCTCCTGTTGCGGAGCACAGGCTCCAGACGTGCAGGCCCAGCGGCCATGGCTCACGGGCCCAGCCGCTCTGCGGCATGTGGGATCTTCCCGGACCGGGGTAACGAACCCATGTCCTCTGCATCGGCAGGCGGACTCTCAACCACTGTGCCACCAGGGAAGCCCAATAAATGCAATTTTAATGCAATCTTTTGTAGATTCATTTCCCCCCTGGAAGAAGGGAATGGGTATAATGATTTCTGTGAGTAACAATATCCAAGGATATATAATATCTAAGGGAAATACTATTATTTCCTGCACATTTTTAACATTAAAATAGATTTATCCCCTCATATACATGCTAGTACATGCACACACACAATACAGGCTATATCATGCATTCTTTTTAATACACATTTGTTGAGACTCTCTTACTAGCACTAGTGGAGAATTTCTTCTGGCAATAGATGGTACAAAAATGACAAAATGAATAAAATTCCTCCCCTCATGCACTTACATTTTAGTGAACAGAGAAGTAAAAACATAAAACATGTAAGTATAAGTGCTAATGAGGAAAGTAAAGCAGGAAATGAAGTTAAGTAATACATTAAAGTCAATGGGAGTTTATTTTTTTCCTAGAGCTCTTCTAGGAAAAGAAAGGGACAAATTTCATCCCATGGTTTAGATAAAAAGTTGTAGTGATTGATTTTATTTTACCTTGCTTAGGTCACTTGCTTAAGCCTTGGACGAATGTAGATTTGCCATGTGCCCAGGAAACTAAGGAAAACTGAGTATTGTTAAGCACTATGCCTACCTCAAGTGGATGTGTTTTGTTTTTTCATTTTATAATTTTCATTAATAAAAGGTATTATAATTATTTTGTCATCTCTAATATTTTTGTTTATTTATTTAATTTCACTGAAAAATATTTTGTAATGTCTTTTAATCATTTTCTTCTTTTTTGGTTTTAAAAAAGATTTCTAGTTGTTCTCTTTCATCATCACATTTAATAATTGAAACAATCAAATTCAGAGACAAGCATATGGCTTCCTTAAAGTACAGTTTTATTTTTTCCTAAATTGATTATTTTTTAATTACAGAGTAACTTTTTGATTACTAGAAAAATTGATTGAATTAGTGATCTCCATTCATCACCTCTTTTTATCCTTTGCCACCTTAGCTTCACTCATCTTCTTTATGCTGGAATATTTATAACTTGTCCTCCACACTTGTTTCTTTAATCTGTAATTATCTTCTCCCAATATATTAGTTTCTGGGGGCCAGTGTAACAAAGTACCACAAACTGGATGGTTTAATCACAACAGAAATGTATTGTCTCACAGTTCTGGATGTTAAAAGTCCAAAATCACAGTGTCAGCAAGTCCAGGCTCTCCCTGAAACCTGTAGAGAAGCATCCTTCCTTGCCTTTTCCTAGCTTCTGGTAGTTTGTCAGCAATGCTTGGAGTTCCTTGGCTTGGAGCTGCAGCACTTCAATATCTGCCTTTGTTGTCACAAGGCATGACATTCTTATTTCCTGTGTCTCTGCTTTCTCTTCTCAAAAGGATACCAGTCATATTAGATTAAGGCCCGTCCTAATGACTTCATCTTCATTTGGTCACATCTGCAAAGACCTTATTTCTAAATAAGGTCACATTCACAGGTACCAGGGAGTTAGAGTTTCTACATATCTTTGTGGGGGACATAATTCAACCCATAACACCCAAGTATGGCACTACTTCCTCTTTTATATCCTTTAGTCTCAACCCAAATTTTACTTCAGCACACTGGTCATTCCTAATAAAATTATAATCCTCTACATTCTATGCCTTCAGTCTTGTTTATTTTTTCTAGGGTATTTATTCTTAACTACAAAATATTTGTTTCTTATTCTGCTTATTATACTATTTTCTAAATCTTCTCACTGAATAATGTGTCTCGTGGTAAACATGTTGTCACTTTTATTGACTGTTCTGTCCCCAGCAACCAGAGCAGTGCCTAGAAAACAATAGGTGCTCAAGAAATATTTATGGAATTACGGAATGAATGAAACCAGATTAAGAGGAACTTTGTTGCTGATTTACTCAAATGCCTCATTGTGGTTTCAACTTTATCTTCATAATAAAGCTATATGAATCGAGGCTTTGATGAGCAATACTTGCTTAAAAGAATGAAAAACAATACAATTTTAGTAATTTAACTATGTTTAATATTAAAACTATTTTAGTTGTTCTCTCTGACTAGGAGAAAAGTTTAGCCATTGTTTTTCTCCAGAGTTCTTTTGTAGATGAAATAGCTCAGCATTCCAACTATTGGTTATTCTCATGGGTTTCTTTTACATAATACCAACTTTTTAATTTTTTATCCTTTCTTAACTTCAATTTATTCTTTTGAATTTTTATTTCATTTTTGACAGATTGGCTTCTTCTCTTTGGGCCACTGGGTACAATTCTATTTTAATCATGTTCCCTTTTTGCAGAGTGCCCAGGTGTGGTGATGAGAAACAAACTTGTTAGAAAATGTAGAACAAACACACTTAGCATGCACTGCATTTTATTTGCTATAGCTAAATGGCTTTCTTTCTAAAATGAAATTAAAATGTTGGACTAAATTAAAATATGTAGCAATCTGCTTTTGATGTTGTTAATTAAATATCAAGTAAGACATTTGCAGTGCATTTACATAACTATTGGTTAGGCATAATTGTAAATTGTGGACATTAAGGGAAATTATTTCTTAGTAGTGTAATAGGTGAGTAAATATAAGTTAGACTCACATGGTTTTTACATGTTATTTATAACTTTTGTAAATATTTAACTTCTTGAAAATGAGTGGCTTTTTACTACTCAGTTTTTTTTTCTGCTATACACTATTTTTCAATGTACAGTCTTATATCAATACTTTCCTCAAAGTAGGTGCCAACTAAAAATTAGCAATTGCCATCTGCCTCTATAAGGATTAAGTCTCTAGCCACTGTAACTGCTAACCTTCAACACACCCTGAAAGGAGTTCAGGGTGGAGAATAGGAATGAGCCACTCTGCTCTGGGAAAAACTGGCCGAACATGACTTCAGGTAGTTACATATTTTCAGGAGAAGATTTTATGAGCCCAAATTCTTGCATCTTTTTATATCTAGAAAAGCACTAAAATCATTAATGGTGACATCTGCTCCTCATGACAAGCAGAAAGCCTCTGCTAGTCTTGACTGCACATACCCCCCTTCACTAAAATCATATTTTGTTCTGATCTCTCCCCCTACCTCTGTGGAGCTAGTACCTCAGTGCTATCAGAGATGCTGTCTCCCAGGCTACAAATAAAACTTTACTCACAGCTTTCATGTTGTGAATTTTTTTTTTTTTTTTTTTAGTCAACATAGGGATTAATCAAGTTCATGGCAGATTTTCAAACAAATTGTCCTTGTTCATCATAATCTCATACGAATCCTAAAATATGTTTCATTGTGAAAGTGATTTTATAATTTATTAGGAAATGTGCATTTTTTAATTCTTACATTGTGCAGAATTGACTTCACTAATTGTTAATCACTATATGCAAAATAAGATTTCATGAAAAATAGGAGATGTGAAAGTTCTCGTGTGTGTGTATATATACATATATATATATACACACATGTATATATATACATATATATATTTTTAAAGCAACTATTTTATTCTATCTCTCAATTTGAGAGACAACATTAAATGAAAGTGTGCAAAACGATGCTGGCATATGGCAATAGTGTTTATAACTCACACTTCTGAGGTCATCTAGAAGTCAGCAAAACAGCTTTGCTGACCTTGGCTGGTTAAGTTTACACAGAGGGATTTGGCCAGCTGCCTGCTGATTTAGGATGGCCTTAGCTGGGACTATTGAAGCAAGTTATTGCTAGCCCACATATCTCATCTGCTAGCAGGCTAACCTAGGAATGTTCTTATGACACTGGCAGAGCTACAAAGAGCAAGTTCAATTGGACATGTGCTTCTATAAGCCTTTATTTGTATCACATTGCTAAAAACCCCTCGGCAAAGCAAGTCACATGCTCAAAGCAATTATTAGAGTGGGAGGAGACTTCAAAGCCATATGGCAAGGGGACTGATGAAGAATTGGGGTCACTTTTGCAATCTTCTGGAACACATATGTCCCACATAACTTAATTACTGCTGCTAGCTGATAAGCAGTATTGACAAGGTCATGGATTTTTGGTAAAACCAAGTTTCCTAGATGATATATAAGCAAGAGTTTTTCTTTTCTTTTTACTGTTTCTTCTGTTTGTCTGTTTTGTGTTTTTTTCTTTCCATGATGAAGGGGAAAGTATTTGTAGATATCTCAAAATATCATTTACACTCATTAGTATTTTAAAAGTATAATAATTATTAGGCCAGCTACAAGATCTTGTTATTTAATACATTAATAAGGATGAATTTATAATAAAATATAACAAGTTTATTTGACAAATTTATAACAATAATGCAACATAATTTGTTTCCTTTGTAATCTTATGCATTTTATATATTTTAAAATATTACTGAGAATGATTCAACAGTTTGAAAAGTGGATTTATAGACCAAGGAAAGTTAAGAAACTCTACCCTGTATAGAGTTGGAATGCAATATAATGGTGATTCTACCTTCATTTCCTTCTTGTCAAATGTAGAAAAGCACTTAATAATTTTGTGTGCTATCAAGATACTTTATATCTAACTGATATAATTGAATCCTAATTATGTAAATGTTTCTCTTCTTACCTTAATATTTGAATATTGGCACTTCTTTGGTGGCACAGTGTTTAAGAATCCGCCTGCCAATAAAGGGGACATGGGTTCGATCCCTGGTCTGGGAAGATCCCACATACTGCAGAGCAACTAAGCCCATGTATCACAACTACTGAGTCTGTGCTCTAGAGCCCGCAAGCCACAAATTCTGAGCCCGCATGCCACACCTAAGCCTGCGCACCTAGAGCCCATGCTCCGTGACAAGAGAAGCCACTGCAATGAGAAGCCCAAGCATCACAATGAAGAGTAGCCCCTGCTCGTCGCAACTAGAGAAAGCACGGGTGCAGCAACGAAGACCCAACACAGCCAAATAAATAAATAAACTTACAGAGCCCACAAGCCACTACAACTGAGCCTGCACACCACAACTACGGAAGCCCACATGCCTAGAGCCTGTGCTCTGCAACAAGAGAAGCCACCGCAATGAGAAGCCCACGCACCACAACGAAGAGCAGCCTCTGCTCGTCGCAACTAGAGAAAGCCCTCGCGCAGCAATGAAGACCCAATGTAGCCAAAAGTAAATAAATTTATAAAAAGAAAATTGAGTAATAAGTATTAAATTTTAATATAGTAATTATACCAATGAAGCATCTTAAATGTGTCAGTCTCCATTGTTAATTCTTCCACTTACGCCACAAGCATTTCTTGAGCACCTCTACTACAGCCAAGCACTAAATTATAAGTTAGAGATTAAATGAAAACTAAGATATAGAACCTGGTTTCTGGAATTTAACAATTTAGTAGTTGAAAATGACAGGGAAATGTATAATTAAAATATTGCTTTACACATGCTAAAACAAACATGACCTCAGATTGCTAGAAGGTGTACTCAACTAATTATGATGCAAAAGGGGAAAGGTGTAGGGTCAATCAAAATTAATACTTCTATGACTTTGTACATGTCATTTCTTCTGTCTATGATAACATTTCTTACTACCTGTTGGAGTGATACTGATGCTTTTCCTCTTTGCAATCTCATACGATTTTGTTCATTATTCTATTTATCATATCATTTATTCACTACTGTTACTTCTAACACTAGACTGTGAAGAAAGTTTGTGAGGTCAAGGACTTAGTTTTTTTGTTTGTGTTCTTGATACTAACTCAATATTTGATAAATGCTAAGAGGTAATGAGAAGTCAAGGATTTGGAGCCAAACTTCAAGAATTCAAATAATAGATTTATCACTTGCTAACTGTGTCACACTGGATAAGACTTAGTTTCTCCTTCTATAGAAATGACTTTTGTAATATTATCCATATTATACAGATATTCTAAGGACATATAAATTGATGAACATGTTACCAGTACAGAATAAATGGTAGTTAGCTATTATTATCACATAATCTAAGATCAGTAAGATTATCTTATGAATATATGTGGCACTTATTTCTAAATGGCCTAAAATAGAAAAAAAGAAGAAAACTGTGATTATAAACTTCTGTATTTCCTAGAATTAAGTAAAAATAAATATATATATAACTTAAAAGTTTAGATATTTAGAAAATAACTCAGGGTTGGAATTTCAATGACATTTCTAAAAGATATGTTACTAATATGCACTTGTTGAGTAATTGATGTTGACACTAAAATCTTTACTACAGTCTTGCAGTAGCCCATCCTAAATATGTATGTGTGAATCAATTGTGATGTGTGAATCATAATGACAGCACACAATACAGATGAATATGCTAAGATAATAAATCATTTTCCATATAATTAGTTGGTCAGTTACTTTGAGGAATCAAAATGTTAATTACATACATCTGAATTTTAGCATTTTCTTTTTCTCTATTGTTAATCAATATTACTACCAGTTACAAATTATATCACCCCAAATTGTTTTCCTTACTATATTCATTACTAATTTTTATAACACTTTTCTTTGTTTTTTTGGTTTGGTAAATAATTTGCATTATGTGTTCTGCAGATAGGCTTCATATTTAAAATTGAACATGAATTATTTAGAATTTTTGCTATTAATCACATGATCCAGAAATACATGCAGCAAATTCTGTATTATTTCAGTGGTATGACAGTTCTTAACCTGTTTTTGGTGCATCTATTTAGTAAACAATACTAAAATGAGATTATTTTATATACTTCATGTGAATATTTATCTTAGATACACAGTGTTCAGAGTTTAAATAAAAATTACAAACAGTAAAGAAGCATGTGGAATAAGTCAAAGCATTAAATATTGATATGGAAACAGTTATCTGATTTAAAATGTTAAGAGTTAACATTTTCATTGATGTTAGAAACCAACTAAATTTTTTAATCTGCTTTTTAGTACTTTCTGCAAATCCACATATTGTTAGTTTATTAAGACATAAAACTGATTTAAGGAAGGTCAATTTATAAACATAATATTTTAGAAAAATATATAAAGGAAAGAAAAAAGTACCTTTTAAAGTTGATTTTACACATTCTGAATTAAGCCCAGACTAAGTTATTTGGTACATTACAATATGATTAATATTCCTTAATCGGGCAAATTAGAAGTATCAGAAAACATGTATTAACAAAAAGTTGACAGTTTTACTAAGATTGTGGGTGTCTCTCCCATCTCTACTCTTCAAGCAACATTGCCTGGGAATGCAAAATTGACAATCAATTTAATTAGTTGACTAGGCTAGTTTTACTTTTTGTATCATCTTATATATATTTTGACATTTTCTGTATTAGAAATTTAACTTTAAGAAGAATTTTAGCCTGTTTGGTATACAGTGGAAACATAAATTAAAAGTGAATTTAAGTTGAGGCTCTATTTAAAAAGCAATACTGAGAAATTGGTTCAAGATGGTGGAGTAGAAACACGTGTGCTCACACCCTCTTGCAAGAGCACTGGAATCACAAGTAACTGCTGAACAATCATCAACAGGAAGACACTGGGACTCACCAAAAAAGATAGCCTACATCCAAAGACAAAGGAGGGGAGCAAACATAATAAAATCAAATCCCATAACCACTGGGTGGGTGACTCACAGACTGGAGAACAATTATACCACAGAAGTCCACACACTGGAGTGAAGGTTCTGAACCCCACGTAAGGCTTCCAAACCTGGGGGTCCAGCAACAGGAGGAGGAATTCCCAGAGAATCATACTTTCAAGCCTACTGGGATTTGATTGCAGGACTTTGACAGGACTGGGGGAAACACAGACTCCACTCTTGGATGGCACACACAAGGTAGTGTGTGCATCAGGACCCAGGGAGAAGGGGCAGTGACCCCATAGGAGACTGAACCAGTCACACCTGCTAGTGTTGGAGGGTCTACTGCAGAGGTGGGGGGTGGCTGTGGCTCACCATGGGGACAAGGACATTGGCAGCAGAAGTTCTAGGAAGTACTCCTTGGCATAAGCCCTCCCAGAGTCTGCCATTAGCCCCACCAGAGAGCCTGTAAGCTCCAGTGCTGGGTTGCCTCAGGCCAAACAACCAACAGGGAAGGAACTCAGCCCCACCCATCAGCAAACAAGTGGATTAAAGTTTTACTGAGCTCTGCCCACCAGAGCAATACCCAGCTGTACCCACCACCAGTCCCTCCCATCAGGAAGCTTGCACAAGCCTCTTAGATAGCCTCATCCACCAGAGGGCAGAAAGCAGAAACAAGAAGAACTACAATCCTGCAGCCTGTGGAACGAAAACCACATTCACAGAAAGACAGACAAAATGAAAAGGCAGAGGACTATGTAACAGATGAAGGAACAAGATAAAACCCAGAAAAACAACTAAATGAAGTGGAGATAGGCAACCTTCCAGAAAAAGAATTCAGAATAATCATAGTGAAAATGATCCAGGACCTCGGAAAAAGAATGGAGGCAAAGATCAAGACGATGCAAGAAATATCTAACAAAGACCAAGAAGAATTAAAGAACAAACAAACAGAGGTGAACAATACAATAACTGAAATGAAAACTACACCAGAAGGAGTCAATAGCAGAATAACTGAGGCAGAAGAACGGATAAGTGACCTGGAAGACAGAATGGTGGAATTCACTGCCACAGAACAGAATAAAGAAAAAACAATGAAAAGAAATGAAGACAGCTTAAGAGACCTCTGTTACAACATTAAACATTATAGTGGTCCCAGAAGGAAAAGAGAAAGAGAAAGGACCCAAAAAAATATCTGAAGAGATTATAGTCAAATATTTCCCGAACATGGGAAAAGAAATAGACACCCAAGTCCTGGTGGCACAGAGAGTCCCAGGCAGGATAAACCTAAGGAGAAACACACTGAGACACAGAGTAATCAAATTGACAAAAATTAAAGACAAAGAAAAATTATTATAAGCAACAAGGGAAAAATGACAACATACAAGGGAACTCCCAAAAGGTTAACAGCTGATTTCTCAGCAGAAACTCTACAACCCAGAAGGGAGTGGCATGATACGTTTAAAGTGATGAAAGGGAAGAACCTACATCCAAGATTACTCTACCCTGCAAGGATCTCATTCAGATTCAAAGGAGAAATCAAAAGCTTTACAGATAAGCAAAAGCTAAGAGAATGCAGCACCACCAAACCAGCCTGACAACAAACACTAAAGTAACTTCTCTAAGTAGGAAACACAAGAGAAGAAAGGGACCTACAAAAACAAACCCAAAACAATTAAGAAAATGGTAATAGGAATATACATTTCAATAATTACCTTAAACGTGAATGGATTAAATGTTCCAATCAAAAGACACAGGCTTGGGCTTCCCTCGTGACGCAGTGGTTGAGAGTCCGCCTGCCGATGCAGGGCACATGGGTTCGTGCCCCGGTCTGGGAAGATCCCACATGCCACGGAGCAGCTGGGCCCATGAGCCATGGCCGCTGAGCCAGCGCGTCTGTCTGGAGCCTGTGCTCCACAATGGGAGAGGCCACCACAGTGAGAGGCCCACGTACCACAAAAAAAAAAAAAATTCACAGGCTCACTGAATGGATACAAAAACAAGACCTATATACATACTGTCTACAGGAGACCCATTTCAGACCTTGGGACACATACAGACTGAAAGTGAGGGGATGGAAAAAGATATTCCATGCAAATGGAAATCAAAAGAAATCTGGAGTAGCAATATTTACATCACATAAAATAGACTTGAAAGAATGTTACAAGAGACAAGGAAGGACACTACATAATGATAAAGGGATCAACCCAAGAACAAGATATAACAATTATAAATATATATGCACCCAACATAGGAGCACCCCAATACATAAGGCAAATGCTAACAGCTATAAAAAAGGAAATCAACAGTAACACAATAATAGTGGGAGAATTTAACACCTCACTTACACCAATGGACAGATCATCCAGACAGAAAATTAATAAGGAAACACAAGCTTTAAATGACACAATAGGAAAGATAGATTTAATTGACAGTTATAGGACATTCCATCCGAAAACAGCAGATTACACTTTCATCTTAAGTGCACACGGAACATTCTCCAGGATAGGTCATGTCTTGGGTCACATATCAAGCCTCAGTAAATTTAAGAAAATTGAAATCATATCAAGCAATTTTTCTGACCACAACGCTATGAGATTAGAAATAAATTACAGGGAAAAAAGCGTAAAAAACATAAACACATGGAGGCTAAAAAATACATTACTAAATAACCAAGAGA